>NC_058084.1:199904990-200504990 GCF_014858855.1 Bufo gargarizans | reverse complement strand
GATTCACCCATGGGCGTGATACGGATCCACTATTAGGGCAAGTATAGGTGGCGTTTCAGGGTTCCACCCCCTGATGTCTCCGCCCTCCCATACTTGGCCTTCTAATTGGCCTGCGTCATAGGGTTGCGCCGCGCATGTCTGGTGGACTTAGACTTTAAGCAGTGTCCGCCTCACTGCGCATGTCAGTCGACTTGGTATTACGCTCTACACAGCGCATGTCCTCAGACTTAGTCGCTGGTACTACCGGCCCAATGTTGAGCGCATGCGTCCTGACTTATCCACCCAGGTAAGTTCACGGGAGTAAATGCGTTTAATCTGCAAAAATTTCCCCATCAGTATGTTAGTGGGTGGGCTGATGTCGCATGTAATAAGGTATATGTTGCAATAGGTTTCCTAAATAAATCATTCTGGATGTCACCCTTTTCATCTACCACCAATTCAATATCCCAAAAATCTATTTTTGATTCACTACATCTGTAAGTTTAACATTGTAGTGATTTTTATTTAGCCCTGAGATGGAGTCCTGCAATTGTTGGGCCGAACCCTGCCAATTCAGAAGAATTTCATCTATATATCGGGTCCAAAAATGAACCCTCTCAATATCTTTGGGAGCGTTTTTCATAAAGAGTTCCCTGCAACACTCCGTGCAACACTCAAAAAGTATTATGAACATCGCTCATCTTAATAAGCTTTTTCTGATTCTATACTCTGCATTCATAGTTTTAAGAATATTCTGTTTGCATACTGTTATCTAAAAAAATTGTACATACATTGGGAATTTTGAACTGAATGCCTGTGAAACATGTTTCTTTGCAGTACAGAGATTGTCTTATAGACATCGGTGGGATAAGACAACAATAAGCCACAAATATTCGATCACCGTTATCATCACCACATCACTGGAACAAAACAACAGTGATGCTTGGAAAGGGCTCTAACATTTCTTTCATAATATTTATGGCCATTTTTAAAAATATGACATGATTAAAGAGTTTTGTGATACAAAAGCTACAATGGACTAATAGACAGAGTCAATAAACCTTTCTGGGTGTGTTCATTTTTAATGTGATTGATAATGCTTGTATTGCTAAGTTTAAGATCTTCCAAATTTGTAATACATGTTTATTACCTTTTTGCTGTCTAAGGCTACTTTCACACTAGCGTTCGGAGCGGGTCCGTCTGATGTTTCCTCAGACGGATCCGCTCCTATAATGCAGACGTTTGCATCCGTTCAGAACGGATCCGTCTGCATTATAACTTAGAAAAATTTCTAAGTGTGAAAGTAGCCTGAGCGGATCCGTTCTGACTTTACATTGAAAGTCAATGGGGGACGGATCCGCTTGAAGATTGAGCCATATGGTGTCATCTTCAAGCGGATCCGTCCCCATTGACTTACATTATAAGTCTGGACGGATCCGCTCGCCTCCGCACGGCCAGGCGGACACCCGAACGCTGCTTGCAGCGTTCAGGTGTCCGCTCGCGGAGCGGAGGCTGAGCGCTGGCAGACGGATGCATTCTCAGTGGATCTGCCTCCACTGAGAATGCATTAGGGCCAGACGGCTGCGTTCAGGGCCGCTTGTGAGCCCCTTCAAACGGAGCTCACGAGCGGACACCTGAACGCAGGTGTGAAAGTAGCCTAAGCACGTCATCACTTAACAGCATGTTTCACATTCTACCAACTCACTTGGCAGATGATGACATGTTAAAAAAAATAATATTCAGGTTATACCAGAAAACACATCCTAAGGACTCATTCAGATGAGTGATTTAAAAACCAGCAATCTTCCAACTATGTCAAATTATTATTAACTCTGACAATTGATTTTTCCATTTTATCAATCCGTGTGGCATCAGTATGTCATTTGTGTTTCAAATCCGTAACAAAAAAAAATGAGAATGCCCACCCAGCATCTTCCAGCAAGCATCTATGAAAAAATGCATAGATCATATATTGTACATTAATAGAATGCAGTTGTACCTGACTTTTCCTTTGTTCCGTTTGCTCCTAAAAATGTTTAACTAGAACAACTCCAATTAGGACCTTGAGCATACATAGCAGCTTGGAAACTTGATTTGATTATCTTCGTCCATAGCTGCATGGATGGTGTTGGTCAATTTTTTTCTTATGGACACATAGTGGGAGATTTAGCAATTATTTTATACCACAATAGTGTGATAAAAAGTTGCAGACCATATTTGCACCATCTTTTGCAACTGTTTGAGCATCTCATCACTTTTTAAAAGTGGACAAGAGGGACGTAGCCTACAACCACCACATTTACTATAATTTACACCAGAACGTGTGTAGTGTCCCACTAGGTAGGGGTGGGCACTACACAAGGGTCAATTGGTGTGCACGTTACTCCTACTCACAAGGAACAGAAGTGTTATATTTAATCGTGCATTTTATGTATGTTCTAATGTGTTTTTACATGCAATGTAACCCTGTATGATGCAACAGCAGGCCTAGTTGGGTGTAGTTAGACATCCCAGACACTAGAGGGAGATAGGGAGCCCCTAGTATAAATGTCCAGGCCCAGACAGGGAGAGTTAGTGCAGAATCAGGAGTCTGAGAAGACAGAGGCCAGAAAGCCTGCTCCTGACATGCAGCTGGATAGCCCTGGCTGCTAGTGATGTCCAGGAGGCTAGTGAGAAGCTCCAGCCTGCCTGAGAACAAGAGAGCCATAGTTAGCTCTGAAGACACCCCAGTTGCAGGACCCAACCTCCTGGGAGAAACCTACAGTTATCCACCTTACAAGAGAAGGCGATCCAGGGTAAGCTAAGTGACCCTGATGGGCAGATGAAACTAGAAAGTGCAGCAAGAATCTAATACCTGAGGAAGATAGTAACCAAGGATTTAAGCCACCCTTTAGGCATCCGGGCCTTGGGAGATAAAGCCAGAGCAGGAGTTCTAGAAAGGACAGTGTACATTGATTCTGAGGAAAGGTACAACCTGCTGCTGAGTGCTTGTGAATTTACCCTCTGCGTATCTTGCATAAATATTACCTGCCATTGTGTGAATAAGCCTATCTGTGGAACTGTGATACAAAGACTGTACTCCTACCTGCTGTACAAAGTTGGATTGGTCAGTAAAGTTACGTTTGGTTCACTATATACTTGTGTACCTCCATCATTCTAACCACCAACCGGCGTGCCACCGTCCAAAGGCACTGGCGTCACGAATACAACAGGGACCTTGCCCCAGGCACTCAAAATACCTGTAACATCCAGGGCACCTCATCCACCATCAGGCCTGGTCCCTATATACAGAGCGTGCCCCAGAGGAACCGTGTCTACCTCTCCTTCACTGCCACGCGCCTGCCCAGGGTTCTACCAATACAGTGAGTACCCTCGATTGCCCATAACCGTGACCTCACTTCGTCTATACCCTGCAGGTCTAGGCGTGTTGCATAAATTGGCGTCACGAACAGGATCCGAATATTCCTGCGCCATTGCGGATTTAAAAACTGTGTGCTGTAAATTGTCTTAGAGTGACATGCCCCAATTGTTTTATTGAAATTGCTGGGCCAAAGTGAACTGTAATAATTGCGGTGTGAAAATAGCATTGTGTGGACTGTTTTCTACTTATTTAAGCCACCGCTTGCTGTCAATGAATAGACAGCTATTTTGCTCAAAGATGGCCGCTTAGCTTGATTGAAATTGTTTGCTGCGTCATCTTCATCCTGAATTGGCGGTAAAAATTGGCGCCTTCTGCTAAAAGTGCGGGAAGGCTGTATGCTGGCGCCACCGCCCTGTCTGGACATTTGCATGTCTGCTGTAATGGACTCCGCCTCCCCCATACTGGAGTACCTGGGGGGCGGCCTCCCAGTGCAATGGGAGGATCTGTCTGAACTTGTTGGCGCCACCCTGTCGCTCTCCAGAGAAGGATCGAGCATGTTGAGGAGTGAGGACTGTTCTGCTGAGATGTCCGCGCCTGATTTGTTAACCATGAATGTGACTGGTGTAGAGCAAGAGGACGCTCCACCGGCCTACTCTCCGGGACCGGAGAGACCCGCCTGCCCGCCACCGAGGACGCAACCGGAGACCTACTACGGCTCCTGGAGAGACTTCTTCCAGCCCTCGTTCAAGTGGTCAGCTCTAATGGCAGAGATTCGGGAGGCCGCCATAAAGAAGACAACTAAAACCAAAATATACTATGAAGAACTGGCAAAGACCGTTCACGAGTGCCACACCGACACACAACCCCGCCTGGAAAGGAGAATGGGGTTGGTTGTGGCCTTTGACAAGGACCGAGGCTTCGGTTTCATAAAAGACTATCTGACTGGAAGAGACCTGTATGTCAATCGGAGGTCCGTCAAGCGGAGCTACCTCCCAGAACGTTTACATAACCTCCGCAAGGGAGAGGAGGTTGAATTCACCCCTGCTGAGGGCCTGCGAGGCCCCTACGCCACTGCCGTGTCCCGTCCGAAAAGGAAATCGGAGGACTGGGACCTTGATGAGGACTACTCTGGCTGCGAGCGCGAACCTGTGTGCTCTCCAGGACCGGCCCATCATGCCTTTCAGGAACGGGGCTCTTTCATTGGCCCAAATGTATTCTGGCAACCAACAGTGGTGGAGAAGAGGGTTAGCCCATGGCCCTCAGCTGAGTTGCCTCGCAGGGAGAAAACTGTCCGTGAGCTTCAGGATGCCGAGAGATTCCGAGCTACCCTGGAAAATATCCGCAGAGGGAGGAGAGCGGACGCCTCACCTGAGCCTGCAGCGGCTGCGCAGGACGAACCACCCACCTTCCAAGTGCCGACAGCGACAGCGGAGACCAGCGATCCTGACTCCGAAAGCCTGGACGACCAGATCGTGCGGCTGGAGATGAAACTGCGGGAGCTACGCCAGATTGCCTCCGCCAGGATCCGGACTCCACCTGACCTAAAAGAAAGTGGACGTAAGGACTCGGACGTCTCCGGGTCTAAGGTGAGAGTACCTGTCCCTTCCAGCCGTCCCTCCTTAGTACCGGCACCTGCGGTGGGATCCTCTTATGCTGTGCACCGGCGCACAGAGCCAGTCGTCCAGAACCCACCGGACCGCTTGCAGCAGCGGTACCCAGGCCAGTGCAGCAGCCCACGATTGTTATGCCTGCTCCGGTGAGGTCAGCGACTTTGATAACCCCTAGGCCTATGGGGCCTATACCTATTAGGGGTCCGTTTATGTTGCAGTTGCCCCCCAATACATGTGTTGTGGGCACATCCGTCTATTGAATCTCAATACAGGCCCAATATACAAATGGAGCCAGGGAGCACCACTGAAATGCAAAGTGAATATGACTTGCCCCTGTGAATTGGCCTGCTAGGCCCTTGATGTTTGCTTTATTTACCAAGGGATCCTAAAGAAGACTTAACCCTTCAGGACAGGAGTCCTTCGTTGTTTTGGCCCTCTGTTGCTGCTGCCAGTTACCCACGGCTCAGTGGAGGCGGCAAGCCACTGAAATACCACGTGCAGCAAGGCCATCTTGTTTACAGGACCTCCTGCCTGCTTTCTCAGAGTGAAAACCCAGTTGTGCCTGTTTTCATAGTTGCACCTTTTAACCCTTTAACCCCCTTTTCAGGTTGATTAAGGGTATTACAGCACTTATTTCTATATGTATGCCATTTAAATAATGTGGACTATTTTATGTGCTGCTATTTTATTATGCAACTTGAATTTCAAGAATTGGGCCCAGGGATAGACTCAAATGCACTATGAGCCTCTGAGATTTTGCTACTATTTTAAAGAAATGTGCCCAGAGATGGACTCCACCTCGTGCGAGCCTCTGTGATTCTATCTTCCTCTCTATTTGCATCTGCGATATCTTTACTTGGCTGTGGATTAAACAAATAAGAAAAGAACCTGGGTACGGACTCATTTTATATGCTTTGAGCCTCCAAGAATTGTTATTTAATGTTTTTACATTTTCCATGGACTACAACTGTGTCTATATGGACAATTTGCACTTATGGACTATCCTGGTATTTACTGTTACGCTGTGCCAGGTCAGCGCCCCTGTTCCCATTGTGTTATCCTGAGAGAAGAGAACGACGCCCCTTTTCACCATTACTTGCTCCTAATCCAGTGGAACTGCCTGATGTATACATATAATGTATTCTTGCAAATGTAGATGTGTTTTCCTGCTTTGCTTTATCTTCTCTATTACAGGTGCAGTATCCAGCTGTGCAGGGACCCTCCATGTTGCGCCGAGGACGGGCAACGTTATAGCGTGGGTGTATGTAGTGTCCCACTAGGTAGGGGTGGGCACTACACAAGGGTCAATTGGTGTGCGCGTTACTCCTACTCACAAGGAACAGAAATGTCATATTTAATTCTGCATTTAATGTATGTTCTGATGTGGTTTTTACATGCAATGTACCCCTGTATGATGCAACAGCAGGCCTAGTTGGGTGTAGTTAGACATCCCAGACACTAGAGGGAGATAGGGAGCCCCTAGTATAAATGTCCAGGCCCAGACAGGGAGAGTTAGTGCAGAATCAGGAGTCTGAGAAGACAGAGGTCCAGAAAGCCTGCTCCTGACATGCAGCTGGATAGCCCTGGCTGCTAGTGATGTCCAGGAGGCTAGTGAGAAGCTCCAGCCTGCCTGAGAACAAGAGAGCCTTAGTTAGCTCTGAAGACACCCCAGTTGCAGGACCCAACCTCCTGGGAGAAACCTACAGTTATCCACCTTACAAGAGAAGGCGATCCAGGGTAAGCTAAGTGACCCTGATGGGCAGATTACACTAGAAAGTGCAGCAAGAATCTAATACCTGAGGAAGAAAGTAACCAAGGATTTAAGCCACCCTTTAGGCATCCGGGCCTTGGGAGATAGAAGCCAGAGCAGGAGTTCTAGAAAGGACAGTGTACATTGATTCTGAGGAAAGGTACAACCTGCTGCTGAGTGCTTGTGAATTTACCCTCTGCGTATCTTGCATGACTATTACCTGCCATTTGTGAATAAGCCTCCTTGTGGAACTGTGTATGAAAGACTGTACTCCTACCTGCTGTACAAAGTTGGATTGTTCAGTAAAGTTACGTTTGGTTCACTATATACTTGTGTACCTCCATCATTCCAACCACCAACCGGCGTGCCACCGTCCAAAGGCACTGGCATCACGAATACAACAGGGACCTTGCCCCAGGCACACAAAATACCTGTAACATCCAGGGCACCTCATCCACCATCAGGCCTGGTCCCTATATACAGAGCGTGCCCCAGAGGAACCGTGTCTACCTCTCCTTCACTGCCGCGTTGCCTGCCCAGGGTTCTTCAAATATAGTGAGTACCCTCGATTGCCCATAACCGTGACCTCACTTCGTCATACCCTGCAGGTCTGGCGTGTTGCATAAATTGGCGTCACGAACAGGATCCGAATATTCCTGCGCCATAGCGGATTTAAAAACTGTGTGCTGAAAATTGTCTTAAAGTGACATGCCCCAATTGTTTTATTGAAAATTGCTGGGCCAAAGTGAACTGTAATAATTGCGGTGTGAAAATAGCATTGTGTGGACTGTTTTCTACTTATTTAAGCCACCGCTTGCTGTCAATGAATAGACAGCTATTTTGCTCAAAGATGGCCGCTTAGCTTGATTGAAATTGTTTGCTGCGTCATCTTCATCCTGAATTGGCGGTAAAAATTGGCGCCTTCTGCTAAAAGTGCGGGAAGGCTGTATGCTGGCGCCACCGCCCTGTCTGCTGTAATGGACTCCGCCTCCCCATACTGGAGTACCTGGGGGGGGCGGCCTCCCAGTGCAATGGGAGGATCTGTCTGAACTTGTTGGCGCCACCCTGTCGCTCTCCAGAGAAGGATCGAGCATGTTGAGGAGTGAGGACTTTCTGCTGAGATGTCCGCGCCTGATTTTAACTAATGAATGTTACTGGTGTAGAGCAAGAGGACGCTCCACCGGCCTACTCTCCGGGACCGGAGAGACCCGCCTGCCCGCCACCGAGGACGCAACCGGAGACCTACTATGGCTCCTGGAGAGACTTCTTCCAGCCCTCGTTCAAGTGGTCAGCTCTAATGGCAGAGATCCGGGAGGCCGCCATAAAGAAGACAACTAAAACCAAGATATACTATGAAGAACTGGCAAAGACCGTTCACGAGTGCCAAACCGACACACAACCCCGCCTGGAAAGGAGAATGGGGTTGGTTGTGGCCTTTGACAAGGACCGAGGCTTCGGTTTCATAAAAGACTACCTGACTGGAAGAGACTTATATGTCAATCGGAGGTCCGTCAAGCGGAGCTACCTCCCAGAACGTTTACATAACCTCCGCAAGGGAGAGGAGGTTGAATTCACCCCTGCTGAGGGCCTGCGAGGCCCCTACGCCACTGCCGTGTCCCGTCCGAAAAGGAAATCGGAGGACTGGGACCTTGATGAGGACTACTCTGGCTGCGAGCGCGAACCTGTGTGCTCTCCAGGACCGGCCCATCATGCCTTTCAGGAACGGGGCTCTTTCATTGGCCCAAATGTATTCTGGCAACCAACAGTGGTGGAGAAGAGGGTTAGCCCATGGCCCTCAGCTGAGTTGCCTCGCAGGGAGAAAACTGTCCGTGAGCTTCAGGATGCCGAGAGATTCCGAGCTACCCTGGAAAATATCCGCAGAGGGAGGAGAGCGGACGCCTCACCTGAGCCTGCAGCGGCTGCGCAGGACGAACCACCCACCTTCCAAGTGCCGACAGCGACAGCGGAGACCAGCGATCCTGACTCCGAAAGCCTGGACGACCAGATCGTGCGGCTGGAGATGAAACTCCGGGAGCTACGCCAGATTGCCTCCGCCAGGATCCGGACTCCACCTGACCTACAAGAAAGAGGACGTAAGGACTCGGACGTCTCCGGGTCTAAGGTGAGAGTACCTGTCCCTGCCAGTCGTCCCTCCTTAGTACCGGCACCTGCGGTGGGATCCTCTTACGCTGTGCACCGGCGCACAGAGCCAGTTGTTCCAGGACCCACCGGACCGCTTGCAGCAGCGGTACCCAGGCCAGTGCAGCAGCCCACGATTGTTATGCCTGCTCCGGTGAGGTCAGCGACTTTGATTACCCCTAGGCCTATGGGGCCTATACCTATTAGGGGTCCGTTTATGTTGCAGTTGCCCCCCAATACTGTGTTGTGGGCACATCCGTCTGTTGAATCTCAATACAGGCCCAATATACAAATGGAGCCAGGGAGCACCACTGAAATGCAAAGTGGATATGACTTGCCCCTGTGAATTGGCCTGCTAGGCCCTTGATGTTTGCTTTATTTACCAAGGGATCCTAAAGAAGACTTAACCCTTCCAGGACAGGAGTCCTTCGTTGTTTTGGCCCTCTGTTGCTGCTGCCAGTTACCCACGGCTCAGTGGAGGCGGCAAACCACTGAAATACCACGTGCAGCAAGGCCATCTTGTTTACAGGACCCCCTGCCTGCTTTCTCAGAGTGAAAACCCAGTTGTGCCTGTTTTCATAGTTGCACCTTTTAACCCTTTAACCCCCTTTTCAGGTTGATTAAGGGTATTACAGCACTTATTTCTATATGTATGCCATTTAAATAATGTGGACTGTTTTATGTGCTGCTATTTTATTATGCAACTTGAATTTCAAGAATTGGGCCCAGGGATAGACTCAAATGCACATGAGCCTCTGAGATTTTGCTACTATTTTAAAGAAATGTGCCCAGAGATGGACTCCACCTCGTGCGAGCCTCTGTGATTCTATCTTCCTCTCTATTTGCATCTGCGATATCTTTACTTGGCTGTGGATTAAACAAAAAGAAAAGAACCTGGGTACGGACTCATTTTATATGCTTTGAGCCTCCAAGAATTGTTATTTAATGTTTTTACATTTTCCATGGACTACAACTGTTCTATCATGGACAATTTGCACTTATGGACTATCCTGGTATTTATTGTTACGCTGTGCCAGGTCAGCGCCCCTGTTCCCATTGTGTTATCCTGAGAGAAGAGAACGACGCCCCTTTTCACCATTACTTGTTCCTAAGCCAGTAGAACTGCCTGATTTATGCATATAATGTATTCTTGCAAATGTAGATGGAATTTTCCTGCTTTGCATTATTTCCTCTTTTTCAGGTGCAGTATCCAGCTGGGCAGGGCCCCTCCATGTTGCGCCGAGGACGGGCAACGTTATAGCGTGGGGGTATGTAGTGTCCCACTAGGTAGGGGTGGGCACTACACAAGGGTCAATTGGTGTGCGCGTTACTCCTACTCACAAGGAACAGAAGTGTTATATTTAATCGTGCATTTTATGTATGTTCTAATGTGTTTTTACATGCAATGTAACCCTGTATGATGCAACAGCAGGCCTAGTTGGGTGTAGTTAGACATCCCAGACACTAGAGGGAGATAGGGAGCCCCTAGTATAAATGTCCAGGCCCAGACAGGGAGAGTTAGTGCAGAATCAGGAGTCTGAGAAGACAGAGGCCAGAAAGCCTGCTCCTGACATGCAGCTGGATAGCCCTGGCTGCTAGTGATGTCCAGGAGGCTAGTGAGAAGCTCCAGCCTGCCTGAGAACAAGAGAGCCATAGTTAGCTCTGAAGACACCCCAGTTGCAGGACCCAACCTCCTGGGAGAAACCTACAGTTATCCACCTTACAAGAGAAGGCGATCCAGGGTAAGCTAAGTGACCCTGTTGGGCAGATTACACTAGAAAGTGCAGCAAGAATCTAATACCGGAGGAAGAAAGTAACCAAGGATTTAAGCCACCCTTTAGGCATCCGGGCCTTGGGAGATAGAGCCAGAGCAGGAGTTCTAGAAAGGACAGTGTACATTGATTCTGAGGAAAGGTACAACCTGCTGCTGAGTGCTTGTGAATTTACCCTCTGCGTATCTTGCATGACTATTACCTGCCAATTTGTGAATAAGCCTCCTTGTGGAACTGTGTTTGAAAGACTGTACTCCTACCTGCTGTACAAAGTTGGATTGTTCAGTAAAGTTACGTTTGGTTCACTATATACTTGTGTACCTCCATCATTCCAACCACCAACCGGCGTGCCACCGTCCAAAGGCACTGGCATCACGAATACTACAGGGACCTTGCCCCAGGCACACAAAATACCTGTAACATCCAGGGCACCTCATCCACCATCAGGCCTGGTCCCTATATACAGAGCGTGCCCCAGAGGAACCGTGTCTACCTCTCCTTCACTGCCGCGTGCCTGCCCAGGGTTCTTCAAAATATAGTGAGTACCCTCGATTGCCCATAACCGTGACCTCACTTCGTCATACCCTGCAGGTCTGGCGTGTTGCACGTGGCATAAATATTAGCTGAAATCTACTTCAGCTACTAGCTGACATGGATTTCAGTTTCGGGCTTGCAGAAAGCCAAAAGATGGCCCCTTATGCCAGTTATTTAAAAAACAAACATTCAGTGCCTCTTAAATTTAGTGCATCTTTCTCCAGCAGAGTATTTTAACTAAGACTGGCCTAGGAAACACCAGTCTTAGTTAAAATACGCATTGGTCCTTTGACTGAAATGTGTCAGTGTTCAGAACATGTGCTGACTGTATTACACTGTGGAAGCACCTGATATGAGCATCGCTCATCTGAATAAGCATTTTCTGTTTCTATATTCTGAATTCATAGCTTTAAGAATATTCTAATGTTTTTGTAACATTGGGACTATTGAACGGAATGTCTATGAAAAATCTTTCTTTGCTTTACAGGCATTGTCTCATTATATACACTCACCTAAAGAATTATTAGGAACACCTGTTCTATTTCTCATTAATGCGATTATCTAGTCAACCAATTACATGGCAGTTGCTTCAATGCATGTAGGGTTGTGGTCCTGGTCAAGACAATCTCCTGAACTCCAAACTAATTGTCAGAATGGGAAAGAAAGGTGGGCTACAACAGCAGAAGACCCCACCGGGTACCACTCATCTCCACTTCAAATAGGAAAAAGAGGCTACAATTTGCACAAGCTCACCAAAATTGGACTGTTGAAGACTGGAAAAATGTTGCCTGGTCTGATGAGTCTCGATTTCTGTTGAGACATTTAAATGGTAGAGTCCGAATTTGGCGTAAACAGAAGGAGAACATGTATCCATCATGCCTTGTTACCACTGTGTAGGCTGGTGGTGGTGGTGTAATGGTGTGGGGGATGTTTTCTGGGCACACTTTAGGCCCCTTAGTGCCAATTGGCCATCGTTTAAATGCCACGGGCTACCTGAGCATTGTTTATGACCATGTCCATCCCTTCATGACCACCATGTACCCATCCTCTGATGGCTACTTCCAGCAGGATAATGCACCATGTCACAAAGCTCGAATCATTTCAAATTGGTTTCTTGAACATGACAATGAGTTCACTGTACTAAAATGGCCCCCACAGTCACCAGATCGCAACCCAATAGAGCATCTTTGGGATGTGGTGGAACGGGAGCTTCGTGCCCTGGATGTGCATCCCTAAAATCTCCATCAACTGCAAGATGCTATCCTACCAATATGGGCCAACATTTCTAAAGAATGCTATCAGCACCTTGTTGAATCAATGCCACGTAGAATTAAGGCAGTTCTGAAGGCAAAAGGGGGTCCAACACCGTATTAGTATGGTGTTCCTAATAATTCTTTAGGTGAGTGTACATTGGTATATAGGACTGGTATAGGGCTACAATAAGCCAACAAATATTTATTGTAATATAATATCATGTGTACATTATAACAGCATATGACATCTTTTTTATGAGTCATAGGTATATGATGACCTTTATTTTTTATTTGTTGCATTATCTCTGTGCTATACTGTATCATGTTGTGCATTATTCTTGTATGTTTGTAAAATTAGATAATGTCTGTATTGTAACATCACTGTGCACATTCTCCCATTATTGTGACATCACTGTGTGCATTTTCCCACTGATTTGACAATTGTAACGGATATCCTGACACCCCGACTGGGTACCTCCGTTGATGGATGCTCCTAGTGCTTCCCGAGGACTCCAAGCACTCCACTTCACACCATAAGCACTGCAGATCCCACGAACCGCCGCAACTTAGTTGGGGTCTCGCCGTCTTCTACCCACCCTGGACCCACGACAAGGCCTCAGGCTCCAGTGGGTGAACCTCTCTTCCTTCAAAGAGCAATGCAGGAACAAGTTCTTAAAAGAGCTCAGTGATTATAGCCAGAGGAGTATACAGCGTATAGCAATCCCCAGTGTAGATTCACTCTTTCCCCCGGTCGGTACCTAAGTTAGTCTGGCAGCCCCACCACAACCAAATTCTGGACCCGTTGAGTTTGGTAGCCTGTCTCTGTCCAGTGAGTCCACCAAGGTTGTGTTGGTAACTGGTAATCCCGATCTCTGTGTTGCTCCCTGGCTTGGAGTGGAGGTTGCTTTGTGGACAGCGATCAGCGGTACTCTGCCTTGGTGCCAGCGCTTCAGCTAGGGTAGCCTGTGGGAGGTCATTCTCGGGACAAGAGGATAGGGGAGGGCAGAGTCTGACTGCGCTCAGCCCAGATGCCAGTTCTTCCGCTGGGGTAGCCTATGGGCAGTCAGTCTCTGGATAAGAGAATATAGGAGGGCAGAGGCCGAATACACTCAGCCCAGATGCCATCTCTTCCACTGAGGTAGCCTGTGTGGAGTCAGGCTCTGGATAAGAGGATAGGAGAGGGCAGAGCGCTGTTGGCCAGCAGATGCCAGCTCTTCCGCTGGGATGGGGTCAGGGAATCCTACCCTCAGGACCTTATAGCGGATCTGCTGTGGAGAGGAGGGATCACTTACCTCCTCCTCCTGACATTCATGCGGGGTTGGTTGGGGATCTGTACTGGCTGTCTGTAGTGTCCCACTAGGTAAAGGTGGGCACTGCACAGGTTAATGTGTTTCATTGCATTGTATGTCATGTGCATGTTTTCCCCTGTGTTATCTGGGTGTCAGGCCTGTCAGGGTGTAATTTAGCCTCCCAGATGTTAGAGGGAGCTAGAGAGCCCTAGATACATATAGGAAGGCCCAGACAGGAGAGAGTTAGTTCATTCCAGGGGACTAGAGGAGTTACTTCGTCCACCTGAAGCTCCTGAGGCTAGGATTAGCTCAGTAGAGATACCCCAGTTGCAGGACAGAACCTCCTGGGAGAAACCCACAGTCATCCGCCTAACAAGTAAGAACATCCCAGGGAAAGATAAGTAACCCTGATGGACAGATGCAGTAGAAAATAAAGCAAGAATCTAATACCTGAGGAAGAAATAATTACCAAGGATTTAAGCCACCCTTTAGGCATCCGGGCCTTGGGATAGAAAGCCAGACAGGAGTTCTAGAAAGAACAGTGTACACTATTTCTGAGGAAAGGTACAATCTGCTTCTGAGTGCATTGTGAATTTACCCTCTGCGTATCTTGCATAATTAATACCTGCCATTTTGTGGAGTAAGCCTACTTGTGAAACTGTGATTTAAATACTGTGTTATCACCTGCTGTACAAAGTTGGACTGTTCAGTAAAGTAACGTTTGGTTCACTATACTACCTGTGTACCTCCATCATTCCAACTACCAACCGGTGTGCCACCCTCAAAGGCACTGGCATCACTAATCCAACAGGGACCTTGCCCCAGGCACTCAAAATACCCGTAACATCCAGGGCACCTCATCCACCATCAGGCCTGGTCCCTACATACAGAGTGTGCCCCAGAGGAACCGTGTCTACCTCTCCTTCACTGCCACGCGCCTGCCCAGGGTTCTCCAATACAGTGAGTAACCCTCGATTGCCCATAACCGTGACCTCACTTCGCTATACCCTGCAGGTCTGGCGTGTTGCATGTCCACCATCCCTGTAGGTCTGGTGCAGAGACCGCAGTCCCATCTGCACCCTCTGAGTTAGAGGTGCTGTCCCCTGTGGTTGGGTAGAGAGACCTGTTGTCTCCTCTCCCTGCAAGGTATACTGCTGCTGGGGAGCAGGACCAACTGTCCCTACTCCCTGAAACTCCGGCTGCCGTTGGTGATCTGGGCCGACCGCCCAGTATCCCTGTAGGCATAGGTGGTATGTCAGTTGCAATGTTTCAGGCTTAATAATCGCCCTTCATCAGGCTGACAAGACATAATGTACAGAAAGAAAAATTCATACGGTGGCCATAGAGATCAAAATTACATGATAATATAAATAGTTGCACAAATACATGATTATACAGCTAAAAATATAACATGAAAAAGAGAGAAGGCTATCTGGAAGTTTCATATAGTAATGTTACAATCACATATGCAATACATATTTCAAAGCGCTCGATTCTATACAGTAGCACTGGGAGCAATTGTGCTTGGTGCATGAGTGCTAGTACTGTGCGCGGTGTACCATGCGGCCAAGGGAAAAGCTATTGCCCCAGAGTATATCAGTGCACAGAGACGTCTATTGTGGCAATAAGTAATTTACTTTCTGTTATGGCAACAAGCCATATAACTACATATAAATGCTAGATTTGGATGGCGGGGTAGTCAGGGCACACCTGCGGCAGAGAGCTGCCACTGGTGAGTCCCAAGTACCACACCATTTAATCAGACTGAGACAACATGAGACAGTGTATAATAGAGAAATAAGGGAAAGAACGCCTAGGAGTGCATAATAAACCTACTGAGGACCCTTTATGCTCTTGGGCCCTTTATGTCACGTTTTGTATTTTAATGGATACGTAGTTTTGACTCTGATTAGCTGCTCATGACCTTATGCCTTACATCTGAATGGAGACATATATACCATATACCCCTTACTCAGATAGCTGCCCATGTTCTGATGCGCAGGAATTTCATAGGGACTCTGCCCTGCCTTTGTGCCCCAGTACCGCCCCCTAACTAGCGCAGGCAATTCTATAGGGACACTGCCCAGCTTATGTGCCCCAGTATCGCCCCCTAACTAGCGCACGGCTGTATTAGTACCTCCGTCGCTTAGAGCTCAACTAGGGATAGTGCGATCATGTGACCAGGTCACATGGCACTACAACCAGCGTGAGACGCACGCCACTTCTGGGTACGAGTCCGATAACCGGAAGTGACGTATCGGCACACTTACATGTGTCAGACTGCGTTCTGAACCCCAGGCCTCGCTCCGGTGACTGGGCCCGCCCACCACCTGCGCCACATGACCCCCACTCACCTACCACAGGCCATCAGGGGATACTTAAAGATGGCGCGCCCCACATGCAACCAAGCGCCGGCTGTATACCTAGTGTGGTCCTCAGAGTGGTGAGTTATTTACCCATGCTCAAATATTCTACAATGTACCTTGTTACCCTGTATAGGTCCTCGTATTCCCCTTACCCCAGAAGCCTCTTCTGCTTTCCGTCCTCAGTAGGTTTATTATGCACTCCTAGGAGTTCTTTCCCTTATTTCTCTATTATACACTGTCTCATGTTGTCTCAGTCTGATTGAATGGTGTAGTACTTGGGACTCACCAGTGGCAGCTCTCTGCCGCAGGTGTGCCCTGACTACCCCGCCATCCAAATCTAGCATTTATATGTAGTTATATGGCTTGTTGCCATAACAGAAAGTAAATTGCTTATTGCCACAATAGACGTCTCTGTGCACTGATATACTCTGGGGCAATCACTTTCCCCTTGGCCGCAGTGTACACCACGCACAGTACTAGCACTCATGCACCGAGCACAATTGCTCCCAGTGCTACTGTATAGAATCGAGCGCTTTGGAATATGTATTGCATATGTGATTGTAACATTACTATATGAAACTTCCAGATAGCCCTCTCTCTTTTTCATGTTATATTTTTAGCTGTATAATCATGTATTTGTGCACCTATTTATATTATCGTGTAATTTTGATCTCTATGGCCACCGTATGAATTTTTCTTTCTGTACATTATGTCTTGTCAGCCTGATGAAGGGCGATTATTAAGCCTGAAACATTGCAACTGACATACCACCTATTCCGGCTGAAATAACATGAAATAAAATCATTTAATTATCACCAATAAAGGAGTGCTGTCTAAATATTTGTGACACTTACAAGTTCTGGAGGTGGAGCTTTAGAACACAACCCGGACGTGCACCCACCCTCGCCATTCTACGAATAGAGTGCTGTGGCCTACTTTCCTGTACAGTATCCCTGTAGGGACAGTGGAGAGACCTCGGTCCCATCTCCACCTGCCATTTCGAGTTCCCCCCAGGACCAGTCTATGAGGTCCCTTAACTCCGCAACTGGTACTGAAGCAGGGGATAATTCAGTCAGGTCTTCCCAGCTGTAGGGTTGTAGGTCTGGGACTGCCACCCAGCTCTCCGGCAGTGTATATTGGGGCCGAATTGAGCTGAGGAAGTATTGGTACTCCTGCTCCAGATCCCATTTCATTTTCACTAGAGATGCCAGGTCTTGTCTCACCTCTTTTGCTGTAGCCCAATCATGCATTGCCTCCCTGTAATCATATATATCCTGGAGCCGGGATTCTCCAGCATCTCTGAACTCTGGGTCTGCTAAGGCCTCAAACATCAGGCCAGGGCCATCGTAATCCACACCCTCGAGTCTGTCGTGCTCAGCCATCCAGGGGTAGTGCCGAATCAAGTACCACCAGAGTGCCTGGTAGGCGTCGTCTAGCCAAAGCTCCTTCCATACCAGGCTCTCGAGTTTTGTCACCCACTCATCCAGGGGCTGCTCTCCCAGAAAGGGCATTCGCAGGGCCACTCACATATGCAACCGCTGCTTCTCACTGAGGAGACTCTCGCCCTGCCAATGCTGTACGACTTCCAGGGCCTCATACCAGATGCCTTTTCGGACTGCATCCCTCCAGTCTGGGTCATCCTCCTCCTCACAGTGGAACGCTGTTCTGGAACAAACTGGTTCCATACTGCTGTAGCCAGGGGCGCTGTACAGGGAAAAGCGTGGCCCTCAATTTTGTAAATCCATGAACGGTGTCTCCGAGCTGCTTCTCCTCTCACTAGGACGCCATCCCACTGCTTGCCACCAATGTAACGGATATCCTGACCCCCCAACTGGGTACCTCCGTTGATGGATGCTCCTAGTGCTTCCCGAGTACTCCAAGCACTCCACTTGACACCAAACCGAACCGCCGCAGCTTGGTTGTAGTCTCGCAGTCTCCTACCCACCCTGGACCTACGACAAGGCCCCAGGCTCCAGTGGGTGTACCTCCTTCCTTCAGACTGCGATGCAAGAACAAACTCTTAAAAGAGCTCAGTGATTACAGCCAGGGGAGTATACAGCGTATAGCAATCCCCAGTGTAGATGAAATCTTTCCCCCCACACATGAGATGAGGCTCTAGGCTGAGGGTAAAACAGGAATTCTTTAATGGGGCTGCATGTCAGCCTTTTATGCAGGTCTTCCAGCAAGGGACACTCCCCCTGGGAACCTTGTGGTAGACTGCAACAGTTTATACATTAGCCAATTATATTCCTTTACTGTATTGAAACCTTCCCAGCAATTGTACAAACCCCCCCCCCCCCCTCCCTCTGTCTGTGACGCAATCAACAAAATACAATGGGCATTGTCTGTGACGCAATAATCAAAATACAATTACCAAACATAATGGGCTAACTTAATAACTCACAGGCAAAAAACACAAATTTTTCCCAAAACACAGAAACACCTCAAAACCCTACTTATCCACATAATTTCTACATCCATGGGTAGCTCTGATCTGGGTGAACAACATATCCCAAAAATCACCCAGATCCGAGCAGGGGTTCCCTATTTCCATGGAAGACACATTTGACTGACACTAAGCATGGCTTTTCTGCCCAGAACAGTTCCACAGATTTAGGCTGTGCAGCCGGTCTGCCTTCTCCTTCAAAGTTAGTATATGGGCCATAATCCTGAGGCAAGAGGCTGGCAAACAGGCCCCTCCCAAACCCAGTGGCGAGGTAATTTCTGCCACATATCTCCCCCTCCCAGGGAAGACTAACCAGATACCTGACCTCACGCCGGTCGGTACCTGAGTAAGTCTGGCAGCCCACCCACAACCAAATTCTGGACCTGTTGAATTTGGTAGCCTGTCTCTGTCCAGTGAGTCCACCAAGGTTGTGTTGGTAACTGGTACTCCCGGTCTCTGTGTTGCTCCCTGGCTTGGAGTGGAGGTTGCTTTGTGAGCAGAGATCAGCGGTAATCTGCCCTGGTTTCAGTGCTTCAACTAGGGTTGCCTGTGGGAAGTCAGGCTCTGGACAAGAGGATAGGGAAGGGAAGAGGCAAACTGTGCTCTGCCCAGATGCCAGCTCTTCTGCTGGGGTAGCCTGTGGGGAGTCATGCTCTGGACAAGAGGATAGGAGAGGACAGAGGCTGACTGTGCTCAGCCCAAATGCCAGTTCTTCCACTGGGGTAGCCTGTGGGGAGTCAGGCTCTGGATAAGAGGATAGGGGAGGGCAGAGGCTGACTGCACTCTGCCCAGATGCCAGCTCTTCTGCTAGGATGGGGTCAGGGAATCCTATCATCAGGACCTTGTTGTGGATCTAAAGTGGAGAGGAGGGATCATTTACCTCCTCCTCCTGGCATTCCTGCGGGGTTGGTTGGGGATCTGTACCGGCTGCCAAGCATCCCTGTAGGTCTGGTGCAGAGACCGCGGTCCCATCTGCACCCTCGGAGTTAGAGGTGCTGTCCCCCTGTGGTTGGGGAGAGAGACCGGTTGTCTCCTCTCCCTGCAAGGTACATAAACAGAGGGTGGGCCCACAGAATAATTTCCTCAGGTGGGCCCAAGGGACTTCAGTCTGATTCAAGACATTACTGTATGCATTATACTTCCACTGTCGCATTTTAAATGTTGTTTTGGGCCCCATGTTTACATGCTACACCCCTAAGTACATCACTAGTTTCAAACTTAATGTGATCTAACAGTATAATATAACAAAGGTGATATAGTGTTTATAGCTTTTATATCTCCATATTTTATTAATGAGCAGTACTATACTGTATATTCCACACTGTATTTCGTATATTATTTTTCTCAGTGACTAATGTTACTGTTTTTGTTTGGTATTCCTATTTAGTAGGCAAAATGCAAAGTTGCCAACATACTATGCTGATTTTGACAGGATGCACCAAAGATCTAATTGTATGGTACATTGCAGAACCTGGGGGAAAGGATAGATTTTTCCTGTACATTCATTTTTTTCCCCCGCACTAGAGGTGTCACAGAGCTGTTTAACCCCTTAAGGACCATTAAGTACATCTTTGCAGGGACTTAAAGACCCGCGACATACATGTACTTCATGGTGATAGGGCAGGTGCAGGAGCTGTGACCGCCCGATCCGCAGCAGGAGTCCGACAGTCACTGATAGCCGGACTCATGCTACATGCGCCAGCATCAGTGAAATCAACCCTTCGCATGAACCCTTCATGTGCTGTGGTCAGCGCTAACCGTGGCACATGCGATGTTGCGCAGGGATCGGAGCTGCCATCGGGTCCTCGTTCTGCTCTGACGGGGACCCGATGGCATGGAAGGCAGCCTGATGCCTTCCTTAGGCATCGGGGCTGCATTCCGGTGGAGAGCCTGTGAAATCCAGCCCCCTGGATCTCACAGGCAGGAAGCTGTATGAGTAATACACACTGTATTACTCATACAGCCAATGCATTCCAATACAGTATTGGAATGCATCGTAAAGGGGATCAAATCCACCAAAGTGGGACAAAAAATAAAGTGAAAAAAAGTTGAAAAAATAAAGTTTTACCCCCAAAAATAAAAAGTTTCAAGTAAAAAAAATTATGTAATTTTCCCCAAATAAAGTAAAAAAAAAAAAAAAAACGTTGTCATATTAGGTATCGCCGCCTCCGTATCTACCGGCTCTATAAATATATCACATGACCTAACCCCTCAGATGAACACCGTAAAAAAAATAATTAACTAAAAACTGTGCTAAATAAACCATTTTTTGTCACCTTACATCACTAAAAATACAACACCAAGATATCAAAAAGGCGTATGCACAACAAAATAGAACCAATGTAACCGTTACCTCATCCCGCAAAAAACGAGCCCTTACCTAAGACAATCGCCCAAAAAATAAAAAGACCATGGCTCAGAATATGGAAACACTAAAACATTTATTTTTTTGTTTAAAAAATGCTGTTATTGTGTAAAACTGTAAGTAAATAAAAAAAGAATACACATTAGGTATCGCCCCGTCCATAAGAACCTGCTCTATAAAAATATCACATGACCTAACCACTGGGGGAACACCGTAAATAAAATTAAATAAAAACTGTGTAAAAAAATGCATTTTTTTGTCACCTTACATCACAAAAAGTGTAATAGCAAGCGATCAAAAAGTCATTTGCGCCCCAACATAGTGCCAATCAAACCGTCATCTCATCCCGCAAAAATCATACCATACCTAAGATAATCACCCAAAAACTCTCAGACTATGGAGACACTAAAACATGATTTTTTTTTTGTTTCTAAAATGAAATCATTGTGTAAAACCTACATAAATAAAAAAAAATGTTGACATATTAGGTATCGCTGCATCCGTAATAACCTTCTCTATAAAAATATCATATGACCTAACCCCTCAGGTGAACACCGTAAAAAAATAAAAATAAAAAGGTGTAAAAAAAGCCATTTTTTGTCACCTTACATCACAGAAAGTGTAATAGTAAGCGATCAAAAAGTCATATGCACTCCAAAATAGTGCCAATCAAACCATCGTCTCATCCCGCAAAAATGATACCCTACCTAAGATAATCGCCCAAAAACTGAAAAAACTATGGCTCTCAGACTATGGAGGACACTAAAACATGATTTTTTTTTGTTTCTAAAATGAAATCATTGTGTAAAACCTACATAAATAAAAACAAGTTGACATATTAGGTATCACTGCATCCGTAATAACCTTCCTATAAAAATATCATATGACCTAACCCCTCAGGTGAACACCGTAAAAAAATAAAAATAAAAAGGTGTAAAAAAAGCAATTTTTTGTCACCTTACATCACAAAAAGTGTAATAGCAAGCGATCAATAAGTCATATGCACCCTATAATAGCACCAATGAAACCATCAAATCATCACGAAAAAAATTAGCCCCTACACAAGATAGTCGCGCAAAAAAAAAAAAAACTATATTTTTCTGAATCTGGAGACGCAAAAAAAACATTTTTTTTCAAAAATGCTTTGTTATGTAAAACGGAAACAAACAAAGTTGTCATATTTGGTATTGTCGCGTTCGTGACAACCTGCTCTATAAAAATACCACATGATCTAACCTTTCAGATGAATGTTGTAAATAACAAAAAATAAAAATGGTGCCAAAACAGCTATTTCTTGTTAGCTTGCCTCATAAAAGTGTAATATAGAGCAACCAAAAATCATATGTACCCTAAAATAGTACCAACAAAACTGCCACCTTATCCCATAGTTTCAAAAATGGGGTAACTTTTTTGGAGTTTTTACTCTAGGGGTGCATCAGGGGGGCTTCAAATGGGACATGGTGTCAAAAAACCAGTCCAGCAAAATCTGCCTTCCAAAAACCGTATGGCAATCCTTTTGTTCTGCGCCCTGCCGTGTGCCCGTACAGCAGTTTACGACCACATATGGGATGTTTCTGTAAACTACAGAATCAGGGTCATAATTATTTAGTTTTGTTTGGCTGTTAACCCTTTGTAACGCTTTGTAACTGGAAAAAATGAATTAAAATGAAAAATCTTTCTAAAATGTCATCTTTATATTCTATAAATTCTTGTGGAACACATAAAGGGTAAACAAAGTTTGTAAAACCAGTTTTGAATACCTTGAGGGGTGTAGTTTGTAAAATAGGTCATTTTGGGGTGGTTTCTATTATGTAAGCCTCATAAAGTGACTTCAGACCTGAACTGGTCCTGAAAAATTTGCTTCTAAACTTCTAAGCCTTCTAACGTCCCCAAAAAATAAAATGGCATTCACAAAATGATCCAAACAGGAAGTAGAAATATGGGGAATGTAAAGTAATAACTATTTTTGGAAGTATTACTATCTATTATAAAAGTAGAGAAATAGAAATTTGAAAACTTGCTAATTTTTTCAAATTTTGGGAAAATTTGGATTTTTTTATAAATAAAAATAAAATTTTTTGACTCAATTTTGCCACTGTCATGAATTACAATACGTGACGAGAAAACAATATCAGAATGGCCTGGATAAGTAAAAGCGTTTTATCACCACATAAAGTGATACATGTCAGATTTGCAAAAAATGCCCGGGCCCTTAAGGTGAAATATGGCAGGATCCTTAAGGGGTTAAATCTCCCCATGTAAATGTTCAGTTCATATCCTACATGAAGTTTCCATCAGATATGAATATCAGGAGTAACAACCGATGTACTGGTATGCCACGGAATTGGCATATGTTGCCTATTTATTTATTTTTTATGCACGCTACACTGTAAAACTCTTTTTGCAGGAGTCCTCTATATAGGAAAATGCAGAAGACTAAATTTTTCTATACCATTAAAAATGATATACTGATGAATAGCTGCCTAATGGAAGCCATGAGGACAATCTTTTGGCATATTTTAGGTAAGTTGGATACCATGGATATGTGGTCAGTGTGGGAACTAAAGAGTAATTTAGTTACAGAAAGTGATTTCTTCGTGGTAATGCCCCTTATGGTGGTCAGATTTTCCTGCTGGTTTTATGATGAAGTGTGATGTAACCCTTGAGTCTAGGAAGATAAAGCCAGAGAGAGCAGGTTCAACTCACATTTTATTTGAAATTAGGTATGCAAGTTACACTTATGACAAGCAAAGATTCAATAATGCTCAGCGTTACTTTCTTCTGATAACAGGGGTACCAACACAGTGGGTACCAACACATATGTGTCCCTAGGTCAGGGCTGAAGAGGAAAGTGATGTGAGCAGCTTGTTTGGCTTCACTTTTACTCTCAACCACTCTAGACAGCTACTGTTTTTATGAGGAGGCCAGTAGCAGCCTGGAGAGTGGGGCAGCTGTGGAGGTAGTGTTTCTGGATTCTGCAAAGGCTTTTGATACTGTCCCTCATAGATGTTTAATAGGTAAAGTAAGGTCTATAGGCTTGGAAAGTATAGTTTGTAATTGGATTGAAAACTGGCTGAAGGACCCGGTCCAGCGATTTTGTGGTCAATGATTCCTATTCAGAATGGTCCCAGGTTATAAGTGGTGTACCCCAAGGTTCAGTGCTGGGCCCTCTATTATTTAATTTCTTTATTAATGATATTGAAGTCGGGATTAATAGCACAATTTCTATTTTTGCAGATTACACTAAACTATGCAGTACTTTACAGTCTATGGAAGATGTCCGTAAACTACAAGCTGACTTGAACATTCTGAGTGATTGGGCACCAACTTGGCAAATGAGGTTCAATGTGAATAAATGTAAAGTTATGCATTTTGGTAGTAATAATCTTGGTGCTTTATATGTCCTAGGTGATGTAACACTGGAAGAGTCAATTATACAGAAGGATTTGGGTATCCTTGTAGCTGGTATATTAAAAAAACGCATACAATGTCAATCAGATGCTTCTAAGGCCACCAGGATATTGTTATGCATTAAACAAGGCATGGATTGGTCAGGCAGGGATGTAATATAACCACTTTACAAAGCGTTAGTGCGGCCTCATCTGGAATATGCAGTTCAGTTCTGGGCACCAGTCCATAAAAAGGACGCACTGCAGCTGGAAAAAGTACAGAGGAGATCGACTACACTGATAAGGGGCATGGAGGGTCTTAGTTATGAAGAAAGACTAAAATAATTTAATTTATTTACTCTTGAAGGGGGGACATGATTAACCTATACAAATATATAAATGGGCCATACAAAAAATACAGTGAAAAACTGTTCTATGTAAAATGCGCTCAAAAGGGGGCAAGGGGGCACTTCCTCCGACTGGAGAAGAAAAAGTTCAGTCTCCAGAAGTGTCAAAGCCTCTTTACTGTAAGAACTGTGAATCTGTGGAATCGACTTCCTCAGGACGTGGTCACAGCAGGTACAGTGGACAGTTTTAAAAAGGGTTTAGATGAATTCTTAAAAGTAAACAACATTAATGCTTATGAAAATGTGTCTCACTTCCTTCTGGGATTCGCGTCCCCACCTATGCCTTGATTGAAATTGATGGACTTATGTCCATGTAACTATGTGTGCCCTTTTATCCCCTGATTCCCAGACTTCTCACCAGAATAACACAGCCTTTAAAGGCAATACATACCTGAGAGGGAACTAAAAAGGGTTATTTTAAAGACGTTACAGAAAATGGGCATGGTACTCTAACAGCATGCCACTGTTGCAACATGTCAGTATGTGAAATTTCATCCCTCCTACATAACCCAAGATGAACTGTGAATGGTATTATTACAAGGTGAATGCATATAGAAACCACAGCAACTCAGTCACAAAGTGGCAGACCATGTAAAGGTACAGAGCGGGGCTGCTGAGTGATGAGTGCATAAAAGTCACCAATACTCTATTGATTCAGAGTTCCAAACCTCCTTTAGGCCTCTTTCACACTTGTCCGGATCCGGCGTGTACTCCACTTGCCGGAATTACACGCCAGATCCGGAAAAACGCAAGTGTACTGAAAGCATTTGAAGACGGATCCGTCTTCAAAATGCTTTCAGTGTTACTATGGTACCCAGGACGCTATTAAAGTCCTGGTTGCCATAGTAGGAGCGGGGAGCGGTATACTTACAGTCCGTGCGGCTCCCGGGGCGCTCCAGAGTGACGTCAGAGCGCCCCATGCGCATGGATGACATGCCATGCGATCACGTCATCCATGCGCTTGGGGCGCCCTGACGTCACTCTGGAGCGCCCCGAGAGCCGCACGGATGGTAAGTATACTGCTTCCCCACTACACTTTACCATGGCTGCCAGGACTTTAGCGTCCCGGCAGCCATGGTAACCACTCTAAAAAAGCTAAACGTCGGATCCGGCAATGCGCCGAAACGACGTTTAGCTTAAGGCCGGATCGGGATCAATGCCTTTCAATGGGCATTCATTCCAGATCCGGCCTTGCGGCAAGTCTTCAGGATTTTTGGCCGGAGCAAAAAGCGCAGCATGCTGCGGTATTTTCTCCGGCCAAAAAACGTTCCGTTCAGCATAGTGAGACATTTTGGACAATTGTATGCTTCCATATTTGTGGGAAAAGTTTAGAGAAGGACCTTTTCTGTTCCAGCATGATTGTGCTCCAATGCAGAAAGCAAGGTCCATAAAAGTATGGTTGGGTAAATTTGGTGTAGAAGAAATTGACTGGCGACCATATAGATTTTGCTGTTCGCAAAAAACGGGACCGCAAAAAATACGGATGATGTCTATGTGCATTGCGTATTTTGCAGAACGGAACAGCTGGCCACTAATAAAACAGTGCTATCATTGTTCGTAATGCGGACAATAATAGGACATATTCTATTTTTTGCTGAATGGACATATGGACATACGGAAACGTAATGCACATAGAGTAACTTTAGATTTTTTTTTGTGGACTCATTTAAATGAATGGTTCCACATACGGTTCGCAAGAAAAACGGAACACAGACGGAAAGAAAATATGTTTGCGTGCCTGAACCCTAAGTGTACAAATTCTCTGCACATATAGTATAGTCCTGTTAGGCCTCCAGCACACGAACATGTGCGACCCGAGGCCGTATTGCCGACCGTATTTGCGGATACGCAATACACGGGCGCCATTCCATGGGTATTCCACATCACGGATACATTCACTTCAATGGGTCCGCAAATCCGGAGATGCAGAATGGTGCGGAACCGAAGCACGGAACAGAAACCCATGGAAGCACTATGGAGTGCTTCTGTGGTGTTTTGTCCCGTACTTCCGTCCCGCAACAATAGAGAACGTGTCCTATCCTTTTGCTGAACAGGCGGATCGCGGACCCATTAAAGTGAATAGGTCCGTGATCCGCTGCGGCTGCCCCACAGTCAGTGTTCGTGTGCAGGAGGCCTTATGCAGATTCTTGCATACTTCACAATGCGTATGCCAAATAAGGAAGCAAGTATAAATCCTAATAAAATTCTTCAATATTGGTCTGTAGTTACATACTATCCACAACTTTTATGTGGCCATGTCACCACACCATACACACCTATATACAGGTGTTCAATAGCAAAGCATATCATCACTTTTGCAAAACCAAATAGCAATATATTTGTTCTTGGGTACAAATTAGACTTCTTTTTGCTCCTGTGTTTTTCCCCTCTTGTCATGCATATTTTCATCCACAAGCTGCATTATTCCTTCTTGTAGTCTTCGCCTGCTTTCTGCTGACTTGTGAGGAGAACCTAAAACATGTATGTAGGACAGAACTAAGATATAGTACAAAGTATTGTTACAGCAGAGCAGACCTCCCATGTCCTCTTCTGTATGTGTAGCTGCATGTACAGTTGTCAATCACATATGAGACAATTTGGTTTCTGGTCAAAGTCAAAAGAATCAATTCATATGATTTGCAAGTATACTGTACCATAAAATGCTATAGAAGAATGTGCCACTAATAGCATGAAAACTTTAAATGGCTTGTTAATAGAAACATCCAGTGGTTGTAACTGGCTGATAAGTAGAGATGGCCTTGCAGTTCGCCCAGCGGTCGGTTCACGGCAAACTTTGCTCGTTCGCGATTTGCCGAATATATGGCGATATTCGCATGTGCCATATTTATTTGCATTGCGACGAACTTTGACCCACGACTAGTGTTGAGCAAACCCGAACTGTAATATTCGGGTTCGTAACGAACTTTAGGATTTTTGGACCCCATTTCAGTAAACGTTCGGGTTCGGGTTTGGTGTTCAGCGCTTTCTTGGTGCTTTTTGAAAGGTTGCAGCCAATCAACAAGTGTTTAACTGTGTGACCTTAGAAGCCATCACAGCCATGCCTACTAATGGCATGGCTGTGATTGGCCAGTGCAACATGTGACCCAGCCTCTAAATAAGCTGGAGTCACGTAGCGCTGCACGTCACTCTGCTGTGCTTAGTGTAGGTAGAGGATGCTGCTGGTGCTTTAAAGGAGAGAATAGGACAAAATCTGTGATCAGAACTCCAATTGAAATCAGCGATCTACATAGATTTAGAAGTGTGGGTGCAGTGCACAATCTTTTTACCCTGCCCTGAGCCCAGTGACAGAAAAAAAAAAACTTATCCGTCTGTTAGTTAGGTGAGCAGCGGCGGTGGCCATTTTATGCAAGCTCAGTGTACCAGCACTGCATCTGAGCTTTTGTGACATACAATCCAAGCTTGAAATGCTGCACTAATAATCTTTTTTTTTTTTAAAACACCCTTTTTTGGCAATATACAACATCTGGTGCATTTGCAGGATTAGTCAGTGTACAATTTAAGCTAGAAATACAGCCATAATTTTCTAGGTTTTTAAAAACAGCATTTTGTGCAAAATACACTATTTTACAGCCCTAGCTGCATCTGCATGTGTGAAATTCAATCGGTATATACAGCTTTCATATTCTGTTATTTAAGAAAAAAAAAACTCTTTTGCAAAATACTCAATATTGCAGCCCTTGCTGCATCTGTGATTGCTAAAAACAAGTTTTTTTTTTTTTTTTTAAATAATTTGGCTTTGAAAAAACTGCAATTTTTGGCAATATCCAACACCTGGTGCTTTTGCAGGATTAGTCAGTGTGGAATTTAAGCTAGAAATACAGCCAAAATTTTCTGGGTTTTTAACCATTTCAACCCCCCTAGCTGAAACCAGGCCACTTTTTACACTTCTGCACTACACTACTTTCACCGTTTATTGCTCGGTCATGCAATTTACCACCCAAATGAATTTTACCTCCTTTTCTTCTCACTAATAGAGCTTTCATTTGGTGGTATTTTATTGCTGCTGACATTTTTACTTTTTTTGTTATTAATCGAAATTTAATGATTTTTTTGAAAAAAAATGACATTTTTCACTTTCAGTTGTAAAATTTTGAAAAAAAAACCGACATCTATATATACATTTTTCACTAAATTTATTGTTCTACATGTCTTTGATAAAAAAAAAATGTTTGGGTAAAAAAAAAAAATGGTTTGGGTGAAAGTTATAGCGTTTACAAACTATAGTACAAAAATGTGAATTTCCGCTTTTTGAAGCAGCTCTGACTTTCTGAGTACCTGTCATGTTTCCTGAGGTTCTACAATGGCCAGACAGAACAAACACCCCACAAATGACCCCATTTCGGAAAGTAGACACCCTAAGGTATTCACTGATGGGCATAGTGAGTTCATAGAACTTTTTATTTTTTGTCACAAGTTAGCGGAAAATGATGATTTTTTTTTTTCTTACAAAGTCTCATATTCCACTAACTTGTGACAAAAAAAAAAAAAATTCCATGAACTCACTATGCCCATCACAAAATACCTTGGGGTGTCTTCTTTCCAAAATGGGGTCACTTGTGGGTTTGTTAAACTGCCCTGGCATTCTAGGGGCCCTAATGTGTGGTAAGTAGTTTGAAATCAAAATGTGTAAAAAATGACCTGTGAAATCCGAAAGGTGCTCTTTGGAATGTGTGCCCCTTTGCCCACCTAGGCGGCAAAAATGTGTCACACATGTGGTATCGCCGTACTTAGGAGAAGTTGGGGAATGTGTTTTGGGGTGTCATTTTACATATACCCATGCTGGGTGAGATAAATATCTTTGTCAAATGCCAACTTTGCATAAAAAAATGGGAAAAGTTGTCTTTTGCCAAGATATTTCTCTCATCCAGCATGGGTATATGTAAAATGACACCCCAAAACACATTCCCCAACTTCTCCTGAGTACGTTGATACCACATGTGTGACACTTTTCTGCAGCCTAGATGCGCAAAGCGGCCCAAATTCCTTTTAGGAGGGCATTGTTAGACATTTGGATCCCAGACTTCTTCTCACGCTTTCGGGCCCCTAAAATGCCAGGGCAGTATAAATACCCCACATGTGACCCCATTTTGGAAAGAAGACACCCCAAGGTATTCAATGAGGGGCATGGCGAGTTCATAGAATTATTATTTTTTTTGGCACAAGTTAGCGGAAATTGATTTTTATTTTATTTTCTCTCAAAGTCTCCCTTTCCGCTAACATGGGACAAAAATGTAAATCTTTCATGGACTCAATATGCCCCTCACGGAATACCTTGGGGTTTCTTCTTTCCGAAATGGGGCCACATGTGGGGTATTTATACTGCCCTGGCATTTTAGGGGCCCTAAAGCATGAGAAGAAGTCTGGAATATAAATCTAAAAAATATCTAAAAAAATTTACACATTTGGATTCCGTGAGGGGTATGGTGAGTTCATGTGAGATTTTATTTTTTGACACAAGTTAGTGGAATATGAGACTTTGTAAGAACAAAATAAAAATAAAAAAATAAAAAAGATTACCGCTAAGGGCTCTTTCACACCTGCGTTCTTTTCTTCCGGCATAGAGTTCCGTCGTCGGGGCTCTATGCCGGAAGAATACTGATCAGGATTATCCTAATGCATTCTGAATGGACAGTCCGTCCTTCAGGATGCATCAGGATGTCTTCAGTTCCGGAACGGAACGTTTTTTGGCCGGAGAAAATACCGCAGCATGCTGCGCTTTTTGCTCCGGCCAAAAATCCGGAACACTTGCTGCAAGGACGGATCCGGAATGAATGCCCATTGAAAGGCATTGATCCGGATCCGGCCTTAAGCTAAACGTCGTTTCAGCGCATTGCCGGATGCGACGTTTAGCTTTTTCTCAATGGTTACCATGGCTGCCGGGACACTAAAGTCCTGGCAGCCATGGTAAAGTGTAGTGGGGAGCGGGGAGCAGCATACTTACCATCCGTGCGGCTCCCGGGGAGCTCCAGAGTGACGTCAGGGCGCCCCAAGCGCATGGATGACGTGATCGCATGGATCACATGATCCATGTGCATGGGGCGCTCTGACGTCATTCTGGAGCGCCCCGGGAGCCGCACGGACTTTAAGTATACCGCTCCCCCGCTCCCCGCTCCTACTATGGCAACCAGGACTTTAATAGCGTCCTGGGTGCCATAGTAACACTGAAAGCATTTTGAAGACAGATCCGTCTTCAAATGCTTTCAGTACACTTGCGTTTTTCCGGATCCGGCGTGTAATTCCGGCAAGTGGAGTACACGCCGGATCCGGACAACGCAAGTGTGAAAGAGCCCTAACGGGAAAAAAAAATGTCTGAATAGAGCCTTACAGGGGGGTGATCAATGACAGGGGGGTGATCACCCATATAGACTACCTGATCACCCCCCTGTCATTGATCACCCCCCTGTAAGGCTCAATTCAGACGTCCGTATGATTTTTACGGATCCACGGATACATGGATCGGATCCGCAAAACACATACGGACGTCTGAATGGAGTCTTACAGGGGGGTGATCAATGACAGGGGGGTGATCAGGGAGTGTATATGGGGTGATCACCCCCCTGTCATTGATCACCCCCTGTAAGGCTCCATTCAGACGTCCGTATGTGTTTTGCGGATCCGATCCATGTATCCGTGGATCCGTGAAAAATCATACGGACGTCTGAATGGAGCCTTACAGAGGGGTCATCAATGACAGGGGGGTGATCAGGGAGACTATATGGGGTGATCAGGGGTTCATAAGGGGTTAATAAGTGACAGGGGGGGTGTAGTGTAGTGGTGTTTGGTGCTACTTTATACAGCTACCTGTGTCCTCTGGTGGGCGATCCAAACAAAAGGGACCACCAGAGGACCAGGTAGCAGGTATATTAGACGCTGTTATCAAAACAGCGTCTAATATACCTGTTAGGGGTTAAAAAAATCGCATCTCCAGCCTGCCAGCGAACGATCGCCGCTGGCAGGCTGGAGATCCACTCGCTTACCTTCCAATCCTGTGAACACGCGCGCCTATGTGTGCGCGTTCACAGGAAATCTCGGCTCGCGCGAGATGACGCGTATATGCGTGACTCTGCGCAGAGCTGGCGCCTCCGGACCGCGATCCTGCGTTAGGCGGTCCGGAGGCGGTTAAAAACACCCTTTTTTGGCAAATTACACAATTTTACAGCCCTTGCAGCATCGACACGTGTGAAATTCAAGGGTTACCATATATACTGCTGTCATATTCAGTTATTAAACAAACACCCGTTTTGGGGAAAAAAACTTTAATTCCGGCCTAGTCTGGATCAGTACATGTGAGAAACACCCTTTAGATACTGTGGTTCTATTCAGTTATTTGAAAAACAACCATTTTGGGCAAAAAACTTAAATTGCGGCCTAGTCTGGATCAGTCGGTGCGAGATGCACACTTTAGATACTGTGGTTATAGTCTTCTATTAATAAAACACCTGTTTTGGGCAATATACACAATTTTACAGACCTTGCTGCATCCGAATATGTGAAATGCAAGGTTTATATACTGCTGTTATATTCAGTTATTAACTAAAAACACACATCTTGGGCAAAAAACTTAATTTTGCAGCCTTTGCTGCATATGTCATTGTGAGATACTAGGTAAATGCAGTGGCGGCTGGGACTGAGGCGGATAGCAGTTTGGCGCATGTCCTTCCACCACCGAGGATTGCAGGGCGCTTCAGTCTACCATCCGGTCAATGTAACACCTTCACCACCAACTTCAGCACAGCCAGGGGTAAATGACAGCAGGCAGTTTTAAAACTTATCTGTTTGGGGGACAAACCCCACACCGCGCAGGAGCTGTGGACGGGCCTTGAAGAACAGACCGATGAGTGGTTGGTTCCAGTGAGCCTCAAGCACGGCCTGTTAGTGTGCGACAATGGGCGAAATCACGTAGCAGCTCTGGGACTAGCTGGTTTGACGCACATCCCTTGCCTGGCGCATGTGCTGAATTTGGTGGTGCACAGATTCCTTACATTTTGGGCAAAAAACTTTATTTTGCAGCCTTTGCTGCATATGTGTCACAACCAGACAGCTGAGAAGCTCTGACAGAGGCCTTTCAGAACCTCCTCCTTGAGTTTTCTTTGTTGTGGTATTCAGTCCCTCATCTCGTTAGCCTCTCTCAGCTGTCATGTAGTTGGACTGATTGCTTCCCTTTAAATTCCTCCCCATAATGCTTTACTGGGCGGCTTATACTTCTTCCTGGAGTGTGTGTGCATGCTGATCCAGTTTCCCAGTCTGCTAAAAAGTTAAGTGCTGTACATTTATCTGTTATTTTCTGTTTGCTGGATCCCAGGTGACCCTGACTCCCTCCGTGTCTGGTGTAGGGAGCCGGTGGTCGTGTCCTCTCACTATTGTAGGGTGTTCAGGGGTTATATAGTCGAGGTACGTGGATATGCATCCATCCACCTCTGGGATATTTGCATAGGCTGAGCAGCCAGGGAAAGTGCTAGGAATTGTGCAGGGGTCTCCCTTTTGGTTCCTTAGCTTTGGATCCAGTGAGTCATATATGCATGTTGCTTTGTCTTGTTTCCTGTACACCGTCCATGACAATATGTCATTGTGAGATACATACTTTAGATACTGTGGTTCTATTAAGTTATTTGAAAAACAACCATTTTGGGAAAAAAACTTTAATTGCGGCCTGGTCTGCATCTGTACAAGTGAGATACATCCTTTACATACTGTCGTTCTATTCTACTATTAATTAAACACCCATTTAGGGCAAGATCCTACATTTGAGAAATATGAGGAGAGCGTCAAATAAGGGACGTGGCCCAGGTCGTGGTGCTGCTGGTGGAGCTCCCGTTGCAGGGAGAGGACGTGGTCGATCTGTGCCAGCTACACGCACAAGTGAAACCCCTTCCTCAGGTGCATGTAGGCGAAAGAACCTACAGTGGTATTTGGTCGGGCCTAATGTGGCTATACGAATGGTGAGGCCAGAACAAGTACAGGCGATAGTAGATTGGGTTGCTGACAGTGCCTCCAGTTCCTTTACATTGTATCCCACCCACTCTCCTGCTGAAAGATCAGAGTTGGCACCTGCAGTCGGTGTCCATCAGTCTTTCACATGACCACCTTGCAAATCAGCCAAGCAGTCTGAGCCCCAAGTCATGCAGCAGTCTCTTTTGCTTTTTGATGACTCTGTTAGCAGCGTCTCCCAGGGCCATCCACCTAGCCCTGCCCCAGAAGTGGAAGAGATTGAGTGCTCCAATGCCCAACCACTTATGTTTCAAGATGAGTACATGGGAGTGCCATCACAGCACGTCTCGAATAATGACGAAACACGGGTGCCAACTGCTGGGGCTTTTGAAAGTGTGCAGACTGACAAGGAGGGCAGGGGTGAAGAGTGGGTGGAAGATGATGTGAAGGACGATGAGGTCCTCGACGCCACATGGAATCAAGGTCATGTGAGTGACCTATGTAGTTCGAAGGAAGAGGCGGTGGTCGCACAGAGCCACCAGCACAGCAGAAGAAGGAGCAGGGTGCAAAAGCGGAGTGGCCATCCCCTAGACAGTACGCCTGCTACTGCCCACCGGAGCAAGGGATCAAGCACACCAAAGCCAGCTCCAAGGAATTCCCTGGCGTGGCAGTTCTTCAGACAATGCGCTGATGAGAAGACACGAGTGGTTTGCATGCTGTGCAATCAGAGCCTGAAGTCGAGGCATAAACGTTCTCAACCTGAGCACAACCTGCATGGCCAGGCATCTAAGTGCAACACCACCACCTGGGTCACCAAGCATCTCCACAATGTCCCACTGAAGCGTTCAGGTCTCCATTTCAAAAACACTGGAGAGGAAAAGGAAGTACCCTCCTACCCACCCACGATCCCTAGCCCTGAATGCCAGCATTTCTAAATTACTGGCCTTTGAAATGCTGTCATTCCGTCTGGTCAAGACGGAGAGTTTTAAAGGCCTTATGGTGGTGGCTGTCCCACAGTACATCCTGCCCAGCCGCCACTACTTTTCCAGGCGAGCCATCCCTTCCCTGCACAACCAAGTGGGGGACAAAATTAGGTGTGCACTGCGCAACGCCATCTGTGGCAAGGTGCACCTCACAACGGATACCTGGACCAGTAAGCACGGTCAGGGACGTTATATCTCCATAATAGCACACTGGGTAAATGCAGTGGCGGCTGGGCCTGAGGCGAATAGCAGTTTGGCGCATGTCCTTCCACCACCGAGGATTGCAGGGCTCTTCAGTTTGCCATCTGGTCAGCGTAACACCTTCACCACCAACTTCAGCACAGCCAGGGGTAAATGACAGCAGGCAGTTTTAAAACGTATCTGTTTGGGGGACAAACCCCACATCGCGCAGGAGCTGTAGATGGGCCTTGAAGAACAGAACGATGAGTAGTTGGTGCCAGTGAGCCTCAAGCTCGGCCTGTTAGTGTGCGATAATGGGCGACATCCCGTAGCAGCTCTGGGACTAGCTGTTTTGACGCACATCCCTTGCCTGGTGCATGTGCTGAATTTGGTGGTGCACAGATTACTTAAAAATTACCCCGATATGTCAGAGCTACTGCATAAAGTGCGGGCCGTATGTGCACACTTTTGGCGTTCTCACCCTGCTGCTCGCCTGTTAGCGCTGCAGCGTTTCTTCGGCCTTCCCGCTCACCGCCTCATATGCGACGTGCCCACAAGGTGGAACTCCACCTTGCACTTGCTGGCCAGACTGTGCGAGCAGCAGCAGGAGATAGTGGAGTTTCAGCTGCAGTACACACAAGTGAGTCGCTCTGCGGAACAGCACAACTTCACCACCAATGACTTGGTTCTCCATGTGAGACCGGTGTTCCTTGTTGCGCTGTTTCGAGTACTCCACCAACATGGCCAGTACTATCCCACTTCTATGCCTCCTTGAAAAAACGGTGCTGGTGATGATGGAAGAGGATGTGGCACAGGAGGAGGAAGAGGAGGAAAAGGGATCATTTTGTAGAGTTTCCGGCCAGTCATTCACAATTGGCTCCGAGGGTTGGTTCCTGCACCCACAAACGCCAAGTACACAATTGTCCAGCCAAGGCACAGTTCTGGAGGATGACAAGGTGGAGGATGAGGAGATGGAGGAGGAGGAACCTTGTTTACAGCAGGGTGGCACCCAGACCAGCTCATGGCCATCACTAGTGGTTGGGGGGATACAGAGGACACAGAATATACACCTCCCATAGAGGACAGCTTTTCATTGCCTCTGGGCAGCCTGGCACACATGAGCAATTACATGCTGCAGTGTCTCTGCAACGACTGCCGAGTTGCCCACATTCTAACTTGTGCTTATTACTGGGTGACCACGCTGCTGGATCCCCATTACAAGGACAACGTACAGTTCTTAATTCCCTCACTGGAACATGATCGTAAGATGAGCGAGTACAAGCACACGCTGGTAGACGCGCTGCTGGTGGCATTCCCACCTGACAGCGGGGGCACAGTGGAAGCACAAGGCGAAGGCAGAGAAAGAGGAAGATGTCGCCAACGTAGCTGGAGCACCGCCAGCACCTCAGAAGGCAGGGTTAGCATGGCCGAAATGTGGAAAAGCTTTGTCAGCACGCTACAACAGCCAGCACCACCAACTGATATGAAACGTCTTAGCAGAAGGCACCATTTCACCAACATGGTGGAGCAGTATGTGTGCACATGCCTACACTTACTGAATGTGGGTCTGCTCCCTTCAACTTCTGGGTCTCCAAATTAGGCACATGGCCTGAACTTGCCCTTTACTCCTTGGAGGTGCTGGCCTGCCCTGCAGCCAGTGTATTATCTGAACGTGTGTTTAGCATGGCCGGGGGCGTCAGCCAATGTGGACAAGCTCACGTTCATTAAAATGAACCAGGCATGGATCCCACAGGACTTGTCCGTACCTTGCGCAGAATAGACATGTATGCCAGCCTTAACCAGCCATTGTTATTAGTGATGAGCGGCAGGGGTCATATTCGAATTCGCGATATTTCGCGAACATTTTTTAGAATATTCATCGAATATTCCAAAATTCACGATTTAAAAAAAATAATATTCTGATTCGAATTTTTATTGCGAATTTTTCAACTTACAACTATTAGACAAAGAAGATTATAGCACTATATTAGCTAAATTGCTCTATATTCGATTTTTTTTATTTGTCCCACATTTGCGCTTCAATAATTTGTCCCACATTTGCGCTTCAAAAATTTGTCCCACATTTGTGCTTCAATAACTTTTCCCATATTGTCGCTTGATCAAAATAAAATTTCATCCATTTATCTCCCTTTGATGTGGTCTCTCTTTCTCACGCTCCTTCTCCGGCGTGGAACCCTGATTCGCCGATAGCAGTGATCAACATGGTAGGCTCAGAAAAGAACATCGAAAGTTGATAGAGAAGATATCCAAATGGATGGTGGACGTCACGGGGGCACCTCTGCATAGGTGACAGGAACATAAATTTTAAAAAATCATCTGTTACATTGTCAGGTGACATTTTACCAATTTTGACTGGATAGAAACCCCTGCTCTGCATAGGTGAAATGGGAATCAAATTTCTGAAATTCTTTAATTGATGCGCACCACCTCCTTTCATTCAATGCTTAAACTTTAACTAGTTGTCCCACATTTGCGCTTTAATACTTTGTCCCATATTTCCACTCTATCATATTTAATTTGAAACAATTAAACTCCTTGGATGTGGTCTCTCTTTCTCACGCTCCATCTCCGGCGTGGAACCCTGATTCACCGATATAGTACGCTCAGAAAAGAATATCGAAAGTTGATAGAGAAGATATCCAAATGAATGGTGGATGTCACAGGGACGTGTGATCAGCCAGAAGTTATCTAGAGTCAACAAAGCGGCAGCAGGGCCTCTCATGGATAACGTTGCAAAATCCTAAATACCACAGTGACATTCCCTATAATTTTTTATTAATCATTCCAATAACAGGGCATCTTAAGAGGTCTGTATTGTTATTTATCGTTACTACCTCCCCGAGTTGGGAGTGGGTAATTGCCGCAAGCCCCCTCCTTAACTTGGAAGCTTATGCTTCAATACTTTATCCCACATTTCCGCTTGATTACATTTAATTTCATCCATTGACCTCCCTTGGATGTGGTATCCCTTTCTCAGGTTTCCTCTCTGGCCTGGAATCCTGAATCCACGACACCCGTGATCACCATGGTAGGCGTATATAAGAACATCGAAAGTTGATAGAGATGATATCCAATTGGATCGTGGACATCACGGGGACGTGCGACATGGTGGAACAGTATGTATTGTGGGGAATTACTCTGGTAGACAGGGGTGTGGGTGCAGTATAGAGGCAAACAGAGTCCAGGTAATGAAGAAAAAAGAGCATTTATTTCTCAGTTGCTTAAACAGAAAAAAACAGAAGCAGTCTCTTGGTGTTAATTCACACACAAAATAACAGGGAGCTTCACCTGGCTTCTTCTCCCCCAGGATGCTGGACACGCTGTACGCCTGTGTCGGGGTCCAGGCCTCAGCTCCACACACAGTCATTTCCTTCCTTCTCCCTCCAGCTGAGGTTGCTGCCTGGGAATTTAAATCCCAGCTCCAAAACCTGGTCCTGGAATGTGGGGAGTAGGCACCCGCCCAACTCTTTACCTACTCACAATAAAAGCCGTCCCTGATTTGGCTTTGCAGCTTCTGCTGTTAACATATAAAATCCGTCTCTTACCTCACCGAGGCCAGGAATCTCGGTGACACGTATCTGCCATCCATTACGATACCCTGCACCTTACCAAATTACCCCCACCTTTGTTCAACCCTGAGGGGGTGGACACACAAAAAACAGTGCACCCAGGAGAGGGCATCCGCATTCCTCAGTAATCGGCCAGCTTTGTGCTCCACCATAAATTTACAATTCTGTAGAGACAGAAACCACCTGGTGACTCGGGCATTCCCCTCTTTGGCCTGGCTCATCCACTTGAGTGGGAAGTGGTCAGTCACCAGGCGGAAACTTCTGCCCAACAGATAGTAACGGAGAGCCTCGAGTGCCCATTTGATGGCAAGGCACTCCCTCTCCACTATACTAGGTTGAGGTTACGGCTGAGAAAGACAATGGGATCCTCCTCCCTGTTGACTTTCTAAGACAGTACAGCCCCAAGGCCAACCTCAGAGGCGTCGGTCTGAACTATGAACTCCTTCTTGAAATCGGGGGTTACCAAAACTGGGGACCCACACAGGGCCGACTTCAAGGAGGAGAAAGCCTTTTCCACCTGTTCATTCCAGCGGACCGTCTCTGACTTATGCCCCTTTAATAACCCTGTCAGTGGCGCAGCTATTGTGGCAAAGTGGGGCACAAACCTCATATAATATCCCACAATTCCCAGGAACGATTTTACCTGCCGAGTAGTGACGGGCCAGGGCCAATTTCCGATTGCCTCAATTTTGTGTACCTGAGGTTTTATAACTCCGCGACCAATAACATATCCCAGGTACTTGGCCTCCTCTAACCCTACTGCGCATTTTTTTGGATTCGCGGTTAAGCCTGCCTTCCTAAGGGAGTCCACTACAGCCTGCACCTTAGGTAAATGACTCTCCCAGTCGATACTGTGGACGAGGATATCGTCTAAGAAGGCCGAGGCATACTGATTATGGGGTCACAGCACAATATCCATTAACCTTTGGAAAGTGCCGGGGGCTCCATGCAGACCAAAGGGTAACACCTTATACTGATACAGGCCTTGCGGTGTAACAAAAGCCAAGGTTGCCTCAAGTGGGGACCTACTCTAACTTTAGCGCAGCACTGCGTAGCGACCACCGGCACCTCCACACTGCGCCAGTAGGCGACGGGACCCAGTAGCCACACAGCACCCACACTGTGCGGCAAAGCCACCTTGGCCCTGGGTCCCATCGCTCCACCAGCACAGCACAAAAGCAGCAATGGCCACCGCTCAGCACCGCATAATGTGAACAAGTGCAAAAGGCTAACCTGTTCACTGACTCTCAGGAACTCCAACTAAGAGATGGTAGGAATTTATAGACCCTTAGCAGACTCCTGCCGATTAAAAGCACCTGGGCCGAATGGGGAGGAGTGCTGATCCAGAATTAAGGAAAAAGAAATAAAGACAATAAATATAACAAGTGAGAGTGAATCTTGACCGCACCTCCTCATTACTATGCTTTTGATATAGCAACTTTTTTTCAGCATAATAAAACATGGGTTCTCAGCACAATATTAATAAATATAACCTTATGCTATGCAGTAAAAGGAGGCATTGGTATACAGTTTGATCAAAGAGCATGGGCCCACTTACCGCGACAAGGTTGCCTCTTCAAGTGGGGACCTACTCTTACTTTAGCGCGGCCCTGCACAGCGACCACCAGCACCTCCACACTGTGCCAGCATTCTTTTATTATGCTGAAAAACAGTTGTTATATCAAAAGCATAGTATTGAGGATGTGCGGTCCAGATTCACTCTCACTCGTTATATTTATTGTCTTATTCTCTTTTTCCCAATTCTAGATCAGCACTCCTCCCCATTTGACCCAGGTGTTTTTAATCAGCAGGAGTCTGCTAAGGGTCTATAACAACTGTTTTTCAGCATAATAAAAGCATGCTGGCACAGTGTGGAGGTGCTGGTGGTCGCTGTGCAGTGCCGCACTAAAGTTAGAAGAGCTCCCCACTTGAAGAGGCAACCTTGTCGCGGTAAGTGGGCCTATGCTCTTTGATCAAACTGTATACCAATGCCTCCTTTTAGTGCATTTATTAATATTATGCTGAAAAACTGTTGCTATATCAAAAGCATAGTAATGCAGATGTGCGGTCCAGATTCACTATCACTTGTTATACTAATCTCTCAATCATCTCATCCACACGGGGCATAGGGTACGCGTCAAATTTGGAGACTTCATTTAGTCTGCGGAAGTCGTTACAAAAGCGTAGGGTCCCGTCTGGCTTGGGCACCAAGACTGTTGGACTAGCCCACTCGCTTTTTAACTCCTTGATGACATCTAATTGTAACATCAGTTGCACTTCTTCCAAAATGGCTTGTTGACAGGCCTCAGGTACACGATATGGTCTCAACCGGACAATGAACCGAGGTTCCGTGACAATGTCATGGCGGATGACAGAGGTGCATCCCGGAAGGTCCGAGAACACATCTGTGTTCCTGTTAACAAACTCCTTGACCTCTTGAGCCTGTTTAGAAAACAGATTTCAGCAACCTTCATCGTGGCAACAGCTTCCACCGAGTTAGACGGGGGAACTGGACACTCTAACCCTAAAAAAAAAACAGCCGAGGACGGCCATGCAGGTGACATACTCAATCAGGCTCTTATGGGGAGTAGGTTGTTGTTCCCACGCCTCTTTGTCTATGTCCAGCAGGCCTTGCGGATGCCAACCATACAACCGTTCAAAGGGCGAGAACCTCGTCGATGCCTGGGGCACTTCTCGCACTGCAAACATAAGATAGGGCAACAGAAGATCCCAATCCTTCCTATCCTTAGATGCCGCTCGTTTTAACATATTTTTTAGAGTCTGGTTGAACCTTTCTACGAGGCAGTCTGTCTGTAGGTGGAACAAGGACGTCCGCTACTGTTTTATGCGGAACAACCTACATAGCTCCCTCATGACATTGGACATAAACGGGATCCCCTGGTCAGTCAATACCTCTTTAGGGAGCCCCACTCGGGAAAATATCTCTATTAACTCCCGGGCTATTAACTTAGCCGACGTATGATGAAGTGGCACTGCCTCGGGGTATCGTGTGGCATAATCCAAGATTACCAGAATGTGTTGGTGACCCCTAGCGGACTTCGGAACGGGGCCTACGAGGTCCATCACAATACGCTCAAACGATACCTCGATGATCGGGAGGGGTACCAAGGGACTACGGAAATGGGGCTGGGGGCTAGTAATCTGGCAAGTTGGGCAAGACACAATACTGTGCCACCTCTTTAAACACACTGGGCCAGTAAAACCGCTGTAGAAATAGGTCCTGTGTTTTCTGCTGGCCCAGGTGACCCCCAAGAACATGTTGGTGGGCTAATTCTAATACGAGCTTACGGTAAGGCTTAGGCACTACCAACTGTTCAATTTGCTCCCCCCGTAACTGATTTTCCCGGTATAGCAATTCTTGGTGAGCGATAAACCAGGGAAACATAGATTCCGCCCCCAGTTGTTGCGGATCACATTTTCCCAGGCCCGAGTCAGAGTGGGATCCCGGTGCTGTGCAGTACCAAAATTTTCAAAAGACATTGAGGTCTGCCAACTCCGGTCCTGGTGGCAACTCATCCACGTCTCCTACCATCACATTTAGTGGGGCTGTCTCCTCCTCCTCAGAGGGGGTGGCCCTTCGGCCTCAGGTTCCCAGACCTCTGGGTTCCCCCCTGAGCAGGGTCACTCTGGTGAGGCTACCCCTGACCCGTGTGTATCATCACATTTAACCTCTGGCCACAAAGACGGGAAACCGGGGAAGTCTCTGCCTATTACTAGTTCGTGTGGGAGGGTGGTGGTTACGGCCACCTCGTGAGTCCACTTGCTGGCCACAGTGGACAAGGTCACCTGGGCGGTGGGATATTCTTTCAAGTCCCCATGAATACATACCACCCCCACCCTTCGGCCCGTGTACTCGACGGGCAGCACCAGGGCAGCACTAACCAGGGTCCCAAGGCTCCCTGAGTCCAGCAGTGCCACTGCCAAAGTATCTACCACCTTCACTTGGCACAGGTGGCTTGTGTCTAAGGTCTCACGGGCACCGACTGCACACAGTCTAGTGGCATGCGACTGCCGAGATCCATAGTTGGTGTCCATGGGGTCGACTTGACGGGGACAGTCAGCTCTTATGTGACCCGGTTCCTGGCGCCACCAGCAGAAAATGGGAGCTGGGTCTGCGGGGGGCATGTCCCGAGCAGGTTTTGCTGGAACCGGCCGTCATGTCGAAGGCAGGGCTTTCCTGGCTATAACCGGCCCCCTCCCAAAAGTACCCCCTTGTATATTTTTTGTGGCCTCAAAATGCTCCACGAGATTTACCATCTCTAAGGCGTTACCCGCGACACCTGGCCTACCCAGTGTTGGAGAGTGTATGGCAAAGACCTCCAGAAGATGTCAGCCAACAACCGGTCCAGCATAGCAGCGTGGCTCAGTGTCTCTGGCTGCAGCAATTTTTGTAACCGATGCAACAACGGATGGGGTCTAGCAGGTTCAGCTGGGTTAAACTCTCACTGGTGCACCCGCTGAGCCCATACCTAAACGTTCACCCCCAGTCTGGCCAATATTTCACTCTTGACGACCTGTAAGTCAGCGACTTGGTCCTCGACAGATAGAAGAAAACCTGCTGGGGTCCAGATGACAGAAAAGGAGCAAGAATCTCAGCCCATTGGCCTCGGGGCAACTTCTCTCGGATGGCGACTTTCTCAAACACCGCCAGGTAGGTCTCGAAATCATCAGAGGAGCCCAACTTTGGAATGGCAGCCCGAACCGCTTTTCTGGCATCAAAAGTGCTCGGGGTTGCTCCTGCTGCTTGCAATGCCATTACATGTTGTAACAGCAGCTGATTAGTTTCTTGCTGCTGTTTATTCGCCTCCCGCTGCTGCAGGTTAGCCTCCATGAGGGCTTTCACAACAGCCTCCATCTTGTCAGGGAACTCAGGGCGCAGCTTTGCCGGCATAATGTATGACATCCACCGGTTTTAAGGCAAAACAAAAAATTTCCGGCCCTCAGGCCAGCCTCACTGCACCTGCCCGCATCCTCCAACAAATGTGGGGAATTACTTTTGTAGACAGGGGTGTGGGTGCAGTATAGAGGCAAATGAAGTCCAGGTAATGAAGAAAAAAGAGCATTCATTCCTCAGTTGCTCAAACAGAATAAACAGAACAGTCTCTTGGTGTTAATTCACACACAAAATAACAGCGAGCTTCACCTGGCTCCTTTATTGGAATGCGTCCTGTCCTGGCCGATCGCACAGCCACATAAAGATTTCCCCCAGGATGCTGGGCGCTCTGTACGCCTGTGTTGGGGTCCAGGCCTCAGCTCCACACACTGCAAAAAACCACCCAGGCTCAGTGATTTCCTTCCTTCTCCCTCCAGCTGACATTGCTGCCTGGGTACTTAAATCCCAGCTCTAAAACCTGGTCCTGGAACGTAGGGAGTAGGCCCCCACCCAACTCTTTACCTACTCCCAATAAAAGCCGTCTCGGATTTGGTTTTGCAGCCACACTAAGTATTAAAGGTGTCGACTAGAGTGACCATGTGTCCCGGATCGCCCGGGAGAGTCCCGCATTTGGAGAGTCTATCCCGGGTCCTGGTCACCCTCATTCCGGGACAATGCAGTGTCCCGGAATGACCTGAGCCGCCGACCGCTGCTGTGACTAGAGGCGTTTCTTGGACCGGGCGGGTCCGCCCGGGGCGCTGTCAGAAGGGGGGGGCGCCGGCAGGGCACAGCAGGAGGTGAGCGCTGCGCTTCCATTGTGGAAGCGCTCACTCATCTCTATAGTCATTTGTATGTAAAAATGCCTGTGCTGCGGCAGCTGGCAGGGGAGGGAGAGGTGTGTCCCCTTTCTGTTCCTCTGATTGGCTGCCAGCACTAGGCCGGCAGCCAATCAGAGGCCGGTGCAGGTGGAGCGATGACGTCATCGCGCCGCCTGAGCCAGCGAGGAACACAGGACGGAAGAGGCCTGCATCGCATCCTGGAGGAGGTAAGTATAAGTTCTTGTTTTTTAATATATGTACAAATTACAATACTGGCACATAAGGGGGGCTACTGGCACAGACATAAGAGGGGCTACTGGCACATAAGGGGGGCTACTGGCACATAAGGGTAGCTACTGGCACATAAGGGGGGCTACTGGCACATGGGGGGGCTACTGGGGGGGCTACTGGCACATAAGGGGGCTACTAGCACATGATATGAGGCTACTGGCATATAAGTATTTCAATAATGTATTGTAGAGTAATATATTGGTTATTTATACATTAAGAAATATGTGTAATTGTTTTGCAGTCTGTTATTTATGGTTGGTAAAGTATTCACATTTTGTAAAAGTTCCTGCTCATTAAGAAAAAAAGAAAAGAAAAAAAAAAACTGTTCTTTAATGCAATTTGTTTTGTTTTCTATTTCTTAAGAGATGTCTAAGTAGCCAGTTAATGTGTGCAGAAATACTGAAAAATGCACAGGCAGATATGTTTTTGCCAGTCTCAAGTATAAGTTTTACGAAATGCACTTGTGAAAGTAAGTGTCCCTGAATGGCAGTTAGGAAATTTGGTCACCCGAGTGTCAACAGCTTCTGCTGTTAACACATAAAATCCGTCTCTTACCTCACCGAGGCCAGGAACCTTGGTGACACGTATCTGCAATCCATTACGATACCCTGCACCTTACCACAGTATGCACACGCCTACACGCACTGAATGATGGGTCTGCCCTCTTCAACTTCTAGGTCTCCAAATTGGGCACATGGCCTGAGCTTGCCCTTTACGCCTTGGAGGTGCTGGCCTTTCCTGCAGCCAGTGTATTGTCTGAAAGTGTGTTTAGCACGACTGGAGGGGGTTATCACAAGTTATATTTACCATTGTTTTGGGGTGTACCCTAATTTAAAATTTAAAACCAAAAAGCAGTGTAGGCTACCTCCTCCCCCTCCACCGTCGCTTCCACCTACACCTCCACATCCACCGCCTCCTCAACCTCCTACTCCATATGGATCTCGTCCTCCTAGATCAAGATTATTATTTTTTATTTTTATGTATTTTATGTTATTTAAAGTCATTTCGCTATCCACATTTGTTTTCAGAGCACTTGCCATGCTCTTAACCACATTTTGCTGGCATTTGCAGCCCTCTAGCCCTTTCCATTACATTTTTACAGCCATTTGAGTGCTCAAAAGTTCGGGTCCCCATTGACTTCAATGGGGTTCGAGGTCAAGTTCGGGTCCTGAACTAAAACTTTTTTGTGAAGTTCGGTCAAACCCGTCGAACCCGAACATCCAGGTGTCCGCACAACTTTAGATATAACCCATATTACATACACATAAATATGATAACTAATAAATAGTGAAAAAAACTTGTGACCCTGTTAATAATAATGTGACTAGTGCTGATTGTTATTAGGAGGGCGGAGAAAACCAAACATATGGAGGACAGTACCAGTGAGAATCTAGGTGAATGGCGATCTCATGCCGCTTACTCTCCCTGGCATCTCATGCGGCTCAATGCGCATGTCCAGGAAGTGTTGCGTACGACTCGCTTCCTCCAGACCAGCGGCAGCCTGCGCATGCGCTTTGCTGTCATGCAGCCACAGCAGCCATATTAACTAAGGGAAGTCCATATCTCAAAGTGTATCCTAAGGCCTCATGCACACGGTCGTTGTTTGGGTCAGCATCCGAACTGCCGTTTTTGCGGCTCGGATGCGAAGCCATTCACTTCAATGGGACCGCAAAAGATGCGGACAGCACTCCGCGTTCAACTCACGCATTGCACCCGCGCGGAATATTCGCCTGTGTGAAAGGGGCCTTAAGGTGCTGTGTCTTGGATCATGTGTCGATGCCTAGAAGAGGGGGCAATATGGTTGCTTTATTAAAAAAAAAGAGAATTGGATTGGATTTGTGTGTTGGATTCTCTCAAACCCAATGGTTTGAATGTTGAATACAATATAGGAGCTATATGGTGATAGGATAGGATGCCCACTGGTTATCTTAAGGTCAGCAATGCACTATTCTGTACTATAGGTCGCTAATATTTGGCCATATTTTTAATTGGGAATTTTCTAGATAAAATACTGTGGATGGATGAGGATGGGACTACATGGAGGAATGGACCGTATTTGTGAATGGCTCTCTACTTGTAATGAACTAGCTGGATCCGGGTGGTGTTGCTTACCTGTTTGCTTCGTCTTAATTTATTGCCTTTCAACAATTATTATTCTTTTTAGAGGAAATGTGAAATGCTGCTTAAATTATGAAGATAAATCTTCAATCTTAGGATACACTTTGAGATATGGACTTCCCTTAGTTAATATGGCTGCTGTGGCTGCATGAAAGCAAAGCGCATGCGCGGGCTGCCGCAAGTGGTACGCAACACTTCCTGGACATGCTCATTGAGCCGCATGAGATGCCAGGGAGAGTAAGCGGCATGAGAAGATTGCCATTCACCTAGATTCTCACTGGTACTGTACTCCATGTGTTTAGTTTTCTCCGCCCTCCTAATAACAATCAGCACTAATCACTTTATTATTAACACGGTCACAATTATAATTTTTTTTCACAATTTATTAGTTATCATATTTATGTGTATGTAATATAGGTTATATCATGAATTATCGCATCACAGGTTTTATACATGTGTTGTGTCACTAATACTGTATTTTAATATTGAATTTGATCACTGATTCTGATTAATTGATTTTGATCATGTTGTAAATTGCACATTGATTGTATTTGCTATATATACTCAGCACTTGTCCAGTCACTTTGCTTGAGAAAGGCTCTAGTCGCTTTCTTCCCACATGGGTGAATAAAAGTTATTTACTTTTTCATTATTGGAGTGCTGCCCGGTTTTTATTTTTTTGTATTTTGGGACTGTGCTGGTCTCTTGTTTGGGCACTGCACCCGTGCTTTTCTTGGGACGGTGCTGCCTCTTTTTTACATTTTTGTACATAAACCCTAGTAGATTAGAGGGCAGGCATGGGTTACGTGATCAATGACCACATGGCACTCTGTGATTGACTAGCAGGTGTTTAACCTCTTGGGGACACATGACATACCGGTACCGGTGATCAGAACTGGGTGCCTGCTGAAATCAATCAGAAACTTCAAAATGACCCAAATTTTCATTTAACTTTCCCCCCGATCTGCCCGCCCCCTCTCTCAGGATGGCCGAGCGGTTAGCAGAGTGTTAGCACATTGCTGATACTCTGTTGAAATGGCTAACATCTGTGCTCGCAGATGTCAGCAGTTTAACCCCTTCCATGCCGTGGTCCATAGGGACCGCTGCATGGTAGGGGTTAACAGGGGGTAAGCTCCCTCCCTCTCCCATCGGGGGCTGCTGAGCCATTTCAGCCCCCGATTCTTGACGGGATCACAGAGGGAGGGAGCCCCCCTCCCTCCCCATCACCCGCTGCTCTATTGTGGCAGAGGGTGATAGTTACCATGGCAACTGGATGCCTTTACAGGCTTCCATCTTTCCATGGTGCTGATCAGACTTCTGCTAAAGGCAGAAGTCTGATTAGACTAAGTGCAAAATGAAAATACAGTACAGTACACTATATAGCGTACTGTACTGTATTATACAGACATCAGAACCTCTGTATCTTCAAGAAGCAAGTGGATCTGGGTCAAAAAAATAAAAAAAAACATTTATTACAGATTAAAAATTACAAAAATAAAATGTACTACACATATTAGGTATCGATGCATCCGTAATAACCTGCTCTATAAAAATATCACATGACCTAACACCTCAGATGAATACCGTAAAAAATAAAAAGGTGTAAAAAAGCAATTTTTGTCACCTTACATCACAAAAGGTGTAATAGCAAGCGATCAAAAAGTCATACGCACCCCAAAATAGTGCCAATCAAACCGTCATCTCATCCCGCAAAAATCATACCCTACCCAAGATAATCGCCCAAAACTGAGAAAACTATGGCTCTCGGACTATGGAAACACTAAAACATGATTTTTTTTGTTTCAAAAATGAAATTATTGTGTAAAACTTACATTAAAAAAAGTAGACATATTAGGTATCGCAGCATCCATAATAACGTGCTCTCTAAAAATATCACATAACCTAATCCCTCATGTGAATACCGTAAAAATAAAAAATAAAAATGGAACTAAAAAAGCTATTTTTTGTCACACATATGGGGTGTTTATGTATACTACAGAATCAGGGGCATAAATATTGAGTTTTGTTTGTCTGTTAACCCTTGCTTTAAAACTGGGAAAAATGAATTCAAATGGAAAATCTGCCAAAAAAGTGAAATTTTGAAATGTTATCTCATAACATTTCCATTAAATTTCCATTAATTCTTTTGGAACACCTAAAGGGTTAACAAAGTTTGTAAAATCAGTTCTGAAAACCTGGAGGGGCGTAGTTTGTAAAATGGGGTCTTTTTAGGTGGTTTCTATTATGTAAGCCTCACAAAGTGACTTCAGACCTGAACTGGTCCTGAAAAAGTGGGTTTTAGAAATTTTCTGAAAAATGTCAAGATTTGCTTCTAAACTTCTAATTCTTGTAACGTCCCCAAAAAATATAATTGCATTCCCAAAATGATCAAAACATGAGGTAGACATATGGGGAATGTGAATTAATAACTATTTTTGGAGGTATTGGTCACGGGGTAGCGTCACGGGTATAAATATAGAGCGGAGGTGCAACCCCTGAGCTGCCACCCGGTCCCTTGTCCCTGCCTACTTGCACCACCCGCCCTAGGTGACGGGGCGCAACTGGGTGACAGTGCAAGCAGAGAGATAGAGACAGCAGGGAAGCGGACAGCCAATGAGAGGTAGCACTCTAGCGAACATAGAGGTGGATCAAGCAAGGTACCACTAAAAACGGAAAGGCGAGGCGGGTCAACTAGCCGGGGTCAGTCCAGGAGGTCATGTCAGTATGAGGGAGGAGACACAGACAGATCCGAGAGCGGGCCGAGGTCAAAATCTGGGAGGTCACACCAGTACAAGAGAAGAGGCAAAGACAAAATCCAAAAGCAAGCAGAGGTCAAAATGCGAGAGGTAGCATCAAGGTTCAGTGAGCAGGCAGAAGAGGTGTCAGGAAGCAGATCAAGGGTCAAATCCAAAGGTAAGCTTAATAACAATAATAATACACAGCCTAAGGGACCAAAATCTCAGGTAACCTGTAGCCAGCAGGTTGCCTGTATTTATAGTGGGGAGTGAGGGTCATGTGACATGGCCAGCGTCACATGAACGACAGACAGACAAGTCAAGCACCGAGTGATCAGCTCAGCGCTCAAGGCAGACCTAGGAGCAGGGAGCCTCCCAGCTAGCAAAAGCCCTGGGAACGAGGCCGAACACAGATCCTCGCTCCCGACGCTAAGCAGCAGGTCTGCAGCTGATGGGAGACTGAGTGCGCCTTCGTTGCCCCGTTACAGTATTACTATGTATTATAGAAGTAGAGAAATGTTAATTTGGAATTTGTTTATAAATAAAAAAAATGTATAATTTTGACTCCATTTTACCAGTGTCATGAAGTACAATATGTGATGAAAAAACAATCTCAGAATGGCCTGGATAAGTAAAAGCGTTTTATAGATATTCACACATAAAGTGACACTGGTCAGATTTGCAAAAAATGGCCTGGTCCTTAAGGTGAAAATGAGCCCGGTCCATAAGGGCTTAAGAGGTGATCTCCCTGGCTGGTCAGTGCCATCGGTTGTTTTGACAACCCAGGTGTATGTTGCTGTTCACAATCCTCCAGACTACCTGTGCATGACCTCTGACCAGTGATAGCCAGTTCACCGTGTTCGCCTGCGAACACATGTGGGCTGCCATCTTAACTCACAAGTCCGGCAATGCACAGGTTAAGCCCTTACCTGTGCCTGTGCCGCGGGCCGGTCTGAAATCAAATGCGATCACCGGGAGAAGGCAGTTTCCGAGAACAGCCGCCAGGGGGCCTTCATTGGGCTGTTCTCGGAACTGCCTGCTCCCGGTGACCACATGAGCATAGCATGCTCCCATTGATTAGAAGCTGTGTTAGTGGAGCAGCTTCAAAGTGAAAGTAAAAATCCCAGCATGCATCACAGCAAGCTTCTTCTGAAAGCTATACATTTATAAAAAAAAATCCTGCCACTTATCTCGCTGGTTTTCATGTTTTTATTTTGGAGTTTATGTTTTTATTTGGTACCATTTTTGGGTACATATGATTTTGGGATCATTCAATAGTACTCTTTATGGGTCAAGGTGACCCCAAAAAAAACTTTTGACAGTTTTAATTTTATTGACAGGGAGAATCTATTCATTAAATCCATATGTTAGATTCCAGGGGGACAAATTCCCTTTTTTCGTGGATAAGTACCTATGCGGCCTGCATTGCATACCTGCCAGTGAAAATAATTCAATTACATTAGTCTGTCACATATTTGTGTGACCTAAAGCGATTTTTTTTTTCTCTTTCTCTTTCTGACACCGGCACTGCATATCCGACAGTCAAATAAAACCTTTAAATACTGCTGTTACATTATCGATTGGAAAAAAAACTCACGTTTTGTGCTACATAGTACATTTGCGGCCTGCGCTGCATTTCTGACAGTCCAATAAAACTAGTCAATACTGCTGTTACATTGTTGGTTGGCAAATTGAATTTTTTTTGTGACCGTGAATTAATTGTATTAAATTCGCCTGTGACACTGTTGTGCGACCTCAAGAAATGTTTTCTCTTTATGACACCGGCACAGCTTTACTGTCAGTGAACTTAATTGTTGCCTATTGGTGGTTACATTGTCGCCTGACATAAACCATCTCTTAGTTTGGTGGGTGCACACAAAGAATGAGAAGAGCCTCAAATAAGGGACGTGGCCCTGGTTGTGGTGCTGCTGGTGTTGGTGGAGCTCCTATTGCAGGGAGAGGACGTGGTCGATCTGTGCCAGCTACACGCACAAGTGAAACACCTTCCTCAGGTGCGAGTAGGCGACAGAAACTTCAGCGTTATTTGGTAGGCCTGAATGCCACTCTACGAATGGTAAGGCCAGAACAAGTATGGGTGATAGTAGATTGAGTGGCTGACAGTACTCCAGTTCCTTCACATTGTCTCCCACCCATTCTCCTGCTGAAAGATCAGAGTTGGCACCTGTAGCCCATGGACATCAGTCTTTCACCTCACCCCCTTCCAAACCAGCCAAGCAGTCAGAGCCCCAAGTCATGCAGCAGTCTCTTCTGCTTTTTGATGACTCTGCTAGCAGGGTTTCCCAGGGCCATCCAAATAGCCCTGCCCCAGAAGTGGAAGAGATTGAGTGCACCAATGCCCAACCACTTATGTTTCAGGATGAGTACATGGGAGGACCACCGCAGCACATCTTGGATGATGATGAAACACAGGTGCCAACTGCTGTGGTTTTCTGCAGTGTGCAGACCGACAAGGAGGGCAGAGGTGAAGACTGGATGGAAGATGATGTGGAGGACGATGAGGTCCTCGACCCCACATGGAATCAAGGTCATGCGAGTGACCTGTCTAGTTCGGAGGAAGAGGCGGTGGTCGCACAGAGCCACCAGCACAACAGAAGAAGGAGCAGGGTGCAAAAGCGGAGTGGCCATCCCCTAGACAGTACGCCTGCTACTGCCCATTGCACCAAGAGACGAGCATACCAAAGCCATCTCCGTGGAGTTCCCTGGCGTGGCAGTTCTTCAGACAATGTGCTGACGACAAGACACGAGTGGTTTGCACACTGTGCAATCAGAGCCTGAAGCGAGGCATAAACGTTCTAAACCTGAGCACAACCTGCATGACCAGGCATCTAAGTGCAAAGCACGAGCTGCAGTGGAGTAGATATCTCAAAAACCAAGAAAGGTCGCTGGCTCCTTCTGCTTCCTCTTCTGCTGCAGTCTCAGCCTCTTCATCCCCCTCTGGAGTGACAGTGGCACCTGCCACCCCGCAAACAGAGGATGTGCCAGCAATGCCACCACCTCGGTCACCAAGCATCACCAAAATGTCCCATGGAAGCGTTCAGCTGTCTATCTCCCAAACACTGGAGCGAAAGAGGAAGTACCCCCATACCCACCCGCGATCCCTGGCCCTGAATGCCAGCATTTCAAAATTCCTGGGCTTTGAAATGCTGTCATTTCTTCTGGTAGACACAGACAGTTTTAAGAATCTGATCGTGGTGGCTGTCCCAAAGTACGTTGTGCCCAGCCGATGCTACTTTTTCTGGGGAGCCATCCCTTCCCTGCACATCCAAGTGGGGGACAAAATCAGGTGTGTACTGTGCAACGCCATCTATGGCAAGGTACACCTAACTACGGATATGTGGACCAGTAAGCACGGTCAGGGACATTAGATCTCCCTAACAGCACACTGGGTAAATGAAGTGGCAGCTGGGCCTGAGGCGGATAGCAGTTTGGCACATGTTCTTCCACCACAGATGATTGCAGGGCGTTTCTCTTTTGCCTCCTGTTGCTTCCTCCTCCTACTCCGCTTCCTCATCCTCTACTGGCTCCTCATCTGGTCAGCGTAACACCTTCACCGCCAACTTCAGCACAGCCAGGGGTAAACGACAGCAGGCAGTTTTGAAACCTATCTGTTTGGGGGACAAACCCCACACCGCGCAGGAGCTGTGGACGGGCATGGAACAACAGACCGATGAGTGGTTGGTGCCAGTGAGCCTCAAGCCCGGCCTGGTGGTGTGCGATAATGGGCGAAATCTCGTAGCAGCTCTGGGCCTAGCCGGTTTGACGCACATCCCTTGCCTGGCGCATGTGCTGAATTTAATTTAATAACTTGACCCACCCTCTCCACCCAATCAGATTTCAGCCATTGACCTCCCTTGAATGTTGTATCCCTTTCTCAGGCTCCCTCTCTGGCATGGAACCCTGATTCCCCTTTACCCATGATTACCATAGCAGGCGCATAAAAGAACATCGAAAGTTGATAGAGAAAATATCCAATTGGATTGTGGACATCACAGAGACGTGGAGCAGTATGTGTGCACACGCCTACACGTACTGACTGATGGGTCTGGGTCTCCAAATTGGGCAGATGGCCTGAGCTTGCCCTTTACACCTTGGAGGTGCTGGCCTACCCTGCAGCCAGTGTATTGTCTGAAAGTGTGTTTAGCACGACTGGAGGGGGTTATCACAGGTTATATTTCCAAATGTTTAGGGGTGTACCCCTATTTTTAAAATTATATATATATATATATATATATATATATATATATATATAAAAATAGAAAAAAGAGAAGCAGCACACAAAGATGTGGGTGCAAAAAATCCTCCTAAGGGACCTGTGACCAAGGTCCCAGGTATGGATAATGTAGCAAAAAGAAGGCAGCACTCCAGATGATTGTGAAAAAGTGGACGGTTTATTCACTCATCAGAGACGTTTCAGCTCTCTCTATGGAGCCTTTTTCCAGCTGAGTAACATGTGCCAAATTACATTTATATATAGTGCAAGTGATTTAACTGAATACAAATTGATACATCATATAATAAAGTGCAAATGCATAAATATTACAGCCATATTACAAAAGTGGTCAGTGTACCAACATGGTTCAATATAGCAGCATTATCAATATATTCATAAAAATTTCATAGTGCAATAAAAACAATACAGAATCGCAAAAACTCCATAATTACTAATCACAGGTGACAAGTGAACAAATGTGTTTAACATAATATAAATTAAAAACCTTTGAATGAATCACTTCAGGCGAAATGGACATGATGGGAGCTTGTTGGCGTCTGGAAAGGAAAACGGCGCATGCGCCGCTCCGACCGCTATCGCGAGATTCACAGTGGTAATACAAGACGTGCAAACCACATCAAAAATGGCCACTTTAGAACATTGCTTCAGGGCGCATGCGTTTTCCAAAACACCGCCCATGTAGATTTGACAGGCACTCGTACAATGCCTGAGCACCGCAGCATCTAGCAGACAGAGCTGATCTAAACATCGGGGGCCGGCGGGTCAACGTCGGTCACCAATAGGATATCTGTATCTACGTGGCGGTACGGTAGTCACACCGTTATCACCCAGTAGTCCAGAATAACAGCACATCCGCTCCATGTCACTCACAGCCGTAAAGTGGGATTTGGATCCAAAAAACACTGTCCGCTGGAGAGGCACGGACCACACTACATCGGGGCTCATACTGTATCCATATTATATTTATATTAAATAGGGCAGCAGCTTCCGTCTGTGTAGATGCAACCCAAGTCCCAAAAGGGGCTGGAGTTGCACCATCCCACAGACAGTGACTGTCCTCAAGCATTAATTATACATACTGTAAAATGCAAAAAAATAAAAGAAAAGAAGAAGAAGGATCGCCAACAAGATTCCTACAGTCATCGCCATATGTGTAACATTCGTATGCTGTATTTCAAAGTCATATCCTACAGAAAAAAGGAAAGGATATAACAGCCGTGAGAATGCTACAGCGTCACAGTTGGACTCTAATCTTGCTACGTCATCTACATCTTTTTTAGGGGGAACCCCCGGGTCAGCAGGACTCGCCGAGGGGGGAGGAGACAACATAAACAAAGGAAAAGGGAAAAATGTACAGTCCCATCAGGGCAGGACTTTAAGGCGCAAGACATAGTGGTAAATATTTCTTCAACACCTTTGAACACTGCACAGTTATCTCTATTGAATAAAGGCCTGTCATATTGTCCCGTGAACACAACCAAATGGTTTGACCTAGAAATTGATTTGCAGAGATTTCTGCGCAATATTAAATTGAAGGTTTGGTTCGCTGAACAAGGTGACAGACCTACAACTGAAAATGTAAGGGTCAGTGAGTTGTCTTTGAAAAATCTTGACCTATATGTTAAAAGTGATTTTACTCCAGTTATTGATCACCCTGCTATTGAGGCTTTTGGTCTCGCGGTCAAACGCGACATTGCAAGTCTCAAACAGGAGACATCTCAACAGCCATTCAAATTTGCTAACATGACTAAAGCGGAGATGGCGGCACTTAGTGATCTGGCTTCGGACCGCAACCTCACCATCAAGTCTGCTGACAAAGGTGGGGGGGTTGTGGTCATGGACACCAGATCCTATGTAGCTGAAATCAGACAGCAGCTTTCAGATACTAAAGTGTATGAAAAGATTTATAATGATTCTAAGTTTGTACTCTTGAGAGAGCTTAAGGAAATACTAATTGAAGCTAAAGAGAAAGATATTATTGATGAGAGAATTTTTACCTTTTTGTATTGTGATAAACCTGCCACACCCATTCTATATACCCTACCCAAAATACACAAGCCTCTGACTTCACCCCCGGGACGTCCGATCGTCGCGGGGATGGACTCATTGTTTTGTAGTGTAGCCATTTTCCTTGACAAGATTTTGTGTCCCTTTGCCAAATCCGCAAAATCATACGTTAGAGACACTAGTGACTTTTTAACTAAAATTGACGGTCTGTCTATTCCAAAGGGGGCATTACTGGCTTCCTTTGACATGATAAGCCTATATACTTCGATAGAACATGAACTGGGCATACAGGCTATTGAACAGGTCCTACATAAAACAGATTATAGTATTACCTGTCAACGTTTTTTGATTTCTTTGTTGAGGTTCATCCTGACTAGGAACTACTTCCTGTTCCAGGATGACTTTTTTTTACAGTTGCGTGGGACCGCGATGGGGTCCAACGTGGCGCCGACCTATGCAAATCTTTACATGTCACACCTTGAGGAGTCTGTCTTCTATGTGAGCCACCACTTCAGCCATGTGCTGGGGTGGTGGCGTTACATTGATGACATTTTCCTGGTTTGGGTCGGCGCCGCGGAGGACCTCATCGCTTTCCATAGTTTTTTGAATTCTATTGATCCCAGTGTTAAATTTACATTGGCACACTCAGTGGCTTCTCTGCAATTTTTGGACACTCAAGTTAGCATTCACAATGACAAGTTAGTGACAGACTTATATGTGAAACCGACAGACAAAAACACTTTATTGCGTTACGATAGTCACCACCCAAAACCTATAATAAGGTCGCTTCCTTTCAGTCAGCTCCTTAGGGTCAAAAAAATTGTACAAGATCCGGTAAAAGCAGAGAAAAGACTGCAAGAAATGGGGTCCAAATTTCAGACACGTGGGTATCCCAAAAAATTGATTCAAGAACAGATCAATAGAGTCAAACCGCTCACCACAGAAGTCATCAGAGAGGGATTAGGTAACCATAAATGTTCCCAGGCTCGAATTCCCTTTGTGTCGGAGTTTAGCACAAATAGTGGCAGGATTGCTGCCATAATTAAAAAGCATTGGCAAATTCTCACTAGCAATTTTGATAAAGTGCAGGAGTTTAAATTGCCACCCTTATGCTCTTATCGACGCAGTCCCAACTTAGGTGACAGATTAGTGAAATCTGACATTGGTTCTAACAGGGAGACATGTGAAAGTTACTTTGGTTCTACCCGTAAAGGGTGTTATCCTTGTTATAACTGCATCAATTGTAAATTAATGCTGAGAGGCGACTCTTTTGTGCATCCCACCTCGGGACAGAGGTTTAAGATCAGACAGTACTTAACATGTGACTCCTCTTATGTTATTTATTTGCTGATGTGCCCATGTGGCCTCCTATATGTTGGGGAGACCACATGGGACGTCAAGACTCGTCTCAATCAACATAGGTTTTCTATCAGAAAACAAAAAATGGATCTCCCTGTATCCAAACATTTTACTGAATTTAAACATACACAGAATGACCTGCGCTTTAGAATTTTGGAGCAAATATCTCTCTCAAGGCGAGGCGGTGACCGAATAAAACTTTTAAAAAAACGTGAGCTCTACTGGATTTACACACTTGGTTACCCTTAAGCCACATGGTTTAAATGTAGAGTTTAGGATTGTCTAGTCATTGATTATGTGTCTTCTCTCCTGGTCCGATGACGTATGTGGAAAACAACATGTGCTATACAAAAATATAAAATATTTTTTCTTTTCTTTCCTTTTTTCTGTAGGATATGACTTTGAAATACAGCATACGAATGTTCACATATGGCGATGACTGTAGGAATCTTGTTGGCGATCCTTCTTCTTCTTTTCTTTTCTTTTTTGCATTTTACAGTATGTATAATTAATGCTTGAGGACGGTCACTGTCTGTGGGATGGTGCAACTCCAGCCCCTTTTGGGACTTGGGTTGCATCTACACAGACGGAAGCTGCTGCCCTATTTAATATAAATATAATATGGATACAGTATGAGCCCCGATGCAGTGTGGTCCGTGCCTCTCCAGCGGACAGTGGTTTTTGGATCCAAATCCCACTTTACGGCTGTGAGTGACATGGAGCGGATGTGCTGTCGGGTGGTAATAATTCAATTAAGAATTATTAATTATGGTCATAAAAATAATTAACCATAAAAAAATAAATTTTATAAAATTTGTCATAAATTCTAAAAATCATGACCTGGTGAATTGTAGACAACCTAATTGATACAATGAGTCCGACTATTTCCTCAGATAAATAAGTTCTTTTTGACGTGAGATGACGTTAATGATAAAACATGTAGTTCTGCATTATACAATAATACACAGGTTTATAAAAATATGCAGATTTATTGGTTACAAGGTTATAAACATATATAAGTAAATAAACACAATGATACATGCAAATGAATATATATAGCGTTAATATAAAGCATTACAAGCTTAACAATACATGTGAGTGGAAATAACTTGTCACATTATAACCAAGCCATTATTAGGTTAGGATATCAAAGTAGGAACATAAGTTATATATATTACTATTGTTCAGAGAAAGCCTCATGATATCAGGACGGGCCTGTCTAATCCTAGACATCAATATGGAATGCTAAATACATTCCGCCCCCCTCTAACCAACTACACATCACATGACTTCAGGCATGGGCAAATCCATTCAAGGATATAGCTTAGAAGAGATAACTGTATCCTTCCGCCCCATCCTGGACTATTTTTTCACACATATGACTTTGGTAAGATTATTAAGACAAACAACAGGGATCTAGGATCATTGCTAGATCATATCTTAAATGGGAAGGACTTGAAGTAAGTCTTTCCTGTGGGAATCCATCACTTAGCTTGGCGAAGAATGTTCTATCAATATATATATATATATATATATATATATATATATATATATCCAAGCAATTATTTAATGCTTTGCTAGATTATGAGTCTTGATTCTTCTGCAGGTAGAATGAAGCCTCATAATATCCTAAGACTACACCTCAAATATGGAGATGATCAATTAATTAATGTATTTATTCACCAATCTAGATGGTATAATGTCACCCACACTATCAAATTAGTCTTAATAAAATGAAATATAATTTTCTGTGTCTCTTACCAAGTCCTAGTAGAAATCTCACTTCTGCTCCTAGGAAAGCTGGGTGGTCCATCATAGCGCATGTAACCATGGCTTTCATCCTGATAGACACCTCTAGAGAGCTTAACTTCTCTTTCCTCTCTTTCTTTCTTGTGTGTCTCTCCCCCCTGTGTATGGTTTATGAACACAAACTTATCAGTTAGACACACCTTCCTAGTTTGGAAGTTTCCAATCATAATTGGATGGGCGTGACTATTGATAAGAAATGACATCATAACCTTACCCAGAATGCACTTTTGCTACTGTTGTAATGTCACCTACTCATACCTAGGTGGCACTGCTGTGTAAGCTATTTGCATCATAGTATAAAGGTTTAACTTCTGTAAGTCTGAATAAAGGTATAATATACAATTGACCTTAAAAGCTTTAATTCAAGGCTATAGGGATTAGATTTGACACTTGTAGCAATTAGAGACAGACCTCTAGGCGTCTTCTCTGAATGTTTCTCACACTGTTTATTTGTGATCGTAAATAACTTGAAGGGCTTTGTTTTCTCAGAGATATCAGTACCTCCTCTCATACCAAAGAGGTGAATAATTGTTACAAAACACACATCTTCACAGACACTCTTTTAGAGACAAATATTCTCCTAATCAGAAATATATATAATATACTGGATACATGTTGTCTTCATAACATATAACAGTATAATATATATTATATGTCCTACTGATTGTCTTATGCTAAGGACTAAGGCTCATTAAATGAATACATACATATTATATATTTTGCTTCATTAATAAATGCCTAATTGTATAGGTAATTATCACCAGCTGCATAGAGCTTATCTTTACCTCCCTGTCATAAATTTTAAAGTAGACAAGGAGTATTCTTCTCAGATTGGTACATTTATGAGAAGAATAACACTAAAAAGTAGAAACCTTCGTGTGACCTTACTTTGGCCTTCTCAAGACATACAAAATTGTAACTATATTCGAGCATGGCTCTTAAAGGTAATGAACATTCATCTTGACTAGAATGAATTGGATATCAATGCATTTACCTATGAAAAGGCACGACAAATCCCCCCTTTTCAGCATATTCAATTTCGTTTGTAGAAGGTTGAATAGGCTGAAATGCAATAAATGGCTTTTCATATGTCTTCTTCTAAAGATTGGGGAACGCAAGTTTTACCTTGGAATAAATGTATCACAATTTTGTGTGTACTTTTACGACAGAAATCTAATGTACAAACTCTATGATTAGTTAAACTACAAGTAGGTTACATTTCTTGCATTATTGATAAACACGTTGGTTCATAGAACGCATATTATATAATTGTTTCGTTCTTTTCTTTTATGACCACTGTAGAGAGAAAGACGTTTCGGTCATTTTCTAGACTTTCTGGAAACGTGTCTCTAGTTAAGATTTTTCTTTGGTCCTCTAACTTAATAACGTTGCTGCTAAAATGAAAACTTGGAAGTAATAGCTTCCTGGCTTGTCAGCAACTCGATTTAGCGAGCGGTGCTTGGCATCATATCTTCATGTCTGCGATCTCGAATACTTTGTCATGTTGCATTGGTGTGATGTACTTTTGCAGCGGCTGTCGAATCTCCTGGGGCTCTGCCCACTTGTCCCTCCTGGATACATCTTGGATACATCTGGGTTGGCTCCGACTGTACGTCTCTTGCGTCTCGGATAGCCTTGACCTCAGGTTCTCTTGGTTCCGGATACAAAGACTTTTAGGATTCCGCCATCTGTCCTTCCATCAACACGTGATCCCATCTCGGGCCATCATCTAAGCTTAAGAAAACAACAGACAGTATGAGCAAAAATACAGCAAAACTTTATCAAACATATACCTGCCTATTTTAGGCCTTTGACATATGCCATACTTTAGCCAGCAGCTAGTTGAGGACTTTTATGTTTTTTCCCAAAGAAAAATAAACTACAGGGTATCATGAATAGATATAACTATTCTTCCTCTGCTAGGCTAATGCAGCCTAAGGTGTTATGCCTATTTATACATTTTTTAGGATAATAACCCAATCAATACTTTGAGATTACCTCAAAACAGAGTAATATATATATGCGTCCATATGTCTACATGGAATACAGTGACGACAAGTTAGTCACAATTGATAGACAAACAATATGGTTAGTATAACTGTTCAGTATCTTTTCAGTCAGACGATACCATCACCAATCATATGAAACTTATGATGTGTCTCCATCTTCAAATTTTGTTTGCTTTTTCAAAATCAGTTCAGCTCTTGGCGTTTTTAGCCCTGAAATAAAACTCTACACAAACATCATGTTAATGATCCTGTGGAAAAATCTGATTAGTAATCAATATCATTAATCATTTATTGACTTGCTATAATTATTAATTTAATGAAGCAGTTTGCTTCGTTTACTGGACATTTCTATCTTAGCGAAGTATTAAACAACTTTTCCTTTATTCTTTATTCACTTCATGAGATAAAGAATTTACATTCAATGGAGTTGGGAGAATTTTACTCTTCCTTTCCATTAGTCTGACTTAAGAAATCAGTTCACAGCGCAGCTCTGCAACCTCTGACCTTTTCACTGACATGCATCTAAACTTAGGAATGTGCTCCTTCCCCCCTCCCATCTTTAAGATGGTGGTCAAAATTTTGGGACCTACAGCATTTGCAGGAAAACTGATTGTATATATGACACAGCTCTGTGACCCCGGGAGTATACTCTGGTCTGCTCTTATTGCAAACTACTCCTCACCCCTCCCTTAGGAGACTTTTTAAGGCAATTAGGGTTAGATAACAGAGCTATTTAAATACAGTTTTGCGCTTTTCACTATTAAAACAATTAACAGGTTCTAGGTACTCTGTTTAAAAAATAATTTACAAATATATATAACAAAAAAAAATCTGAAACGATTAATCAGAGATAGATGAAACAATTCCCCCCTTTGGGGATTATCATATCTGTAGCAATTGCAAATTGTACATTAGGATCCTATAAGAAAGCATGGTTACATTAGCATACATAGCAATTAACCTGTTTAGAACTGTTCTCTTATAGATTCTATTTATCAATAACAGTGGGTCAGACTTTATGTATAAAGTTCCTCTATTATCCTGTAACGCCCTGAGCTAATAAACTCAACCTCCCTGTATATGGGGGTAAATCTCCAACTATGGGAGTTAACTGGCCAGGAATTAATAGGAAGGTTCCTGAGTCAAACAAAGGACTAGAACCGGACCCTGTACCGCCTAGGCTAATGAGACCTACATCTGTTCCCTTTCTTGGGACAATTTTCTATTAATTTCTGGCGATACAAAAACATCAATTGTGTTTAGCATAGACAAACAATGCCTGAGTTGATTTACATGTCATGCACTGGTTGCATTCGTGTAATAACACTTTACTGCAACAACTTATCTGCGGTTCTGGTATGGGCTTAACCCCTTCAGTACCAGGACAGTAATTTTGACTATGTATAGACCACGCCCTTCTAAGGGTTATAAAAGTGATCTGGCTGTAGCATTCTAATGCCAGCAACAATATACATGACAATTTATCATTAATATGTCATCTCATCAATCAAATCTCGGTGGGACCTCCATTTATGTCGGGTGGTAATAATTCAATTAAGAATTATTAATTATGGTCATAAAAATAATTAACCATAAAAAATTTATTTTATAAAATTTGTCATAAATTCAAAATCATGACCTGGTGAATTGTAGACAACCTAATTGATACAATTCACATCTGAGTCCGACTATTTCCTCAGATAAATAAGTTCTTTTTGACGTGAGATGACATTAATGATAAAACATGTAGTTCTGCATTATACAATAATACACAGGTTTATAAAAATATGCAGATTTATTGGTTACAAGTAGAGTTGAGCGAACACCTGGATGTTCGGGTTCGAGAAGTTCGGCCGAACATCCCGGAAATGTTCGGGTTCGGGATCCGAACCCGATCCGAACTTCGTCCCGAACCCGAACCCCATTGAAGTCAATGGGGACCCGAACTTTTCGGCACTAAAAAGGCTGTAAAACAGCCCAGGAAAGAGCTAGAGGGCTGCAAAAGGCAGCAACATGTAGGTAAATCCCCTGCAAACAAATGTGGATAGGGAAATGAATTAAAATAAAAATTAAATAAATAAAAATTAACCAAAATCAATTGGAGAGAGGTTCCATAGCAGAGAATCTGGCTTCCCGTCACCCACCACTGGAACAGTCCATTCTCAGATATTTAGGCCCCGGCACCCAGGCAGAGGAGAGAGGTCCCGTAACAGAGAATCTGTCTTCATGTCAGCAGAGAATTAGTCTGCATGTCATAGCAGAGAATGAGGCTTCACGTCAGCCACCACTGCAACAGTCCATTGGCATATATTTAGGCCCAGCACACACACAGGCAGAGGAGAGAGGTCCCGTAACAGAGAATCTGGCTTCATGTCAGCAGAGAATCAGTCTGCATGTCATAGCAGAGAATCAGGCTTCACGTCAGCCACCACTGCAACAGTCCATTGTCATAAATTTAGGCCCAGCACCCAGGCAGAGGAGAGAGGTCCCGTAACAGAGAATCTGGCTTCATGTCAGCAGAGAATCAGTCTTCATATCATAGCAGAGAATCAGGCTTCACGTCACCCACCACTGTAAGAGTCAATTTTCATAAATTTAGGCCCAGAACCCAGGCAGAGGAGAAAGGTCCCGTAACAGACAATCTGGCTTCATGTCAGCAGAGAATCAGTCTTCATATCATAGCAGAGAATCAGGCTTCACGTCACCCACCACTGTAAGAGTCAATTTTCATAAATTTAGGCCCAGAACCCAGGCAGAGGAGAAAGGTCCCGTAACAGACAATCTGGCTTCATGTCAGCAGAGAATCAGTCTTCATATCATAGCAGAGAATCAGGCTTCACGTCACCCACCACTGTAAGAGTCAATTTTCATAAATTTAGGCCCAGAACCCAGGCAGAGGAGAAAGGTCCCGTAACAGACAATCTGGCTTCATGTCAGCAGAGAATCAGTCTTCATATCATAGCAGAGAATCAGGCTTCACGTCACCCACCACTGTAAGAGTCAATTTTCATAAATTTAGGCCCAGAACCCAGGCAGAGGAGAAAGGTCCCGTAACAGACAATCTGGCTTCATGTCAGCAGAGAATCAGTCTTCATATCATAGCAGAGAATCAGGCTTCACGTCACCCACCACTGTAAGAGTCAATTTTCATAAATTTAGGCCCAGAACCCAGGCAGAGGAGAAAGGTCCCGTAACAGACAATCTGGCTTCATGTCAGCAGAGAATCAGTCTTCATATCATAGCAGAGAATCAGGCTTCACGTCACCCACCACTGTAAGAGTCAATTTTCATAAATTTAGGCCCAGAACCCAGGCAGAGGAGAAAGGTCCCGTAACAGACAATCTGGCTTCATGTCAGCAGAGAATCAGTCTTCATATCATAGCAGAGAATCAGGCTTCACGTCACCCACCACTGTAAGAGTCAATTTTCATAAATTTAGGCCCAGAACCCAGGTAGAGGAGAAAGGTCCCGTAACAGACAATCTGGCTTCATGACAGCAGAGAATCAGTCTGCATGTCATAGCAGAGAATCAGGCTTCACGTCAGCCACCACTGCAACAGTCCATTGTCATAAATTTAGGCCCAGCACCCAGGCAGAGGAGAGAGGTCCCGTAACAGACAATCTGGCTTCATGTCAGCAGAGAATTAGTCTGCATGTCATAGCAGAGAATCAGGCTTCATGTCAGCCACCACTGCAACAGTCCATTGGCATATATTTAGGCCTAGCACACAGGCAGAGGAGAGGTTCATTCAACTTTGGGTAGCATCGCAATATAATGGTAAAATGAAAATAAAAATAGGATTGAATGAGGAAGTGCCCTGGAGTCCAATAATATATGGTTATGGGGAGGTAGTTAATGTCTAATCTGGACAAGGGACGGACAGGTCCTGTGGGATCCATGCCTGGTTCATTTTTATGAACGTCAGCTTGTCCACATTGGCTGTAGACAGGCGGCTGCGTTTGTCTGTAATGACGCCCCCTGCCGTGCTGAATACACGTTCAGACAAAACGCTGGCTGCCGGGCAGGCCAGCACCTCCAAGGCATAAAAGGCTAGCTCTGGCCACGTGGACAATTTAGAGACCCAGAAGTTGAATGGGGCCGAACCATCAGTCAGTACGTGGAGGGGTGTGCACACGTACTGTTCCACCATGTTAGTGAAATGTTGCCTCCTGCTAACACGTTGCGTATCAGGTGGTGGTGCAGTTAGCTGTGGCGTGTTGACAAAAGTTTTCCACATCTCTGCCATGCTAACCCTGCCCTCAGAGGAGCTGGCCGTGACACAGCTGCCTTGGCGACCTCTTGCTCCTCCTCTGCCTTGGCCTTGGGCTTCCACTTGTTCCCCTGTGACATTTGGGAATGCTCTCAGTAGCGCGTCTACCAACGTGCGCTTGTACTCGCGCATCTTCCTATCACGCTCCAGTGCAGGAAGTAAGGTGGGCACATTGTCTTTGTAGCGTGGATCCAGCAGGGTGGCAACCCAGTAGTCCGCACAGGTTAAAATGTGGGCAACTCTGCTGTCGTTGCGCAGGCACTGCAGCATGTAGTCGCTCATGTGTGCCAGGCTGCCCAGGGGTAAGGACAAGCTGTCCTCTGTGGGAGGCGTATCGTCATCGTCCTGCCTTTCCCCCCAGCCACGCACCAGTGATGGACCCGAGCTGCGTTGGGTGCCACCCCGCTGTGACCATGCTTCATCCTCATCCTCCTCCACCTCCTCCTCATCCTCGTCCTCCTTGTCCTCCAGTAGTGGGCCCTGGCTGGCCACATTTGTACCTGGCCTCTGCTGTTGCAAAAAACCTCCCTCTGAGTCACTTCGAAGAGACTGGCCTGAAAGTGCTAAAAATGACCCCTCTTCCTCATCCTCCTCCTCCTCCTCCTGGGCCACCTCCTGTTCCATCATCGCCCTAAGTGTTTTCTCAAGGAGACATAGAAGTGGTATTGTAACGCTGATAACGGTGTCATCGCCACTGGCCATGTTGGTGGAGTACTCGAAACAGCGCAACAGGGCACACAGGTCTCGCATGGAGGCCCAGTCATTGGTGGTGAAGTGGTGCTGTTCTGTAGTGCGACTGACCCGTGCGTGCTGCAGCTGAAACTCCACTATGGCCTGCTGCTGCTCGCACAGTCTGTCCAGCATGTGCAAGGTGGAGTTCCACCTGGTGGGCACGTCGCATATGAGGCGGTGAGCGGGAAGGCCGAAGTTACGCTGTAGCGCAGACAGGCGAGCAGCGGCAGGATGTGAACGCCGGAAGCGCGAACAGACGGCCCGCACTTTATGCAGCAGCTCTGACATGTCGGGGTAGTTGTGAATGAACTTCTGCACCACCAAATTCAGCACATGCGCCAAGCAAGGGATGTGCGTCAAATTGGCTAGTCCCAGTGCTGCAACGAGATTTCGCCCATTATCACACACCACCAGGCCGGGCTTGAGGCTCACCGGCAGCAACCACTCGTCGGTCTGTTGTTCAATACCCCGCCACAACTCCTGTGCGGTGTGGGGCCTGTCCCCCAAACATATGAGTTTCAGAATGGCCTGCTGACGTTTACCCCGGGCTGTGCTGAAGTTGGTGGTGAAGGTGTGTGGCTGACTGGATGAGCAGGTGGAAGAAGAGGAGGAGGAAGCCGAGAAGGAGGAGGTGGCAACAGGAGGCAAAGAATGTTGCCCTGCGATCCTTGGCGGCGGCAGGACGTGCGCCAAACAGCTCTCCGCCTGGGGCCCAGCTGCCACTACATTTACCCAGTGTGCAGTTAGGGAGATATAGCGTCCCTGGCCGTGCTTACTGGTCCACGTATCTGTGGTTAGGTGGACCTTGCTACAGATGGCGTTGCGCAGTGCACACTTGATTTTATCGGATACTTGGTTGTGCAGGGAAGGCACGGCTCTCTTGGAGAAGTAGTGCCGGCTGGGAACAACATACTGTGGGACAGCAAGCGACATGAGCTGTTTGAAGCTGTCTGTGTCCACCAGCCTAAATGACAGCATTTCATAGGCCAGTAGTTTAGAAATGCTGGCATTCAGGGCCAGGGATCGAGGGTGGCTAGGTGGGAATTTACGCTTTCTATCAAATGTTTGTGAGATGGAGAGCTGAACGCTGGCGTGTGACATGGTTGAGACGCTTGGTGACGGAGGTGGTGGTGGTGGTGTTGGTGGTACATCCCCTGTTTGCTGGGCGGCAGGTGCCAACGTTCCTCCAGAGGCGGAGGAAGAGGCCGAGGCGGCAGCAGCAGAATAGGCCGAGGCGGCAGCAGCAGAAGAGGTAGCAGGGGGAGCCTGAGTGACTTCCTTGGTTTTAAGGTGTTTACTCCACTGCAGTTCATGCTTTGCATGCAGGTGCCTGGTCATGCAGGTTGTGCTCAGGTTCAGAACGTTAATGCCTCGCTTCAGGCTCTGATGGCACAGCGTGCAAACCACTCGGGTCTTGTCGTCAGCACATTGTTTGAAGAAGTGCCATGCCAGGGAACTCCTTGAAGCTGCCTTTGGGGTGCTCGGTCCCAGATGGCGGCGGTCAGTAGCAGGCGGAGTCTCTTGGCGGCGGGTGTTCTGCTTTTGCCCACTGCTCCCTCTTTTGCTACGCTGTTGGCTCGGTCTCACCACTGCCTCTTCCTCCGAACTGTGAAAGTCAGTGGCACGACCTTCATTCCATGTGGGGTCTAGGACCTCATCGTCCCCTGCATCGTCTTCCACCCAGTCTTGATCCCTGACCTCCTGTTCAGTCTGCACACTGCAGAAAGACGCAGCAGTTGGCACCTGTGTTTCGTCATCATCAGAGACATGCTGAGGTGGTATTCCCATGTCCTCATCATCAGGAAACATAAGTGGTTGTGCGTCAGTGCATTCTATGTCTTTCACCGCTGGGGAAGGGCTAGGTGGATGCCCTTGGGAAACCCTGCCAGCGGAGTCTTCAAACAGCATAAGAGACTGCTGCATAACTTGAGGCTGAGACAGTTTCCCTGGTATGCATGGGGGTGATGTGACAGACTGATGGGGTTGGTTTTCAGGCGCCATCTGTGCGCTTTCTGCAGAAGACTGGGTGGGAGATAATGTGAACGTGCTGGATCCACTGTCGGCCACCCAATTGACTAATGCCTGTACCTGCTCAGGCCTTACCATCCTTAGAACGGCATTGGGCCCCACCATATATCGCTGTAAATTCTGGCGGCTACTGGGACGTGAGGTAGTTGGTACACTAGGACGTGTGGATGTGGCAGAACGGCCACGTCCTCTCCCAGCACCAGAGGGTCCACTAACACCACCACGACCATGTCCACGTCCGCGTCCCTTACTAGATGTTTTTCTCATTGTTATGGTTCACCACAACAACAAATATATTATTTGGCCCAATGTATTGTATTCAAATTCAGCGGGATATAAATTTGAGGCCTAGTATTTAGGCGCTGGGTGACCGGTATGGATTTAGTGACAGAATTAGACTTGGAAATGCACAGAAGCGTGTGTGTGAAGTTATTCTGAATGACCCAATGTGCACCTTGAATATTATATACCCTTTTTGGGATAGATTTCAAATAGCTCTGATATAGCAGGAACCACTAAATTATGAAATTGCTAAATTGGGAATTGTACTTCAACCCAGAACAAAAAATGTGCTTTGACGGGCACTAAATAACTTTCCCAGCTACAACAGGACAGCGGTAACGAGAGATTTAGAGGGATTTAAATTTGAGGCCTAGTATTTAGGCGCTGGGTCACCGGTATGGATTTAGTGACAGAATTAGACTTGGAAATGCACAGAAGCGTGTGTGTGAAGTTATTCTGAATGACCCTATGTGCACCTTCAATATTATATACCCTTTTAGGGATAGATTTCAAATAGCTCTGATATAGCAGAAACCACTAAATTATGAAATTGCTAAATTGGGAATTGTACTTCAACCCAGAACAAAAAATGTGCTTTGACGGACACTAAATATCTTGCCCAGCAACAACAGTACAGCGGTGGGTAACGAGAGATTTAGAGGGATTTAAATTTGAGGCCTAGTATTTAGGCGCTGGGTCACCGGTATGGATTTAGTGACAGAATTAGACTTGGAAATGCACAGAAGCGTGTGTGTGAAGTTATTCTGAATGACCCTATGTGCACCTTCAATATTATATACCCTTTTAGGGATAGATTTCAAATAGCTCTGATATAGCAGAAACCACTAAATTATGAAATTGCTAAATTGGGAATTGTACTTCAACCCAGAACAAAAAATGTGCTTTGACGGACACTAAATATCTTGCCCAGCAACAACAGTACAGCGGTGGGTAACGAGAGATTTAGAGGGATTTAAATTTGAGGCCTAGTATTTAGGCGCTGGGTCACCGGTATGGATTTAGTGACAGAATTAGACTTGGAAATGCACAGAAGCGTGTGTGTGAAGTTATTCTGAATGACCCAATGTGCACCTTCAATATTATATACCCTTTTAGGGATAGATTTCAAATAGCTCTGATATAGCAGAAACCACTAAATTATGAAATTGCTAAATTGGGAATTGTACTTCAACCCAGAACAAAAAATGTGCTTTGACGGACACTAAATATCTTGCCCAGCAACAACAGTACAGCGGTAACGAGAGATTTAGAGGGATTTAAATTTGAGGCCTAGTATTTAGGCGCTGGGTGACAGGTATGGGTTTAGTGACAGAATTAGACTTGGAAATACACAGTAGCGGGTGTGTGTGAAGTTATTCTGAATGACCCAATGTGCACCTTCAATATTATATACCCTTTTAGGGATAGATTCCAAATAGCTCTGATATAGCAGGAACCACTAAATTATGAAATTGCTAAATTGGGAATTGTACTTCAACCCAGAACAAAAAATGTGCTTTGACGGACACTAAATATCTTGCCCAGCAACAACAGTACAGCGGTAACGAGAGATTTAGAGGGATTTAAATTTGAGGCCTAGTATTTAGGCGCTGGGTGACAGGTATGGGTTTAGTGACAGAATTAGACTTGGAAATACACAGTAGCGGGTGTGTGTGAAGTTATTCTGAATGACCCAATGTGCACCTTCAATATTATATACCCTTTTTGGGATAGATTTCAAATAGCTCTGATATAGCAGGAACCACTAAATTATGAAATTGCTAAATTGGGAATTGTACTTCAACCCAGAACAAAAAATGTGCTTTGACGGACACTAAATATCTTGCCCAGCAACAACAGTACAGCGGTAACGAGAGATTTAGCGGGATATAAATTTGAGGCCTAGTATTTAGGCGCTGGGTCACCGGTATGGATTTAGTGACAGAATTAGACTTGGAAATGCACAGAAGCGTGTGTGTGAAGTTATTCTGAATGACCCTATGTGCACCTTCAATATTATATACCCTTTTAGGGATAGATTTCAAATAGCTCTGATATAGCAGAAACCACTAAATTATGAAATTGCTAAATTGGGAATTGTACTTCAACCCAGAACAAAAAATGTGCTTTGACGGACACTAAATATCTTGCCCAGCAACAACAGTACAGCGGTGGGTAACGAGAGATTTAGAGGGATTTAAATTTGAGGCCTAGTATTTAGGCGCTGGGTCACCGGTATGGATTTAGTGACAGAATTAGACTTGGAAATGCACAGAAGCGTGTGTGTGAAGTTATTCTGAATGACCCAATGTGCACCTTCAATATTATATACCCTTTTAGGGATAGATTTCAAATAGCTCTGATATAGCAGAAACCACTAAATTATGAAATTGCTAAATTGGGAATTGTACTTCAACCCAGAACAAAAAATGTGCTTTGACGGACACTAAATATCTTGCCCAGCAACAACAGTACAGCGGTGGGTAACGAGAGATTTAGAGGGATTTAAATTTGAGGCCTAGTATTTAGGCGCTGGGTCACCGGTATGGATTTAGTGACAGAATTAGACTTGGAAATGCACAGAAGCGTGTGTGTGAAGTTATTCTGAATGACCCTATGTGCACCTTCAATATTATATACCCTTTTAGGGATAGATTTCAAATAGCTCTGATATAGCAGAAACCACTAAATTATGAAATTGCTAAATTGGGAATTGTACTTCAACCCAGAACAAAAAATGTGCTTTGACGGACACTAAATATCTTGCCCAGCAACAACAGTACAGCGGTGGGTAACGAGAGATTTAGAGGGATTTAAATTTGAGGCCTAGTATTTAGGCGCTGGGTCACCGGTATGGATTTAGTGACAGAATTAGACTTGGAAATGCACAGAAGCGTGTGAGTGAAGTTATTCTGAATGACCCAATGTGCACCTTCAATATTATATACCCTTTTTGGGATAGATTTCAAATAGCTCTGATATAGCAGGAACCACTAAATTATGAAATTGCTAAATTGGGAATTGTATTTCAACCCAGAACAAGAAATGTGCTTGAACGGACACTAAATAACTCGCCCAGCTACAGCACTAGGGACAGATTTAGCTGGATATAAATTTGAGGCCTAGTATTTAGGCGCTGGGTGACCGGTATGGATTTAGTGACAGAATTAGACTGGGATATGGCCAAAAAATAAACAGACTATTGCTGGTTAAATGCACTTGGTGTGACAGCTTCACCCTGATGTAGGCTTTAGCCAAAAAACAACCACACCATTGAGGGTTAAATGCACTTGGTGACAGGCGCAGCTTGCCCCTGATTTTGTATATGGCCAAAAAATGAACAGACTATTGCTGGTTAAATGCACTTGGTGTGACAGCTTCACCCTGATGTAGGCTTTAGCCAAAAAACAACCACACCATTGAGGGTTAAATGCACTTGGTGACAGGCGCAGCTTGCCCCTGATTTTGTATATGGCCAAAAAATGAACAGACTATTGCTGGTTAAATGCACTTGGTGTCACAGCTTCACCCTGATGTAGGCTTTAGCCAAAAAACAACCACACCATTGAGGGTTAAATGCACTTGGTGACAGGCGCAGCTTGCCCCTGATTTTGTATATGGCCAAAAAATGAACAGACTATTGCTGGTTAAATGCACTTGGTGTGACAGCTTCACCCTGATGTAGGCTTTAGCCAAAAAACAACCACACCATTGAGGGTTAAATGCACTTGGTCGCAGCTTGTGCTGGCGCACCACAAGACACAAAATGGCCGCCGATCACCCCAGAAAAATGAGACTGACAAACGGTCTGTGCAGCCTAAAAACAGTGAGCAATTGAGGATCAGCAGCTCAATGATCCACAGCTGCAGATCGATCAGTTAATCAAGTCCTTTGGAGGAGTTAATCTGCCTAATCTCGCCCTACTGTCGCAGCCGCAACCTCTCCCTACGCTAATCAGAGCAGAGTGACGGGCGGCGCTATGTGACTCCAGCTTAAATAGAGGCTGGGTCACATGGTGCTCTGGCCAATCACAGCCATGCCAATAGTAGGCATGGCTGTGATGGCCTCTTGGGGCAAGTAGTATGACGCTTGTTGATTGGCTGCTTTGCAGCCTTTCAAAAAGCGCCAAGAAAGCGTCACAAAAGCGCGAAGAAAGCGACGAACACCGAACCCGAACCCGGACTTTTACGAAAATGTCCGGGTTCGGGTCCGTGTCACGGACACCCCAAAATTCGGTACGAACCCGAACTATACAGTTCGAGTTCGCTCATCCCTAGTTACAAGGTTATAAACATATATAAGTAAATAAACACAATGATACATGCAAATGAATATATATAGCGTTAATATAAAGCATTACAAGCTTAACAATACATGTGAGTGGAAATAACTTGTCACATTATAACCAAGCCATTATTAGGTTAGGATATCAAAGTAGGAACATAAGTTATATATATTACTTTTGTTCAGAGAAAGCCTCATGATATCAGGACAGGCCTATCTAATCCTAGACATCAATATGGAATGCTAAATACATTCCGCCCCCCTCTAACCAACTACACATCACATGACTTCAGGCATGGGCAAATCCATTCAAGGATATAGCTTAGAAGAGATAACTGTATCCTTCCGCCCCATCCTGGACTATTTTTTCACACATATGACTTTGGTAAGATTATTAAGACAAACAACAGGGATCTAGGATCATTGCTAGATCATATCTTAAATGGGAAGGACTTGAAGTAAGTCTTTCCTGTGGGAATCCATCACTTAGCTTGGCGAAGAATGTTCTATCAATATATATATATATATATATATATATATCCAAGCAATTATTTAATGCTTTGCTAGATTATGAGTCTTGATTCTTCTGCAGGTAGAATGAAGCCTCATAATATCCTAAGACTACACCTCAAATATGGAGATGATCAATTAATTAATGTATTTATTCACCAATCTAGATGGTATAATGTCACCCACACTATCAAATTAGTCTTAATAAAATGAAATATAATTTTCTGTGTCTCTTACCAAGTCCTAGTAGAAATCTCACTTCTGCTCCTAGGAAAGCTGGGTGGTCCATCATAGCGCATGTAACCATGGCTTTCATCCTGATAGACACCTCTAGAGAGCTTAACTTCTCTTTCCTCTCTTTCTTTCTTGTGTGTCTCTCCCCCCTGTGTATGGTTTATGAACACAAACTTATCAGTTAGACTTATCAGTTAACATCTCTCAGAAAACCTTCAACTGTTTGAAGGTTTTCTGAGAGATGCTATGTTAGAGCATCTTAGCGGAAATAAGCAAATAACGCCATATCAGCATGGCTTTGTGAGGGATCGATCATGTCAAACAAATTTAATCAGTTTCTATGAGGAGGTAAGTTCTAGACTTGACAGCGGCGAATCAATGGATGTCGTGTATCTGGACTTCTCCAAAGCATTTGACACTGTACCACATAAAAGGTTAGTATATAAAATTAGAATGCTCGGACTGGGAGAAAACGTCTGTAAGTGGGTAAGTAACTGGCTCAATGATAGAAAACAGAGGGTGGTTATTAATGGTAAATACTCAGATTGGGTCACTGTCACTAGTGGAGTACCTCAGGGGTCAGTATTGGGCCCTATTCTCTTCAATATATTTATTAATGATCTTGTAGAAGGCTTGCATAGTAAAATATCAATTTTTGCAGATGACACTAAACTGTGTAAAGTAATTAACACTGAAGAGGACAGTATACTACTACAGAGGGATCTGGATAGATTGGAGGCTTGGGCAGATAAGTGGCAGATGAGGTTTAACACTGATAAATGTAAAGTTATGCACATGGGAAGGAATAATGCAAGTCACCCATACTTATTAAATGGTAAAACACTCGGTAACACTGACATGGAAAAAGATCTAGGAATTTTAATAAACAGCAAACTAAGCTGCAAAAAACAGTGTCAGGCAGCTGCTGCCAAGGCAAATAAGATAATGGGTTGCATCAAAAGGGGCATAGATGCCCGTGATGAGAACATAGTCCTACCACTTTACAAATCATTAGTCAGACCACACATGGAGTACTGTGTACAGTTCTGGGCTCCAGTGAACAAAGCAGACATAGCAGAGCTGGAGAGGGTCCAGAGGAGGGCAACTAAAGTAATAACTGGAATGGGGCAACTACAGTACCCTGAAAGATTATCAAAATTAGGGTTATTCACTTTAGAAAAAAGACGACTGAGAGGAGATCTAATTAATATGTATAAATATATCAGGGGTCAGTACAGAGATCTATCCGGTCATCTATTTATTCCCAGGATGGTGACTGTGACGAGGGGACATCCTCTGCGTCTGGAGGAAAGAAGGTTTGTACACAAACATAGAAGAGGATTCTTTACGGTAAGAGCAGTGAGACTATGGAACTCTCTGCCTGAGGAGGTGGTGATGGTGAGTACAATAAAGGAATTCAAGAGGGGCCTGGATGTATTTCTGGAGCGTAATAATATTACAGGCTATAGCTACTAGAGAGATATCGTTGATCCAGGGATTTATTCTGATTGCCTGATTGGAGTCGGGAAGGAATTTTTGTTCCCCTAAAGTGAGGAAAATTGACTTCTACCTCACAGGGGTTTTTTGCCTTCCTCTGGATCAACTTGCAGGATGACAGGCCGAACTGGATGGACAAATGTCTTTTTTCGGCCTTATGTACTATGTTACTATGTTAGACACACCTTCCTAGTTTGGAAGTTTCCAATCATAATCGGATGGGCGTGACTATTGATAAGAAATGACATCATAACCTTACCCAGAATGCACTTTTGCTACTGTTGTAATGTCACCTACTCATACCTAGGTGGCACTGCTGTGTAAGCTATTTGCATCATAGTATAAAGGGTTAACTTCTGTACGTCTGAAAGAAGGTATAATATACAATTGACCTTAAAAGCTTTAATTCAAGGCTATAGGGATTAGATTTGACACTTGTAGCAATTAGAGACAGACCTCTAGGCGTCTTCTCTGAATGTTTCTCACACTGTTTATTTGTGCATCGTAAATAACTTGAAGGGCTTTGTTTTCTCAGAGATATCAGTACCTCCTCTCATACCAAAGAGGTGAATAATTGTTTCAAAACACATATCTTCACAGACACTCTTTTAGAGACAAATATTCTCCTAATCAGAAATATATATAATATACTGGATACATGTTGTCTTCATAACATATAACAGTATAATATATATTATATGTCCTACTGATTGTCTTATGCTAAGGACTAAGGCTCATTAAATGAATACATACATATTATATATTTTACTTCATTAATAAATGCCTAATTGTATAGGTAATTATCACCAGCTGCATAGAGCTTATCTTTACCTCCCTGTCATAAATTTTAAAGTAGACAAGGAGTATTCTTCTCAGACTGGTACATTTATGAGAAGAATAACACTAAAAAGTAGAAACCTTCGTGTGACCTTACTTTGGCCTTCTCAAGACATACAAAATTGTAACTATAGTCGAGCATGGCTCTTAAAGGTAATGAACATTCATCTTGACTAGAATGAATTGGATATCAATGCATTTACCTATGAAAAGGCACGACAGTGCTGTTATTCTGGACTACTGGGTTATAACGGTGTGACTACCGTACCACTACGTAGATACAGATATCCTATTGGTGACCGACGTTGACCCGCCGGCCCCCGATGTTTGGATCAGCTCTGTCTGCTAGATGCTGCGGTGCTCAGGCATTGTACGAGTGCCTGTCAAATCTACATGGGCGGTGTTTTGGCACACGCATGCGCCCTGAAGCAATGTTCTAAAGTGGCCATTTTTGATGTGGTTTGCACGTCTTGTATTACCACTGTGAATCTCGCGATAGCGGTCGGAGCAGCGCATGCGCCGTTTTCCTTTCCGGACGCCAACAAGCTCCCATCATGTCCATTTCGCCTGAAGTGATTCATTCAAAGGTTTTTAATTTATATTATGTTAAACACATTTGTTTACTTGTCACCTGTGATTAGTAATTATGGAGTTTTTGCGATTCTGTATTGTTTTTATTGCACTATGAAATTTTTATGAATATATTGATAATGCTGCTATATTGAACCATGTTGGTACACTGACCACTTTTGTAATATGGCTTTAATATTTATGCATTTGCACTTTATTATATGATGTATCAATTTGTATTCAGTTAAATCACTTGCACTATATATAAATGTAATTTGGCACATGTTACTCAGCTGGAAAAAGGCTCCATAGAGAGAGCTGAAACGTCTCTGATGAGTGAATAAACCGTCCACTTTTTCACAATCATCTGGAGTGCTGCCTTCTTTTTGCTACATTATATATATATATATATATATATATATATATATATAAAAATTAAATAAAAAACTAAAACCAGTTTTGGCTCCTCCTCCACTGCCGCTTCCACCTACACCGCCACAGCCACAGCCACTGCCTCCTCAACCTCCGACTCCATATGGACCTCCTACTCCTAGATCAAGATTATTATTTTATTTTTTTATGTATTGTATGTTATTTTAAGTAATTTCCCTATCCACATTTGTTTGCAGAGCACTTGCCATTCTCTTAACCACAGCCCTCTAGCCCTTTCCATGACTTTTTTAGAGCCACTTTAGTGCTCCAAAGTTTGGGTCCCTATTGACTTCAATGGGGTTCGGGATCAAGTTCCAGTCCCGAACTTGAACTTTTTGCGAAGTTTGGCCGAACCCGTCGAACCCGAACTTCCAGGTGTCCACTCAACTCTAGCTATAAGAAGAAATTTGATTAATATTTGTTTAACTTTTTTTTTTTACCCAGTCCCACTTGGTTCTTGAAGATCCAGTGGGTCTGATGGTTTGCAATACACTGCAATACACTCACAGTAAGCCTGATCAGGCTCCTGCCTTTAGCAGGAGCCTGATCAGCTATACCAAGGCAAGCCGGATGACTGTGAAGACGTCCGGTTGCCATGGTAACCATCGGGACGCTGCTTCTGTTTACCCATCAATCATCGGGCAGCTGCCACAGCACAGCAGCAGCCTGATGGGAGAGAGCTCCCTCCATCTCTTAACCCCTTCGATACAGCGGTCCCTATGGACCGCAGCATAGATGTGGTTAATCGGCCAACATCAGTGCCAACACCGATGTCAGCCGTTTCAAGCAGAGTATGAGCTGTATATTATAGCTGACACTCTGCCATCCTGAAACAGATCAAGGCAGGAGGGGGGGCAGAATGGGGATCAGCAGCACTGCCGCCGGCCATCCCGAAATTAGGGTGGCAAATTTGGGGCTGGAGACCATGGGGGTAGATATTATACAGTTGCAAGAAAAAGTATGTGAACCCTTTGGAATTATATGGATTTCTGCACAAATTGGCCATAAAGTGTGCTCTGATCTTCATCTAAGCCACAACAATAGAGAATCACAGTCTGATTAAACTAATAACGCACAAATAATTAAATGTTACCATGTTTTTATTGAACACACCATGTAAACATTCATAGTGCAGGTGGAAAAAGTATGTGAACCCTTGGATTTAATAACTGGTTGAACCTCCTTTGGCAGCAATAACTTCAACCAAACGTTTCCTTTAGTTGCAGATCATATGTGCACAACAGTCAGGAGTAATTCTTGACCATTCCTCTTTATAGAACTGTTTCAGTTCAGCAATATTCTTGGGATGTCTGGTGTGAATCGCTTTCTTGAGGTCATGCCACAGCATCTCAATCGGGTTGAGGTCAGGACTCTGACTGGGCCACTCCAGAAGGCATATTTTCTTCTGTTTAAGACATTCTGTTGTTGATTTACTTCTATGCTTTGGGTCGTTGTCCTGTTGCAACACCCATCTTCTGTTGAGCTTCAGCTGGTGGACAGATGGCCTTAAAGAGGACCTTTCATCTGGCAAAACATTGTACGGCGTACGCCTAGGGATCTCACTGCACTTACTATTATCCCTGGGCACCGCTCCGTTCTCCTGCTATGCCCTCTGGTATGTTTGGTCACTTGGTTATAGTAGGAGGAGAAAAAAAACTCCCAGGCTGTGAGCTCTGCACTGCGATTGGCCAGCGCTACAGCCTGGGAGAAGGAGACGCCCAGGAGAACAAGGGCAGTCTCCTTCTACTATAACCAAATCCACTAAGTCTCCATCTACTATAACAAAGTGACTGAACATACCAGAAGGCATAGCAGGAGAACAGAGTGGCGCCCAGGGATAATAATAGTAAGCTCAGTGAGATAATGACACATAGTTCACAATGTTTTGCCCGATGAAAGGTCCTCTTTAAGTTCTCCTACAAAATGTCTTGATAAACTTGGGAATTCATTTTTCCTTTGATGATAGCAATCCATCCAGGCCCTGACGCAGCAAAGAAGCCCCAAACCATGATGCCCCCACAACCATACTTCACAGTTGGGATGAGGTTTTGATGTTGGTGTGCTGTGCCTCTTTTTCTCCACACATACTGTTTTGTGTTTCTTCCAAACAACTCAACTTTGATTTCATCTGTCCACAGAATATTTTGCCAGTACTGCTGTGGAACATCCAGGTGCTCTTGTGCAAACTGTAAACGTGCAGCAATGGTTTTTCTGGACAGCAGTAGCTTCATCTGTGGTATCCTCCCATGAAATCCATTCTTGTTTAGTGTTTTACGTATCGTAGATTCGCTAACAGGGATGTTAGCATATGCCAGAGACTTTTGTAAGTCTTTAGCTGACACTCTAGGATTCTTCTTCACCTCATTGAGCAATCTGCGCTGTGCTCTTGCAGTCATCTTTACAAGACGGCCACTCCTAGGCAACTTTCTTCATTTATAGACAAGGCTTTTGGAGATACTTTTATAACCCTTTCCAGCTTTATGCAAGTCAACAATTCTTAATAATAGGTCTTCTGAGAGCTCTTTCATGCAACGCATCATTCACATCAAGCAATGCTTCTTGTGAAAAGCAAACCCAGAACTGGTGTGTGTTTTTTATAGGGCAGCTGTAACCAACATCTGAACTCTCATCTCATTGATTGGACTCCAGTTGGCTGACACCTCACTTCAATTAGCTCTTGGAGATTTCATTAGTCTAGGGGTTCACATTAGTGAATGAATCGACATTAGTCTAGGGGTCGATTCATTCCTCCTGGACGCATCCGTGCGTCATCTCGCATGCGCATTGCGTGCCGGCAAATGAACGAGAACAATTTCGTCACCAGCCTGCCAGCCAATGATCGTGGCTGGCGGGCTGGCGATTTTTAAAATGTCAAATCAGAAGCCATCTAACACATCATATTAGTAAATATGATGTGTTAAATGGCTTCCCTGCTCCTCTGCTGGTCCTTTTGGTCGGTTGGTTCCAGCAGAGGAGCAGACTTCACAGTGAGTAGCACCAAACACCACACATAGCCCCAGATCACCCCCCCTGCACCCCAATGAACTCCTTGATCACCCCTTCTTGCCCCTGTCAATCACTAGTGAAAGGGAAAAAAGTGATCAGTGTAAACTGTCACTTTTTTTTTTTTCACTGTTATTGACTGTTAGGTTTTAGGATAGTTTAGGCCCCTTGGTTAGGTAGTTTAGCGATCGGTTAGCGCCCAGCCTACCGCACCGCAGTCACTTATTCGCTGATTAGCATATCGCTAACCAGCATTTGCACTTTTATAGTATCTGTAAGTGATCAAAACTGATCACAGTCAGATCTATAATAGTATTAGTGTCACCTTAGTTCACCCTCCACCTAAAACGCAGTGTTTGCCCGATCAGGCCTGATCAGTCGCCCACACATGCGTTCACCCACGCCCGCCCCGCCGCAGTGACCACATTTTTTTTTTTAGATCACTGCACATTCACTTCACAAGCGCTGCTGCAATAAAAAAAATCAGTTTTGATATTTTTTACTTCGCTAGCCTCCCATTTGTAAGACAGGCTTGCTTTTTTTCTTGGGTAGTCTCAGGGAATACCCCTAAATTTAGTAGCCCAAATGTCAAACAGGGGGTATTCTTCTGAAGAGGCCTACAGGCTTCTGACCCAGTCGGATGAGGAATGGGAATCCTCATCTGATGAATCTAGCGGGTCAGAATATGAACCTGTAGAAAGCAGTGGCAGTCTGACTCAAAGTTCGGACGAGGAGGTTGAGGTCCCTGATAGCACCAGGCGTACCCGGCCCCGTGTCGCTAGACCACAGGTTGCGCAGGATCCGCTTCAAGGGCAGCAGAGTGGGGCTGGCTGCTGTCGGATTCCGTGGTGAGGCATACACCAGCAGCCATGTCGTTGCTGGTACCTCAACCCAACCGTCACCCCGAAAAAGATGTCGTGTCTGTAGCAGCAGTGGAATAAGGCGTATCACCCGCTATTTCTGTCCTGACTGCCCTGACCACCCTGCCCTATGCTTAGGGGAGTGTTTCCGGAAGTACCACACACAGGTACACCTAGCATAGGGATCACATCTCACCAGGACAGGCACACAGGGCTATTAGGGCCCATTTACACACAGAGCTGCTGCAAACCTCTCCTTTCACCTAGGACAAAGTGCATAATGCACTTCGCCACATCTTTGGGCGATTTGCACTTTGCACATTGTCACATGGGGAAGGAGAGGTTTGTCCTATAAAGGTAAAAAAAAAAAATCACCAGTAAGCAAAAAGGTTAACGTTCAGTTCAAAAAGTTAAAGTTTATATGTTCTGTTCAAAAGGTATTATAAAGTTAATAAAATTATTGCGTTGCAGCCTGTTTTTTATTTTATTTTATTTTTTACCTTCCAGGTGGACCAACCGATCGACTAGCTGCAGCACTGATGTGCATTCTGACCGAAGCATTGCGCTGCTGTCAGATTACACACAAGTCGGTGTATGCGGCGCTGCAAGATGAGATTTCTCCTCTGCAGTAAAAGATAAGTTTGCCAAGGCATATGAGCTGAGGAGGTGGCGGTGTTCATATGCTTTGGCAAACACTTTGTATATAAAAAAAAAAAAATATCCCGGCAATGATTTATTCATCCACATCGATTGATGTGAATGGAGAAATCGGGTTAGCCAGGGCATACGAGCTAAGTGGGTATGGATTTTGGGCGGAGCTCCTATTTCCTGGCAGACGCCTTTCCCCTTCTTTTTTTTTTTGGCAGAGATTTTTTCATCCACATTGATCAGAGGCTGAACGGAAAAAAAAATCTCATTACCTGTATGCTCAATATAAGGAGAATAGCAGAAACTCCTAATGCTGGCCATACATGTAATGATTGCGGAGACCCTCAAATGCCAGGGCAGTACAAACACCCCACAAATGACCCCATTTTGGAAAGAAGACACCCCAAGGTATTTGCTGAGGGGCATATTGAGTCCATGATAGATTGAAATTTTTGTCCCAAGTTAGCGGAAAGTGAGGAACTCTAGGAACTCGCCAGGCCCCTCATTGAATATCTTGGGGTGTCTTCTTTCCAAAATGGGGTCACATGTGGGGTATTTATACTGCCCTGGCTTTTTAGGGGCCCTAAAGCGTGAGAAGAAGTCTGGGATCCAAATGTCTAAAAATGCCCTCCTAAAAGGAATTTGGGCACCTTTGCGCATCTAGGCTGCAAAAAAGTGTCACACATGTGGTATCGCCGTACTCAGGAGAAGTTGGGGAATGTGTTTTGGGGTGTCATTTTACATATACCCATGCTGAGTGAGAGAAATATCTTGGCAAAAGACAACATTTCCCATTTTTTTATACAAAGTTGGCATTTGACCAAGATATTTATCTCACCCAGCATGGGTATATGTAAAATGACACCCCAAAACACATTCCCCAACTTCTCCTGAGTACGGCGATACCACATGTGTGACACTTTTTTACAGCCAAGGTGGGCAAAGGGGCACACATTCAAAAGAGCACCTTTCTGATTTCACAGGCCATTTTTTACAGATTTTGATTGCAAACTACTTCTCACGCATATGGGCCCCTAAAATGCCAGGGCAGTATAACTACTCCACAAGTGACCCCATTTTGGAAAGAAGACACCCCAAGGTATTCCGTGAGGCGCATGGCGAGTTCTTAGAATTTTTTATTTTTTTGTCACAAATTAGCGGAAAATGATGATTTTTATTTTTTTATTTTTTTTCGTTATAAAGTCTCATATTCCACTAACTTGCGACAAAAAAAAAAAATTCTAGGAACTCGCCATGCCCCTCACGGAATACCTTGGGGTGTCTTCTTTCCAAAATGGGGTCACTTGTGGGGTAGTTATACTGCCCTGGCATTTTAGGGCCCATATGCGTGAGAAGTAGTTTGCAATCAAAATCTGTAAAAAAATGGCCTGTGAAATCCGAAAGGTGCTCTTTGGATTGTGTGCCCCTTTGCCCACCTTGGCTGCAAAAAAGTGTCACACATGTGGTATCGCCGTACTCAGGAGAAGTTGGGGATTGTGTTTTGGGGTGTCATTTTACATATACCCATGCTGGGTGAGATAAATATCTTGGTCAAATGCCAACTTTGTATAAAAAAATGGGAAATGTTGTCTTTTGCCAAGATATTTCTCTCACCCAGCATGGGTATATGTAAAATGACACCGCAAAAAACATTCCCCAACTTCTCCTGAGTACGGCGATACCAGATGTGTGACACTTTTTTGCAGCCTAGGTGGGCAAAGGGGCACACATTCCAAAGAGCACCTTTCGGATTTCACCGGTCATTTTTTACAGATTACGATTTCAAACTTCTTCTCATGCATCAGGGCCCCTAAAATGCCAGGGCAGTATAACTACCCCACAAGACACCCCAAGGTATTTTGTGATGGGCATAGTGAGTTCATGGAAGTTTTTATTTTTTGTCACAAGTTAGTGGAATATGAGACTTTGTAAGAAAAAAAATCATCATTTTCCGCTAACTTGTGACAAAAAATAAAAAGTTATATGAAAACTCACTATGCCCATCAGCGAATACCTTAGGGTGTCTAATTTCCGAAATGGGGTCATATGTTTGTACTGTCTGGGCATTGTAGAACCTCATGAAACATGACAGGTGCTCAGAAAGTCAGAGCTGCTTCAAAAAGCGGAAATTCACATTTTTGTACCATAGTTTGTAAACGCTATAACTTTTACCCAAACCATTTTTTTTTTTGCCCAAACATTTTTTTTTTTTATCAAAGACATGTTGAACAATAAATTTAGCGAAAAATTTATATATGGATGTCGTTTTTTTTTTTGCAAAATTTTACAACTGAAAGTGAAAAATGATATTTGTTTGCAAAAAAATCGTTAAATTTCGATTAATAAAAAAAGTAAAAATTTCAGCAGCAATGAAATACCACCAAATGAAAGCTCTATTAGTGAGAAGAAAAGGAGGTAAAATTCATTTGGGTGGTAAGTTGCATCACCGAGCAATAAACAGTGAAAGTAGTGTAGTGCAGAAGTGTAAAAAGTGGCCTGGTCATTAAGGGTGTTTCAGCTAGGGGGGTTGAAGTGGTTAAAGGACCTGCGGAGATCATTTCAGTAATCGTCTTGTTAACTCAGGTGAGAATGTTGATGAGCACAAGGCTGGAGATCATTATGTCAGGCTGATTGGGTTAAAATGGCAGACTTGACCTGTTAAAAGGAGGGTGATGCTTGAAATCATTGTTCTTCCATTGTTAACCATGGTGACCTGCAAAGAAACACGTGCAGCCATCATTGCGTTGCATAAAAATGGCTTCACAGGCAAGGATATTGTGGCTACTAAGATTGCACCTCAATCAACAATTTATAGGATCATCAAGAACTTCAAGGAAAGAGGTTCTATTCTTATTAAGAAGGTTTCAGGGCGTCCAAGAAAGTCCAGCAAGCGCCAGGATCGTCTCCAAAAGAGGATTCAGCTGCGGGATCGGAGAGCCACCAGTGCAGAGCTTGCTCAGGAATGGCAGCAGGCAGGTGTGAGCGCATCTGCATGCAAAGTGAGGCGAAGACTTTTGGAAGATGGCCTGGCGTCAAGAAGGGCAGCAAAGAAGCTACTTCTCTTTAAAAAAACATCAGGGACAGATAGATCTTCTGCAGAAAATATGGTGAATAGACTGTTAAGGACTGGGGCAAAGTCATATTCTCCAATGAAGCCTCTTTCCGATTGTTTGGGGCATCAGGAAAAAGGCTTGTCCGGAGAAGAAATGGTGAGCGCTACCATCAATCATATGTCATGCCAACAGTAAAGCATCCTGAGACCATTCATGTGTGGGGTTGCTTCTCATCCAAGGGAGTGGGCTCACTCACAATTTTGCCCCAAAACACAGCCATGAATAAAGAATGGTACCAAAACACCCTCCAACAGCAACTTCTTCCAACAATCCAACAACAGTTTGGTGAAGAACAATGCATTTTACAGCACGATGGAGCACCGTGCCATAAGGCAAAAGTGATAACTAAGTGGCTCTGGGACCAAAACGTTGACATTTTGGGTCCATGGCCTGGAAACTCCCCAGATCTTAATCCCATTGAGAACTTGTGGTCAATCCTCAAGAGGCTGGTGGACAAACAAAAACCCACTAATTCTGACAAACTCCAAGGAGTGATTATGAAAGAATGGGTTGCTATCAGTCAGGAATTGACCCAGAAGTTGATTGAGAGCATGCCCAGTCAAATTGCAGAGGTCCTGAAACAGAAAGGCCAACACTGCAAATACCGACTCTTTGCATAAATGTCATGTAATTGTCGATAAAAGCCTTTGAAACGTATGAAGTGCGTGTAATTATATTTCACTACATTACAGAAACAACTGAAACAAAGATCTAAAAGCAGTTTAGCAGCAAACTTTGTGAAAACTAATATGTGTCATTCTCAAAACTTTTGGCCACGACTGTATATTCCACACTGTATTTCTTATATTGTTTTTCTCAGTGACCAATGTTACTGTTTTTGTTCGGTATTCCCATTTAGTAAACACAATGTAAAGCTGCCCTCATACTATGCTGATTTTTACAGGATGCGCCAAAGATCTAATTGTATTACAGAACCTGGGGCAAAGGACAGATTATTTCCCTGTACATTAATCATAATATTTTTTTTCCAGTACCAGAGGTGTCACAGAGTTCTTTGCCTCTCCCCATATGAAGGCTCAATTCACATCCTACATGAGGTTTCCATCAGATATGAACACCAGGAGTACTTTAGATAGAATCCTTCGATGTGCTGGTATGCCATGTTATTGGCATACAGTGGCATATGTTGCCTTCTTTTTAATGCACGCTGCACTGTAAAACTTTTTTTGCAGGCGTCCTCTGTATAGAAAAGTGCAGAAGACTACAATTTTATATACTATATACTGATAAATAGCTGCCTGGTGGAAGCCATGAGGACGATCTTTTGGCATATTTTAGGTAAGTGGGACACCATGGATATGTGGTCAGTATGGGAACTAAAAAGTGATTTAGTTACAGAAAGTGTTTCTTCATGGTAACGTCCCTCATGGTGGTGAGCTTTTCCTGGCTGGTTTTAAGATGGAGTGTGATTCAACCCTTGAGTCCAGAAAACAGAGGATAGATCAGAGAGAGCAGGTTCACCTCACATTTTACTTGAAATGAAGCATGCAGGTTACACTAACAAGCAGAGATTCAATAAATCTTAGTCATTACTTTCTTCTGATAACAGGGGTACCAACACTGTGGTATCAACACAATAAGCCTCCACATGTGTCCTTAGGTCAAGGCTGAAGAGGAAAGTGATGTAAGCACCTCATTTGGCTCCATTCTTACTCTCAACCACTGTAGACAGCTGCAGGATACTGTGTGTCCCCTTTTATCAATTGACCCCCAGACTTCTCACCAGAATAACCCAGCCCTTAAAGGCAATACATGAAGGCCTCACAAAAAATGAGCATGGTACTGTAACAGGATGCCACTGTTACATGTTAATTTGTGAAATGTCATCCATCCTATATAATCCAAGATCAACTGTGAATAGTATTATTACAAGGTCCATGCATATACAGCACAGACCAAAAGATTGGACACACCTTCTCATTCAAAGAGTTTTCTTTATTTTCATGACTATGAAAATTGTAGATTCACACTGAAGGCATCAAAACTATGAATTAACACATGTGGAATTATATACATAACAAAAAAAGTGTGAAACAACAGAAAATATGTCATATTCTAGGTTCTTCAAAGTAGCCACCTTTTGCTTTGATTACTGCTTTGCACACTCTTGGCATTCTCTTGATGAGCTTCAAGAGGTAGTCACCTGAAATGGTATTCTAACAGTTTTGAAGGAGTTCCCACAGATGCCTAGCACTTGTTGGCCCCTTTGCCTTCACTCTGTGGTCCAGCTCACCTCAAACCATCTCAATTGCACCCCATCACTCTCCTTCATGGTCAAATAGCCCTTACACAGCCTGGAGGTGTGTTTGGGGTCATTGTCCTGTTGAAAAATAAATGATGGTCCAACTAAATGCAAACCGGATGGAATAGCATGCCGCTGCAAGATGCTGTGGTAGCCATGCTGGTTTAGTATGCCTTCAATTTAGAATAAATCCCCAACAGTGTCACCAGCAAAGCACCCCCACACCATCACACCTCCTCCTCCATGCTTCACGGTTGGAACCAGGCATGTGGCGTCACACAAAGACACGGTGGTTGGAACCAAAGATCTCAAATTTGAACTCATCAGACCAAAGCACAGATTTCCACTGGTCTAATGTCCATTCCTTGTGTTCTTTAGCCCAAACAAGTCTCTTCTGCTTGTTGCCTGTCCATAGCAGTGGTTTCCTAGCAGATATTCTACCATGAAGGCCTGATTCACACAGTCTCCTCTTAACAGTTGTTCTAGAGATGTGTCTGCTGCTAGAACTCTGTGTGGCATTGACCTGGTCTCTAATCTGAGCTGCTGTTAACCTGTGATTTCTGAGGCTGGATGAACTTATTCTCCGCAGCAGAGGTGACTCTTGGTCTTCCTTTCCTGGGGCGGTCCGCATGTGAGCCAGTTTCTTTGTAGCGCTTGATGGTTTTTGAGACTGCACTTGGCGACACTTTCAAAGTTTTCCCAATTTTTCGGACTGACTGACCTTCATTTCTTAAAGTAATGATGGCCACTCATTTTTCTTTACTTAGCTGCTTTTTTCTTGCCATAATACAAATTCTAACAGTCTATTCAGTAGGACTATCAGCTGTGTATCCACCTGACTTCTCCACAACGCAACTGATAGTCCCAACCCCATTTATAAGGCAAGAAATCCCACTTATTAAACCTGACAGGGCACACCCGTGAAGTGAAAACCATTTCAGGTGACTACCTCTTGAAGCTCATCAAGAGAATGCCAAGAGTGTGCAAAGCAGTAACCAAAGCAAAAGGTGGCTACTTTGAAGAGCCTAGAATATTACATATTTTCAGTTGTTTCACACTTTTTTGTTATGTATATAATTCCACATGTGTTAATTCATAGTTTTGATGCCTTCAGTGTGAATCTACAATTTTCATAGTCATGAAAATAAAGAAAGCTCTTTGAATGAGAAGGTGTGTCCAAACTTTTGGTCTATACTGTATGTAGAAACCATAGCAAAGTAAAGACCATGTAAAGTTACAGACCGGGGCTGCTGAGTGATGATGCACATAGTGCATAAAAGTCATCAATACTCTTCAGAGTTCCAAACCTCCTCTGGCATTAACATCAGCACAAAAACTCTGTGCCAAGAGCTTTTAGGCATGAGTTTTCCTGGCCTAGCAGATGGAGTAGTGTAAAGCACACTGCCACTGGACTCTGGAGCAGTGGAAACATGTTCTGTGAAATGACCAATAACACTTCTCGATCTTGCAGTCTGATGATGAGTCTCAGTTTGGCCTATGCCCCTTTGTTCCAGTTAAGGGAAATTTTAATGCTTCAGCATAGCGAGACATTTTGGACAATTGTATGCTTCCATTTTTGTGAGAACAGTTTAGAGAAGGATCTTTTCTGTTTCAGCATGTTTGTGCTCCAGTGCAGAAAGCAAGGTCCATAAAGGTATGGTTGGGTAAATTTGGTGTAGAAGAACTTGACTGGCTTTCACAGACGCCTGACTTCAACCCCATCGAACACCTTTGGGATGAACTATAGTAAAGATTGTTAGGCCCTCTCTTCCAACATTAGTGTCTTACCTCACAAATCCCCACAAGCACATTTGAAAATCTTGTGTGAAGTCTTCCCAGAAGAGTGGAAGTTGTTTTAGCTGCAAAGAGGGATCAGCTCCATATTAATGCCTATGGATCTAGAATTAGATGCCAGAAAAGCTTCTGTAGGAGTGATACAGTAAGGCTCATGCACACGACCATATGTATTTTGCTGTCTGCAAATAATACATATGACATCCGTGTGCATCCTGTATTTTGCAGAATAGAACAGCTGGACCCTAATAGAACAGTCCTATCCTTGTCCGTAATGCGGACAATAATAGGACATGTTCTATTTTTCTGCGGAATAGACATACGGAGTAACTTCTGTTATTTTGCAGACTCATTTAAATAAATGGTTCCACATAAGGTCTGCAAGAAAGACGGAATGGATACGGAAAGAAAATATGTTTGTGTGCATGAGCCCTAAGTGTCTGAATTCTTTGCACATATAGTATAGCCCAGTTTATGCAGATTCCTGCATACTTCCTAATGCATATGACAAATGAGTAGTGATAAGCGGCAGAGGCAGTATTCAAATTTGGGATATTTCACAAATATTTGGGCAAATATTTGCCATATATTCACGAATTCAAGAATTCATTATCTTCAGTCATTATTTTCTTGATTGCGGAAATCGGCAATTGAAAAATTTGCGATAAAAATTAGCATTACGAAAATTAGCAATCAACACCTCCTAAAGATATTGCAGCCTTCTTATTGGCCCACAAGCTAGAAGCAGGGAGGGATCATGTGTACTGATTTTAAAAAAATCTCAAATATTCAAAATTAAGAATATATATCACTATAGTCTAAATATTTGCAAATTCTCGAAGTGACGATATTCACGATAAAAATTTGCAATTCGAATATTCGGGATCAACACTACAAAGGAGGAAGCAAGTATATAACCAAATAAAATTATTCAATATTGGTCAGTAGTTACATACTATCCACAACCAGCAATATATTTGTTCTTGGGTAGAAATTACATTAGACTCCTTTTTGCTCCTGTGTTTTCCCCCTGTCGTTATGCATATTTTCATCTACAAGCTGCATAATTCCTTCTTGTAGTCTTCGCCTGCTTTCTGCTGACTTGTGAGGAGAACCTCAAACATGCATGTAGGACAGAACTATAATATACTACAAAGTATTGTTACAGCAGAGCAGACCTCCCATGTCCTCTTCTCTATGTGTAGCTGCATGTACAGTTGTCAATCACATATGAGACAATTTGGTTTCTGGTCAAAGTCAAAATAATCAATTCATATGATTTGCAAGTGTACTGTACCATAAAATGCTATAGAAGAATGTGCCACTAATAGCATGAAAACTTTAAATGTCTTGTTAATAGAAACATCCAAAGGTTGAAGCTGGTTGGTAAGCCCCCAGGAATTACCCCTAAAGCAGTTTTCACTTCCTTAAAACTTGTTTTTGTGGTTTCGCTGATATGTGCCCTAAACTGGTCAAGAACTAGTAGGGTTGGTTTCTTCAGAAGCCCTCCAGTGAGTTTGAACCAAACCATTTTAATAAAAATTTTCATGCCATTTGTGACCCCCACCAATCTGATATTGAGGATAGGTCATCAATTTTAAAAGCCCAGAAAACCCCTTTAACCACTTCATGACCAGGCCACTTAATGACCAGGCCACTTTTTACACTTTTGCACTACACTACTTTCACAGTTTATTGCTCGGACATGCAACTTACCACCCAAATTAATTTTACCTCCTTTTCTTCTTACTAATAGAGCTTTCATTTGGTGGTATTTCATTGCTGCTGACATTTTTACTTTTTTGTTATTAATCGAAATTTAACAACATTTTTGAAAAAAAATGAAAATTTTCACTTTCAGTTGTAAAATTTTTCCCAAAAAATGACATCTATATATAAATTTTTCCCTAAATTTCTTGTTTTACATGTCTTTGATAAAAAAAAATGGTTTGGGTAAAAGTTATAGCGTTTACAAACTATGGTACAAAAATCTGAATTTCCACTTTTTGAAGCAGCTCTGACTTTCTGAGCACCTGCCATGTTTCCTGAGGTTCTACAATGCCCAGACAGTAGAAAACCCCCACAAATGACCCCATTTTGGAAAGTAGACACCCTAAGGTATTCGCTGATGGGCATAGTGAGTTCATAGAACTTTTTATTTTTTGTCACAAGTTAGCGGAAAATTATGATTTTTTTTTTTCCTTACAAAGTCTCATATTCCACTAACTTGTGACAAAAAATAAAAACTTCCATGAACTCACTATGCCCATCATGAAATACCTTGGGGTGTCTTGTGGGGTAGCTATACTGCCCTGGCATTTTAGGGGCCCAAATGCGTGCAAAGTAGTTTGAAATCAAAATCTGTAGAAAATGCCCTGTGAAATCCAAAAGGTGCTCTTTGGAATGTGGGCCCATTTGCCCACCTAGGCTGCAAAAAAGTGTCACACATGTGGTATCGCCGTACTCAGGAGAAGTTGGGGAATGTGTTTTGGGGTGTCTTTTTACATATACCCATGCTGGGTGAGAGAAATATCTCGGCAAAAGACAACTTTTCCCATTTTTTTATACAAAGTTGGCATTTGACCAAGATATTTATCTCATCCAGCATGGGTATATGTAAAATGAAACCCCAAAACACATTCCCCAACTTCTCCTGAGTACGGCGATACCACATGTGTGACTTTTTTGCAGCCTAGATGCGCAAGGTGCCCAAATTCCTTTTAGGAGGGCATTTTTAGACATTTGGATCCCAGACTTCTTCTCGCGCTTTAGGGCCCCTAAAAGCCAGGGCAGTATAAATACCTCACATGTGACCCCATTTTAGAAAGAAGACACCCCAAGGTATTCAATGAGGGGCATGGCGAGTGCATAGAATTTTTTTTTGGCACAAGTTAGCGGAAATTGATTTTTTTTTGTTTTTTATCATAAAGTCTCCCTTTCCGCTAACTTGGGACAAAAATTTTAATCTTTCATGGACTCAATATGCCCCTCACGGAATACCTTGGGGTGTCTTCTTTGCGAAATGGGGTCACATGTGGGGTATTTATACTGCCCTGGCATTTTAGGGGCCCTAAAGCGTGAAAAGAAGTCTGGAATATAAATGTCTAAAAAAATTTATGTATTTTAAAATTTTATGCATTTGGATTCCGTGAGGGGTATGGTGAGTTCATGTGAAATTTTATTTTTTGACACAAGTTAGTGGAATATGAGACTTTGTAAGAAAAAACAAAAATAAAATAAAAAATCAATTTCCGCTAACTTGTGCCCAAAAAATGTCTGAATGGAGCCTTACAGGGGGGTGATCAATGACAGGGGGGTGATCAGGGAGTCTATATGGGCTGATCACCCCCCTGTCATTGATCACCCCCCTGTAAGGCTCCATTCAGACGTCCGTATGTGTTTTGCGGATCCGATCCATAGATGCGTGGATCTGTAAAACACATACGGGCATCTGAATGAAGCCTTACAGGGGGTGATCAATGACAGGGGGGTGATCAATGACAGGGGGTGATCAGGGAGTGTATATGGGGTGATCACCCCCCTGTCATTGAAAACCCCCCTGTAAGGCTCCATTCAGACGTCAGTATGTGTTTTGCGGATCCGATCCATGGATGCGTGGATCCACAAAACTCATATGGACCTCTGAATGGAGCCTTACAGGGGGGTGATCAATGACAGGGGGGTGATCAATGACAGGGAAGTGATCAGGGAGTCTATATGGGCTGATCAGGGGTTCATAAGGGGTTAATAAGTGACAGGGGGGGTGTAGTGTAGCTTAGTGGTGTTTGGTGCTACTTTACTAAGCTACCTGTGTCCTCTGGTGGTCGATCCAAGCAAAAGGGACCACCAGATGACCAGGTAGCAGGTATATTAGACACTGTTATCAAAACAGCGTCTAATATACATGTTAGGGGTTAAAAAAATTGCATCTACAACCTGCCAGCGAACGATCGCCACTGGCAGGCTGTAGATTCTGTCTCTTACCTTGCGATCCTGTGAACGCGCGAGCCTGTGTGCGCGCGTTCACAGGAAGTCTCGCCTCTCGCGAGATGACGCACGGATGCGTCCAGGAGGAATGAATCGACCGCCTCCAGGGCGCATCCGTGCATTAGCTGGTCTGAAGGCGATTAATATATCATACATATATCTTCAGGTTATTGTATCCTATGTAAAGGTCTATAATTATATAATATTTATGGTCATTTTAGAGAACATGACATGATGAAAGGGTTTCATGATACAAAAGCTACAATGGACTAATAGAAAGAGTCAATGAACTTTCCTAGGTGGGTTCATTTTTAAAGTGATTGACAATGCTTGTATCACTAAGTGTAAGATCTGCCATATTTGTAATACATGTTCATAATCTTTTTACTGTTTCAGTATTTCAATTAAAAGCAGGTTTCACTTTCTATCGTCTCAATTGGCAGATAATTAAATGATTAAAAAAAAAAAACTTATACTCAGGTTTTACCAGAAAACGAATACAATCAGATTAGTGATCTAAAAACCAGCAATCTTCCAACTATTTTGAATTATTATTAACTCTGACTGTATTTGGTTATTCCATTTTTTCACTCGGTGTGGTATCAGTATGTCATCCGTGTTTCAAATCCATAAAAAAAACACAAAAAAACAAACAAACAGACGAATGTCCACCCAGCATCTTCCAGCGACCATCTGGGGAAAACAGACCACAGTTCAGGCTACTGAAGACAATTTGCGCCCTTACTCATGACACAGGTGTCATGAGTAAGGGTGCAAATTGTCTTCAGTAGCCTGAAACGCATAGACAACGACTTTGTAACTGTAACTGGATGTGATTTAACCGCAAGGAAAATACATTTTTCCTTTACCGAAGTGGAGCTGGATTTCTTCAACCATATTGCAATACTTTTACAGAGTGGTGAGGTAGCAACTGCATAGGAGTCAACACAGTGCCACAGTTACATTATGGGGAGGGTGGCAAATGCATGAGGAGTTAACACAATAGTCCAGTCACAGAGAAAGGAGGGTGGCAACTGCATGGGGAGTCAACATAGTGGCCTAGTCACAGAGTAGGGAGTGTGGCACCGCATGAGCGGTCAACACAGTGGCCCAGTTACAGAGTGGTGAGGTAGCAACTGCATGAGTAGTCAATACAGTGCCACAGTTACATTATGGGGAGGGTGGCAAATGCATGAGGAGTCAACACAATGATCCAGTCACAGAGAAAGGAGGGTGGCAACTGCATGAGGAGTCAACATAGTGGCCTAGTCACAGAGTAGGGAGGGTGGCACCGCATGAGGAATCAACACAGTGGCCCAGTTTCATTATGGGGGTGGTGGTAACTGCATGAGGAGTCAACACAATGGCCCAGTCATAGACTGGTGAGTTGGAAAGCTCCTGAGGAGTCAACATAGTGGCCCAGTCACACAGTGGTAAGGGTGGCAACTGGCACCTGCATGAAGAGTCAACACAGTGGCCCAGTCATAGAGTGGTGAGGTGGCAACTGCATGAGGAGTCAATACAGTGGCCCAGTCACAGAGTGGGGAGGGTAGGGGGCAATAGCAGTGGCAGTAACAGCACAAGATGGTGGGTGGAAAAAGGAGAACATGGCAGGAGAGGCAGCAGGTGTGTGGCATCAGGTGGATGGCAGCATCAGAATAGTAGCTGAAGCAACTCAGCATGCATCTGGCCTTTTGCGCAAGAGACTCAAAAGGACTGTGTAATAAAACCACCCATTTCTGTATATATTGCTTGTGCGTGAATGTCCGCCTCCAGTTCAGCCCCCACAGGGCTCAGGTGACTATGAATTGTAGGAGCCATGTCTCCTGTCCCCTGGCCAGGAGACTGACAAATAAAGAGGCCTTCTCAAAGGGCCTGAGCCAACACCAGGTGTCACACATGAACTGCCACTGGCTAAAGTTGAAGTTACATAGGCGGGTGCTCCTGTCTGCCTGCATCATCAAGAAATAATGTATGGCCTTTCTTTGCTCATATAGTCGGTCCAACAAGTAGAGGGTGGGGAATGCTATTCTGCCTTTTCTACTCAAGGAGGGCATGCTTTACAGTGCAAGACTGGCTGAAGTGCATGCACAGTTTCCTAGCAATTTTCATGATGTCTTGCAGTTTAATGGAAGACTTCAGGAACTGCTTTACAACCATATTAAAGACATGTGCCATGCAGGGCACATGGGCAAGCTCTCCTTGATGCTGCGCCAACACGATTTTCTTCCTGTTGTTGGGGATCATGGTTCCGATTTTAAGTTGGTGAGGAGATAGCCAAGATTCGATTTCTTCTTGAAGGACGAGGAGCAGTTCCTCCCCGGTGTGACGAGGTACAGAACAGCGTGAAGCCACCTTGCTCTGTTGCCAGCGGTGTTGAGGACACACCAAACTTTGAGGACACACCAAATTTACACTGTTATACAAGCTGTACACTAACTACTTTACATTCTATCAGTGTCATATCTTCAGTGTTATCCCTTGAAAAGAGCTAATAAAATATTTAATGTGAGGGTGGACTGTACGTGTGCACGGCTGGTACATCCTTTTTGGAGAAGTAATGACGGCTTAGGACTTTCGGTCAGCACAAGCCATTAGTTCTCTGAAAGGTGCAGTTTCCACAACATGTAACGGGACGGACTGTAGTACCAGCAACTTGGCCAGGAGCATGTTAAGCTTCTGCGTCATTGGATGACTGCACGCATACTATTGTCTTTTTGCAATCGCCTCAGTGATCGATTTCTGTCAAAACGAGTAACAAGCAATAGGAGGAGCAGAAGAATCAGGACCAATAGATGATGGGAAGGAAATTCAGCTCCCTTCTGCTGAGGTGGTGGAGCCTTAACTGCTGGAGAAGGGGTGTGGGCCACTGGGTGATGCAGCGATTGCTGTGTCAGGCTATAGCCCTACATTAGCACCACGGTTTTCCCACGCCATTTTATAGTGACACTGCATGTGTTTACGCAGGGCTGTGGTGCCAACATTGGCACCCTGGCCAAGCCTCACATTCTGCCCACAGATTCTACAAATGGCCATGCTGACATCCTCCGGCGGCTTGATGAAAAATTCCCACACCACTGAGTAGGGCATTTTCCCCCCACCACTCCTTCCTGACTGCCTGCTAGTAGCTACCGCTGCCTCTGTGAACCCGTGCACTGCTAGTTTTTTCTGAAAAGATAGGCTCCTGAGTAGCAGGAACATTTGGCTCAAGACCTCACACTGCTGCCACCCTGCTTACTCACTGCCACACTACCACCCTGCTGGCTCAACCCCTCTTCGCCCGGCTCACATGTGCAATCGGCTACATCATCATCCACTACTTTCTGCACGTTACTGATGTCACCCTCGCCAGTCTCAGGGACACATGCCTGACCGCTTTCATCTCCCACATGACATTTATTGTCGCTACTTACCTTCCTACTGTGGTAAGCAGCAAATCTCTCGGCCAGCTAGCTTTCAAATTTTGGGGGGGCACACTGGGGGCCAGGGCAAAAGTAGTAGCGGCAGCTATATCAACAATACATTTACACAATTATGCTTAGAAATGCTGCAATACTTTACCCAATACCTAAAACCGCAACAGGGAAGAAAAGTCCTGCTGTCTGTGGTTAAAAAAACAAACAAAAAACACTTAGATTTCAACATGTCCTAGTTGCCTGTGGATGACACTATTATAAGGAGGGGGATCTGTTGATGACACTGCCATGGGGGAGATCTGTGGATGACACTGTTATGGAGGGGGATCTGTGGATGACACATACTGTATATAGCATCTTATGCTATATGTGTCATCCACAGATCCACCCCATGACAGTGTCATCTACAGATCCCCCTCCATATAACAGTGTCATCCACAGATCTCCCTCCCTGCCACTCACAGGAGCGTACATTTGACATTTCTAAACTGTAATCCATATCCTGCAGTAACCTTAACTTTAAATCAGGATTCAGCGGCCGCTCATCTCTACTAGTACCTTAACCTTACACCACTCAGCTAGCTTCAGTAACAGGGCCAGGCTACAGCCTACTGGCACTGCCTGTTAGTTTATATCGAGCGAGCGCTGATTTCTGCAGGTCAGAGGATACGGATTACAGTTTAGAAGAAATGTACACTCCTGTGAGTGGTCCAGACCAGTGGCGGATCCAGAACCTGGTCTCGGGAGGGACACTTCCAGATCATTTTCTGTCTGCCGCCACAAAACAATTGTGCTCATAGAACAGACTACACAGTGTAGAGGTATACTGTATATTGTGAGGCACAGTGTATGCTATATGTGTATAACATAAACCTATTTCACATGAAAACTTATAATTACTTGGCTTGGCCCTTGGGGATCTCGGACACCACTTTAACACTTTGGCTGGGGGGCTCGGCGGAGCTGATGTGGTGCTTTATCCTAATGAAAAAGATTTCATAATAAGGATTTGGAGAAGGGGCAGAGGGGTCGCAGAGCAGGGAGAGGCTGGTGCTGCTACTAGGGGTTATACCATGGGGGAATAATAAAGCCCACCATAATGGCCCCCAGTAGAAATAATTCTCCTTATAATGTGCAAAAAATACCCCCTTGTAATGCCCCAGTCGAACTAATGTCCCCATAGTGCCTCCATAATGTGCCAGTATAAAATACCCCTATATAGTGCCCCCAATAAATGCCCCCTAGTGCTCCTCTCCCCCCTTCCTCCTAGTGCCGTTCATAATGTACCAGTATAAAATGCCCTATATATAGTGCCCCAGTATATAGTGCCCCAGTAGATGCCCTCAGTGTCCACTCATAATTTGCAAGTATAAAACACCCCTTCTTAGTGCCCCCATAGATGACCCCATAGTACTCTTCTCCTCCTTCCACATAGTACCCACCATAATGTGTCCCAGTATAAAATGCTACTGTAAAAAGCCCCTCATATAAAATACCCCTTCTTTGTGGCCTCAGTAGAATGCCCTATAGTGCCCACCAATAATGTACCAGTAATAAGTGCACCCAATAATGTGCCAGTAATAAGTGCCCCCAATCATGTGCCAGTAACAAGAGCCCCCATCATGTGCCAGTAACAAGAGCCCCCATCATGTGCCAGTAATAAGCCCCCATCATGTGCCAGTAATAAGCCCCCATCATGTGCCAGTAATAAGCCCCCCATCATGTGCCAGTAACAAGAACCCCTCCATGTGCCAGTAATAAGAGCCCCCCATTATGTGCCAGTAACAAGAGCCACCATGTGCCAGTAAGAGACCCCCATCATGTGCCAGTAACAAGAGCCTATGTGCCAGTAAGAGCCCCCCCATCATGTGCCAGTAATAAGCCCCCTATCATGTGCCAGTAATAAGAGCCCCCCAATGTGCCAGTAACAAGAACCCCACATCATGTGCCAGTAATTAGCCCCCCATCATGTGCCAGTAACAAGAGCCCCCCCATGTCCCAGTAACAAGAGCCCCCCATGTGCCAGTAATACGCCCCCATCATGTGCCAGCAATAAGCCCCCCATCATGTGCCAGAAATAAGCCCCCATCATGTGCCAGTAATAAGCCCCCCATCATGTGCCAGTAGCAAGAACCCCTCCATGTGCCAGTAATAAGAGCCCCCCATTATGTGCCAGTAACAAGAGCCCCCATGTGCCAGTAAGAGACCCCCATCATGTGCTAGCAATAAGCCCCCATCATGTGCCAGTAATAAGCCCCCATCATGTGCCAGTAATAAGCCCCCCATCATGTGACAGTAACAAGAACCCCTCCATATGACAGTAATAAGAGCCCCCCCATTATGTGCCAGTAACAAGAGCCCCCATGTGCCAGTAAGAGACCCCCATCATGTGCCAGTAACAAGAGCCTATGTGCCAGTAAGAGCCCCCATCATGTGCCAGTAATAAGCCCCCAATCATGGGCCAGTAATAAGAGCCCCCCAATGTGCCAGTAACAAGAACCCCACATCATGTGCCAGAAACAAGAGCCCCATCACGTGCCAGTAATTAGCCCCCCATCATGTGCCAGTAACAAGAGCCCCCCCATGTGCCAGTAATATGCCCCATCATGTGCCAGCAATAAGCCCCCCATCATGTTCAAGTAATAAGCCCCCCATCATGTGCCAGTAATAAGCCCCCATCATGTGCCAGTAATAAAAGCCCCCCAATGTGACAGTAACAAGAGCCCCCCATCATGTGCCAGTAATAAGCCCCCCATCATGTGCCAGTAATAAGCCCCCGTCACGTGCCAGTAATAATCCCCCAATCACGTGCCAGTAACAAGAGCCCCCAATCATGTGCCAGTAATAAGATCCTCCCCATCATGTGCCAGTAACAAGAGCCCCCCATCATGTGCTAGTAACAAGAGCCCCTCCATGTGCCAGTAACAAGAGCCCCCATGTGCCAGTAAGAGCCCCTATAATGTGCCAGTAAGAGCCCCCCATGTGCCAGTAAGAGCCCCCCATCATGTGCCAGCCCAGTAACAAGAGCTTAGAGCCCCCCTAATGTGCCTGTAAAACTATTGTACATATATAAAAATAAAACACTAATACTTACCTCCATGTCAGCGATGCGATGCAGGCCTCTTCGGGCCTGTGTCCCGCACTGTATGGCTCAGGTGCCGCCGCCTGCGCCTGTCTCTGATAGGCTGCAGGCACTAGGCTGGCAGCCTATCAGTGGAAGGGGAAGGGACACGCCTCTCCCTCCCCTGACCCGCCGCACTAGCACAGTCATCTGTATCGCTGTCCTGAGGATGGCGATACCAGATGACTATGGAGATGAGCGCAATGGAAGCGCTCATCTCCCTGTGCCCTGCGACCGCCCCCCCCCCCCCCCCGAGCTGCTTGTATTTCAGTTGGGGGGGGCACAGCGTGATGTAGGGGCCCCCTCTGGCCCCCCCTTGGCGACGCCACTGGCAGTAGCTGATGATTGACCTCTAGAAGCTTGCCGTTGCAGAAAAGTGGAGCCAAGCATACAATACTTCCCGAGCAGAAGGAACAGAAAATGAAAGAGGCAGGTTCAGGGCAGTTGGGATTACAGAGCTTGTTCCCGGGCCATGTCGACTAAGCGTGGTGTCAGAGTAACCCCAAAACTTGTAGTATCAGGCTGCAATTTCACACCAATTCCACAATTAGGGATTAACGGATATATTTATGTACAGTGGAGGAAATAATTATTTGACCCCTCACTGATTTTGTAAGTTTGTCCAATGACAAAGAAATGAAAAGTCTCAGAACAGTATCATTTCAATGGTAGGTTTATTGTAACAGTGGCAGATAGCACATCAAAAGGAAAATCGAAAAAATAACTTTAAATAAAAGATAGCAACTGATTTGCATTTCATTGAGTGAAATAAGTATTTGAACCCTCTAACAAAAAAAGACTTAATACTTGGTGGAAAAACCCTTGTTTGCAAGCACAGAGGTCAAACGTTTCTTGTAATTGATGACCAAGTTTGCGCACATTTTAGGAGGAATGTTGGTCCACTCCTCTTTGCAGATCATCTCTAAATCCCTAAGGTTTCGAGGCTGTCTCTGTGCAACTCTGAGCTTGAGCTCCCTCCATAGGTTTTCGATTGGATTAAGGTCCAGAGACTGACTAGGCCACTCCATGACCTTAATGTGCTTCTTCTTGAGCCACTCCTTTGTTGCCTTTGCTGTATGTTTTGGGTCATTGTCGTGCTGGAACACCCATCCACGACCCATTTTCAGTTTCCTGGCAGAGGGAAGGAGGTTGTCGCTCAGGATTTCACGATACATGGCTCCGTCCATTTTCCCGTTTATGCGAATAAGTTGTCCTGTGCCCTTAGCAGAAAAACACCCCCAAAGCAAAATGTTTCCACCCCCATGCTTGACGGTGGGGACGGTGTTTTGGGGGTCATAGGCAGCATTTTTCTTCCTCCAAACACAGCGAGTTGAGTTAATGCCAAAGAGCTCTATTTTGGTCTCATCAGACCACAGCACCTTCTCCCAGTCACTCTCTGAATCATTCAGGTGTTCATTGGCAAACTTCAGACGGGCCTGCACATGTGCCTTCCTGAGCAGGGGGACCTTGCGAGCCCTGCAGGATTTTAATCCATTGCGGTGTAATGTGTTTCCAATGGTTTTCTTGGTGACTGTGGTCCCTGCTAATTTGAGGTCATTAACTAACTCCTCCCGTGTAGTTCTAGGATGCTTTTTCACCTTTCTCAGAACCATTGACACCCCACGAGGTGAGATCTTGCGTGGAGCCCCAGAGCGAGGTCGATTGATGGTCATTTTGTGCTCCTTCCATTTTCGAACAATCGCACCAACAGTTGTCACCTTCTCTCCCAGCTTCTTGCTAATGGTTTTGTAGCCCATTCCAGCCTTGTGCAGGTCTACAATTTTGTCTCTGACATCCTTGGACAGCTCTTTGGTCTTTCCCATGTTGGAGAGTTTGGAGTCTGCTTGATTGATTGATTCTGTGGACAGGTGTCTTTTATACAGGTGACTAGTTAAGACAGGTGTCCTTAATGAGGGTGACTAATTGAGTAGAAGTGTCTAACCACTCTGTGGGAGCCAGAACTCTTAATGGTTGGTAGGGGTTCAAATACTTATTTCACTCAATGAAATGCAAATCAGTTGCTATCTTTTATTTAAAGTTATTTTTTCGATTTTCCTTTTGATGTGCTATCTGCCACTGTTACAATAAACCTACCATTGAAATGATACTGTTCTGAGACTTTTCATTTCTTTGTCATTGGACAAACTTACAAAATCAGTGAGGGGTCAAATAATTATTTCCTCCACTGTATAATAGAAATTGAGCACTCTAAAATGTCTAGTATCAGACCGCAATTTCACCCCAATTATACGATTATGGATTAACGAATATACGGTATTTTTCACCCTATAAGACGCACCTGCCCATAAGACACACCTAGGTTTTTTAGGAGGAAAATAAGAAAGAAAATATTTTGAACCAAAAGGTGTGCTTTTGGTGGGTTTTGAACTAATGGTGGTCTGTGTAAGACACTATTATGGGGGATCTGTGGATGACACTGTTATGGAGGGGATCTGTGGATGACGCACTGTTATGGGGGATTTGTGGATTACACTGTTATGGAGATCTGTGCATGGCACTGTTAGGGGGATCTGCGGATGGCACTGTTATGGGGGATCTGTGGATGGCACTGTTAGGGGGATCTGTGGATGGCACTGTTAGGGGGATCTGTGGATGGCACTGTTATGGGGGATCTGTGGATGGCACTGTTATGATGGGGATCTGTTGATGACACTGATATGGGGGATCTGTGGATGAAACATACAGTTGCAAGAAAAAGTATGTGAACCCTTTGGACTGATATGGATTTCTGCACAAATTGGTCATAAAATGTAATCTGATCTTCATCTAAGTCACAACAATAGACAATCACAGTCTGCTTAAACTAATAACACACAAATAATTAAATGTTACCATGTTTTTATTGAACACACCATGTAAACATTCACAGTGCAGGTGGAAAAGGTATGTGAACCCCTAGACTAATGACATCTCCAAGAGCTAATTGGAGTGAGGTGTCAGCCAACTGGAGTCCAATCAATGAGATGAGATTGGAGGTGTTGGTTACAGCTGCCCTGCCCTATAAAAAACACACACCAGTTCTGGGTTTGCTTTTCATAAGAAGATTGTCTGATGTGAATAATGCCTTGCACAAAAGAGCTCTCAGAAGACCTACGATTAAGAATTATTGACTTGCATGAAGCTGGAAAGGGTTATAAAAGTATCTCCAAAAGTCTTGCTGTTCATCAGTCCACGGTAAGACAAATTGTCTGTAACTGGAGAAAGTTCAGCACTGCTGCTACTCTCCCTAGGAGTGGCAGTCCTGTAAAGATGACTGCAAGAGCACAGCGCAGACTGCTCAATGAGGTGAAGAAGAATCCTAGAGTGTCAGAAAATGCCAAATGAGGTTCAACCAGTTATTAAATCCAAGGATTCACATACTTTTTACACCTGCACTGTGAATGTTTTCAATAAAAACATGGTAACATTTAATTCTTTGTGTGTTTAGTTTGAGCAGACTGTGATTGTCTATTGTTGTGACTTAGATGAAAATCAGATCACATTTTATGACCAATTTATGCAGAAATCCATATAATTCCAAAGGGTTCACATACTTTTTCTTGCAACTGTATATAAGCACACATGGACAAGTGCATTTGGCCAGGGATGCTACATTTCCCTGACGGCACACTGGGTAAATGTTGTGGAGGCTGGGAGCGAGTCATACCCTGGGATGGCACAGGTGCTACCGACACCAAGGATTGCAGGCCCTACGTCGATCAGGGTTTCCGCCAGCACCTATGTTAGTGGCTCCAAACCCCACTTCTCCTCCTCCGCCTCCTCCACTTCCACCTCCGCTTTATCAGCGTGCTTAGGGGACAAACAGCACACCGCCGCAGAGCTGTGGCAGGGGATAAAAGACCAGACAGAGCTGTGGCTCTCGCCACTCAACCTCCAACCAGGCATGGTTATGTCTGATAATGGTAGTAACTTGATGGCGGCTTTGGAGCTCGGCAAGCTCAGACACATCCCATGCCTAGCCCATGTGTTCAACCTTGTGGTTCAGCGGATTCTCAAAACCAACTCCAATTTGCCTGCGCAAATGGTGAGGGTGTGCCACGTGTGTGCACATTTCTACAAGTATTTACAGCTTCAGCCAGTCTGTCAATGCTGCAGCAGCGCTTGAAATTGCCAGCTCATCGGCTGTTATGTGACGTGAGCACGCGCTGGAACTCCGTGTTCCACATGTTCCAGGCTTTGTGAGCAGCAGAGGGCAGTAGTGGAATACCAGCTGCAACATGGTCGTCGCCTTTCCAGTCAGCTTCCGCTAATCAGAAGAGAGAAGTGGGCATGGATGTCTGACCTCTGTAAGGTTTTAAGAAACTTTGAGGAATCAACACAGATGGTGAGCGTCGATAACGGCTATTATCAGCGTAACCATGCTACTTTTGTGTCTACTCAAACGCTCGCTGCTCACAATTAAGGACGACTCTTTGCATGTGGAAGAGGTGGAAATAGGGGAAAAAGACATTACACAGGGTGATAGCCAGACCACTCTTCTTTCGTCTTCTCAGCACGAATTGGATGATAAGGAGGAGCAGGAGACGGTTGCCTCTGCTGCAAAGGGTAGTACCCATGGAAGTTTAATTCCATCTGTTCAGCGTGGGTGGGCAGAAGAGGAGGAAGAGGATGAGGAGATTGAGAGTGATCCTCCTGATGATGACAGTGAAGTCTAGCCTGTTGGTAATCTGGCACACATGGCTGACTTCATGTTAGGCTGCTTTTCCCTCGACCCGCGAGTTATACGCATTTTAGACAACACGGATTACTGGTTGTTCACCCTTCTCGACCCCAGCTACAAAGAGAACTTCTCATTTCTCATTCCTCTGGTGGAGAGGATGAGCAAAACGGTGCAATACCAGAAGATCCTTCTTGAAAAATTGCTCCAAACATTTCCATCTGACAACGCTGGTGGCAGAGTCCATAGTTCCTTGGCCAACCGAGGAGGGGAGACAAGGGGAACACACAGCAGTTCCGACAGAGGGAGGGAACACTCTCCAAAGCCTGGGACAGTTTCATGACACCCCACCAGCACCAGCACCCTGTTGCACGATCTAGTGTCACAAGGAGGGATAAAATTTGGAAGATGGTGAGGGAGTACATAGCAGACTATGTCAGCTTCCTTAATGATCCCTCAATGCCTTACAACTACTGCGTGTCCAAGCTGGACACGTGGCATGAACTGGCACTCTACGCCTTGGAGGTGCTGGCCTGCCCTGCCACCAGCATTTTGTCTGAGCGGGTATTTAGTGCTGCTGGTGGCAATTTTTTTCAATGCGGAATATCGGCAATATAATTTTCACGTACGCGCATGTGCAAATGCACTATACAATACCCAAATGCACTATAAAGAAAGTATATTGGAATATTGGTATATTCAATCCGTTTTTTGGGGGGACGACTGGTATATCACACCAGTTATAATTATTTTTACCGTTTGTCACTGTGTGTAGCAGAGGGAACACAGCAAAACAGCAAACAAATGCTGCAATACCCAAATGCACCATATAGAAAGTATATTATTGGTATATAACACCCCGCTTCTATCCATTTTTTTGGGTGGCGACTGGTATATCACACCAGTTATAATTATTTTTTCTAATACCATTTGTCACTGTGTGTAGCTGCGGTATCGCTGCAGAACCGCTCACCACTGCTGCACAATACAAATCAACTATAATATGCTTTCTATGTTAGAAAGTATATTATAAGTGTATTACACCCCTCTGTACTGCACACCTCTCAATATTACACCTATACCAGTCCTTAAAAGGAATCTTGTGGACCTATTTGATAACATTTTTGTCTCTAATAGTCTGTCCCTGCTCCACACAGCAACCTTTCCCTGCACTGACAAAAGACTGAATGTAAAATGGTGGCCATATCGGGTCTATTTATAAGGTAGGGGGTATGTGCATGGGCTGAAATGTCTCAATTGGCTGTCCTGTACCACCTGATGGATGTGTCATAGGTCTAAGTTCTTCACAATCTAAAAGAATATGGCGGACGTGAATATCTCCATATGTTTGCATGTTCGGCAAATCGCAAACGCGCAAAGACTGCCGGGCAAACCGCAAGGCCATCTCTACTGGCATATAATTTTTTTGAATGTCAGCTCACCACCAGGCCCTCGCATATAATTTTTTACAGGGTCAGCTCACCAGCAGGCCTTAACCTACAATCTTTTATAGGGTCAGCTCACCAGCAGGCCTTCACCAACAATCTTTTACAGGGTCAGCTAACCTGCAGGCCTGTACCTAAAATATTTTACAGGGTCAGCTCACCAGCAGGCCCTCGCATGTAACTTTTTACAGGGTCAGCTCACCTGAAGACCCTCGCATATAATGATTTAGAGGGTCAGCTCACCAGCAGGCCCACACCTACAACATTTTAGAGGGTCAGCTCACCAGCAGGCCTTTGCATATAATTTTTTACAGAGTCAGTTCACCAGCAGGCCTTCACCTACAATCTTTTATAGGGTCAGCTCACCAGCAGGCCTTAACCTACAATCTTTTACAGGATCAGCTCACCTGCAAGCCTGTACCTAAAATCTTTTACAGGGTCAGATCACCTGCAGGCCCTCACCTAATTATGCACGGATGCTGCCTTGCTTGGATGTGGTAGCCTTAGCTGTTTCCCAGGCTCCCTCTTCGGAATCGAACCCTGATTCCCTGTTACCCATAGTCACTGTAGTTTGACCTGACAATAACAAGATGGTCAGATAAGCAGGCCCTTGCTACAAATGTTTTTGAGGGTCAACAGCAGGCCATCAATTTTTTAAGGCTATGTATGATGCCCTCTTTTATGTTTAACAAAGGGTGTATTGTAGTGCCAGTTCTTTTTAATTTTTAGCCGCCCTTTCACTTAGTGCATAGGCTTTATGAGTGTAGGAGTCCCACTACATGAACAACTGTACCACAATGTGAATGAGGCCCTCCTTTATGTGATATATAGGTTGTATCGAAGTGCTTCTTCCTTGCAATTTTTGGCAGCACTTTCACTTTATATACAAGTAAATATACAGGAAAGAATGTTTTATAACCATTTTCCCTCTAAATTCGATTTTATCTTCAGTTTTGTGCGTATTATTGTCAGTCTGTAAAAGTGGCGTACTATTCGGACAATATCGTTCCCAGCAGCAACCTGGGAGTTCAAGATACAGCCAGACATCCTCCCCATGCTGATCCAGAACAGTTTTGGTGCTGTTTCCATCAATTTCTGACCTTTTCCTATGAACCAGGCACTCTCCCCTCCCCTCTTCAGAGCAGAGGGTGCCTGGTTTAATGCTCGGGTTCTCCCATTGACTTCCATTATACTCGGGTGCTCGGTAGAGCACCTGAGCATCCCGATGTGTTCGGCCCAAGCCCCCGAGCACTATGGTGCTCAATCAACACTACTCAGTATACCCCTTAATATAGTCTTTGAGGAGTGTAGTTTCCAAAATGGGGTCACCTTTTGAGGGTTTAAACTGTAGGAATACATTAGGGTCTCTTCAAATACAAAATGGTGCCCAAAAACCCTTCTAGCAAAATCTGCCTCCAAAATCCATATGTCACTGCTTTCCTTCTGACCACTGCCATTCGCCTCTACAGTAGTTTACCACCACATATGGGGTATTTCTGTAAACAGAATAATAAGAGTAATGTATATTGAGATTTATTTTGCTGTTAACCCTTGCTGTGTTGCAAGAAAAAAAATGATTAACATAAAAAATCTACCCAAAAAAATGACATTTTAAAATTTCACCTCCATTTTCGTTTAATTCTTGTGGAACACATCAAGGGTTAACAAATTTTGTAACGTGGAGTCATTTAAGGGAGGTTTCCATTACGTAGGCCCCTCAAAATCACTTTATAACTGAATTGGTGCTTAAAAAAATGGTTTTGAAAATTTTGTGGAACCTAACGTCCTAAAAAAGTTAAATGACATTTACAAAATGATGCCAACATAAAGTAGACATATGGAAAATGTAAAGTAATAACTACAGTATTTTGTGAGGTATGGTATCAATATCTGCCATGAAAGCAGAGAAATGCATATTTAGAAAACAGTGCATGTTTCTAAATTTTCTTTAATTTTTGGATTCTTTAATAAATAAAGGTAAAACATATTGACACAAATGTATCACTAACATGAAGTACAATATGTCACGAGAAAACTGTCTCAGAATCGCTTGGATAAGAAAAAGCTTTCCAAAGTTACTGCCACAAAAAGTGACGTCAGATTAGCAAAAATCAGCCTGGGATTTAAAGGGCTATTCCCATCTTGCTATTTCATTCTCACCTGCAGCCAGCGCTGCTCTTCACTTCCTAGTTTCCTGCTTCTGAAGGCTGGGCGGGCTTAGGCAGTTTGAGTGAAGGCCGGCCACACCTCCTTATGACATTACACTCAGTCCTTGAGTGCTAGTTCATGTGGATAGGATGATTCATCACTCTGGCAGCCTGCAGTGTCTGTGAGGCCCCTCCCCCTGCTGGGGAATCATCACTCAGAGAGCTGTGATAAGTGAGCTCAGTAGACAGTAACATGTGGCTGTCATGTACAGTTTTACACACAAAATCTCTGTCTTATCTTTTACAAACCCAGTCTGGGCAGCAAAAACTATAATTCCATATTATACATTAGCCCAAAAGCATGTTAGCTAGTAGACTTATAATCTGTGCTTTTGACTCCCATAAAACATGACCAACCCCCACCCACCAGCACTGATGCAGATTTGTTTCCATTACAGCTGTACTACAGTTTTGTATAAACCTTACACGATGTATCTGTATAGATGCATATACAGCTCAGCTACATGTGTCTTCCCCAGTCCTCTAACATCAGTTTATCTGAAAAGCTCTGCTACATCTGTCTATTCCCTTCCCCCACTAGTATTATGTCTGAATAGCTTCATATACATCTCAGCTACATCTGTCTATTTATCTCTCCCCCCAGCACTGTGGCTGAACCGCCTCATATACAGCTCTAATACATCTCTATTTATCTCTCTGCCAAGCACTGTGGATGAACCGCCTCATATACAGCTCTAATACATCTCTATTTATCTCTCTGCCAAGCACTGTGGATGAACTGCCTCATATACAGCTCAGCTACATCTGTCTATTTATCTCTCCCCCCCAGCAATGTGGCTGAACCTCCTCATATACAGCTCTGCTACATCTGTCTATTTATCTCTCCCCCAAGCACTGTGGATGAACCTCCTCATAAACAGCTCTGCTACTTCTGTCTATTTATCTCTCCCCCCAGCACTGTGGCTGAGCCTCCTCGTATACAGCTCTGCTACATCTCTCTATTTATCTCTCCCCCAAGCACTGTAGATGAACTGCTTCATATACAGCTCTGCTACATCTGTCTTCCCCTCCCCCACAAGCACTGTGGCTGAACAGCTTTCAATACAGCTCTGCTACATCTGCCACTAAATAAAATTGTCCTCCATTGTCCCTCCACTCTCCTCCGATCACTTCAATGCACACCCTCTATGCACAGCTCGATCCAGAATCCGCGCTGCATACATTTTTTTCAGTATGAGATGACAGTTTGATTGGTACTAATTTGAGGGGCAAACACCTTTTTGATCGTTTGGTATTACACTTTTTGTAATGTAAGGTGACAGAAAATTGCTTTTTTCGCGCATTACATTTTTTTTTAATGGTGTTCACTTGAGGGGTTATGTCATGTGATATTTTTATAGAGCAGGTTCTTATGGACGTGGTGATACCTAATATGTATACTTTTTGTTATTTATTTTACTTTAACAGAATAAAAGCATTTTAGAAGAAAAAAATGTTTCTTGGGTGATTGTCTCATGTAGGGGCTCATTATATATTTTTTTATGGCGTTCACCATGCGGGGAAAGTAACATGACCCTTTCATAGATCAGGTTGTTACGGACGCGGTGATATCAAACATGTGTAGTGTATTTTTTTTTTTTTTTTTTTTTTTTTAATCAGTGATAAATGTGCTGCTATAAGAAGAAATTCATTATATTTTTTTACCCAGACCCACTTGGTTCTTGAAGATCCAGTGGGTCTGATGCCTATATAATACACTACAGTAGACTATATAGTGTACTGTAGTGTATTGTGACATTTAGTCTGATCAGACTTCTGCCTTTAGCAAAAGCCTGATCTGGCTCAGCTTTACCATGCAAGCCAGAAACCTGTGAAGGCGTTCGGTTGCCATGGTAACCATCAGCCACTGCCACAACAGAGCAGTGGCTGATAGGGAGGGAGCTCCCTCCCTGTTAACCCCTTCCAAATGGCTGACATCTGTGCCAGCACAGGTGTCCGCCGTTTCAAGAGAGAGTGTCAGCTGTGTGCTGACACTCTGCTAAAACCACTCGCCCATCCTGAAAATGAAAGAGAGAGGGAGGGAGGGGGAGAGAGTTAGTACGGGGTATCGCTCGCTTGCTTGCTCAGTGGGGCCATCTATAAATAAACTGACATATTGAGAGCTGCAGGCGGGGGAGGGACAACGCAGCTCTATGGCAGTGAGGAAAGACGGTATGCGCATGCGCGGCAGCGTGTGCGTACTCGTCTGAATCGCCAGCCGCCTGGGTGAAAAGGGAGAGTGGTCTGCGCAAGCGCGGCCCATAGATGCGGCCGTGGACCAGTGGTCATATCTATGGGTTACCAGATGTAAACAATGGGGTAAGAGGGAAGTGAATAGATTAAAATGGCTGCATTTTAAATAATAGAAGCAAATTACAAAAATGATATATGGCACTAGTGTAAACTTTTGAGATATGATCTTGCAGATGGGAATACCCCTTTAAGGTGAAAATGCTTGTATCACTAAGTGTAAGGCCCTTTTCACATGAGCGAGTTTTCCGCGCGGATGCAATGCGTGACGTGAACGCATTGCACCCGCACTGAATCTGGACCCATTCATTTCTATGGGGCTGTGCACATGAGCGGTGATTTTCACGCATCACTTGTGGTTGCGTGAAAATTGCAGCAAGCTCTATTTTGTGCGTTTTTTCACGCAACACATGCCCCATAGAAGTGAAAGGGGCTGCGTGAAAATCGCAAGCATCCGCAAGCAAGTGCGGATGCGGTGCGATTTTCACGCACGGTTGCTAGGAGACGATCGGGATGGGGACCTGATCTTTATTATTTTCCCTTATAACATGGTTATAAGGGGAAATAATATAATTTTGAATACAGAATGCCTAGTACAATAGGGCTGGAGGGGTTAAAAAATATAATAATTGTTTTACTCACCTTAATCCACTTGTTTGCGCAGCCGGCATCTCTTCTGTCTTCTTCTTTGAGGAATAGGACCTTTGATGATGTCACTACGCTCATCACATGGACTGTCACATGATCCATCACCATGGTGATGGATCATGTGATGGACCATGTGATGAGTGCAGTGACGTCACCACAGGTCCTTTACCCTGGTCCTGAAGAAAGAAGACAGAAGAGAAGCTGGGCTGAGTGAACAAGTGGATTAAGGTGAGTTACATATTTCTTTTTTTAACCCCTCCAGCCCTATTGTACTATGAATTCTGTATTCAGAACGCTATTATTTTCCCTTATAACCATGTTATAAGGGAAAATAATACAATCTACACAACCTTGAACCCAAACCTGAACTTCTGTGAAGAAGTTCGGGTCTGGGTACCACATTCAGTTTTTTATCACGCACGTGCAAAACGCATTGCACCCGCACGATAAAAACTGAACACAATCGCAGTCAAAACTGACTCCAATTGTGTACCTACTCGCGCTGGTTTGCCGCAACGCATCCGGAACTTATCCGGACACGCTCGTGTGAAAGAGGCCTAATACATTTTCATTACCTTTTCACAGTTTTAGCACTTCATCATCTAACAGCATGTTTCACATTCTACTAACTCTCACTCGACAGATAATGAAATGTAAAAAAATAAATGATATTCAGGTTATACCAGAAAACACATACTTAGGCCTCATTCAGATGAGTGATCTAAAAAACTGCAATCTCCAACTATGTCAAATTACTCTTAACTCTGACTGCTTTCGTTTTTTCCATTTTTTTCAGTACATGTGGCATCAGTATGTCAACTGTATTTAAAATCCGTGACAAAAAAAATAAATAAATGCCTACCCAGAGTCTTCCAGCAATCATCTGTGATAAACCGACCACACATGGATTGCGTGTGTGGGTCAATTTTTTTCATGGACACATTGGGGGAGATTTATCTGTTTTTTTTTTACACCAGAATAGTGGTGTTAAAAAAGTTTCAGATTATGGCAGGCACCATATTTGCACCATCTTTTGCAGCTTTTTGAGCTTGAAGGGGGACAAGAGGGACATAGCCTACAGCCACCATATTTAATATAATTTAGACAAGAACCTGGCATAAATTTTTGCTTAAATCTATAGCAGCTATTAGCAGACATAGACTTCAGTTTCTGGCCTGCAGAGAGCCAGAAAACGGGCCCTTATGCCATTTATAAAAAAAAAGTAATGTGCCTCTTAAATTTGGTGCATCTTAGTCAAGTATATTCTTACTAAAACTGGCCTAGCAAGCGCCATTATTAGTAAGTCTCTACTAGAGTTGAGCGAACACCTGGATGTTCGGGTTCGAGAAGTTCGGCCGAACATCCCGGAAATGTTCGGGTTCGGGATCCGAACCCGATCCGAACTTCGTCCCGAACCCGAACCCCATTGAAGTCAATGGGGACCCGAACTTTTCGGCACTAAAAAGGCTGTAAAACAGCCCAGGAAAGAGCTAGAGGGCTGCAAAAGGCAGCAACATGTAGGTAAATCCCCTGCAAACAAATGTGGATAGGGAAATGAATTAAATTAAAAATTAAATAAATAAAAATTAACCAAAATCAATAGGAGAGAGGTTCCATAGCAGAGAATCTGGCTTCCCGTCACCCACCACTGGAACAGTCCATTCTCAGATATTTAGGCCCCGGCACCCAGGCAGAGGAGAGAGGTCCCGTAACAGAGAATCTGTCTTCATGTCAGCAGAGAATTAGTCTGCATGTCATAGCAGAGAATGAGGCTTCACGTCAGCCACCACTGCAACAGTCCATTGGCATATATTTAGGCCCAGCACCCAGGCAGAGGAGGGAGGTCCCGTAACAGAGAATCTGTCTTCATGTCAGCAGAGAATTAGTCTGCATGTCATAGCAGAGAATGAGGCTTCACGTCAGCCACCACTGCAACAGTCCATTGGCATATATTTAGGCCCAGCACACACACAGGCAGAGGAGAGAGGTCCCGTAACAGAGAATCTGGCTTCATGTCAGCAGAGAATCAGTCTGCATGTCATAGCAGAGAATGAGGCTTCACGTCAGCCACCACTGCAACAGTCCATTGGCATATATTTAGGCCCAGCACACACACAGGCAGAGGAGAGAGGTCCCGTAACAGAGGATCTGGCTTCATGTCAGCAGAGAATCAGTCTGCATGTCATAGCAGAGAATCAGGCTTCACGTCAGCCACCACTGCAACAGTCCATTGTCATAAATTTAGGCCCAGCACCCAGGCAGAGGAGAGAGGTCCCGTAACAGACAATCTGGCTTCATGTCAGCAGAGAATTAGTCTGCATGTCATAGCAGAGAATGAGGCTTCACGTCAGCCACCACTGCAACAGTCCATTGGCATATATTTAGGCCTAGCACACAGGCAGAGGAGAGAGGTCCCGTAACAGACAATCTGGCTTCATGTCAGCAGAGAATCAGTCTGCATGTCATAGCAGAGAATGAGGCTTCACGTCACCCACCACTGCAACAGTCCATTGGCATATATTTAGGCCTAGCACACAGGCAGAGCAGAGAGGTCCCGTAACAGACAATCTGGCTTCATGACAGCAGAGAATCAGTCTGCATGTCATAGCAGAGAATGAGGCTTCACGTCACCCACCACTGCAACAGTCCATTGGCATATATTTAGGCCTAGCACACAGGCAGAGCAGAGAGGTCCCGTAACAGACAATCTGGCTTCATGACAGCAGAGAATCAGTCTGCATGTCATAGCAGAGAATGAGGCTTCACGTCACCCACCACTGCAACAGTCCATTGGCATATATTTAGGCCTAGCACACAGGCAGAGGAGAGGTTCATTCAACTTTGGGTAGCATCGCAATATAATGGTAAAATGAAAATAAAAATAGGATTGAATGAGGAAGTGCCCTGGAGTCCAATAATATATGGTTATGGGGAGGTAGTTAATGTCTAATCTGGACAAGGGACGGACAGGTCCTGTGGGATCCATGCCTGGTTCATTTTTATGAACGTCAGCTTGTCCACATTGGCTGTAGACAGGCGGCTGCGTTTGTCTGTAATGACGCCCCCTGCCGTGCTGAATACACGTTCAGACAAAACGCTGGCTGCCGGGCAGGCCAGCACCTCCAAGGCATAAAAGGCTAGCTCTGGCCACGTGGACAATTTAGAGACCCAGAAGTTGAATGGGGCCGAACCATCAGTCAGTACGTGGAGGGGTGTGCACACGTACTGTTCCACCATGTTAGTGAAATGTTGCCTCCTGCTAACACGTTGCGTATCAGGTGGTGGTGCAGTTAGCTGTGGCGTGTTGACAAAAGTTTTCCACATCTCTGCCATGCTAACCCTGCCCTCAGAGGAGCTGGCCGTGACACAGCTGCCTTGGCGACCTCTTGCTCCTCCTCTGCCTTGGCCTTGGGCTTCCACTTGTTCCCCTGTGACATTTGGGAATGCTCTCAGTAGCGCGTCTACCAACGTGCGCTTGTACTCGCGCATCTTCCTATCACGCTCCAGTGCAGGAAGTAAGGTGGGCACATTGTCTTTGTAGCGTGGATCCAGCAGGGTGGCAACCCAGTAGTCCGCACAGGTTAAAATGTGGGCAACTCTGCTGTCGTTGCGCAGGCACTGCAGCATGTAGTCGCTCATGTGTGCCAGGCTGCCCAGGGATAAGGACAAGCTGTCCTCTGTGGGAGGCGTATCGTCATCGTCCTGCCTTTCCCCCCAGCCACGCACCAGTGATGGACCCGAGCTGCGTTGGGTGCCACCCCGCTGTGACCATGCTTCATCCTCATCCTCCTCCACCTCCTCCTCATCCTCGTCCTCCTCGTCCTCCAGTAGTGGGCCCTGGCTGGCCACATTTGTACCTGGCCTCTGCTGTTGCCAAAAACCTCCCTCTGAGTCACTTCGAAGAGACTGGCCTGAAAGTGCTAAAAATGACCCCTCTTCCTCCTCCTCCTCCTCCTCCTCCTGGGCCACCTCCTCTTCCATCATCGCCCTAAGTGTTTTCTCAAGGAGACATAGAAGTGGTATTGTAACGCTGATAACGGTGTCATCGCCACTGGCCATGTTGGTGGAGTACTCGAAACAGCGCAACAGGGCACACAGGTCTCGCATGGAGGCCCAGTCATTGGTGGTGAAGTGGTGCTGTTCTGTAGTGCGACTGACCCGTGCGTGCTGCAGCTGAAACTCCACTATGGCCTGCTGCTGCTCGCACAGTCTGTCCAGCATGTGCAAGGTGGAGTTCCACCTGGTGGGCACGTCGCATATGAGGCGGTGAGCGGGAAGGCCGAAGTTACGCTGTAGCGCAGACAGGCGAGCAGCAGCAGGATGTGAACGCCGGAAGCGCGAACAGACGGCCCGCACTTTATGCAGCAGCTCTGACATGTCGGGGTAGTTGTGAATGAACTTCTGCACCACCAAATTCAGCACATGCGCCAAGCAAGGGATGTGCGTCAAATTGGCTAGTCCCAGAGCTGCAACGAGATTTCGCCCATTATCACACACCACCAGGCCGGGCTTGAGGCTCACCGGCAGCAACCACTCGTCGGTCTGTTGTTCTATACCCCGCCACAACTCCTGTGCGGTGTGGGGCCTGTCCCCCAAACATATGAGTTTCAGAATGGCCTGCTGACGTTTACCCCGGGCTGTGCTGAAGTTGGTGGTGAAGGTGTGTGGCTGACTGGATGAGCAGGTGGAAGAAGAGGAGGAGGAAGCCGAGAAGGAGGAGGTGGCAACAGGAGGCAAAGAATGTTGCCCTGCGATCCTTGGCGGCGGAAGGACGTGCGCCAAACAGCTCTCCGCCTGGGGCCCAGCTGCCACTACATTTACCCAGTGTGCAGTTAGGGAGATATAGCGTCCCTGGCCGTGCTTACTGGTCCACGTATCTGTGGTTAGGTGGACCTTGCCACAGATGGCGTTGCGCAGTGCACACTTGATTTTATCGGATACTTGGTTGTGCAGGGAAGGCACGGCTCTCTTGGAGAAGTAGTGCCGGCTGGGAACAACATACTGTGGGACAGCAAGCGACATGAGCTGTTTGAAGCTGTCTGTGTCCACCAGCCTAAATGACAGCATTTCATAGGCCAGTAGTTTAGAAATGCTGGCATTCAGGGCCAGGGATCGAGGGTGGCTAGGTGGGAATTTACGCTTTCTATCAAATGTTTGTGAGATGGAGAGCTGAACGCTGGCGTGTGACATGGTTGAGACGCTTGGTGACGGAGGTGGTGGTGGTGGTGTTGGTGGTACATCCCCTGTTTGCTGGGCGGCAGGTGCCAACGTTCCTCCAGAGGCGGAGGAAGAGGCCGAGGCGGCAGCAGCAGAATAGGCCGAGGCGGCAGCAGCAGAAGAGGTAGCAGGGGGAGCCTGAGTGACTTCCTTGGTTTTAAGGTGTTTACTCCACTGCAGTTCATGCTTTGCATGCAGGTGCCTGGTCATGCAGGTTGTGCTCAGGTTCAGAACGTTAATGCCTCGCTTCAGGCTCTGATGGCACAGCGTGCAAACCACTCGGGTCTTGTCGTCAGCACATTGTTTGAAGAAGTGCCATGCCAGGGAACTCCTTGAAGCTGCCTTTGGGGTGCTCGGTCCCAGATGGCGGCGGTCAGTAGCAGGCGGAGTCTCTTGGCGGCGGGTGTTCTGCTTTTGCCCACTGCTCCCTCTTTTGCTACGCTGTTGGCTCGGTCTCACCACTGCCTCTTCCTCCGAACTGTGAAAGTCAGTGGCACGACCTTCATTCCATGTGGGGTCTAGGACCTCATCGTCCCCTGCATCGTCTTCCACCCAGTCTTGATCCCTGACCTCCTGTTCAGTCTGCACACTGCAGAAAGACGCAGCAGTTGGCACCTGTGTTTCGTCATCATCAGAGACATGCTGAGGTGGTATTCCCATGTCCTCATCATCAGGAAACATAAGTGGTTGTGCGTCAGTGCATTCTATGTCTTTCACCGCTGGGGAAGGGCTAGGTGGATGCCCTTGGGAAACCCTGCCAGCGGAGTCTTCAAACAGCATAAGAGACTGCTGCATAACTTGAGGCTGAGACAGTTTCCCTGGTATGCATGGGGGTGATGTGACAGACTGATGGGGTTGGTTTTCAGGCGCCATCTGTGCGCTTTCTGCAGAAGACTGGGTGGGAGATAATGTGAACGTGCTGGATCCACTGTCGGCCACCCAATTGACTAATGCCTGTACCTGCTCAGGCCTTACCATCCTTAGAACGGCATTGGGCCCCACCATATATCGCTGTAAATTCTGGCGGCTACTGGGACCTGAGGTAGTTGGTACACTAGGACGTGTGGATGTGGCAGAACGGCCACGTCCTCTCCCAGCACCAGAGGGTCCACTAACACCACCACGACCATGTCCACGTCCACGTCCGCGTCCCTTACTAGATGCTTTTTTTCTCATTGTTATGGTTCACCACAACAACAAATATATTATTTGGCCCAATGTATTGTATTCAAATTCAGCGGGATATAAATTTGAGGCCTAGTATTTAGGCGCTGGGTGACCGGTATGGATTTAGTGACAGAATTAGACTTGGAAATGCACAGAAGCGTGTGTGTGAAGTTATTCTGAATGACCCTATGTGCACCTTCAATATGATCTACCCTTTTAGGGATAGATTTCAAATAGCTCTGATATAGCAGAAACGACTAAATTATGAAATTGCTAAATTGGGAATTGTATTTCAACCCAGAACAAAAAATGTGCTTTGACGGACACTAAATAACTTTCCCAGCCACAACAGGACAGCGTTAACGAGAGATTTAGCAGGATATAAATTTGAGGCCTAGTATTTAGGCGCTGGGTGACAGGTATGGGTTTAGTGACAGAATTAGACTTGGAAATACACAGTAGCGGGTGTGTGTGAAGTTATTCTGAATGACCCAATGTGCACCTTGAATATTATATACCCTTTTAGGGATAGATTTCAAATAGCTCTGATATAGCAGAAACCACTAAATTATGAAATTGTTAAATTGGGAATTGTATTTAAACCCAGAACAAAAAATGTGCTTTGACGGACACTAAATAACTTTCCCAGCCACAACAGGACAGCGTTAACGAGAGATTTAGCAGGATATAAATTTGAGGCCTAGTATTTAGGCGCTGGGTGACAGGTATGGGTTTAGTGACAGAATTAGACTTAGAAATACACAGTAGCGGGTGTGTGTGAAGTTATTCTGAATGACCCAATGTGCACCTTGAATATTATATACCCTTTTAGGGATAGATTTCAAATAGCTCTGATATAGCAGAAACCACTAAATTATGAAATTGCTAAATTGGGAATTGTATTTCAACCCAGAACAAGAAATGTGCTTGAACGGACACTAAATAACTCGCCCAGCTACAGCACTAAGGACAGATTTAGCGGGATATAAATTTGAGGCCTAGTATTTAGGCGCTGGGTGACAGGTATGGGTTTAGTGCCAGAATTAGACTTGGAAATACACAGTAGCGGGTGTGTGTGAAGTTATTCTGAATGACCCAATGTGCACCTTGAATATTATATACCCTTTTAGGGATAGATTTCAAATAGCTCTGATATAGCAGAAACCACTAAATTATGAAATTGCTAAATTGGGAATTGTATTTCAACCCAGAACAAGAAATGTGCTTGAACGGACACTAAATAACTCGCCCAGCTACAGCACTAAGGACAGATTTAGCGGGATATAAATTTGAGGCCTAGTATTTAGGCGCTGGGTGACAGGTATGGGTTTAGTGCCAGAATTAGACTTGGAAATACACAGTAGCGGGTGTGTGTGAAGTTATTCTGAATGACCCAATGTGCACCTTGAATATTATATACCCTTTTAGGGATAGATTTCAAATAGCTCTGATATAGCAGAAACCACTAAATTATGAAATTGCTAAATTGGGAATTGTATTTCAACCCAGAACAAGAAATGTGCTTGAACGGACACTAAATAACTCGCCCAGCTACAGCACTAAGGACAGATTTAGCGGGATATAAATTTGAGGCCTAGTATTTAGGCGCTGGGTGACAGGTATGGGTTTAGTGCCAGAATTAGACTTGGAAATACACAGTAGCGGGTGTGTGTGAAGTTATTCTGAATGACCCAATGTGCACCTTGAATATTATATACCCTTTTAGGGATAGATTTCAAATAGCTCTGATATAGCAGAAACCACTAAATTATGAAATTGCTAAATTGGGAATTGTATTTCAACCCAGAACAAGAAATGTGCTTGAACGGACACTAAATAACTCGCCCAGCTACAGCACTAAGGACAGATTTAGCGGGATATAAATTTGAGGCCTAGTATTTAGGCGCTGGGTGACAGGTATGGGTTTAGTGCCAGAATTAGACTTGGAAATACACAGTAGCGGGTGTGTGTGAAGTTATTCTGAATGACCCAATGTGCACCTTGAATATTATATACCCTTTTAGGGATAGATTTCAAATAGCTCTGATATAGCAGAAACCACTAAATTATGAAATTGCTAAATTGGGAATTGTATTTCAACCCAGAACAAGAAATGTGCTTGAACGGACACTAAATAACTCGCCCAGCTACAGCACTAAGGACAGATTTAGCGGGATATAAATTTGAGGCCTAGTATTTAGGCGCTGGGTGACAGGTATGGGTTTAGTGCCAGAATTAGACTTGGAAATACACAGTAGCGGGTGTGTGTGAAGTTATTCTGAATGACCCAATGTGCACCTTGAATATTATATACCCTTTTAGGGATAGATTTCAAATAGCTCTGATATAGCAGAAACCACTAAATTATGAAATTGCTAAATTGGGAATTGTATTTCAACCCAGAACAAGAAATGTGCTTGAACGGACACTAAATAACTCGCCCAGCTACAGCACTAAGGACAGATTTAGCGGGATATAAATTTGAGGCCTAGTATTTAGGCGCTGGGTGACAGGTATGGGTTTAGTGCCAGAATTAGACTTGGAAATACACAGTAGCGGGTGTGTGTGAAGTTATTCTGAATGACCCAATGTGCACCTTGAATATTATATACCCTTTTAGGGATAGATTTCAAATAGCTCTGATATAGCAGAAACCACTAAATTATGAAATTGCTAAATTGGGAATTGTATTTCAACCCAGAACAAGAAATGTGCTTGAACGGACACTAAATAACTCGCCCAGCTACAGCACTAGGGACAGATTTAGCTGGATATAAATTTGAGGCCTAGTATTTAGGCGCTGCGTGACAGGTATGGGTTTAGTGACAGAATTAGACTTGGAAATACACAGTAGCGGGTGTGTGTGAAGTTATTCTGAATGACCCAATGTGCACCTTGAATATTATATACCCTTTTAGGGATAGATTTCAAATAGCTCTGATATAGCAGAAACCACTAAATTATGAAATTGCTAAATTGGGAATTGTATTTCAACCCAGAACAAGAAATGTGCTTGAACGGACACTAAATAACTCGCCCAGCTACAGCACTAGGGACAGATTTAGCTGGATATAAATTTGAGGCCTAGTATTTAGGCGCTGGGTGACCGGTATGGATTTAGTGACAGAATTAGACTGGGATATGGCCAAAAAATAAACAGACTATTGCTGGTTAAATGCACTTGGTGTGACAGCTTCACCCTGATGTAGGCTTTAGCCAAAAAACAACCACACCATTGAGGGTTAAATGCACTTGGTGACAGGCGCAGCTTGCCCCTGATTTAGTATATGGCCAAAAAATGAACAGACTATTGCTGGTTAAATGCACTTGGTGTGACAGCTTCACCCTGATGTAGGCTTTAGCCAAAAAACAACCACACCATTGAGGGTTAAATGCACTTGGTGACAGGCGCAGCTTGCCCCTGATTTTGTATATGGCCAAAAAATGAACAGACTATTGCTGGTTAAATGCACTTGGTGTGACAGCTTCACCCTGATGTAGGCTTTAGCCAAAAAACAACCACACCATTGAGGGTTAAATGCACTTGGTCGCAGCTTGTGCTGGCGCACCACAAGACACAAAATGGCCGCCGATCACCCCAGAAAAATGTGACTGACAAACGGTCTGTGCAGCCTAAAAACAGTGAGCAATTGAGGATCAGCAGCTCAATGATCCACAGCTGCAGATCGATCAGTTAATCAAGTCCTTTGGAGGAGTTAATCTGCCTAATCTCGCCCTACTGTCGCAGCCGCAACCTCTCCCTACGCTAATCAGAGCAGAGTGACGGGCGGCGCTATGTGACTCCAGCTTAAATAGAGGCTGGGTCACATGGTGCTCTGGCCAATCACAGCCATGCCAATAGTAGGCATGGCTGTGATGGCCTCTTGGGGCAAGCAGTATGACGCTTGTTGATTGGCTGCTTTGCAGCCTTTCAAAAAGCGCCAAGAAAGCGTCACAAAAGCGCGAAGAAAGCGACGAACACCGAACCCGAACCCGGACTTTTACGAAAATGTCCGGGTTCGGGTCCGTGTCACGGACACCCCAAAATTCGGTACGAACCCGAACTATACAGTTCGAGTTCGCTCATCCCTAGTCTCTACCATTTAGATCAATGGACATAAAAAACAGACCACTCAGTGCAATTCCCTCTGCATGGATCAATGGTATATGAAGAACATCAGACATGTGCATTGGCCCATTGGTCAAAATGTGTCAGTGTTCAGCATGTGCTGATCGTATTAGACTTGGAAAACGCCTGATATGAGCATCAATCATCTGAATAAGCATTGTCTGCTACTACCATATATTATGCATTCATAGTTTTAGAATATTCTGATGTTTTTGTAATGTTAATAAAAAATTGTACAAACATTGGGAATATTGAACTGAATGTCTGTGAAACATATTTCTTTGCATTACAGTGATTGTCTCATTATATACATTGGTTGGATAGTGTCAATATGAATAAACTAAAGAACCCTTAAAACTATAGATTTTATTAATACACTTAAAATTACCTTGACCGGTCAACCAATGCACATATACCCTAAATGGGATGAGAAAGGGCCCAGGATTGAGTTAACAAGAGGATATAAATTGTTAAAGGGACAGTACTATCCCTATTATGTTCCTGATTGATCCTAAGCCCAGAGGTATCACCTAATGGTGGTGACCCCCCGTCCTCGTACCTATCCTGGATAACCCTAGTTAGCCCTGAAGAAGGTACCCTATCACCCTATCACCCCGACGCGTTTCCCCCACTCATTAGGTTCATCAGGGGTATAAAAGACAGGTGCTCACACAAAACAAAAAAGTGGGGTTGTAGATAAAGGTGGGGCCGGTGAAAAAATATATATATATACCTGTAGTGGGATAGTTCACTGATAGGATGATACCTAGAAAGAAAGAAAAAGCATTTCTCAACGTTACACTAAGGGGAAAAAGAGAGACCCAGTGGTAAAAAAAACATCCAAGCAGTAACCAAAAGATGCAACACTTACATTTAGATGTCCCACTGACCGGCATCCAGCCCCACCGAGGTCCAGGATAACTGTGGACCTACGGCGTGTCCAGAGACGCCGGTTTAAATAGTGCCGCACTTCTGAATGTCAATGTGTTCCGTAGTGCGGCGGAAGTAAACAGGTCCCACTTCCGATTCCTGTTGCGTTCCAGCATTGGAACGCAACTAGTGGAACGCATATCCGGTTCCGGTTGTGTTCCAATACCGAGCACTGGGACACAATCTCCCAGTGGTTTACACATGCGCCAAATATGCCAGCACCAGTTTAACTACCCAGAGGGTAAGGTGCCGAGAATAGTGGATAGGATATAACCAACTGAAAGGGGCTGCAATGATTATAAATAGATAACATATATCCGCCTAACACATAAAATAGAGACAGTTTTACCAGTACACTACAGAGTTGCGCAAATATTGAACCCCACAATAAATCTACACACAAAAAGAGGGCAGACTCACCAGATAGATATAGGGGGAGTCAGAAAATAAACATTATTGATATTAAAGTAACCAGATAAATACTACCTTACTTATAAAAAGGGTATACTTCACATATCCATGACCGCTTAGGGATTAAGAATATACCTTCAACACAACACTCGTGTTTCAGAGAAGAATAAAACCAAGCTAAAGGAAGCAGCCAAAGGTTAACCTTTCATTTAGCCCCCTCGGGGATTGGGAACAGAAGCGGTAAATCCTGTCCCAATCCCCCATTCTCAGTGGTGGCGGGATTGTCTCCAATGCTGAAAAACGCAACACTCTCGGATCACTTGAATGGTTATCCTTCACGTGTTCAGCGATGGGGGTCTCTCTTTTATTAAGAACATCGTTGTCATGTTCACAGACCCTCCTCCTAAACTCACGACTTGTTTTGCCAACGTAATCCAGGGGACAGGTGCATTGACAAATATATACAACCCCCCTAGTCTTGCAATTGACAAAGTCCCTTACAGTATACATATGATGATTAACTGAGCACGTGACAGTTTTGGCCGTCAATATAAAATTACAGGCCTTGCATCTTCCACACCTAAACACTCCAGTAGGTTTCCTGGAGAGCCAAATCTCCTTGGTAGAGGGAGCCATATAATGGCTCCGGACCAAGCGGTCCCGTAGACTTCTGCCTTTTTTATAGGTGACACTGGGGTGAGATCGGAGTCCATCAACAGAATGGGCCAGAATTTATTTAGAATGTCCTTAATCTCCCTATTAGCACTATCAAAAGTTGAGATAAGACGGATACAAGTTTTGTCCGGTCGAGTTGTTCTAGGGATGAGGAGATCGCTTCTGTCCCTCACATTAGCCTCCTTAAAGGCATTCCTGAGAACGTTCTGGGGATACCTGCGATCCCTCAGCCGATTACAAAGTCCTCTAGCCTCACTGTGAAACTCCTCTTGGTTTGAGCAGTTCCCTTTTACCCGGAGATATTGACCCTTGGGGATAGGGCTACAATAGGCCACAAATATTCACTGTAATATAATATCATGTGTACATAATATCAACATGTGACATCATTGCATTTGTTTTTCTTTTGCTGTTAGTCATAAGTATATGATGACTTTTTTGTTGTTGCATTATCTCTATGCTATACCACGCTGTGCATTATTCTTGTATGTTTTGTTGCAATGTGACTTGTAAAATGCATGGGAAAGTCCCGGAAGGAGGGTATATCTCTCCCAGATTCCTCAACTGGCTGAGGTGGGTGAAATCCAGAATGACGATGGATTCAGTAAATATAGTTGCTGGGGCTATTTTCTTTAGGTATTCCGGGCTGGATTTTACTTGGATTAGGATGGTAGGTTTTGGCAGTGGGACCTCCCAATCCACCCCCCTTCCCCAGTCCAGGGCAGCTTTTTCCCTAGCAGGAAGGTGATCACAGGTGAGGCCTGCTGTAATCAGGCCGGCATAAAGCACCTCCCAGTGTGTCAGTCTGGAGAGGGAGAAGTGTGTGTGATACTGGAGCAGAGGCTCTGTGTGTGTGGTCTCAGTCTAATCTCTTCCCCATGTGGACTGATGCTTGATGAGCGGAACCTGCTAAGGCTTGGAGCCTGTGACCCTGACACTAAGCGGTACTTAGAGGTGAGTCAGGGAAACCTATGTGTTCAGGTAGAGCCCAGATGGGCATTATTTGTGTTTTAAGTGTTGGCGGTGTGGGAACCTCACCCCACCCAGTGATGTATAACTGAGAAGAGTGTAAAAATAAATGCACAGTTTGAACATGAAAATCCATTGTCTGGTGAGATATCTGTGAGTGTGACCCTCCTGAAAAGAGACGACCCCTTACAGTTTGTAAAATTCCTGTGATGTAACATCACTGAGTAGATAATGTCTGTCTTGTGACATCTCTGTGCACATTCTCCCAATATTGTGACTTCACTGTGTGCATTTCCCCTGTACTGTGGTATTACTCTGTGCATTATCCCTATACTGTGACATCACTGTGTGCACTATTTTGACATCACAAGGGTAGGACTGGCCCAGCAGTGTACCAGAGGGTCCTCCTGTGGGCCCAAGCTTCTACAATAATGGACCCTAAAAAACAGGACCCTTAAGGTCCTATATACACAGAGGGTGGCCCCTCAGAGTAATTTCCTCAGGTGGGCCCAAGGAACTTCAATCCGAAGCAGGACATCCCTGTGTGCATTAGGCTACTTTCACACTAGCGTTTTTACAGGATCCGGCAGGGTTAAACAAAAACGCTTCCATTACTAATAATACAACCATCTGCATTCATTATGAACAGATCCGGTTGTATTATCTTTAACATTGCCAAGACAGAATCAATCATGAACTCCATGGAAAGTCAATGGAGGACGGATTTGTTTTCCATTGTGGCAGAGAAAATGTATCCGCCTTCCCATTGACTTGCATTGGGAGTCATGCCTACTTTGTCTTGCTCCACATCCCAGGACAGAAAGCAAACTACAACATGTTGCGGTTTGCTCTCCGGTATGGGAACACAACTAAACGGAAAGGAATGCATGCTAGTGTGAAAGTAGCCTTATCCTTGTACTGTCACATTCTTAATTTTGTTTTGGGCCCAATGATTACTTGCTACACCCCTAAGTACATCACTAGTTCCCAATACTTAATGTGATCTAACAGTATAATATAACAAAGGTGATATAGTGTTTATAGCTGTTTAATTTCTGCACTTTTCACTACTGAGCAGTACTATACTGTATATTCCACACCGTATTTCCTATATTGCTTTTCTCAGTGACCAATGTTGCTGTTTTTGTTTGGTATTCTGTTTACCTCTCCCCATGTATAGGCTCAGTTCACATACTACATGAAGTTTCCATCAGATATGCACACCAGGAGTACTTTAGATAGAATCCTTTGATCTGCTGGTATACCACGTTATTGACATACAGTGACATACATTGCTTTTTTTATGCACGCTGCACTGTAAAACTCTTTTTGCAGGAGTCCTCTGTATAGGAAAGTGCAGAAGACTACAATTTTATATACTGATAATAGCTGCCTGGTGGAAGCCATGAGGATGATCTTTTGGCATATTTTAGGTAAGTGGGACCCAATGGATATGTGGTCAGTAAGGGAACTAAAGAGTGATTTAAATACAGAAAGTGTTTCTTCATGGTAACGCCCCTCATGGTGGTTGGCTTGGTTTTATTATGGAGTGATAAACCCTTGAGTCTAGGAAGATAAAGCCACAGAGAGCAGTTTCAACTCGCATTTTGCTTGAAATGAAGCATGCAGGTTACACTTCTGACAACCAGAGAGTCAATAAAGCTCAGTGTTACTTTCTTCTGATAACAGGGTACCAACACTGTGGGTACCAACACAGTAAGGCCTCTTTCACACGGGCGTCATGTTTTTGGCCCGGATAAGATGCAGGTGCGTCGTGGGAAAATGCGTGATTTTTTTTCCCTCGCTAGTGCAAAACATTGTCATGTGTTTTGCACGCACATGAGAAAAATCGGCATGTTTGGTACCCAAACTCGAACTTCTTCACAGAAGTTCAGGTTTGGGTTAGGTGTTGTGTAGATTGTATTATTTTCCCTTTATAACATGGTTATAAGGGAAAATAATAGCATTTTTAATACAGAATGCATAGTACAATAGGGCTGGAGGGGTTAAAAAAAATAATTATAATAATAAACTCACCTTAATCAACTTGTTTGTGCAGCCCGGCTTCTTTTCTGTCTTCTTTGATGAATTGGACCTTTGATGACATCACTGCGCTTATCACATGGTCCATCACATGATCTTTTACCATGGTGATGGATCATGTGACGGACCATGTGATGAGCGTAGTGACGTCGCCACAGGTCCTTTTCCTTTACACAGCAAAGATGAAGACAGAAGAGAAGCCAGGCTGCGCAAACAAGTGGATTAAGGTGAGTTCCATTTTTTTGTCATTTTTTTAACCCCCTCCAGCCCTATTGTACTATGCATTCTGTATTAAGAATGCAATTATTTTCCCTAACAACATGGAAAATAATAATGATCGTGACTCCATCCCGATCGTCTCGTAGCAACCGTGTGTGAAAATCGCACCGCATCCGCACTTGCTTGTGGATGCTTGCGATTTTTCACGCAGCCCCATTCACTTCTATGGTGCCTGGGTTGCGTGAAAAACACACAAAGAGGAGCATGCCGCGATTTTCACGCAACGCACAAGTGATGCGCAAAAATCACTACTCATGTGCACCCCCCCCATAGAAATGAATGGGTCCGGATTCAGTGCGGGTGCAATGCGTTCACGTCACACATTGCACCCGTGCAGAAAACTCGCTCATGTGAAAGGGGCCTAAGCCTCCACATGTGTCCATAGGTCAGAGCTGAAGAGGAAAGTGATGTGAGCAGCTTGTTCGGCTTCACTCTTAACCAATGTAGACTGCTACAGAACACCTTTTTGTGCTCTTTTATTAACAGACCCCCAGACTTCTCACCAGAATAATTCAGCTCTTTAAGGCAAAACATCCCTGAGAAGGAACCAAAATGGGTTATTTTAAAAGACCTCACAGAAAATGGGCATGTTACTGCAACAGGTTGCAACATGTCAGCTTGTGAAATTTCATCCCTCCTAGATAATCCAAGATCAACCGTGAATAGTATTATTACAAAGTGTATTTAGAAGACTCAGCCACAAAGTGGTAGACCACGTAAAGTTACAGAGCGGGGCTGCTGAATGATGAGGCACAGTGCATAAAAGTCACTAATACTCTATTGACTCAATAACTGCAGAGTTCCAAACCTCCTCTGGCACTAATATCAGGATAAAAACTCTGTGCTAGGAGCTTTAGGCATGAGATTTCCTGGCCTAGCAGTTGCATAAAAACCTTAGATTAGCAAATACAATGCCAAACATCAGATGGAGTGGTGAAAAGCACATTGCCACTGGACTCTTGAGCAGTGGAAATATGTTCTGTGGAGTGACCAATAATGCTTTTCTATCTTGCAGTCTGATGAACGAGTCCGTGTTTGGCCTATGCCCCTTTGTTCCAGTTAAGGGAAATTTTAATGCTTCAGCATAGCAAGACATTTTGGACAAGTATCAAGGCCGATTTATTGGCCTGAATTTGTGGGAGGGGCGCCCTGCCCTATATCTCCTGCTCACCTCTCACTACAGGGGACGGACGGCAGCAGTGTTCCTGTTTCCAGCCGGCTGCGTCAGCGTCTCCAAGGCAACAGTGGGTCACTTCCGGTCAGCTCTTCCTCCTGCAGTTCGGCGTCCTGTTCCTCCTCGTGCGGCAGGTAAGTGGCTGCTGCCTCAGGGCAGCATCGGCACGGTAGTCCAGTCGGTGGGGTCAGTCCCTTTAAGGTATGAAAGGGACATCCCCACACCGGAACGGCAGTCTGGTAGCACGCCCCGCTCCCACGTGACTTGCACGCAGGTAGCAGGAGTCAGCGGGACTCCGTTCGTATATGTGCTGGGGCAACTCGCGTTAGGCTCCATCTGTCTGCAATGGGGGAGGCTTGTAAGGGGGTAAGGAGGGGGGGAGGAGGGGAGGAGATTGAAACGGCAAGTGAAGTATATCAATAAGGGTGGATGCTAAATCTGCCTGAGCAGTAACAGCCTAGCTGGTTTAAACTTTTTCTGACAAGACCATTTTTGGAAAATCACCATTACTGTTATATGGGGGGCAAAGTCTGGCACGGGCCGCCGTGCTGTTAGTTAGGTAGGGGGTTAATGCCATACAGTGTGATTGTGGTAAGTTATTGGGGGATAGTGCTCCCAGTAACATGCACTCCTAGACATATGTAAGTAGGGGCGCTCCAGACCCTTCACATTGCGTGGCATTTTATTCCATTGTTTTGGTTTAGTTGGGCAGGATTTCTCATTTGCCTGTCTTTTATGCACTTGTCACTATTAGCAAATGTTGCTGCATAGGTAGCCGCCTTTTTGCATGGGCCCGTCAGCCGTTCAGCTGACTTTGGTGACACCCCACGTTGATGCCCTGCTTGTTCCATAGCTATATATATAATATATATATATGGATGGCTGGACGCCTGGGGTGGCCACTCGCTAGGCAGCTCTTGGTAAATATGATATTCGTGTCTCGTCGCTCAGCTTGGGGCCACATGAACTCAGGCGCAATCGGTTGTCAATAAAAAAAAAAAAACTTATTCTGTTTAATTCATGTGGACAGGTCTATTCCACGGTTGATTCCTGTTCTTCTTATATCAGCGTTGTGTCCTGTTTCCGGTAAGGTCCTCTTTCCTAGACATTACACGTTTCTCCGCTTTCACACCCCTCTTTTCCACTATGCCTCAGCTGTCAGGTGGTCACCAGGGTCGGCTACTCTTTCTTGCATGACTGTTTCGGCAGTGGCGGTGGTGGTGTCAATTCACGGGTGTTAGTCAGCTAGTCACTAGACTGTGATGGTGACGTTCCGTCAATTTTGCTTGTTTTGACAGTCTGGTCATGTCTCACGTGTCAGATGTCGTGGATGCTTCTGGCGAAGACTTTGGTTCCAGGGTATCTGAATCCGGGAGTATTCCGTCTCTGTGCCCAAACTCATGTCCGAATTAACTGAGAGGCATTCCTTTCCCGGCCGCTGCCCAAAATGCAGAGTTATATCGGCTACTGGTGTCCACCCCTGTAGAACCTAGCCAGCAAGAAGTCTCCATGGCTACGGTTCAGACCTCCTTGACTCAGCTCCACGTCATGCTCAATAGTCTGACCTCCTGTGTCTAGTGTACAATCTAGGTTGGAGTCAGTGGAGTCCAGGGTCGCTGGCTTATCTTCACCCACTACACTGTTAACAGTCGCAACGGCACCTGTGGCTAGTACCTCAGGTAACTTTGTTACAGTGCCCAATGTCACTCCAGCCCATTTCATCCCGGCAAATATCAAAAAGGACATCCTCGATGGCATAGACGTGAACCTAGCCTCCCTGTTAATTGCCACTTGTGACCTATCGGACAATAGGGTCATTGCTTGCGGCGATGTCTCTGTCGTCCTAAAGGGTCGCGATCTTAGGCTTAGTAGGAAGTTGACGATACCAGAATTTGTACTTGCCTTTAGTCTGTACCGAGATATCATCTGTTCTGTGTGGCCTGATAGGAGAGAAGAGTTTGACCTGTATCTGTTTAGGGTCACGGAGCTAGGCTACAAATACGGAGGCTTCGGGTTTTATTATTACCATTGCTCATTTTCCGCGAAGGCGGCAGCGGCGCTCAGCCAGTTCCAGTTTACCACCAACTGGGCCAATATTGACACAGAGATATTCTGTAGGCACTTCGCTGGGCTAAAAGCTCCGGCATGTTCATCATGCCAGTCTATCTACCACACAGGCGAATGGTGTCATAATGCCGCGAGTGCCCCGAGGTCCAATCCTTCTGCTCCTATCCCAGGTCCATCGGTTGTTGCCCAGCAGAATTCTGCTGTAGACAAACTCGGCCGTCCAATCAAGTACCTGGGCAGGTCGCAAATCTGCAACAACTATAATTTTTCTGCTTGCAATTATAGATAAATGCCGTCTGTTGCACATTTGCATCAACTGTTTCCGTGCCCACCCGAAGGTTGCCTGCTCATTAAAAACGGATAAACATTGCATGAGCGTCGTAAATGTGGATCTCCTGGAATTTTACTTGCAGGGGCATGAGGATGCTTGTTTTCACGACTTTCTTGTGTCAGGTTTTACTAGTGGTTTACACACAGGCCTTGTGGCGTTACCGGATGACACCTATGAGTGTAGAAACCTGCAGTCCGCCTTACATAACCCCGGGTCCATAGATAGACTCCTACAGTTGGAGTTAGACAAGGGTTACATTATCGGCCCCTTTTTAACATCCCCATTCGAACGGTGGAGGGTCAGCCCTATAGGGGTGGTCACGGGGAAATTCAGCCACAAAGAAAGATTGATTTTCGATCTATCAGCGCCTCATGGTTTACGTACACCCAGTCTGAATTCACTTATACCAGCCAGCAGGTCAGCATGGTATACGCCTCCATCGATCAGGCTATCGCACTTATTCTTGCTACAGGCCCCGGGGCGATTCTGTCCAAAGCAGACATATCAGACACCTTCAAATTGATCCCGATCAGGCCAGAACTTTGGCGATGGCACGGGATCAAGTGGAATACCCTTTATTATTTCACAACTAAGTTGACTTTTGGATCCCGTAGCAGCCCTTGGATTTTTGATCAGCTGGCGAAAGCCTTGCATTGGATCTTCGAGAACAGGTTTGCTTGCGAACATGTTATACCTTACTTGATCGAGTCTCCACAGGGCTCGCGATGTGATCTCCAGAGTCTCCTAGCGTGCTTCGCACATTTAGGGATCCCCATTTCCCCCAAAAAGGTGGATGGTCCTGCTACCACCATTACCTTCCTGGGCATTGTATTGGACACAGGGAGCATGTCAGCTAGGTTGCCGGAAGACAAGTTGATCAGGGTCCAGGAAGTCATTCACAGTTTCATCACTGGTAGGGTCACCACGAAGGTGGAACTGCAATCGTTGTTAGGCATGCTAAATTTTGCAATGCGCGTTATTCCTCAAGGTAGGTCTTTTGTAGCTAGGTTGTTACCACTTTTTTCAGAAGCCCCCTGTCAGGATAGTCCAGTGTTCCTGGACAGTCAGGCCCAAGCAGATTTAAGCATGTGGGACCACTTTTTGAGTCATTGGAATGGTGTGTCTGTTTGTTCCAGCAGTCTCGCATAACTCCCCCATTATATTCTCTAGCAGCAGGGTGAGCACTGGTTTCGCTGCTATTTTTGGCCCCCATTGGCTGAATGGGGCATGGTCAGGGGAGATGTTTGAGGCCACAGGAAATTCCCAGTCAACAGAGGCAAGGGACTTGTATCCCGTGGTGGCGGCAGCTTATGTTTGGGGTAACCATTGGACAGGCCGTACCGTGATCTTTACCTCTGATAGCTCCTCCACCATGACTATCCTTGACAGTGGCAAATCCAGGTCTCAACTGGCCATGTCCTTGATGAGGCGTCTGGTACAGTTGTCGCTCGTGCACAATTTCCTGTTCTGTGGCTCCCTCATACATGATGCGCAGATAGTAGCAGTTGACGCCCTAGCTAAGCGGAATTACTCATTGTTTTCTCAGGTTTGCCCCGAAGCCGATACGTCGAGAACCCCGTCTCCTCATCCTGCCTCGCTTATTCTCAATTGAACAAATACTTAGCCACGGCCCATGGGCTGTTTGCCAGGTCGCTCTCGGCCAATACCACCAGAGCGTACAACACTGGCTGTCGGTTGTACTGTAAATTCCAGCAGGAACACGCCCGAGGCGGTCTTGGTCATATTGACTTCATACTGTCGTTCATCGGGTACTGTCATGGGCACATGCACCTTTCACATGGCACAGTCAGAACTTACATTTGGCCCTCTCCCATCCAGAGAGAACATCGTTGTTTTCCTGTCACGTGGTCAAGGCCACCTTGAAAGGTTTACAGAACAGTACCCCAGGTGTAAGCTCCCTTAGACAGCCCATTTCCGGCCCGGTGTTTAGAGGCATGTCTGATTTGTTAGATTTAAGCCCTTTCGGGGTTCTACAAAGCTTGGTACTTAAAGCTGCCATCTATTTGGCCTTTTACGGCTTCATGAGGCCAGGAGAGTTCACCTCGTTGTCACTTAGTGGCCCATTCCTAGCCCGTCGGCAGTTGGTCCCCAGCTTTGTTTTGTCGTTACCCGTGACCAAGACCTCCCAGTCAGGTCCCCCTACCCAGATCAAATTCTTCTGCACGTCCCACAAATGGTGTCCGGTCCACGTTTTGCGGGAATTGTCAGGGGCACTGGCCGACCGCGGCACTAACACCCCTCTGTTACCCTTCGGGGCAGCAGCATTGTCCACCTGCTAATTCATAGCGCATGCGCGTATACTGGCTGTCAATTTAGGTTTAGACCCCCTCACTGTGTCAGGACATTCGTTCAGGATAGGGGCAGCGTCGGCCACTTCCAGGAATCAAGTCCCGTCACACATTATTCGTAAGTTGGGCCGGTGGCACTCGTCTTGTTTTAATCGATATGTTCCAAACCCTGTTAGCGAAATTTCATGTGCCTTTCAGAGTTTGGCGTTTTAATGTGACAATAAACATGTTTTGTATTTCATGCTGGGTTTTTGGCCTCTTTCAGGTGTACTCTCGACGGAAGCGGTTTTGGCACAACTCAGACCGTTTATATCTGTTATGGGTGAATCAGGGGGTAGGTTCTTTCACGCATAGCCCCGGCCACACGTATCAAGGCCGATTTATTGGCCTGATTTTGTGGGAGGGGCGCCCTGCCCTATATCTGCTGCTCACCTCTCACTACAGGGGACGGACAGCAGCAGTGTTCCCCTCCCAGCCCTCCCTTTCTTTTTACTCTCACACAGGGTATGCCCTATTTCAGGTGTACTCTCGATGGAAGCAATTGTGGCACAACTCAGACCGTTTACATCTGTTATGGGTGAATGAGGGGGTAGGTTCTTTCACGCATAGCCCCGGCCACAATTGTATGCTTCCATATTTGTGGGAACAGTTTAGAGAAGGCCCTTTTCTGTTCCAGCATGATTGTGCTCCAGTGCAGAGGTCCATAAAGGTATGGTTAAAGGCCATCGCACACCTTTGAAAGTTTGAGATGAACTGTAGAACAGATTGTGAGCCACGCCCTCTCATCCAACATCAGTGTCTGACCTCACAAATCTTCTGGATGAATGGAAAAATTCCCCCCAGGCACATTTGAAAATGCTGTGTGAAGTCTTTCCAGAAGAGTGAAAGCTTTTTTTAGCTGCAAAGGGGGGCCAGCTCTATATTAATGCCTATGGATCTAGAATCGGATACCATAAAAGCTCCTGCTGGTGTTATACAGTAAGTGTCCAAATTCTTTGCCTATATAGAATAGAAACTGCAAAGGTATGTGGATAGCTCACCACCCTCCTCAGTAAGGTAGGGGTGCTCTAGCCGAAAGACTGCTCACTCTAACAGTCCAAGAGAGTACAATAAATAGAAAAAGACGGCTGGCACTCACTATGTGGTTTCACATCTAACAACAATTTATTAATCACTAAACCGCTAATATGACAGTAAAATACATTTAATATAAAAATAATAATTAAAAAATCCCCTAAAAAATAAATACTAAAATGCAAAATGTCTTGATGTATCGGATCACAAACCGCACCAGAAAATGAACAAAGTCTCTGTTGGAGAATAGATAATTCTCTGCTTAATTTGGGCAGTATGCGTCCAATTAAATATCAAAAGCCGTCACTTTGAATGCAACATATAACCCAGTCCACAAGCTGTATGAGATGCTGTTGGGGAGTAGTGTCACTCACTTTATATTTGTCTTTCACAGTTCTTATAGCAATCTTGTCACTTCCAATTTGAGGTATATGATCGATTTTTAGGGTAAATGTTTGTAGCTTACCCTCCCAGACGAAACTCCGGCCGTCTGTTTGTGCTGCTTCTGCTCGCTCTCAGCGTCTCCGCTCTCCGGCGTTTGTCACGTAGTGTACCGGAGTTATCGCGGGATTTGGATGTTTCAGTCCGAAGATCTGATGAGAGCTGCAGAGTAGATAGAAAATGGAGCGCTCCACTTGTAGAAGGTAATTCAAATATCGTCGATCATGTAGAAAGCTTGTAAAAAGCTTGTTGTTGGCAGGGATATAACGCTAAACGCGTTTCGAGGACTTCAGTCCTCTTCCTCAGTAGCTATATCCCTGTTGTTAAATCCCCTCCTTTTATATTTTCATCAGTGATCCACAAAATCTGGACTGGAATCGCTTTTCCTCCTATTGCGGTTTTTTGGTGCGATTTTTGGTGCGGTTTTGAAATCGCATATGCGTTTTTTATGGCATTCAAACCGCAATCTATTTGTTAGTGTAAATACATCAACTAACTGTTTTTCACAAATATAAAATCACAACAATAATACTAGATATATAAAATAATGTTAAAAATATATAATCTAGTCCAGGAGATCAATGTTTTTTTAGAAATAATTTAAGGACAACATAATAATTTATGACAAATATTCATTCATAAAGGGCATCTAAATCATCTAGGGCCTCATCCTCTATAGATTTTCTTTTTTTCTTTCTTATACTATTCATATCCTTGTGGGAGAATAACGAAATTGGAGGTGTGCTCATCAAACAAGAGGGGACCACAGAGCCGATAAACGGCTAACCATGTGATCTCCAATTGAATAAGGGGCACACCGCCTAATCTATAAGAATCCAAAAATTTCCAGTTCTGCATTTAAACCACCTGGCATCAGACTTCCAAAATTGTATATTTGTTTGGATTCTGCCCTAGACATCCGTTCAATATGGTTCCCTCCTCTCCAGTGTCTATCAATTTTTTCTAATGCTACAAATGACAGACCTGATGGATCTTGTCCATGGGCTTCTTTAAAGTGCCTTGAGAGTGAGTGTTTTTCATACCCCTTTTTGATATTAGAAATATGTTCCGATATCCTCACTCTCAAGGTCCTTTTTGTCCGTCCAATATATTGTCTTGCACATGGACATTTAGCTAAATAGATCACGCTTTCCGAATTGCATGTAAGAAATTGTTCAATCTCCCATATAAAAGAATTTTGTGTGGAGGATACTGTCTTAACATTTCTAGGGATTTTTGTGGTTTTGCAACATATACATTGTCCACATTTATAAAAACCTTTTAAATTCGTCAGTCTCCCAGAATTTGATGTTATTCTTTTTTTAGTTTTGATCGATGGGGCGACTTTTATCCCTAAATTGGCTGCTCTTGTATATGTTATTAAAGGTCTGGCTGGTATTAACCTACCTAGTATTTTATCCTGTAGTAGGTGATGCCAATGCCTTTTGATAATTTCCTCCACCTTCCTTCTCTGTGTTGTGTATGGCAGAATAATCCTGAATTGGGAATCCGTTTCTTTTGGTTCAACTGTTTTTACAGTTAGTAATGTGCTTCTAGGTAATTTCCTAACCTTTTCCAATGAATTTTCTAATATATTGGTTGGGTATTGTTTTACTAGGAATTTATCCCTCAGCTGCATTGCTTCCAATTCGAATTGTGCCTCTTCGGTGCAATTCCGTTTCAGCCTACGGAATTGTCCGAAGGGCACATTCAACAGCCAGTTAGGCAAATGGCAACTGGAGTGCAAGATAAAAGCATTTCGAGAGGAGGGTTTTTGGTATGTCTTGCAGATGTATTTATCCTCTGTCCTCATAATTGCCAAATCTAGAAATTCTATTCTGTCATATTAATATTTTGGGTAAAAACTAAATTCAAATTATTATCATTGAGTCCCATTAAAAAACTATTAAGACTGTCTTGATCTCCCTTCCAGATTAAAAGGACATCGTCGATATATCGACGCCAGAGCACCAGGTTACCCCCTCTATGCAAATCAATAGTTTCCTGTTCCCATTGTGCTAGGAACAGGTTTGCATAGCTGGGGGCAAACCTGGTGCCCATGGCTGTTCCTCTAATTTGTAAATAAAAACATCCCTCAAAGTAAAAATAATTGTGTTCTAAGATGTGTTTAATACCTTCTAAAATAAAATCTGATTGTTGGTCTTTTATTCTCTTATTATTTTCCAATTGGGTTTTAATGGCTCTTATTCCAGCTTTATGGTCTATCACTGTGTAGAGGGACTGGATATCGAGTGTAGTCATAATCCAGTCCTCTCCCACATTTAGCCCTTCTAAAATTTGAATTATTTGCGTGGTATCTTTTAAATATGATGTAGTGGTTTTCACTATGGGCTGTAGCCATGTATCGATGTATCTGGATAAATTGGATGTTAAAGAGCCAATGCCTGATACTATGGGGCGGCCGGGAGGACTCTCCATGTCCTTGTGTACCTTGGGAAGGCAATAAAAGACCGGGAGTCTTCCCGGCGTCCCCATAATATAATCAGATTCATGTTGAGACAAAATACCCATCTGCATGCCTTTCTGGCAATATTCTTCTAATTTGTGCAGTTGTCGGATAATTGTCTCAAACATTCCTGTATGTATTTGGCAGTATCTAAAATCACGATTGCTCCCCCTTTGTCTGCGGGGCGAATCGTGATTTTTCTCATTTTTTTGAAATTCTTTAATTGCAGACATTTCTCTATTTGTTAGATTTTTTTCTATATAGCTGTTTATTTTTAATTTTTCTGAGATCAGCTTCAACGTTTTTCTGGAAACTTCCCATTTCTGGGCCAATTTCATTTCTGGGAAATTTTTTTGATTTTTTCTTCAAATTAGTATGTATAAATCTTTCTTCTGTTTGTGCGGTTATAGAGATCGGATTTTTGATGAAATATTATTTCAGACATATGTTCCTCATAAATTTTTGGATCCCAATGTAGGTATCAAATTTGTTTAATTGTGCACTAGGTGCAAATTTTAAGCCTTTATTTAAAAGGGAAATTTGTGCTATTGTTAAACTCGTATCACTTAAATTAATAATGTTATCCAAATCCTTATTACATGTGTTTATCTGTGAGTTCTTCTTTTTCCTCCCCCTTCGTGTCTTGTTGTTTCTTGTTGATAATTGTGATACGTTTGTTTCTGATTTTCTCTCTGAGTGTATATTGGTGGTGTTTTGTGATGATCCCTCTGTCCTACTGGACGTGCTTGATGTGGTGTGTAATAGGATTCCTCCTGTCTGTAATGGTTGTGATGTCTTAAATTGTATTGATGTTTCTGTGGTGTTTGTGCTCTCCTGTTGTGTTCCGGTGTCCGTGCATGTCTGATTTTTACTCTGGGTGAATGATGTGGTGGGGTCCCATCTAAAAAAGGCTGCTGCGCTAATGTTTCAAACCTATTTCTAGTTGGTATTGTAGGTTTGATTTGTTCCACAGAGGGTCTAATTCTATTATCTAATTTATTATGATCATTTTGTATTATCTTTGGGACAGAATTATGTTTTTTACTCTTTTTTATAATGATCTCAGATTCAGTTTTGTCTAAGCTCTTACATATTCTGTCCTGCCATGAATCCAGAACACTGTCTTTCGGTAGTTGTTCTATTTTTATTTTCATCTTATTGATTTCTTCTGTAATGTTGCCTAAAATTTGTACTCTCCTTTTTATAATTAATTCAACTAATGCCCTCGATTGTATATGTAGGAGGTTGGTCCATTGAAGATTAAATTCCTCCCCATATAAATCCTGTGCTGGGGTTTTCAACAGTTGTAAACCTTTTGGGATTTTATCTTGGTCTAAATAATGACGTAGGGATCTGATCTCCCAATTCTGTTTTAATTGTTTTATAGCTAAATATTCTAATTCTCTAAATATATCATGTACAGATATAATCTCTGTATTGTCCATCAATGGGACTTCAAATAGAAAGGTGTCTGCTTTTTGTTTCTTTTGATTCGATAAAAAGGAGAGTACAAATTTTAGGCAACATTACAGAAGAAATCAATAAGATGAAAATAAAAATAGAACAACTACCGAAAGACAGTGTTCTGGATTCATGGCAGGACAGAATATGTAAGAGCTTAGACAAAACTGAATCTGAGATCATTATAAAAAAGAGTAAAAAACATAATTCTGTCCCAAAGATAATACAAAATGATCATAATAAATTAGATAATAGAATTAGACCCTCTGTGGAACAAATCAAACCTACAATACCAACTAGAAATAGGTTTGAAACATTAGCGCAGCAGCCTTTTTTAGATGGGACCCCACCACATCATTCACCCAGAGTAAAAATCAGACATGCACGGACACCGGAACACAACAGGAGAGCACAAACACCACAGAAACATCAATACAATTTAAGACATCACAACCATTACAGACAGGAGGAATCCTATTACACACCACATCAAGCACGTCCAGTAGGACAGAGGGATCATCACAAAACACCACCAATATACACTCAGAGAGAAAATCAGAAACAAACGTATCACAATTATCAACAAGAAACAACAAGACACGAAGGGGGAGGAAAAAGAAGAACTCACAGATAAACACATGTAATAAGGATTTGGATAACATTATTAATTTAAGTGATACGAGTTTAACAATAGCACAAATTTCCCTTTTAAATAAAGGCTTAAAATTTGCACCTAGTGCACAATTAAACAAATTTGATACCTACATTGGGATCCAAAAATTTATGAGGAACATATGTCTGAAAAAATATTTCATCAAAAATCCGATCTCTATAACCGCACAAACAGAAGAAAGATTTATACATACTAATTTGAAGAAAAAATCAAAAAAATTTCCCAGAAATGAAATTGGCCCAGAAATGGGAAGTTTCCAGAAAAACGTTGAAGCTGATCTCAGAAAAATTAAAAATAAACAGCTATATAGAAAAAATCTAACAAATAGAGAAATGTCTGCAATTAAAGAATTTCAAAAAAATGAGAAAATCACGATTCGCCCCGCAGACAAAGGGGGAGCAATCGTGATTTTAGATACTGCCAAATACATACAGGAATGTTTGAGACAATTATCCGACAACTGCACATATAAAAAATTGGATACAGATCCTACAAAAAAATTCATTGACAAATTAGAAGAATACTGCCAGAAAGGCATGCAGATGGGTATTTTGTCTCAACATGAATCTGATTATATTATGGGGACGCCGGGAAGACTCCCGGTCTTTTATTGCCTCCCCAAGGTACACAAGGACATGGAGAGTCCTCCCGGCCGCCCCATAGTATCAGGCATTGGCTCTTTAACATCCAATTTATCCAGATACATCGATACATGGCTACAGCCCATAGTGAAAACCACTACATCATATTTAAAAGACACCACGCAAATAATTCAAATTTTAGAAGGGCTAAATGTGGGAGAGGACTGGATTATGACTACACTCGATATCCAGTCCCTCTACACAGTGATAGACCATAAAGCTGGAATAAGAGCCATTAAAACCCAATTGGAAAATAATAAGAGAATGAAAGAGCAACAATCAGATTTTATTTTAGAAGGTATTAAACACATCTTAGAACACAATTATTTTTACTTTGAGGGATGTTTTTATTTACAAATTAGAGGAACAGCCATGGGCACCAGGTTTGCCCCCAGCTATGCAAACCTGTTCCTAGCACAATGGGAACAGGAAACTATTGATTTGCATAGAGGGGTAACCTGGTGCTCTGGCGTCGATATATCGACGATGTCCTTTTAATCTGGAAGGGAGATCAAGACAGTCTTAATAGTTTTTTAATGGGACTCAATGATAATAATTTGAATTTAGTTTTTACCCAAAATATTAATATGACAGAAATAGAATTTCTAGATTTGGCAATTATGAGGACAGAGGACAAATACATCTGCAAGACATACCAAAAACCCTCCTCTCGAAATGCTTTTATCTTGCATTCCAGTTGCCATTTGCCTAACTGGCTGTTGAATGTGCCCTTCGGACAATTCCGTAGGCTGAAACGGAATTGCACCGAAGAGGCACAATTCGAATTGGAAGCAACGCAGCTGAGGGATAAATTCCTAGCAAAACAATACCCAACCAATATATTAGAAAATTCATTGGAAAAGGTTAGGAAATTACCTAGAAGCACATTACTAACTGTAAAAACAGTTGAATCAAAAGAAACGGATTCCCAATTCAGGATTATTCTGCCATACACAACACAGAGAAGGAAGGTGGAGGAAATTATCAAAAGGCATTGGCATCACCTACTACAGGATAAAATACTTAGGTAGGTTAATACCAGCCAGACCTTTAATAACATATACAAGAGCAGCCAATTTAGGGATAAAAGTCGCCCCATCGATCAAAACTAAAAAAAGAATAACATCAAATTCTGGGAGACTGACGAATTTAAAAGGTTTTTATAAATGTGGACAATGTATATGTTGCAAAACCACAAAAATCCCTAGAAATGTTAAGACAGTATCCTCCACACAAAATTCTTTTATATGGGAGATTGAACAATTTCTTACATGCAATTCGGAAAGCGTGATCTATTTAGCTAAATGTCCATGTGCAAGACAATATATTGGACGGACAAAAAGGACCTTGAGAGTGAGGATATCGGAACATATTTCTAATATCAAAAAGGGGTATGAAAAACACTCACTCTCAAGGCACTTTAAAGAAGCCCATGGACAAGATCCATCAGGTCTGTCATTTGTAGCATTAGAAAAAATTGATAGACACTGGAGAGGAGGGAAACCATATTGAACGGATGTCTAGGGCAGAATCCAAACAAATATACAATTTTGGAAGTCTGATGCCAGGTGGTTTAAATGCAGAACTGGAAATTTTTGGATTCTTATAGATTAGGCGGTGTGCCCCTTATTCAATTGGAGATCACATGGTTAGCCGTTTATCGGCTCTGTGGTCCCCTCTTGTTTGATGAGCACACCTCCAATTTCGTTATTCTCCCACAAGGATATGAATAGTATAAGAAAGAAAAAAGAAAATCTATAGAGGATGAGGCCCTAGATGATTTAGATGCCCTTTATGAATGAATATTTGTCATAAATTATTATGTTGTCCTTAAATTATTTCTAAAAAAACATTGATCTCCTGGACTAGATTATATATTTTTAACATTATTTTATATATCTAGTATTATTGTTGTGATTTTATATTTGTGAAAAACAGTTAGTTGATGTATTTACACTAACAAATAGATTGCGGTTTGAATGCCATAAAAAACGCATATGCGATTTCAAAACCGCACCAAAAATCGCACCAAAAAACCGCAATAGGAGGAAAAGCGATTCCAGTCCAGATTTTGTGGATCACTGATGAAAATATAAAAGGAGGGGATTTAACAACAGGGATATAGCTACTGAGGAAGAGGACTGAAGTCCTCGAAACGCGTTTAGCGTTATATCCCTGCCAACAACAAGCTTTTTACAAGCTTTCTACATGATCGACGATATTTGAATTACCTTCTACAAGTGGAGCGCTCCATTTTCTATCTACTCTGCAGCTCTCATCAGATCTTCGGACTGAAACATCCAAATCCCGCGATAACTCCGGTACACTACGTGACAAACGCCGGAGAGCGGAGACGCTGAGAGCGAGCAGAAGCAGCACAAACAGACGGCCGGAGTTTCGTCTGGGAGGGTAAGCTACAAACATTTACCCTAAAAATCGATCATATACCTCAAATTGGAAGTGACAAGATTGCTATAAGAACTGTGAAAGACAAATATAAAGTGAGTGACACTACTCCCCAACAGCATCTCATACAGCTTGTGGACTGGGTTATATGTTGCATTCAAAGTGACGGCTTTTGATATTTAATTGGACGCATACTGCCCAAATTAAGCAGAGAATTATCTATTCTCCAACAGAGACTTTGTTCATTTTCTGGTGCGGTTTGTGATCCGATACATCAAGACATTTTGCATTTTAGTATTTATTTTTTAGGGGATTTTTTAATTATTATTTTTATATTAAATGTATTTTACTGTCATATTAGCGGTTTAGTGATTAATAAATTGTTGTTAGATGTGAAACCACATAGTGAGTGCCAGCCGTCTTTTTCTATTTCCTATATAGAATAGCCCAGTTTATGCAGCTTCCTGCATACTTCCTAATGCATATGCCAAATGAGGAAGCAAGTATATAAACAAATAACCACCACACCATACACTCGTATATTCAATAGCAAAGCTTATCATCACTTCTGCAAAACCAAATAGCAATATATTCGTTCTTGGGTAGAAACTACATTAGACTTCTCTTTGCTCCTGTGTTTTCCCCCTCTTGTCATGCATATTTTCATCCACAAGCTGCCTGATTCCTTCTTGTAGTTTTCACCTGAGGAGAACCTAAGTATGTCTGTAGGACATAAAGAAAATACACTACAAAGTATTGTTACAGCAGAGCAGACTTCCCATGTCCTCTTCAGTATGTGTAGCTGCATGTACAGTTGTCAATCAAATATAAGACAATGTTGTTCCTGGTCGAAGTCAAAAGAATCAGTTCATATGATATTTGCCACTAATAGCATGGAAACTTTAAATGGCTTGTTAATAGAAACATCCAAAGGTTGTAACTGGCTGGTAAGCCCCCCCAGGAATTACCGCTAGAGGAGTTTTCACTTCCTTAAAACTCGTTTTTGTGGTTTTGCTGATATGTGCCCTAAACTGGTCAAGAACTAGTAGGGGTGGTTTCTTCAGAAGCCCTCCAGGGCGTTTGGAGCACACCTTTTTGATCCATATTTTCATGCCATTTGTGTCCCCCACCGATCTGATATTGATGACCCATCCTGAGGACAGGTCATAAATATTAAAAGCCCGGACAACCCCTTTAATATATAGTACACATATCTTCAGGTTATTGAGTCCTATGTATAGGTCTATAATAAATAATATTTATGGCCATTTTAGAGAACCTAACATGATGAAAGGGTTTTATGATACAAAAGCTACAATGGACTAATAGAACCTAGGTGGGTTCAATGTGACTGACTGCTTATATCACTAACTGTAAGATCTGTCATATTTGTAATACATGTTCATTACCTTTTTTACAGTTTCTTTATTTCAATTAAAAGCATGTTTCACATTCTACCATCTCACTCGGCAGATGATTAAATGATAAAATAAATAAAAAACTGATACTCTGGTTTTACCAGAAAACACATACACTATGAGTGATCTAAACCCCAGCAATCTTCCAACTATCTTGAATTATTATTAACTCTGCTTTTGGTTTTTCCATTTATTTTTTTTAGTCCACGTGGCATTAGTATATTATCTGTATTTGAAATCGGCAAAAAAAACTAAAGAATGTCCACCCAGCATATTCCAGCAACCATCTGTGAAAAACTGACCACACATGGATGGCGTCTGTATTGCGCCCATTTATTTTCATAGGCACAATGAGGGATTTATTATATATATATATATATATATATATATATATATATATATATATATATTATATATATATATATACATTTTTATTTTATTTTTTTATACCACAAAGTTGCAGTATTTGCACATCTTTTGCAACCTTTGGAGCTTCTTCTCACTTTTTAAAAGTGAGCAAGAGGGTCATAGCCACATTTACGATAATTTACACCAGAACCTGGCATAAATTTTAGCTGAAATCTACACCAGCTACTGGCTGACATGGATTTCAGTTTATGGCCTGCAAAAGCCAGAAGATGTGCCCTTATACCATTTATTTAAAAAAAATGGTGCCTCTTAAATTTGGTGTATCTTCTATCTTACATGCATATTTTAACTAAGACTGGCCTAGGAAATGCCATTATTAGTAAGTTTCTCCCATTTACATGCCGTCTCCCTTATCTCTTCCTGTCAGCTGCTGTATGTGTATGGGACAGCAGCAGCCAGCAGGAAGAGAGAAGGGAGATGGCACATGCACACTGCTCATACAGTCTCCCCGTACAGCTGATCGGCAGGGGTCGGACCTGATAATAGGTCATCAATATTTTAAAAAAACTGGACAACCCCTTTAATTCTTTCAGTCACACAAAACACTGGCTCCTCCCAGCTTCCCTTAAGTATGTCATGTATTGTCTGAGCACCTTGCCAGATCTACCTGTTAAAGTGACAATACAGTATGCCTCCTTCAGAACTCAATCTGAGCCATTCAAGATGTTTTTTATCAAGATATATGTTTCTCACTATATATTTTCTGGTATTGGGCCAAACAGATGCAGAGAAAACACTGAAGTTTGTTGTTCTGGTGAGTAGAAAAGTTGTGTTATGGTTATTTTTAAATAGATACCTATTTATCAGGTCTATAAAATTACAGATGTAACAGAGCTGAAATTGGTCACTCCGCTGTTTGAGGCTGAATGGATTAGCGCTTCTATTACTGTTAGGTTTATATGCATTAAATACATTTGTATTTTATAATTTGTTGTACCATCTATAATTTATTCATTAATTTGGTAACGTATGCCATATTCATGTACTTTAGTGTTTGCACTCATTCAGCTTTAGTGTATTAACCACAGTATATTCATGGGTGTAACTACCTGTGTAGCAGTCATTGCTGCTGCTATGGGAGACAATAACTAAGGGGGCCTATTTCTACTCAGATATAAGGTGCAGTTAGTATCCATTATGTAAGGGGTGTGTAAAATGAGATGCAGCCATGTGTATTATCCCTTTCTGTGTAAGTACATTGTACTATAATATCATGTGTACATTAGGGTGACCACATTTCCTAACTGCCATTCAGGGACACTTGTTTTTTTTGTGTTTTTTTTTCTTAATGAGCAGGAACTTTGACAAAATATGAATACTTTACCAACCATAAATAACAGACTGCAAAACAAGTCCACATATTTCTTAATGTATAAATAACCAATATATTACTCTACAATATATTATTGAAAATAAACATAATACTAACAATACAGTAAATTATCGCTGAAAATATTAATGCTGATTCTAGTTCAGCTCACCAAACTCTTCCACATTAGACTACATGGCACAAGCTCAGTATCTTTTGTTTTAACACTAATGCCTAAATGTGTATTTATTGTCACTTATTAATGTGCAAAACATACCCCCTTGTGTAGCCCCCAGTTGAGCTAATGTTCCCATAATGTGTGAATATAAAATACCCGTTCTTAGTGCACCGTAGATGACCCCCATAGTGCTCCTCTCTCCCCCTTCCCCATAGTACCCACCATAATGTGTCCCAGTATAAAATGCCCCTATACAGAGCCCCCCCCCCCATATAAAATATCCCTTCTTTTTAGCCTCAGTAGATGCCCCTATAGTGCCACGCAATAATGTGCCAGTAAGATGTGCCCCCATAGATGTCGCCCCCCCCTATTATGTGTCAGTCGCCCCCCCCCCTATTATGTGTCAGTCGCCCCCCCCATGATGTGCCAGTCGCGTAATTTGTGTGTGTGTATATAAATAACAAAAAAGAGAAAAACATGCGCAGCTGGGGTGAGAGGACGCGGATTTTGGCGCCGGTAGTCATCCACTGCTGTGTGAGTTTGTTTTATGTTTTTAATTATGATTATAATCAACACGTCTACACATGTGGTGAATCATTGGCTGAATGAGCCTCATTTAGAATATCTATGCTGCGGCATTTATATGATCATGTATATTAATATTTCACATTATATGTACAATTGTATGTTATCACTGTGATGCTGGCTTTATTCCGGTAATAATTTCTGTTAGTCTAAGATGTTTTTTTATGTTTATACTGATGTAATTGAATAATTTTCACTTGTATTGGCACAATGCACTCTGGGTATATATACCCCTGTATGACACTTGTAAACCATGCTTGATAAAGACCGCAATGAGCGGTTGAAACGTTGCAGAGGGGAATAAAGGATCCACGGTTTTCACCTGACGTTGGAGTGCTGCCTCATCTTTTTGCTATCTATATATATATAACAAGAAAGGCACCGCAGCACATCCGTAGGTGAAAAATATTGGATCTTTATTCACCCTTGCGACGTTTCAGTCCTCTTACTGGGACTATTATCAAGCCTTGATAATAGTCCCAGTAAGAGGACTGAAACGTCGCAAGGGTGAATAAAGATCCACTATTTTTCACCTACGGATGTGCTGCGGTGCCTTTCTTGTTTTATATCGTACACCTTGGTAAGGTGTTTTCGCCGCTGGCACCCATCGGTTGGATACTAGGTGTGCTGCCCTGATTTTACACAGAGTATATATATATATATATATATATATATATATATATTAAAAAAACATCTACTTACCTCCTCCAGTATGCGATGCAGGCCTCTTCCAGCCTGTGTCCCTCGCTAGCTCAGGCGGCGCGATGATGTCATTGCGCCGCCTGCACCGGCATCTGATAGGCAGCCTATCAGAGTAACAGGAAGGGGACACACATCTCCCACCCCTGCCGGCTGCCGCAGCACAGACATTTGTATACAGATGACTATAGAGATGAGGGAGCGCTTCCACAATGGAAGCGCAGCACTCATCTCCTGCAGTGCCCTGCCGGCGCCGCCCTTCTATCAGCACCCCGGCTCTGGTCACATCAGCGGTCGGCGGCTCAGATCATTCCGGGACACTGCATTGTCCCGGAATGAGGGTGACCGAGACCCGGGATAGACTCTCCAAATGCGGGACTGTCATGGGCGATCTGGGACACGACGGTCACCCTACTTCCAATGTAAAGGCTCAGTTCACATTCTACATGATGTTTCCATCAGATATGAACACCAGGACACCAGGAGTACTTTAGATAGAATCCTTCGATGTACTGGTATGCCACGTTATTGGCATACATTGCCTTTTTTTTTTTTTTTTTTTTATGCACGCTGCACTGTAAAACTCATTTTGCAGGAGTCCTCTGAATAGAAAAGTGCAGAAGACTATAATTTTATATACCATTAAAAATAGATATACTGATGAATAGCTGCCTGGTGTAAACCATGATGACGATCTTTTGGCATATTTTAGGTAAGTGGGACACCATGGATATGTGGTCAGTGTGCGAACTAAAGGTATTTAATTACAGAAAGTGTTTTTTTTTTTTTTTTTTCTTCATGGTAACGCCCTCATGGTGGTTGGCTTTTCCTTTTTTTTTTTTTTTTCTGATGGAGTGTGATGTTACCCTTGAGTCCAGGAAACAGAAGCTAGAGTCAGAGCAGGTTCACCTCACATTTTACTTGAAATGAAGCATGCAAGTTACACTTCTGACAACCAGAGATTCAATAAAGCTCAGCATTACTTTCTTCTGATAACAGGGGTACCAACACTGTCACCAACACAGTAAGCCTCTATATGTGTCCCTAGGTCAGGGCTGAAGAGTAAAGTGATGCGAGCAGCTTGTTTGGCTCCACTCTAAGGCTACATGCACACACTGTCAGTTTTTCATGGCAATTTTGCATCAGTGTGCATCCATTTTCTGGCCGTGAGTCCATTTTTAATGTCCATTTTGCATCCGTTTTTCATCAGGGGGTGCAGAGGTATCAGTCGCTACTGGGCTCAGGAGCCTGAAGGGGCCCAAAGACACTTGTGCCACATAAGACACACAAAGCACTGAGGGAAGGGGGACCCAAGCTGAACTCTTGCACCGGGGCCCATAAGCCTTCAGTTACGCCCCTGCCCCCCCCCCAATACCCCCAAATACTATTGTGAATAAACATTACTGCCCCCCATAGTAATATGCTCCTCATAGTCCCACCAATAGTAATTCCCTTATAGAATGCCCTCATTAGTAACACTGCCCCAACTGTGATAATGCTCCTCAACAATGCCCCCATTATTAGAAGAGCCCTCCCATATTAATAATACCCTCAGAGTCCCCAGTAGAAATAAGGCGCCCTATTGTTCCCCCAGTGGTAATAAAGCTCCCTACAGACCCCCAGTAGTAATAAGGCCCCCATAGTGCGCTTAGTAGAAATAAGGCGGAACCAATAAGACCCTCCATCAGAGCCCCCAGTAGTAATAAGACCACCTATAATGTCCCCTGGATCTGCAGTGCCCCCTGCAGTTATAATCCTCCCTTCACCAAACAGTCCCATATAAATAACATCACCTCCTCCCCAGCCGCCTCAACACACAATCCCATGTAAACATCACCCCCTAAGGCTACTTTCACACCGAAAATAAAAAAAAAGAATGTATCCGTTCAGGACCAATTCGTTTGTATTAGATTTGAATTTAAAGTCCCAAAAGATCAATTTTTTTTTTATTCGTTTTATTGAACATATAAAATATGCAAGGTATACGAAGTACACACAGCGGTATGTACAATCCAAAAATGACAATTACTATTTGTACTATGTCACAACAGCATCGTGTTACCAAATTGTCACGGATGGTGTTACAGAAAACTAGAAGACACAAATGAAGATCTGACTGACTTGATCCAAAACTAAGGAACAATAGAGTAAGCCCTGTAAGAGCACTAGCTCTCTCCCTTACTGCTCAGCCTATGCAAAAATCTCAATGGTAGAAAATTGCATACCCTCGTTCCTCGACTGTATGACATCTGAACACCCTATAATAGTGAGGGGACACGACCACCGGCTCCCTACCCTTAATACGGAGGGAGTCAGGGTCACCTAGGATCAAGCCCACAGGCAAACAGAAATAAAGAAAACAGACGTATCTTGTGGATGCAGTAGTAACAGCTTCTAGCATCAGCACAGTCCAGGAAGTTGTATAAACCGCAAAGTGATGCAGTATGGGAGGGGATTTAAAGGGATGCAATCAGTGCAACTAGATGACAGCTGAGAGAGGGAAACTAGATGACAAAACAAAAGAACCTCAGGCAGGAGGTTCTGAAGAACATCTGTCAGAGCTTCTCAGATGTCTGGCGGTGACGGTACCCCTTCTTCTACGAGTGGACTCCGGACACTCGGAGCCCACCTTCTCAGGATGGGACCTATGGAAAGCCCTGATGAGACGAGTGGCCTTAATGTCCGTCACTGGGACCCACATCCTCTCCTCAGGACCATAACACTCCCAATGAACGAGGTACTGGAGAGAACCACGGACAACACGGGAATCCACAATCCTAGAGACCTGAAATTCAAGATAACCATCAACCACAATCGGAGGAGGAGGCAAATAGGAGGGTACAGTGGGTTGGACATAAGGTTTTAATAGGGACTTGTGAAAAACATTATGGATCTTCCAAGTCTGAGGAAGCTCAAGACGGTAGGCAACGGGATTGATGGCGGACAAGATTTTGTAAGGCCCAATAAACTTAGGACCCAACTTCCAGGAGGGAACCTTCAATTTGATATTCTTAGTAGACAACCATACCAGATCACCAACACTCAGGTCCGGACCAGGCACACGTCTCTTATCCGCCACATGCTTATATCTCTCACTCATGCTCTAGATTATCCTGAATCTTTTGCCAAATAGATGACAAAGACGAGGAGAATCTGTCCTCATCAGGTAAACCAGAAGACCCCTCTCCAGAGAATGTCCCAAACTGCGGATGAAACCCATATGCATCAAAAAATGGTGACCTATCAGAGGACTCCTGACAACGGTTATTTAAAGCAAACTCAGCAAGGGAGAGAAAAGAACCCCAATCCTCCTGATTCTCCATCACAAAACAACGCAGATATGTCTCCAGATTCTGATTTGATGTGCTCTGTCTGGCCATTCGACTGCGGGTGGAAAGCAGAAGAGAATGACAACCGAACCCCCAAGCAGGAACAGAAGGCCTTCCAGAATCTGGAAACAAACTGCATGCCCCTATCAGAGACTATGTCTGAAGGGATACCATGCAGTTTGACAATGTGATCAATAAATGCCTGCGCCAGCGTTTTTGCATTGGGCACGCCAGGAAAAGTAACAAAATGCACCATTTTACTAAAACGGTCCACCACCAGAATCACCGTCTTCCCCGAGGAGCGAGGCAGGTCTGTAATGAAATCCATGGAAAGATGTGCCCAAGGACGGGAAGGAATGGGTAATGGAAGGAGAGGACCCGATGGCCGTGAATGAGGGACTTTGGCACAAGCGCAGGTCTCGCAGGCTGCCACAAAACCCTCAACTGACTTACGAAGAGCTGGCCACCAGAATCTCTGAGCAATGAGATCCACTGTGGCTCTACCCCCGGGTGCCCAGCAAGGACAGTATCGTGGTGCTCCTTAAAAACCTTGTGTCGTAAAGTGAGAGGCACAAACAACCTCCCAGGAGGACAAAGATCAGGAGCCTCTGCCTGGGCTGCCTGAACCTCTGCCTCCAATTTAGGATAAAGAGCAGACACAACCACCCCTTCAGCCAAAATGGGACCTGGGTCTTCAAAGTTCCCCCCTCCCGGAAACAACATGACAGGGCATCCGCCTTCACATTCTTAACCCCAGGGCGGAACGTGACAACAAAATTAAATCTTGAAAAGAATAAAGACCATCTGGTCTGTCTCTGGTTCAGACGCTTGGCTGACTCCAAGTAGGCCAGATTCTTATGGTCGGTAAACACGGTAATAGGGTGTCTGGCTCCCTCTAGCCAATGGCGCCATTCCTCAAAAGCCAACTTGATGGCTAACAACTCCTTATCTCCTACATCGCAATTTCTCTCTGCGGAGGAGAGTTTCTTCGAGAAAAAGGCACACGGTCGCCATTTGGCAGGAGAGGGACCCTGAGATAAGACCGCACCCACACCCACCTCAGAAGCGTCCACCTCAACTATAAAGGGCAGAGAGATATTAGGTTGTACCAAGATGGGAGCAGAAGCAAAACACTCCTTGATACTAGAAAAGGCCTTAGGCGCCTCTACCAACCAGGATGAAAAAATCTACCCCTTTTCTAGTTATATCAGTGAGTTGTTTAACAGAGGAATAATTCAAAATAAACTTCCTGTAATTGGCAAAACCCCAAAAACGCATCAGCGCCTTCTGATTCTCAGGAAGCTCCCACTCAAGCACAGTGCGGACCTTCTCGGGGTCCATGCAAAAACCAGAAGCGGAGAGAAGAAACCCCAGAAATTGAATTTCTGGAACCGCAAACACACATTTTTCCAGTTTAGCGTACAATTTATTCTCCCGCAGGATAAGCAAGACTTGACGTAGGTGGTCCTTATGAGTTTTGAAATCAGGAGAAAAAAAATCAAAATGTCATCTAGATACACTAGTACAAATTCCCCATTAAATGATAAAAAATGCTGTTCACAAAATGCTGAAAGACGGCTGGAGCATTCATCAAACCAAAAGGCATAACCAAAATCTCAAAATGGCCCTCAGGGGTATTGAAGGCAGTCTTCCATTCGTCTCCTTCTCTGACCCTGACCAGGTTGTATGCCCCTCTCAAGTCCAACTTGGAAAAAACTTTAGCCCCAACAGTCTGGTTAAACAGGTCCGGGATCAGAGGAAGCGGATAAGGGTCACGAATTGTGATACTGTTCAGTTCCCTGAAATCCAGACATGGTCTTAAAGAACCATCTTTTTTTCTTAACAAAGAAAAAAACAGCGGCAACAGGTGACTTAGAGGGTCGTATGTGTCCCTTTCTCAGGCTCTCAGAGATATAAGCATACATAGCGACCATTTCAGGTTGGGAGAGATTGTATAAACGAGATTTAGGCAGCTTGGCGCCTGGGATGAGATTAATAGGGCAATCATACTCCCTGTGAGGGGGCAGCTCCTGAACACCACTCTCAGAAAACACATCCGAAAATTTTAGAGAGAAAAGATGGTACAGTCTAAGTAGAAACCTCTGAAACAGATGTCGTGAGGCAATTCTCTCTGCAAAGGTCACTTCAACCATTTATTTGCTTTGCTTGCCAATCAATGGTGGGGTTATGTTTAGTGAGCCAGGGTAGCCCCAACACTAGAGGAGTAGGCAACCTGCTTAGGACGAAACATGACACATCCTCAACATGAGTATCACTCACAATCAAACGGATATTGTGAACTATGCCCTTTAACGATTTCTGAGAAATTGGAGCGGAATCAATAGCAAAAACAGGTATATCCTTTCCCAAAGTTCATACCTGGAAACCATGTGTTATAGCAAATTGATTATCAATGAGATTGACAGCTGCTCCACTATCTACAAAAATCTCACAAAACATTGTTCTCACTCTCTAGCGCCACCCTGGCAGGTAGGACAAAACAGGAACTACAAGCAAACGGAAAACCTTCAATTTCCGCATCAACCTTGCCAATAGTAACAGATGGAACGTTTTTAGAGGATTTTTTTTTTCTTTTTGTTTCTTTATTACTCTAAAAAAAACTGCCTGAATCTCCTAGAGGGACAAACATTTGCCAAATGATTTATACCTCCACAACAAAAACAAACCCTCCTCTGAGAGCTGCATCTTCTATTGTCAGAGGCAAGCAAACCCAGCTGCATGGGCTCCTGCTCAGAAGGGATTGAGAGAGACTGAGACCCCTGCGCACTGAATGAGACCGCCGCACTGTCCTTGGACTGAGTATGACAGGAAGGAGTGATCTCTCCTCTCTCTAACCTGCTCAGGACCGCCGTACGCAGGATTGCGTCCTGCCAGCGGCCCTGCTCTTCTAGGTGGACGCATATACGTGTCCTCCAGCGAGAAGCGAGATTTCCTGTGAACGTGCGCACACAGGCGCGCGCGCTCACACGAACGGAAGGTAAGCGAGTGGATCTCCAGCCTTCCAGCGGCGATCGTTCGCTGGCAGGCTGGAGATGTGATTTTTTTTAACCCCTAACAGGTATATTAGACGCTGTTTTGATAACAGCGTCTAATATACCTGCTACCTGGTCCTCTGGTGGTCCCTTTTGTTTGGATCGACCACCAGAGGACTCAGGCAGCTCAGTAAAGTAGCACCAAACACCACTACACTACACCCCCCCTGTCACTTATTAACCCTTTATGAACCACTGATCACCCCTGATCACCCCATACAGACTCCCTGATCACCCCCCTGTCATTGATCACCCCCCTGTCATTGATCACCCCGCTGTAAGGCTCCATTCAGACGTCCGTATGATTTTTACGGATCCACGGATACATGGATCGGATCCGCAAAACACATACGGACGTCTGAATGGAGCCTTACAGGGGGGTGATCAATGACAAGGGGGTGATCACGCGTATAGACTTCCTGATCACCCCCCTGTCATTGATCACCCCCCTGTAAGGCTCCATTCAGACGTCCGTATGATTTTTACGGATCCATGGATACATGGATCGGATCCACAAAACACATACGGACGTCTGAATGGAACCTTACAGGGGGGTGATCAATGACAGGGGGGTGATCACCTCATATACACTCCCTGATCACCCCCCTGTCATTGATCGTCCCCCCTGTAAGGCTCCATTCAGACGTCCGTATGATTTTTATGGATACATGGATACATGGATCGGATCCGCAAAACACATACGGACGTCTGAATGGAGCCTGACAGGGGGGTGATCACCTCATATACACTCCCTGATCACCCCCTGTCATTGATCACCCCCCTGTAAGGCTCCATTCAGACGTCCGTATGTGTTTTGCGGATCCGATCCATGTATCCATGGATCCGTAAAAATCATACGGACGTCTGAATGGAGCCTTACAGGGGGGTGATCAATGACAGGGGGGTGATCAATGACAGGGGGTGATCAGGGAGTGTATATGAGGTGATCACCCCCCTGTCATTGATCACCCCCCTGTAAGGCTCCATTCAGACTATTTTTGGGCCCAAGTTAGCAGAAATATTTTTTTATTTTATTTTTTCTTACAAAGTCTCATATTCCACTAACTTGTGTCAAAAAATAAAATCTCACATGAACTCACCATACCCCTCACGTAATCCAAATGCGTAACATTTTTTAGACATTTATATTCCAGACTTCTTCTCACACTTTAGGGCCCCTAAAAAGCCAGGGCAGTATAAATACCCCACATGTGACCCCATTTCGGAAAGAAAACACCCCAAGGTATTCCGTGAGGGGCATATTGAGTCCATGAAAGATTGAAATTTTTGTCCCAAGTTAGCGGAAAGTGAGACTTTGTGAGAAAAAACAAAAAAAAATCAATTTCCGCTAACTTATGCAAAAAAAATAAAAAAATGTTTACGAACTCGCCATGCCCCTCATTGAATACCTTGGGGTGTCTTCTTTCCAAAGTGGGGTCACATGTGGGGTATTTATACTGCCTTGGCTTTTTAGGGGCCCTAAAGCGTGAGAAGAAGTCTGGGATCCAAATGTCTAAAAATGCCCTCCTAAAAAGAATTTGGGCCGCTTTGCGCATCTAGTCTGCAAAAAAGTGTCACACATGTGGTATCGCCGTACTCAGGAGAAGTTGGGGAATGTGTTTTGGGGTGTCATTTTACATATACCCATGCTGGGTGAGATAAATATCTTGGTCAAATGCCAACTTTGTATAAAAAAACGGGAAAAGTTGTCTTTTGCCAAGATATTTATCTCACCCAGCATGGGTATATGTAAAATGACACCCCAAAACACATTCCCCAACTTCTCCTGAGTACGGCGATACCAGATGTGTGACACTTTTTTGCAGCCTAGGTGGGCAAAGGGGCACATATTCCAAAGTGCACATTTCGGATGTCACCGGTCATTTTTTACAGATTTTGATTGCAAACTTCTTCTCACACATCTGGGCCCCTAGAATGCCAGGGCAGTATAACTACCCCACAAGTGACCCCATTTTGGAAAGAAGACACCCCAAGGTATTTTGTGATGGGCATAGTGAGTTCATGGAAGTTTTTATTTTTTGTCACAAGTTAGTGGAATATGAGACTTTGTAAGAAAAAAAAAAATCATCATTTTCCGCTAACTTGTGACAAAAAATTTCAAATTCTAGGAACTCGCCATGCCCCTCACGGAATACCTTGGGATGTCTTCTTTCCAAAATGGGGTCACTTAGGGGGTAGTTATGCTGCCCTGGCATTCTAGGGGCCCAAATGCGTGAGAAGTACTTTGCAATTAAAATGTGTAAAAAATGGCCTGCGAAATCCGAAAGGTGCACTTTGGAATATGTGCCCCTTTGCCCACCTTGGCTGCAAAAAAGTGTCACACATCTGGTATCGCCGTACTCAGGAGAAGTTGGGAAATGTGTTTTGCGGTGTCATTTTACATATACCCATGCTGGGAGAGAGAAATATCTCGGCAAAAGACAACTTTTCCCATTTTTTTTTTATACAAAGTTGGCATTTGACCAAGATATTTATCTCACCCAGCATGGGTATATGTAAAATGACACCCCAAAACACATTCCCCAACTTCTCCTGAGTACGGCGATACCACATTTGTGACACTTTTTTGCAGCCTAGGTGGGAAAAGGGGCCCACACTCCAAAGAGCACCTTTCGGATTTCACAGGCCATTTTTTACAGATTTTGATTTCAAACTACTTCGAAGTTCATGGAAGTTTTTATTTTTTGTCACAAGTTAGTGAAATATGAGACTTTGTAAGAAAAAAAAAATCATCATTTTCCGCTAACTTGTGACAAAAAATAAAAAGTTCTATGAACTCACTATGCCCATCAGTGAATACCTTAGGGTGTCTACTTTCTGAAATGGGGTCATTTGTTGGGTGTTTGTACTGTCTGGGCATTGTAGAACCTCAGGAAACATGACAGGTGCTCAGAAAGTCAGAGCTGCTTCAAAAAGCGGAAATTCACATTTTTGTACCATAGTTTGTAAATGCTATAACTTTTTACCCAAACCATTTTTTTTTACCCAAACATTTTTTTTTATCAAAGACATGTAGAACAATAAATTTAGCGAAAAATTTATATATGGATGTCGTTTTTTTGTAAAATTTTACAACTGAAAGTGAAAAATGTCATTTTTTTGCAAAAAAATCGTTAAAATTTGATTAATAACAAAAAAAGTAAAAATGTCAGCAGCAATGAAATACCACCAAATGAAAGCTCTAATAGTGAGAAGAAAAGGAGGTAAAATTCATTTGGGTGGTAAGCTGCCTGACCGAGCAATAAACGGTGAAAGTAGTGTAGTGCAGAAGTGTAAAAAGTGGCCTGGTCATTAAGGGGGTTTCAGCTAGCGGGGTTGAAGTGGCTAAGACGCCTGTCAATATGAACGGCGCGAGACATCGCAGACTCCAAAGAGATGGGTCTCTCATGAAAGGCAAATGCATCTTTCAATCCCTCTGAAAGACCATGGCAAAATTGACTTTGGAGTGCAGCATCATTCCAACCAGTATCAGCTGCCCATCTCCGAAATTCTGAACAGTATATCTCTGCGGACTGTTTACCCTGGCATAAAAGACATAGTCTAGAGCCAGCCAGAGCAATACGATCCGGATCATATATCACCCAGGGATCAAAAAAAAAATCATCCACTGAACGGAGGGGCCGTGCCCCCACTGGCAGCAAAAAGGCCCAAGACTGAGCGTTATCCCAAAGCAGCGAGATGATGATCCTCACCCTCTGCTCCTCATCACCAGAGGAATGGGAAAGTAGGCAAAAATGGAGTTTGCAAGCCTCTCTAAAACTAACAAAATTCTCACTACCCCTGGAGAACGTATCCGGGAGCGTATCCCTGCATGCGTTCAGTCAAAAGTGAAACCGGATCCATGCTTGAGACGGTTTTGGTGGTTTATAATGTCACGGATAGTGTTACAGAAAACTAGAAGACACAAATGAAGATCTGACTGACTTGATCCAAAACTAAGGAACAATAGGGTAAGCCCTGTAAGAGCACTAGCTCTCTCCCTTACTGCTCAGCCTATGAAAAAATCTCAATGGTAGAAAATTGCATACCCTCATTCCTCGACTGTATGACACCTGAACACCCTATAATAGTGAGGGGACACGACCACCGGCTCCCTACCCTTAATACGGAGGGAGTCAGGGTCACCAAGGATCAAGCACACAGGCAAACAGAAATAAAGAAAACAGACTAATCTTGTGGATGCAGTAGTAACAGCTTCTAGCATCAGCACAGTCCAGAAAGTTGTATAAACCGCAAAATGATGCAGTATGGGAGGGGATTTAAAGGGATGCAATCAGTGCAACTAGATGACAGCTGAGAGAGGGAAACAAGATGAAAAAACAAAAGAACCTCAGGCAGGAGGTTCTAAAGAACGTCTGTCAGAGCTTCAGATGTCTGGCAGTGACACAAATAAACATTTTCCCAAATATATTTTTTGTTGCTTTTATCATATTTAATACATTACATGAGCTCACAATTGCCTCGACACATTAGCCAATGAACTCGATAGATCCTGCTGAGTGTACATTGATTGCCGTGAGGAACATCACTTTTCCCATACCTTAGCAGATTTGGAGGCAAATCCTCTATTTTTGTAAACAACATTCTTATATGGTATGATGGATCCGTTTACAATTGCACCATTTTGTGTCAATGCAAAGGGATCCATCCCCATTGACTTACATTGTAAGTCAGGACGGATCCGTTTGGCTCCGCAAAGCCATGCGGTCACAAAAACGCTGCTTGCAGCATTTTGGTGTCCGCCTCCAAAACGGGATGGGGGGCCGTACGGAGCTGAACGAATGCATTCTGAATGGATCTGCATCCATTCAGAATGCATTGGGGTTAAACTGATGCATTTGGGGCTGCTTGTGAGAGCCTTGAAACGGATCTCACAAGCGGATCCCCAAACGCAAGTGTGAATGTAGCCTAAACATTAAGTCCCATGTACAGAAACATCATTCCCCCCCCACCATCCACTTTCAACATACAGTCCCATGTAAATAACATCACTCCCTCCCCCAGCCACCTAAAGCACACAGTTCCATGTCAATAACATCCCTCCCTTCAGCCCTAGCATACATCCCAGTTAAATAACTACAACTCCCAGCATTGCTCTGCCTCTCCCTTCACTTACCCCTCCTCATATACAGACAGCACCATTAGGTTCCTTCTCCTCTTCACTCCGGTCCAATCCTGCTCTGGTCACATGATGGTGACATCATCCAGGTCCTTCATCTCTTCCCAGTGTATTAGATTCAATTGTATTGCTGTTCTGTGTACAGCAATACAGTTGTATCTTGCAGGCATGCAGGACATTCGGGGCATGGGACAAAACATCCGGGGCTCAGGCCCCGAATGTTTTAACCTAGTGAATGCCCCTGCTCTCAACCACTGTAGACGGCTACAGGACATTCTGTGTGCCCTTTTATCAACTGACTCCCAGACTTCTCACCAGAAAAATCCAGCCCTTACAGGAAAACATACCTGAAAAGGAACTAAAAGGGGTCATTTTAAAGACTGCACAGAAAATGGGCATGGTACTGTAACAGGATTCCACCATTGCAACATTTCAGTTTGTGAAATTTCATCCCTTCTAGATAATGCAAATCAACCGAGAATGGTATTATTACAAAGTGGATTCATTTAGAAACCACAGCAACTCAGCCGCAGAGAGACAGACCACGTAAAGTTACAGACCGGGGCTGCTGAGTGATGAGGCACATAGTGCATAAAAGTCACTAGTAGTTTTTTGACTCAATAACTGCAGAGTTGCAAACCTCCTCTGGCAAGAACAATTTCATTGTTGACTGCTTGCCACATTGTTTTCACCCACTCCCAAACTTGAGTGATAGTGGGCCTCTTCATCCGTCCACTGGGTGTCAGGTCATGATTCCAAGCAGCCCCCCATTTGTTTATTCTCACCCGCATGAAAACTTTAAATGGCTTGTTAATAGAAGCGTCCAGAGGTTGTAACTGGCTGGTAAGCCCCCCAGGATTTACCGCTAGAGGAGTGTTCACTTCCTTAAAACTCATTTTTTTTTTTTTTGTTTCACTGATATGTACCCTAAACTGGCAAAAATAAATAAACTAGTAGGGCTGGTTTCTTCAAAAGGTCTCCAGGGCGTTTGGACCACACCTTTTCAATCAATATTTTCATGCCATTTTCGTCCATCCATCTTTTGTCATGAATAGAGATGACCGAATCGAAGTTAACGAAGTGGAATTCGATCTGAATTTCTGGGAAAATTCGATTCATCCCGAATTCGAATCTCCTCATGGTTCGTGTTAACGAATCACATTTTTCAAAAATGGCTACTGCACATGTTACAAAGTAAAAGTAAGATGCCCGGGAACGAGGGAGCATTCCATAATGTCATGCAGACAGCCAATCGGCAGCCAGCCAGCCCCTGTGATGTCACAGCCCTATAAAAAGTCTCAGCCTGCTCGGTCTCTGCCATTTTACAGTGAACTTAGTGCAGTGAGAGATATTGCAGGCACTAGGGACAGTGATTGGGAAAGCCTTTATAAAAAAAATAACTACTGAGCAATTCAGGGAAAGAATATTCATAGAGTAGGGAAAGGATAGGGAGGCATTATCTACCCAATAGGGGAGTGTAAAGCCTTGGTAATGGGAGCTATTCTATTACACCTTGCTGCACTAATTGGGTTTACTAAAAGTTATCTAATACTACAGATTTTAGGCTGTTTTAAACAGTAATTGCAGTGATCCTAGCATATTTTATTGGGTTGAAAGTGCGGTCAGATACAACCAGTTTTGGGGTGTCTTACTTTTAAATATATAAAAGTATGTCAATAAATCCTTGCTTTTGGGTTGGATGGATACACTCAGCTTTTTATATTAGATAAACACACCCCAAAACTGGTTGTATGTGTGAAAGTATATCCGCTAAAGGAATCCTCACTGTCGCATTTACAATCACGAAATTTGGCACACAGGTACATCAGGTGTCTGAAAAAGTTTTAGACTGGGTCTCAGCTCTAGCACGTACCATTCCTGAGATATTCCCAAAAAATGCATTAGCCAATAGAAGCCTGGTCACATGACCCTTATCAGCCAATAGAAGCTTGCAAGCCCTTAGGCCTCTTTCACACGGGCGTCGCGTGTGAGGGTGAGGATGCGGATGAGTCACCGGAAAATGCACGATTTTTCCGTGCAAATGCAATGCATTTTAATGCATTTTGCACGCTCATGAGAAAAATCAGCATGTTTGGTACCCACACCCAAATCCAGACTTCTTCACAGAAGTTAGGGTTGGGGCTTGGGATCAGTGTTTAGATTTTATTATTTTCCCTTATAACATGGTTATAAGGAAAAATAATAGCATTCTTAATACAGAATGCAAAGTAAATTAGGGATGGAGGGGGTTAAAAAATATATAAATTTAACTCGCCTCATCCACTTGTTCGCGCAGCTTGGCTTCTCTTCTTTCTTCTTCTTTGATGACCTGGGAGAAAAGGACCTTTGGTGATGTCCCTGCACTCATCACATGGTCCATCACCATGATGGACCATGTGATGAGCGCAGGGACATCACCAAAGGTCCTTTTCTCCCAGGTCCTCAAAGAAGAGAAGCCGGGCTGCGCGAACAAGTGGATTAAGGTGAGTTAATTATTTTATTTTTTGAACCCCTCCATCCCAATTTACTTTGTATTCTGTATTAAGAATGCTATTATTTTTCCTTATAACCATGTTATAAGGGAAAATAATAAAGATCTCGTCCCTATCCCGATCGTCACCTAGCAACCATGCGTAAAAAATCGCACCGCATTGCTGGCGGATGCTTGTGATTTTCACACAGCCCCATTCACTTCTATGGGGCCTGCATTGCGTGAAAAACGCGCACAATATAGAGCATGCTGCGATTTTCACTCAACGCACAAGTGATGCGTGAAAATCACAGTTCATGTGCACAGCCCCATAGAAATGAATGGGTCCAGATTCAGTGCATGTGCAATGCGTTCACCTCACGCATTGCACCCGTGCGGAAAACTCGCCTGTGTGAAAGAGGCCTTAGTGTCCACATACACACAGTTTTACACCAGGTTTCCATAACAACCCAGCCATTTATTTTTCACTGCTGTAGTTCAGCTTTAAAGGGGTAAGGCGCTGTGGATGACATTGTTAAGGGAGCAGAGTACTGTGGAGGTCATAATTCAGGGGGCAGGTAGGGTGGCTTCAAAAGACAGACTTAAAAACCCTTCCCCAGGTCCCACTAAGCCACGCCCCTGACCTGGATAAGCCATGCCCCCTCCCACTCCGCAGCTGACAGGGAAAGAAAAAATGAAGGTCAAAATCAACTTTTGTCAGCTGCAGGGGTGGGAGGGAGGGTGACTTTTTTTCCCTACAGCTCACGCTTAGACAGCACAGTGCTGCTGTCGGAGAGTGGGCTGTTCAAAAGGACATTCCTGTGTCCGTCCAGGTCCTGCGCCGGACAGAGGACAGGGTGTCTGAAAACCGGACTGTCTGGCCTAAAACTGGATCTCTGGCCACCCTAGTGGCAGGCTGCTGTGCAGGTCACAGTCAAGGGGGTGGTCGCTATGGAGGTCAGTGTTAAGGGGCAGATTGCTGTATAGGCCACTGTTAAGGGGGTGGGATGTCGTGGAAATCACTGTTAAGGAGATGTGGTACTGTAGAGGTCACTAATAAAGGGGTGGCTGCTATGGAGGTCACTGTTAAAGGGGCGGGCACTGTGGAGGTCTCTGTTAAGGGGGCAAGGAACGGTGGCGGTCACTAGAGGTGAGCGAATTTCATATTTTAAAATTCGTTCACGCTTCATTTACTGGTATAAGCTGAATTGCATATCGATTCGCTGCGCGTGAGACGAGTGGTATCTGATGATATGTTCATTAACCGCATTGATGAGATGTGTAATAAATTTTACAACAGAAGATATCCAGACAGGTTGTTACACAGGTCAAGGACTAGGATCCCATTGGTTGACAGAGTGTCCACCTTTCAGGCTTCTCCTAGGAGAAGGAATGTTGGGCGTATACCATTTGTATCCACTTATGGCAATCATAGTGCTGACATAGCACAGATTATGAGAAGGGAGTGGCAAATTTTACATAGGGCCTACCTACAGTAAGTGAATTTGACAACCCGCCATTGATGGCATACAAGTGGGGCACTAATTTGCATGACAAGCCTATCAATATCTTGGTCAAATGCCAACTTTGTATAAAAAAAAAATGGGAAAAGTTGTCTTTTGCCAAGATATTTATCTCACCCAGCATGGGTATATGTAAAATGACACCCCAAAACACATTCCCCAACTTCTCCTGAGTACGACGATACCACATTTGTGACACTTTTTTGCAGCCTAGGTGGGAAAAGGGGCCCACACTCCAAAGAGCACCTTTCGGATTTCACAGGCCATTTTTTACAGATTTTGATTTCAAACTACTTTGCACGCATTTGGACCCCTAAAATGCCAGGGCAGTATAACTACCCCACAAGTGACCCCATTTTGGAAAGAAGACACCCCAAGGTATTTCGTGATGGACATACTGAGTTCATGGAAGTTTTTATTTTTTGTCACAAGTTAGTGGAATATGAGACTTTGTAAGAAAAAACAAATCATAATTTTCTGCTAACTTGTGACAAAATAAAAAATTTGAGGAACTCGCCATGCCCCTCAGGGAATACCTTGGGGTGTTTTCTTTCCAAAATGGTGTCACTTGTGGGGTAGTTACACTGCCCTGGCATTTTAGGGGCCCTGATGCGTGAGAAGTAGTTTGAAATCAAAATCTGTAAAAAATGCCGTGTGAAATCCGAAAGGTGCTCTTTGGAATGTGGGCCCATTTGCCCACCTAGGCTGCAAAAAAGTGTCACACATGTGGCATTGCCGTACTCAGGAGAAGTAGGGCAATGTGCTTTGGGGTGTCATTTTACATATACCCATGCTGGGTGAGAGAAATATCTCAGCAAAAGACAACATTTCCCTTTTTGTTTTTTATACAAAGTTGGCATTTGACCAAGATATTTCTCACCCAGCATGGGTATATGTAAAATGACACCACAAAACACATTCCCCAACTTCTCCTGAGTACGGCGATACCACATGTGTGACACATTTTTGCAGCCTAGATGCGAAAAGGTGCCCAAATTCCTTTTAGGAGGGCATTTTTAGACATTTGGATCCCAGACTTCTCATGCTTTAGGGCCCCTAAAATGCCAGGGCAGTATAAATACCCCACATGTGACCCCATTTTGAAAAGAAGACACCCTAAGGTATTCAATGAGGGGCATGGCGAGTTCATAGAATTATTATTTTTTTTGGCACGTTAGCGGAATTTTTTATTTTTTTTTCTCACAAATTCTCACTTTCCGCTAACTTGGGACAAAAATTTCAATCTTTCATGGACTCAATAGTCCCCTCAGCAAATACCTTGGGGTATATTCTTTCCAAAATGGGGTCATTTGTGGGGTGTTTGTACTGCCCTGGCATTTGAGGGTCTCCGCAATCATTACATGTATGGCCAGCATTAGGAGTTTCTGCTATTCTCCTTATATTGAGCATACAGGTAATGAGATTTTTATTTTTTTTCCTTTCAGCCTCTGGGCTGAAAGAAAAAATGAACGGCACAGATTTATTCATTCTCATCGATCAATGTGGATGAAAAAATCTCTGCCAAAAAAAGAGGGGAAAGGCATCTGCCAGGACATAGGAGCTCCGCCCCAACATCCATACCCACTTAGCTCGTATGCCCTGGCAAACCCGATTTCTCCATTCACATCAATCGATGTGGATGAATAAATCATTGCCGGGATTTTTTATTTTTATTTTTATATACAAAGTGTTTGCCAAAGCATATGAACACCGCCGCCTCCTCGGCTTATATGCCTCGGCAAACGTATCTTTTACTGCAGAGGAGAAATATCGTCTTGCAGCGCCGCATACACCGACTTTTGTGTAATCTGACAGCAGTGCAATGCTTCTGCCAGAATGCACATCAGTGCTGCAGCTAGTCGATCGGTTGGTCCACCTGGAAGGTACAAAAAAAAAAACAGGCCGCAACACAATAAATTTATTAACTTTATAATAACATTTGAACACAACATATAAACTTTATTTAACTTTTTGAACAGAACATTAACTTTTTTGCTTACTGGTGAATTTTTTTATTTTTTTATTTATTTATTTTTTACCTTTATAGGACAAACCTCTCCTTCCCCATGGGACAATGTGCAAAGCACAAATCGCCCAAAGATGTAGCCAAGTACATTATGCACTTTGTCCCAGGTTAAAGGAGAGGTTTGCAGCAGCTCTGTGTGAATGGGCCCTAATAGCCCTGTGTGCCTGTCCTGTGAGATGCAATCCCTATGCTAAGTGTACCTGTGTGTGTGGTACTTCCGGAAACACTCTCCAAAGCATAGGGCAGGGTGGGCAGGGCAGTCAGGACAGAAATAGCGGGTGTCACGCCTTATTCCACTACTGCTACAGACACAACATCTTTTTCGGGGTGACGGTTGGTTTGAGGTACCAGCAACGACATTGGGGAAATGTTGCTCGTGTAGACTGCTCACTACACTGGTGGATGGGGCCACGGAACCTCCTGGATACAGGAGGTTCTCGATGATCTCTTCCTGAAATTTGAGGAAGGATCCTGTTCTCCCAGCCTTACTGTAGAGAACAAAACTATTATATGCAGCCAATTGAATTAAATATACAGACACCTTCTTATACCAGCATCTGGTGCGTCTGGAAACTAAATACGGAGCCAACATCTGGTCATTGAAGTCCACCCCTCCCATGAGCGAATTATAGTCGTGGACACAGAGGGGCTTTTCAATGACACTGGTTGCTCGTTCAATTTGTATTGTCGTGTCTGCGTGAATGGAGGAGAGCATGTAAACGTCACGCTTGTCTCTCCATTTCACCGCAAGCAGTTCTTCATTACACAAGGCAGCCCTCTCTCCCCTTGCAAGACGGGTGGTAACGAGCCGTTTGGGGAAGCCCCTGTGACTAGGTCGCGCGGTGCCACAGCAGCCAATATGTTCTAGGAACAAATGCCTGAAGAGGGGCACTTTTGTGTAGAAATTGTCCACATAAAGATGGTACCCCTTGCCAAATAAGGGTTACACCAAGTCCCAGTCTGTCTTCCCACTGCTCCCCAGGTAGTCAGGGCAACTGACCGGCTCCAGGGTCTGATCTTTACCCTCATAGATCAGAAACTTGTGGGTTTAGCCTGTGGCCCTTTCACAGAGCTTATACAATTTGACCCCATACCGGGCGCGCTTGCTTGGGATGTATTGTTTGAAGCCAAGGCGCCCGGTAAAATGTATTAGGGACTCGTCTACGCAGATGTTTTGCTCAGGGGTATACAAATCTGTTGTTGTTGAAGTGGTCTATGAGGGGCCGAATTTTGTGGAGCCGGTCAAAAGCTGGGTGGCCTCTGGGACGGGAGGTGGTGTTGTAGCTAAAGTGCAGGAAATGGAGGATGGCCTCAAATCATGTCCTGGACATGGCAGCAGAGAACATGGGCATGTGATGAATTGGGTTTGTGGACCAATATGACCGCAATTCATGCTTTTTGGTTAGACCCATGTTGAGGAGAAGGCCCAGAATCTTTTTTTAATTCGGAAACTTGGACGGGTTTCCACCGGAAAGGCTGGGCATAATAGCTTTCCGGGTTGGCGGCTATAAATTGAGTGACATACCGATTTGTTTCTGCCACGACTATGTCCAAGAGCTCCGCAGTCAAGAACCGCTCAAAAAATCCCAGGGCCGAACCGATCTGAGCTGTCTCAACTCGAACTCCAGACTGGGCGGTGAAAGGGGAAACTAATGGTGCGGCTGAAGTTGGGGACTGCCAATCAGGGTTTGCCAGCACCTCAGGGACTCTAGGGGGTCTACGGGCCTGTCTGTGCGGTGGCTGCGACGGGGTAACTATTGCACGTGCCACCGTACCAGCTTCAACTGCCCTTCTGGTGCTCTCTACTTCACCATTTTGTACGGCAGTGCTGGTACTAGGTCCAGGGAGGGCTGCGCTGCTGGTGTATGCCTCACCACGTAATCCGCCAGCCCCACTCTGCTGCCCTTGAAGCGGATCCTGCGCAACCTGTGGTGTAGCAACACGGGGTCGGGTACGCCTGGTGCTATCAGGGACCTCAACCTCCTCGTCCGAACTTTGGGTCAGACTGCCACTGCTTTCTACAGGTTCATATTCTGACCCGCTAGATTCGTCAGATGAGGGTTCCCATTCCTCATCCGACTGGGTCAGAATCCTGTAGGCCTCTTCAGAAGAATACTCCTTGTTTGACATTTGGACTACTAAATTTAGGGGGTATTCCCTGAGACTACCCAAGAAAAAAAGCAAGCCTGTCTTACAAATGGGAGGCTAGCGAAGTACCGGAGGCCGCTGTGATTGATAAAAAATATCAAAACTTTTTTATCGCTGCAGCGCTTGGAAAGTGATTGTGCAGTGATCAAAAAAAATATTTGATCACTGCACGTGTGGGAGACCGATCAGGCCTGATTGGGCAAACACTGCGTTTTGGGTGGAGGGCGAGCTAAGGTGACACTAATACTATTATAGAGCTGACTGTGATCAGTTTTGATCACTTACAGATACTATAAAAGTACAACCGATTGCTAACTACCTATCAGTCAATACCAGTGGAAAAAAAAGTGACAGTCTACACTGATCACTTTTTTCTCTTTTACTAGGTGATTGCCAGGGGCGATCAAGGGGTTAATTGGGGTGATGGAGGGCGATCTGGGGGCTAAGTGAAGTGTTTGGTGTACTCACTGTGAACTGTGCTCCTCTGCTGAGACCAACTGACGAAAAAAATCAGCAGAGGAGCACAGCAGCCATTTAACACATTATATTTATAAATATAATGTGTTAACTGGCTTGTGATTCGGTTTTTTAAAAATCATCAGCCTGCCAGCGATGATCATTGGCTGGCAGGCTGATGATGCAACCCCCCTCAAACTTTTGCCGGCCTGCGATGCGCATGCGCGGGCCGGCTTTGAGCGTATATGCGTGACTCTGCCTGGGACAGCCTCCTCCGAAACGCAATCCTGCGTTAGGCGGTCCGGAGGCGGTTAAGGTAGAAATTTTTTACACCTTTGTTTGCACTTTAATTATTTGTCCCCCTTGGGGTATAATTTTCTATCACTGTTACGTGCTCCATATATATATATATACCGATACTCATTTTTCCATCCATTACCTTTTCCCCTCTTTCTTTCAAGCCGATGTCTAGTGACTATTTGATTAAATCTATCAGTCATAAGGCATGTAGTAAGTAACCTTCATCTGATGTTTTTTTTTATGGTTTGTCCAGCCTCTTGCAATATGATTGGATGTGAGTGAGACATGTTTTGTCCCCATCTACATATTGGTGGCTTGAGATAATAGATACATACAAGTTTTACATATTTCCCTGTGGTTATGGTGGATCTAGGACCTTTTCGCTGGTCACATGTGCCGATGACGCGCTACGCATTTGATTTGAGATGCGAGCGGTGATTGGCTGTATATGGTGTAGCCATTGGATTGGGTGCGGCTGCATCCTTGATCCTGTTGACGGTGGCATGCCCACATTGGAACGTGATGACGTCACAGACATGCGCAATAGGCTTGTCGAGACGCCGACTTGAGTTAGAAACATGGCTGAGGTTATTGGATGGTACATATTGGGACATCAGGTACACATTGCTTTTATTATTAACTACAGATTGTCTGATTGGAGCCCAGACCATTTTAATTGTCACACATGTGTTGATTTGATTGAGCCCTCAGTTGATTGGCTCTACTATGTCACATGAGTGGCTAGTGTGGTGTATATATGATTGCCCTCTTTTTGTATTTGTATACTTGATAAAGGCTACTGCGTAGCCAAAACATCGTATCCTTTGTGTGTGCACTCTTGGCTCCCATTAAACAGTCACACCGGACATGCTGCTGTGAATCTTTTTTGCTATCTACCACTATTCCTGGGACTGCTTTGGATCTGTGGTCCTATCGTGGCTGGTGCATTCTGGATGGGTCAAGGGATCTGTTTGTGCTGCTCTGCAACTCTCTTTCATCGCTCATATGAAGGAACTGTCAGCCATCCAATCTACTATCACCTCTACTTGTTCTAGCCTCACCATTCTTAGAGCACAATGGCACAGAACGTCCTGTCGCCTGTCTGCACAAGAGGAACTTTTTTCATTTGGGAATGTAGTTGGCACAGATCAACATTGTCCTCTCACTGCAGCAAGAGCTCCAACACTTCTAACACCACCAGCACAACATCCACATCCCTTATTTGAAGCTCTCCTCATTTTTTTACAGCTACCCACCAAATTGGCTGACAGAAGAAAAATTGTATTTCACGAGTGCAAATGAAGTGTTGTGCACCTCAAAAAATTGCTATAGTTCACCGGCAGAAATAATAGATAGATTAACTCTCGTCTTTGTGTGTCACAGATGCAGATTAGGTGTACAGGCATCTCCCTTAAAAAAAAAAAAGGGGTTATGTCCCTGCACAATTAACAGACAGATTAACTATTGTATTCCTCTGTCACAGGGGCAGTTGAAGTGTTTTGAACCCAAAAAATGGCTGTGTCATGGACACAACTTATAGACTGATTAACTATTGTACTTCCGTGCCACTGAGGCAATTGGAGTGTTTTGCACCCAAAAAATAGCTGTGTCACTGACAAAATTAACAGACAGATTATTGTATTTCCGTGTCACTGGTGCAAATGAGTAGTATTGCATCAACCAAAAATGTCTACAGGTCCCCGTCAGACTAAACAGCCCAATTAAGTATTTGTGTGTCAATGGTGCAAAAGTGTTGTATGCAGGGTCACATGGTGCGCTGGCCAATCACAGCCATGCAAATACTAGGCATAACTGTGATGGTGTCACGATACTAGTGGAATATTGGTGGAATCCAATAGCAGGGACTAGGCCCAAACATAGGAGGCATCGGAGTTTAGAACAGGAGGTAGCAGGAATGGAGATGAAGGCAGCGATCCTGACCCACCGTGGCAGTATGCAGTGGAGATGAAGGCAGATGTTCAGGAGTAGCAGGGTAAACCGCAAGGAGGAGGAACAAACCAGAGAGAAAGTTCCAGGCGAGAGGACTGCACAAGCAGGAGCTAAAACGCCAATACTCAAGCAATGAGTAACAGGCTTGAGAGGTTTATATCTGGAACAGGAAGTAAGATGGCACCAGGTTGAGACACAATCCACCATCTTGACTGAGGGAAAACTTAAGGGCAAGACAGTCTGAACTACACAGACATAGCAGGATGATTCCTGACATTACTCCCACCTTAACAGCGGCCTCTGGACGAGACATGACTTGGTCTCCCAGGATGTCTTTGGTGAAATTGTTTGATCAGTCGGGGAGCATTACTATTACTCACCGGTTCCCAAGAATTTTCTTCAGAACCATAACCCTGTCACTTAATGAGGTATTGTAGGTGGTTCCTGAACATTCTAGAGTACAAGAGCTTGTCTACAAACAAAACTGTTCTTGCCCATCTACCGCATCTGGAGGAGGAGGGACACATACCGGAAAAGGGTTGGGCACGGCAGGCTGTAGTAGAGGCACATGAAAAACAGGATGTATGTTCATAGATTGTGTGAGTTTGAGCCGAACAGCTACTGGACCAATTTAATCTCGATAATCTTATAAGGCCCAACATCGTACCTAGGATTTCTACTGAGGTTGATAACGCTATGTTAGCTGCCTGAAGGCCCATAACATTTTTAAACGGAATGTATTCTATATGCATTCCGTTTCCGTATTTCCATTTTTCCATTCCGTTGAAAGATAAAACATGTCCTATTGCCCATAAATTACGTTCTGTGGCTTTATTCGAGTCAATCGGTCAGCAAAAAAAGAACACATACGGAATGTACTCCGTATGTCTTCCGTATCCGTTCCGTTTTTGCTGAACCATCTATTGAAAATGTTATGCCCAGCCCAATTCGTTCTATGTAATTACTGTTTACTGTACATGCCATACGTAAAAACTGAACGGAACCGGAGACACTACTGAAAAAAAACAAAATGGAAAAACAGATCCGGGAGAAACGGCCGCAAAACACTGAAAGACATACGGTCGTGTGACTGAGTCCTAAAACATTGGATTATTCTTTTCACAGCTTAATCATTTTCAATAGATGTCATCTCCTATACAAGGCATATTAGGGTACTTTGACACTAGCGTTAGAAGAATCCGGCAGGCAGTTCCGTTGCCGGAACTGCCTGCCGGATCAGGAAATCTGTATGCAAACAGATATCATTTGTTTCTGGATCCAGATAGGGATCCGTCTGACAAATGCATTGAAATACCGTATCCGTGTCTCCAGTATCATCCGGAAAAACTGTTTTTTTCCCCCAAAATTTTTAAAGGTCTGCGCAGACCGGAAAACCGGATCTGCTGAGACGCCAATTTCCTGAACACTTGGTACCGGATCTGGAATTAATATATTTCAATGGAAATGAATGCCAGATCCGGCGCGTGTTCTGGAATTTTAGCCGTAGAAAATACAGCAGCATGCTGCGGTATTTTCTCTGGCCAAATACCGTAAAAGGGACGGAACGGAAGACCTCCTGCTGCATACTGAACGGATTGCTTTCCATTCAGAATGCATTAGGACAAAACTGATGCGTTTTTTTCCGGTATTGAGCCCCTATGACGTAACTCAATGCCGGAAAACTTTAACGTTAGTGTGAAAGTAGCCTTAGTGAACTAAAGGCTATGTCATGCAAGGGACAATACAGATCTAGGATCGACAACATTATGACAAGGAGGAATGGCATTTCTTTTAATTTCACTCCCTTTAATAAATGTAATATTTTTCTATAAAAATACACTGGCTCTTCCTTTTCAGCTGTATAGTGATTGATTGGTTAATTGGTTATTACTGCTTTTTAACCTGTCTCTGTCTAGTTACACCTAGGGAGGTTTAAACAATTTGTGACTGCCTAAAGGCTACAGGAAATTAAAATTTCAAGTAAATACATTTTCATTGCACACGTATCTACAGTACAAACCAAAAGTTTTGACACACCTTCTCATTCAAAGAGTTTTCTTTATTTTCATGACTATGAAAATTGTAGATTCACACTGAAAGCATCAAAACTATTAATTATATACATATAATGGAATTATATACATAACAAAAAAGTGTAAAACAACTGAAAATATGTAATAGTCTAGGTTCGTCAAAGTAGCCACCTTTTGCTTTGATTACTGCTTTGCACACTTTTGGCATTGTCTTGTTGAGCTTAAAGAGGTAGTCACCTGAAATGGTTTTCACTTCACAGGTGTGCCCTGTCAGGTTTAATAATTTTATTTATTTTTTTCCTTATAAATGGGGTTGGGACCATCAGTTGCCTTGTGGAGAAGTCAGGTGGATACACAGCTGATAGTCCTACTGAATAGACTGTTAGAATTTGTATTATGGCAAGAAAAAAGCAGCTAAGTAAAGAAAAACGAGTGGCCATCATTACTTTAAGACAACAAGCAGAAGAGACTTGTTTGGGCTAAAGAAAACAAGGAATGGACATTAGACCAGTGGAAATCTGTGCTTTGGTCTGATGAGTCCAAATTTGAGATCTTTGGTTCCAACCACCGTGTCTTTGTGCGACGCAGAAAAGGTGAATGGATGGATTCTACATGCCTGGTTCCCACTGTGAAGCATAGAGGAGGAGGTGTGATGGTGTGGGGGTGCTTTGCTGGTGACACTGTTGGGGATTTATTCAAAATTGAAGGCATACTGAACCAGCATGGCTACCACAGCATCATGCAGCGGCATGCTATTCCATCCAGTTTGCGTTTAGTTGGACCATCATTTTATTTTTCAACAGGACAATGACCCCAAACACACCTCCAGGCTGTGTAAGGGCTGTTTGACCATGAAGGAGAGTGATGGGGTGCTGCGCCACATGACCTGGCCTCCACAGTCACCGGACCTGAACCCAATCGAGATGGTTTGGGGTGAGCTGGACCGCAGAGTGAAGGCAAAAGGGCAAACAAGTCCTAAGAATCTCTGGGAACTCCTTCAAGACTGTTGGAAGACCATTTCAGGTGACTACCTCTTGAAGCTCCTCAAGAGAATGCCCAGAGTGTGCAAAGCAGTAATCAAAGCAAAAGGTGGCTACTTTGAAGAAGCTAGAATATGACATATTTTCAGTTTGTTTCACATGTATATAATTCCACATCTATTAATTCATAGTTTTGATGCCTTCAGTGTGAATCTACAATTTTCATAGTCATGAAAATAAAGAAAACTCTTTGCATGAGAAGGTGTCCAAACTTTTGGTCTGTACTGTATATCTTATTAATAATTGTGTTATTTCACAGGTATTTCGTCATGGTGATAGAAGTCCTACTATGACATATCCTAACGACAAATATCAAGAACACTCTTGGCCAGATGGGTTTGGACAGCTGACTCAGGTATGCTAAATTGAAAAATAAATAAGTAAATTCATATATAAATTATATAAGTATTTATTAAAACATTATCATTCCCCATATTCCATGTTTGCAGCTTTTTAAATGATATTGTAACAAAAGCTTTTTGCAAGTTGCGTTTCTACTCTGCCCTAACCACTTTCTGAAAAGGGGTCGGGGTGAGTAAGCTAGGCACAGTTATCGTCATTTATGCCAGTTTTCTGGCATAAATAAAGACAGAAATCTATGGCAGTAGGCACACAAGCTGCCAGTGGATGAGCCTAATTAATAATGAGGTCTGCGCCTTGTCATACAGTTGCAAGAAAAAGTATGTGAACCCTTTGGAATGATATGAATTTCTGCACAAATTGGTCATAAAATGTGATCTGATCTTCATCTAAGTCACAACAATAGACAATCACAGTCTGATTAAATTAATAACACACAAAGAATTAAATGTTACCATGTTTTTATTGAACACACCATGTAAACACTCAGTGTAGGTGAAAAAATATGTGAACCCCTAGACTATTGACATCTCCAAGAGCTAATTGGAATGAGGTGTCAGCCAACTGGAGTCCAATCGATAAGATGAGATTGGAGGTGTTGGTTACAGCTGCCATGCCCTATAAAAAACACACACCAGTTCTTGGTTTGCTTTTCACAAGAAGCATTGTCTGATGTGAATGATGCCTCGCACAAAAGAGCTCTCAGAAGACCTATGATTAAGAATTGTTGACTTGCATAAATCTGGAAAGGGTTATAAAAGTATCTCCAAAAGCCTTGCTGTTCATCAAGGAGAAAGTTCAGCACTGCTGCTACTCTCCCTAGGAGTGGCTGTCCTCTAAAGATGACTGCAAGAGCACAGCGCAGACTGCTCAATGAGGTGAAAAAGAATCCTAGAGTGTCAGCTAAAGACTTACAAAAGTCTCTGGCATATGCTAACATCTCTGTTAGTGAATCTACGATATGTAAAACACTACACAAAAATAGATTTCATGGGAGGATGCCACAGAGGAAGCCACTGCTGTCCAAAAAAAACATTGCTGCACATTTACAGTTTGCACAAGATCACCTGGATGTTCCACAGCAGTACTGGCAAAATATTCTGTGGACAGATGAAACCAAAGTTGAGTTGTTTGGAAGAAACACACAACACTATGTGTGGAGAAAAAGACGCGCAGCACACCAACATCAAAACCTCATCCCAACTGTGAAGTATGGTGGTGGGGTCATCATGGGTTGGGGCTGCTTTGCTGCGTCAGGGCCTGGACGGATTTCTATCATCGAAGGAAAAATGAATTCCCAGGTTTATCAAGACATTTTGCAGGAGAACTCAAGGCCATCTGTCCATCAGCTGAAGCTCAACAGAAGATGGGTGTTGCAACAGGACAATGACCCAAAGCATAGAAGTAAATCAACAACAGAATGGCTTAAACAGAAGAAAATACGCCTTCTGGAGTGGCCCAGTCAGAGTCCTGACCTCAACCCGATTGAGATGCTGTGGCATGACCTCAAGAAAGCGAGTCACACCAGACATCCCAAGAATATTGCTGAACTGAAACTGTTCTGTAAAAAGGAATGGTCAAGAATTACTTCTGACCGTTGTGCACGTCTGATCTGCAACTACAGGAAACGTTTGGTTGAAGTTATTGCTGCCAAAGGACGTTAAACCAGTTATTAAATCCAAGGGTTCACATACTTTTTCCACCTGCACTGTGAATGTTTACATGGTGTGTTAAATAAAAACATGGTAACATTTAATTCTATGTGTGTTATTAGTTTAAGCAGACTGTGATTGTTTATTGTTGTGACTTAGATGAAGATCAGATCACATTTTATGACCAATTTGTGCAGAAATCCAGATCATTCCAAAGGGTTCACATACTTTTTCTTGCAACTGTACATTAGACACATCCTCTGGAAGAACAGGGGATATTAAGACCAGCGTAAAATGGCCTCAATTTCAACCCATTGTCTTTTATATTTCATGATCATTTAATGACAACTGTGCAATGAAAAATTTCCCCTGTGGTGGCTCTGCAGGGGATTAACCACTTGTCTTGTTCCCTAACAGATTACTGCTCATTTATTGGCATCTTAGCAGTGAGACCTGGTTTGCCAACCATTAATACATTTACTGATAATCTACAAAAAGTGTTTGTGTCTGCCATCTGTAGTGCCCAGCAGAAAAAAACACCATCTATGCTTTTACGCGGATCAGTTTTCGTTCGTCCAATTCTCTGCATATGGTATTTGCCAGGTTGTAGCCAGATCTCCGCCGGTCCCAATTATAGTTAATGGGGCCAGACAGCAATACTGTAGCTTCCAGCAATGCCAAAATACAGAGAGATATACAAGCGTAGTCTAAACTGTACACTTAAAACACCATAGGGTACTTTCATACTAGAGTTATTCTTTCTCGTTATTGAAATACGGTAAAAGGTCTCAATACCGGAAAAAAACGAATCAGTTTTGTCCTAATGCATTCTGAATGGAAACCAATCCGTTAAGTATGCATCAGGATGTCTTCCGTTCCGTCACTTGTACGGTATTTGACCAGACAAAATACCGCAGTTTGCTGCAGTATTTTTTTCCGGCCAAAATCCCGGAACCATACCACACTTGCCATTAATTTCCAAGTGTTCTGGAAATTGCCGCATTGCCAGATCCAGTTTTCTGGTCTGCGCATGCGCCAGCATATCGGAGGATCTAGTTTTGCTTTTGATCTTTGAAAAAATTTAAATACTGGATCCGTTATTCCAGATGATACCAAATGAGACGGATCCAGTATATCACAGGATCCGTCTAACGGATCCGGGGAAAAAAGCTATTTGATTGTATACGGCTTGCCGAATCTGGCAGGCAGTTCCGGTGCCAGAACTGCCTGCCGGATTCTAACAACGCTAGTGTGAAAGTACCCTTAGATGCAGAAAGTAGGGCATAGTACCACTTATCTTGTCCTGTATAATTGGTGCAATTTCGAGTATCTGCTTATACAAATATACTGCACAGTATAATTTCTCCTGTTCTGCATACTGGGTGTAATTATCAGTATGATCTGCCCTTATTCTCTATATATAAGTGCTGCACATTACCACTTCTATTGTCCAGTAAGCTACGCATAACAGCTTAGTATCTACTCTTATTCTGTACATAGGAGGACACTGTACAGTACCACTCGTCTTGTCCTGTATGCTTAGTGTAATTCCCAGTATCTCCTTTTAATATGTATATACATTAATGGATGTAATTCTCTATCTGCAATTCTGCTTATATGAATATGCCGCAAGCCCAGGAGAAACAGGGCAACGTATAGGAATGGCAACAACAGTTGTTTACACAACTCAGTGTCAGTCCTCACTACTATGGCCGGCAGTGACTGGATGGGTGCTGCACACTACCACTTCTCTTTTCCTATATGCTGGGCATAACTGCTTATCATGTACCCCTATTCTGTGGACACTTCACAGTACCCCTTCTCTTGTCCTGTATGCTGTGTGTAATTTGCAGTATCTCCTCTTGTTGTGCATATACATAGACATTGCACAGTACCACTTCTCGTCCTGTATGCTTGGTGTAATTCTCAGTGTTCTGTTTTATTCTGTATATATGGGCACTGCACAGTACAACTTCTCTTGTCCTGCATGCTGGGTATAATTACTCATTATATGCAATTATTGTATACTGTACATACAGGTGAAACTAAAATAATTGGAATATTGCGCAAAAGTCCATTTATTTCAGTAATGCAATTTAAAAGGAATTGCATTAATGCAGCTTAAAGGGACACTGACAGGCCCAATAAGCATAATTATCTACATATATATATATATGTCTTCTAATTGCGGACAAGAATAGGACATGTTCTATAGGCTCTACAAAAAACGCAGTGTACGCCCGATCAGGCCTGATCTTGTGCGCACACTTGCGTTCAGTCCGCCCCACCGCAGTGACAGAATATTATTTTTTTCTGTTCACTGCAATAACACCGTTAAATCGCTGCGGCGCTATAAAAAGATCACTTTTGAGGGGCATGGCGAGTTAGCGGAAATCTTTTTTTTTTGTTTTTTTCTTACAAAGTCTCATATTCCACTAACTTGTGACAAAAAATAAAATCTCACATGAACTCACCATACTCCTCATGGAATCCAAATGCGTAAACATTTTTAGACACTTATATTCCAGACTTCTTCTCACGCTTTAGGGCTCCTAAATCAATTTCCACTAACTTGTGCAAAAAAAAAAACTTCTATGAACTCTCCATGCCCCTTACGGAATACCTTGGGTGTCTTCTTTCCAAAATGGGGTCACATGTGGGGTATTTATACTGCCCTGGCATTTTAGGGGCCCTAAAGCGTGAGAAGAAGTCTGGAATCCAAATGTCTAAAAATGCCCTCCTAAATGGAAATTGGGCCCCTTTGAGCATCTTGGCTGCAAAAAAAGTGTCACACATGTGGTATCGCCATACAGAAGAAGTACAGCAATTTGTTTTGGGGTGTCTTTTTACATATACCCATGCTGGGTGAGAGAAATATCTTTCTAATTACAACTTTGTATAAATAAAATGAGAAAAGTTTATATTTCTCTCACCCAGCATGGGCATATGTAAAAATACACCCCGAAACACATTGCCCTACTTCTTCTGAGTACGGCAATACAACATGTGGGACACTTTGTTGCAGCCAAGATGCGCAAAGGGGCCCAATTTCCAATGGGTACTTTCAGGATTTCACAGGGCATTTTTACGAATTTGGATTCCAAACTACTTCTCACGCTTTAGGGCCCCTAAAATGCCAGGGCAGTATAAATACCCCACATGTGACCCATTTTGGAAAGAAGACACCCCAAGGTATTCCGTGAGGGGTATGGTTAGTTCATGTAAAATTTAATTTTGTCACAGGTTAGTTGAATATGAGACTTTGTAAAAAAAAAAAAAAGAATAATATTCCGCTAACTTGTGACAAAAAATAAAAACTTACATGAACTTACTATGCCCATCAGCGAAAAACTTAGGGTGTCTACTTTCCGAAATGGGGTAATTGTGGGGTGTTTCTACTGTCTGGGCATTTTAGAACCTCAGGAAACATGACAGGTGCTCAGAAAGTCAGAGCTGCTTCAAAATGCGGAAATTCAAATTTTTGCACCATAGTTTGTAAACGCTATAACTTTTACCCAAACCAATAAATATACACTTATTGAATTTTTTTTTTATATCAAAGGCATGTAGAACAATAAATTTAGAGAAAAATGTATATAGAAATGTAGTTTTAATTGAAAAAATTTCCAACCGAAAGTGAAAAATGATGTTTTTTTGCAAAAATTTAGGTAAATTTCGATTAATATCAAAAAAAGTAAAAATGTCAGCAGCAATGAAATACCACCAAATGAAAGCTATATTAGTGAGAAGAAAAGGAGGTAAAATTTATTTGGGTCGTAAGTTGTATGACCGAGCAATAAACGGTGAAAGTAGTGTAGTGCAGAATTGTAAAAAGTGGTCTGGTCATTAAGGGGGTTTAAGCTAGCGGGGCTGAGCTGGTTAACCCCCTTAAGGACACAGGACAACCCCCCCCCCCCCCCCCGGCGCTGTGTCAGGATGCCCGCTGAATGATTTCAGCGGGCATCCTGTCACAATTAACCCCCGCTGCGCCGCAATGTAAATTTAAACTTGGGACGTACCGATGAGCCCTAAGTCCTTAAGGGGTTAATACACATTAGAAGATCTGTGCATGCATCTATATAGCTAATTATGCTTATTGGGCCTGTCAGTGTCCCTTTAAAATTATAACTTTGTGAAAAGGTTCAATATTCTAGGCTCAAAATGTCACACTCTAGTCAGCTGATTAATCTATACCCCCTGAGCAAAGGGTACCTCAAAATTGTGACTTTGGGGTTTGAGAGCTATAAGCCATAATTGTTCAACAAATAAAGGCTTGAGATATCTCTTTGCATGTAATGAGTCTAACTCATATGTTAGTTTCACCTTTTAAGTTGCATTACTGAAATAAATGAACTTTGCACAATATTCTAATTTTTCGAGTTTCACCTGTATGTATACTGCACAGTACCATTCTGTATCCTGGATGTAATTATCTACCTACAATTATTCTGCATTTATGAACATGTCGCAAGCCCAGCAGAAGCGGAGCATAGCAGTGGCAACAACAGTTGTTCACACAAATCATAGTGTCAATCATCACTCTGATGCCTCCTAGGGCCGGGCAAAATCAAAAGTGGGGTCCCAAATCTTGTAATGATGTACTAACAGTTACATTCTGTCTATTCTGGCGCTCCCTCACAGATTTACACCCCGTAAAGTTCCTCACACAGTTCTTAACCCTCATGGCCCCAGAATATGCCACATGCCCCCTCCCCCTACAGCAATGAGTTCCCATTACTCACAGCATCTTAGAGTGTTAAAAACCAAATGTGCAGGATTCCTCTTCAAGCGCGCTATCCCCCAGAGGAGATCAGGGAAAGCACCTTGTTCTAAAAATGAGTTGCATCCCTTACTAGGCTTCCAGGCTCATTGTTAGCATATCCCAGTTTAAGCCACTAGATGGCAGCACTGAACTGTGATAAAGTGACTTCTATACAGAATAATGGAACAATTTACATCTGATAATTGTAAGTTGTGGTCCACTTGGGGGACTTAACAAAAAGTAAAGAAAATATAAAAAAAGTTTTCGAAATATAAAAAAAAACATACAAATTAAAACCACCCCCATTTGTATTAAATACTATTGCCCATACTATTAAAATATTTTTTTAAAGTTGCCCATATGGTGAATGGCGTAACAGAAAAAATTAAAAAAATGCCATTGAAAAGAAAAAAGAAAAAAAATGTCATTTAGAGATTTTTTTCATCACTTTATCTCCCAAGAAAATTGAATAAAAAATGATCAAATCACACAACCCAAATGGTATTTTCAAAAATGACAGATCGTCCCGCTAAAAATGAGCCCCCACACATCTCCATTGAAATGGTGACCGCATGGGATGAGGTTTTTAAAGGGCTGTGACATAACAGGGGCTGGCTAGCTGCTGATTGGCTGCCTGCACTGCATTATGGGTGATTTTGCATTCCCAGGCTTCTTACTTTCATTTTGTAATTAGTGTAGCTGCTACTTTAGGGGAAAAAAAAAATTTCATTACCACAAAACGCAAGGAAATTTGGTTTCATTGCAAATCAAATTTTTCCGAAACATCGGATCAAATTCCACTTCGGTAGCTTTGATTTGCTTAAAACTGTTAGCAACTATGTATCTCTTTACAGAAGTGAAAATGGGAGTAATGGTACATCCACTAATAACAAGGAACAGTTCCAAAGTATACGTCACAGTGTATTTCTCCCCCAATTACTGTATATAGGCAAATGGCAACAATGATGATAGAAGTAGTAGTCCTTGAACTCTGTCGAAACAATTTGCAATCTTTCCAAGCTGGTTGAAGGGTGAAAAGTGCTGTAACCTGTTAATCCTTCCACAAACAGTAGTCTATAGCTATAAACTAGCAAATTCCTTGCTTTTACGCACGCACGGTCTTGTGATTATTGATAGTCTTTGGATATCTGTTCTCTCAGAGATTCTTCCCTTCACAGGAATGTTTTTCCTGGACAAAGTCTCTATATTTGCCTTCTAACGCATAAGAATCTACCTCTCTTACAGGCAGAGCTAAGTTGAACTAGCTGATACTATCTGGATTGTTCCTCCTTCAAAGTTCATTGAGTCGAGTCAGGGCATAATTAACTAAATTGCACCACCTATAGAAAGTGTTTGGAAATACATACAAAGCATTAATCATTTTGGTAATGTACCAAATTAACATTTTGGTTTTGGAGAACAGGAGACACTGCGTATTAGTAGAGATGTAGCGAACATAAAATTTTCCTTTCACGAACGCGAATTTCTACAAATGTTCGCGAACATGCGAACCGTCATTGACTTCTATAGGCGGGTGAATTTTAAAACCCACAGGGACTCTTTCTGGCCACAATAGTGATCGAAAAGTTGTTTCAAGGGGACTAACACCTGGACTGTGGCATGCCGGAGGGGGATCCATGGCAAAACTCCCATGGAAAATTACATAGTTGACGCAGAGTTGGATTTTAATCCATAAAGGGCATAAATCACCTAACTACCTAACAATCCAAATGAACAACGTGGTTTAAAACATCCAGTGTGTGTATACGATCAGGTATGATGTTGTATCAATCAGGTAGTGTAAGGGTTACGCCCACTTCAGACATTGACAGACCAAACTCCCCTTTTAATGCACCGCAAACAGTCCATTTGCCCAACCGCAAACTTCCCATTTGCACAAGGTTGGATACCAAGCTAGCCGTGTCCCGTTGATGTCATTGAAGGTTTATTCCTCCATCCAGCCACGTACAACACCAAGGGTCCCCGAAAGGTGAATTGAATAGATTTTTCGAACAGGGTTCGATGGTTAAAAAAACGCTGGCTCCCTCCCCTTTGTTTAAATCCATGGTCACTGCGTCTGTGCCATGCAATTTACTGTCCCACCCGATATGAGTGCTATTTTCTATAGTTCTCTCTTCTCATCAGTTTAATCCCTGTTACGTCCCCAATCTGGGGTCCATTTATTAAGAGGATTTTTCGAACGTGGAGATGGTTAAAAAAACGCTGGCTCCCTCCCCTTTGTTTGAATCCACGCCACGGTCACTGCGTCTGCGCCGTGCAATTTACTGTCCCACCCGATATGAGTGGCATTTCCTGTAATTCTCTCTTCTCATCAGTTTAATCCCTGTTACGTCCCCAATCTGGGGTCCATTTATTAAATAGATTTTTCGAACTGGGAGATGGTAAAAAAATTGCTGGCTCCCTTCCCTTCGTTTGAATTCACGCCACGGTCACTGCATCTGCGCCGTGCAATTTACTGTCACACCCGATATGAGTGCTATGTAGTACTATTCTCATCAGTTTATTCCCTGTTATGTCCCATATCAGGGTGGGATTGCCTTTTGTGAAAACATTTTTAGGCCGGGTACTTTCGACTGCCTTCACAGTGACAGACCAAACTCTGATACACCAAACTGAATTGATTTTAGGAATCGGGAGATGGAAAAAGCAGCTTGGTCGGTCCTCTTACTCCCAAGTTGGGGCACTGCGCGTGCACTGAGCAATGTGCTGTGACACCCTATATGAGTGGTGTCTTAAAGGGCTTCTGTCACCCCACTAAACCTTTTTTTTTGTTTTCTTATACTCACTATACTGCAATTTATGCCTACATAATCAAATTAATCATTTCGGTTCAGTAGATTGTCTTAAAAACGTCCTTTTAACCACTTCAACCCCGCTAGCTAAAACCCCCTTAATGACCAGGCCACTTTTTACACTTCTGCACTACACTACTTTCACCGTTTATCGCTCGGTCATGCAACTTACCACCCAAATGAATTTTACCTCCTTTTCTTCTCACTAATAGAGCTTTCATTTGGTGGTATTTCATTGCTGCTGACATTTTTACTTTTCACTTTCAGCTGTAAAATTTTGCAAAAAAAACAACATCCATATATAAATTTTTCGCTAAATTTATAGAACAATAAATTTAGCGAAAAATTTATATTTGGATGTCGTTTTTTTTGCAAAATTTTACAGCTGAAAGTGAAAAGTAAAAATGTCAGCAAAGTGTCTTTGATAAAAAAATGTTTGGGCAAAAAAAAATGGTTTGGGTAAAAGTTATAGCGTTTACACACTATGGTACAAAAATGTGAATTTCCGCTTTTTGAAGCAGCTCTGACTTTCTGAGCACCTGTCATGTTTCCTGAGGTTCTACAATGCCCAAACAGTAGAAAAACCCCACAAATGACCCCATTTCGGAAAGTAGGCACCCTAAGGTATTCGCTGATGGGCATAGTGAGTTCATAGAACTTTTTATTTTTTGTCACAAGTTAGCGGAAAATGATGATTTTTTTTATTTTTTTTTCCTTACAAAGTCTCATATTCCACTAACTTGCGACAAAAAATAAAAAATTCTAGGAACTCGCCATGCCCCTCACGGAATACCTTGGGGTGTCTTCTTTCCAAAATGGGGTCACTTGTGGTATAGTTATACTGCCCTGGCAATTTAGGGGCCCAAATGTGTGAGAAGTACTTTGCAATCAAAATGTATAAAAAATGGCCTGCGAAATCCGAAAGGTGCTCTTTGGAATGTGGGTCCCTTTGCCCACCTAGGCTGCAATAAAGTGTCACACATGTGGTATCGCCGTATTCAGGAGAAGTTGGGGAATGTGTTTTGGTGTGTCATTTTACATATAACCATGCTGGGTGAGAGAAATATCTTGGCAAAAGACAACTTTTCCAATTTTTTTATACAAAGTTGGCATTTGACCAAGATATTTTTCTCACCCAGCATTGGTATATGTAAAATAACACCCCAAAACACATTCCCCAACTTCTCCTGAGTACGGCGATACCAGATGTGTGACACTTTTTTGCAGCCAAGGTGGGCAAAGGGGCACATATTCCAAAGAGCACCTTTCGGATTTCGCAGGCCATTTTTTACACATTTTGATTGCAAAGTACTTCTCACACATTTGGGCCCCTAAATTGCCACGGCAGCATAACTACGCCACAAGTGACCCCATTTTGGAAAGAAGACACCCCAAGGTATTCCGTGAGGGGCATGGCGAGTTCCTAGAATTTTTTATTTTTTGTCACAAGTTAGCAGAAAATGATGATTTTTTTTTTTCCTTACAAAGTCTCATATTCCACTAACTTGTGACAAAAAAAAAAAATTCTAGGAACTCGCCATACCCCTCACGGCATACCTTGGGGTGTCTTCTTTCCAAAATGGGGTCACTTGTGGCGTAGTTATACTGCCCTGGCAATTTAGGGGCCCATATGTGTGAGAAGTAGTTTGCAATCGAAATCTGTAAAAAATGACCGGTGAAATCCGGGTAATGAGATTTTTCTTTCCGTTCAGCCTCTGGGCTAAAAGAAAAAATGAACGGCACAGATTTCTTCATTCGCATCGATCAATGTGGATGAAAAAATCTCTGCCAAAAAAAAAAAAGGAGGGGAAAGGCGTCTGCCAGGACATAGGAGCTCCGCCCAACATCCATACCCACTTAGCTCGTATGCCCTGGCAAACCAGATTTCTCCATTCACATCAATCGATGTGGATGAATAAATCATTGCCGGGATTTTTTTTTTTTTAATATACAAAGTGTTTGCCAAAGCATAGGAACACCGCCTCCTCCTCAGCTCGTATGCCTTGGCAAACGTATCTGTTACTGCAGAGGAGAAATCTCGTCTTGCAGCGCCGCATTCACCGACTTGCGTGTAATCTGACAGCAGCGCAATGCTTCTGTCAGAATGCACATCAGTGCTGCAGCTAGTCGATCGGTTGGTCCACCTGGAAGGTAAAAAAAAAAAAAAAAAGAAAAAACCAGGCCGCAACGCAATCATTTTATTAACTTTGGAACAGAACATATAAACTTTAACTTTTTGAACTAAACATTAACCTTTTTGCTTACTGGTGAGATGTGATCCCTATGTTAAGTGTACCTGTGTGTGGTACTTCCGGAAACACTCTCCAAAGCATAGGGCAGGGTGGTCAGGACAGTCAGGACAAATAGCGGGTGTCACGCCTTATTACACTCCTGCTACAGACACAACATTTTTTTCGGGGTGGCGGTCGGTTTGAGGTACCAGGAACGACACTGGGGAAATGTCGCTCGTGTAGACGGCTAACTACACTGGTGGATGGGGCCACGGAACCTCCTGGGTACAGGAGGTTCGCGATGATCTCTTCCTGAAATTTGAGGAAGGATCCTGTTCTCCCAGCCTTACTGTAGAGAACAAAACTATTATACAGAGCCAATTGAATTAAATATAAAGACACCTTCTTATACCAGCGTCTGGTTCTGCGGGAAACTAAATACGGAGACAACATCTGGTCATTGAAGTCTACCCCTCCCATGTGAAGGTTATAGTCGTGGACTGAGAGGGGCTTTTCAATGACACGGGTTGCTCGCTCAATTTGGATTGTCGTGTCTGCGTGAATGGAGGAGAGCATGTAAACGTCACGCTTGTCTCTCCATTTCACCGCGAGCAGTTCTTCGTTACACAATGCAGCCCTCTGCCCCCTTGCAAGACGGGTGGTAACGAGCCGTTGGGGGAAGCCCGCGCGACTAGTTCGCGCGGTGCCACAGGCGCCAATCCGTTCTAGAAACAAATGCCTAAAGAGGGCCACACTTGTGTAAAAATTGTCCACATAAAGATGGTACCCCTTGCCGAATAAGGGTGACACCAAGTCCCAGACTCTTCCCACTGCTCCCCAGGTAGTCAGGGCAACCGACCGACTCCAGGGTCTGATCTTTTCCCTCATAGATCCGAAATTTGTGGGTATAGCCTGTGGCCCTTTCACAGAGCTTATACAATTTGACCCCATACCGGGCGTGCTTGCTTGGGATGTATTGTTTGAAGCCAAGGCGCCCGGTAAAATGTATCAGGGACTCGTCTACGCAGATGTTTTGCTCAGGGGTATACAAATCTGCAAATTTCAGGTTGAAATGGTCTATGAGGGGCCGAATTTTGTGGAGCCGGTCAAAAGCTGGGTGGCCTCTGGGACTGGAGGTGCTGTTATCACTAAAGTGCAGGAAACGCAGGATGGTCTCAAATCGTGTCCTGGACATAGCAGCAGAGAACATGGGCATGTGATGAATTGGGTTCGTGGATCAATATGACCGCAATTCATGCTTTTTAGTTAGACCCATGTTGAGGAGAAGGCCCAGAAAAGTTTTAATTTCGGAAACCTGGACTGGTCATAAGAGCTTCCCGGGTTGGCGGATATAAATTGTGTGGCATACCGATTTGTTTCGGCCACGACTAAGTCCAAGAGCTCCGCAGTCAAGAACAGCTCAAAAAATCCCAGGGCCGAACCGATCTGAGCTGTCTCAACCCGAACTCCAGACTGGGCGGTGAAAGGGGGAACTACAGGTGCGGCTGAAGTTGGGGACTGCCAATCAGGGTTTGCCAGCACCTCAGGGATTCTAGGGGCTCTACGGGCACGTCTTTGCGGTGGCTGCGACGGGGTCACTACTGCTCGTGCCACCGTACCAGCTTCAACTGCCCTTCTGGTGCTCGCCACTTCACGATGTTGTACGGCAGTGCTGGTACTAGGTCCAGGAAGGGCTGCGCTGCTGGTGTATGCCTCACCACGTAATCCGACAGCACCAGCCCCACTCTGCTGCTCTTGAAGCGGATCCTGCGCAACCTGTAGTCTAGCGACACGGGGCCGGGTACGCCTGGTGCTATCAGGGACCTCAGCCTCCTCGTCCGAACTTTGGGTCAGAGAGCCACTGCTTTCTACAGGTTCGTATTCTGACCCGCTAGATTCGTCAGATGAGGGTTCCCATTCCTTATCCGACTGGGTCAGAAGCCTGTATGCCTCTTCAGAAGAATACCCCCTGTTTGACATTTGGGCAACTAAATTTATGGGTATTTCCTGAGACTACCCAAAAAAAAAAGTAAGCCTGTCTTACAAATGGGAGGCTAGCGAAGTACCGGAGGCCGCAGCGGTTGATAAAAAATATCAAAACTGATTTTTTTATCGCCGCAGTGCGTGTAAAGTGAATGTGCAGTGATCAAAAAAAATAAAAAATTTTGTCACTGCGGTGGGGCGGGCGTGGGCGAACGCACGTGTGGGCAACCGATCAGGCCTGATCAGTTTGCACTGATCACTTTTTTCCTTTTCACTAGTGATTGACAGGGGCAAGAAGGGGTGATCAAAGGGTTAATTGGGGTGCTGGGAGGTGATCTGGGGGCTAAGTGTGGTGTTGGTGGGTACTCACAGTGATGTGTGCTCCTGTGCTCCTCTGCTGGAACCAACTGACCAAATGAAGGAGCAGAGGAGCACAGCAGCCATATAACCACATCATATTTACTAATATGATGGGTTATCTGGCTGCTGATTCGTTTTTTTGAAAATCAGCAACCTGCCAGCCACGATCATTGGCTGGCAGGTTGATGACGAACTTGTCTTTTGAATTTTGCCGGCCCGCGATGCGCATGCGTGGGCCGGCTTTCCCCGAAATCTTGCGTCTCGCGAGAGGACGCACCGGCGCGTCCACCCAGAAGAACAGGACCGCCGCAAAGACGCAATCCTGCGTACAGCGGTCCTGAGCAGGTTAAAATATGCTAATTACCTTGCTACCAGCAAGTAGGGCGGCTACTTGCTGGTAGCAGCCGCATCCTCCGATCCTAAAGACGCCCCCTTCTTGTGTAGATTGACAGTGCCAGGGAACAGGATTGTTCTCTGCTGGCCCTGTTTGCATTCAAAATCTCGCGCCTGTGCCGTAACGGTATTCAGTGGGAGCAGGCGCAATGAGAGACGGCCGCTCCATCCTCAATGTGCCTGCGCCGGGTGTAGATGTGATGTCATCGGCGCAGGCGCATTGAGGATGGAGCGCCTGCGCCGACTGAATACCGTTACGGCGCAGGCGCAAGATCTTGATAGCAGACAGGGCCAGCAGAGGACTATCCCGTTCACTGGCCCTGTCAATCAACATGCGGAGGGGACGTTTTTTGGGGGGGGAATCTGAGCATGCGGCTGCTACCAGCAAGTAGCCGCCCTACTTGCTGGTAGCAAGGTAATTTGCATATTTTAAAAGCATGGTTTTAAGACAATCTACTGAACCGAAATGATTAGATTATGTAGGCATAAATCGCACTATAGGGATTATAAGTAAACAAAAGGTTTAGTGGGGTGACAGAAGCCCTTTAACTAGTACTATTCCTATTAGTTTAATGCCTGTTACATCCCCTATCCGGGGACGTGTGTCGAATTGATTAACCATTGTCGAATTAACGAACCATTACGACATCCTGGAATAATTTAGTTCTGAGCTTTGTACTTGATTTGTATTGGAATTGATGGGGATATATTGATCGCTTTTGGTCTGATCATAATGAAGCAACGGTTTTATCATCTGGGGTGTGGCAACATTGCCAACACACTCATAGAGGTAATGACCGCTTCATTGTGATACGCAAGCCCCTTCACCACAACAAGGTAACGATCACGAAAGGGGAATTGACACTTGTATGTGCCTTTTTTTTGAAGCGGGGTAGGCCAGAAGTTCTATCGCAAACTGGGATAGCTCAGGCTACAGGTCAACTCTGCACACCAAGTAGTCAAGGGGTTCATCACTCCTCAGAGTGTCTATCTGCAGTTAAGGTGAGGTAGTCTGCCACCTGTTGGTCAAGTCGTTCTCTAAGGCTACTTTCACACTAGCGTTCGATCGGATCCGTTCTGAACGGATCCGCTCATATTAATGCAGACGGTGGCTCCGTTCAGAACGGATCCGTCTGCATTATAACTTAGAAAAATTTTCTAAGTGTGAAAGTAGCCTGAGCAGATCCGTTCAGACTTTACATTGAAAGTCAATGGGGGACGGATCCGCTTGAAGATTGAGCCATATGGTGTCATCTTCAAGCGGATCCGTCCCCATTGACTTCCATTATAAGTCGGAACGGATCCGCTCGCCTCCGCATGGCCAGGCGGACACCCAACGCTGCTTGCAGCGTTCGGGTGTCCGCTCACTGAGCGGAGCGGAGGCTGAGCGCTGGCAGACGGATGCATTCTCAGTGGATCCGCCTCCACTGAGAATGCATTAGGGCCAGACGGCTGCGTTCAGGGCTGCTTGTGAGCCCCTTCAAACGGAGCTCACGAGCGGACACCTGAACGCAGGTGTGAAAGGAGCCTAAGGCTTGATCCCGAAGGGCTGTGGCGATGTGTAGGACTGAAAAAGCTCTGCCACTTCACTGCACAGTACCACTTCTCCTGTCCTGTATACTGAGTGTAATCCTCAGCATCTGCTCTTATTCTTTATACTGTATATGGACACTGCACAGTAACACTAGTGTTGAGCGCGAATATTCGAATTGCGAATTTTTTTCTCGAATATCGCGATTTCGAGATTTCGCGAATATTTAGAATATAGTGCTATATATTCGCGAAATCGAATATTCATTTTTTAATTTTTTTTTTAATGCTCCAGTCAGTGCCCATTGCCGCTTCTGCCGACTTCCGTGCTCGTGGAGCGTCCCCATCACCATGGGAACGTCTCCATATACTAGAATGTACTGTCGGATTTGAGAATTACGTTGAAATCGCAATTCGATTAATTCAAGTTATAATAATCGAATTGCGATTTCAACTTAACTGCTATATTCCATATTCGTTAATTCTAGCCTAATATGGAATATAGCAGTACTAAGTTGAAATCGCCATGCGATTACTTCGAGTTATATTAATCGCATTGCGATTTCAACTTGGACCTGGTTTACTATAGTTGGCTTCAATGGCTTGGTAGAATTTGTGAATATGACGAATGTATTCGCCATATTCCACAAAACGAAGATAACAAATGTATTTGTCTATTCCACAAAACAAAGATATTCTCCATTATTTTGTTTATTTAAAAAAAAGCTAAGTAATATAATCGCATAGCGAATTAAACTTAGCTGTCTCTATAGTCAACTTTCCTATATGATTGCTAGAATTCACGAAGTTGATGAATAGGTAGCTAAAACAAAGATGGAGAATATCTTCGTTTTGTGGAATAGACAAATACATTCGTTATCTTCGTTTTGTGGAATATGACGAATACATTCGTCATATTCGCAAATTCTACCAAGCCATTGAAGCCAACCATAGTAAACCAGGTCCAAGTTGAAATCGCAATGCGATTAATATAACTCAAAGTAATCGCATGGCGATTTCAACTTAGTACTGCTATATTCCATATTCGTTAATTCTAGCCTAATATGGAATATAGCAGTGCTAAGTTGAAATCGCAATTTGATTATTATAACTTGAATTCATCGAATTGCGATTTCAACTTAGCACTGCTATATTCCATATTAGGCTAGAATTAACGAATATGGAATATAGCAGCAACCATAGTAAACCAGGTCCAATTTGAAATCGCAATTCGATTAATTCAAGTTATAATAATCGAATTGCGATTTCAACTTTTTACGTATATTCTTAATATTGCTCTAACTTCGTAATTTTCGTAATATTCTAAAAGACGAAGTTATAGCAATATAACGAATATTCTAAAAGACGAAGTTAGAGCAATATTACGAAATTTCGTAAAATACACAGACTGCAATTTAGCTAATATAGTGCTATAGTAATTTTTTTAATAGTGTACATATTTAACCAAACTTAAGTTCAGAAGAGGCAAAAAAATTAGAGAGAAAAAAAGGATTATAGCACTATATTAGCTAAATTACAATCTATATGTGTATTTTACGAAATTTCGTAATATTGCTCTAACTTCGTCTTTTAGAATATTCGTAATATTCTAAAAGACTAAGTTAGAGCAATATAACGAAATTTCGTAAAATACACATATTAGCCTAGCCATAGTAAATTAGTCATAAGGACGTTGCATTATACTATTAAAAGAAAAATCGCAATACGCGATTAATTAAATTGCATATTATTCGCGATAATTGGAAATAATTACGAATATTCGATTTCGACGAATATAACACGAATATTCATATGAATATTCGCGAAATATCGCGAAATCGAATATGGCACCTACCGCTCATCACTAAGTACCACTTCTCCTGTCCTGTATACTGAGTGTAATCCTCAGCATCTTCATTTATTCTGTATACATTTATACTGCATAGTACCACTTCTCCTGTCCTGTATACTAAGTGTAATCCTCAGCATCTGCATTTATTCTGTATACATGGATACTGCATAGTACCACTTCTCCTGTCCTGTATACTGAGTGTAATCCTCAGCATCTGCTCTTATTCTGTATATAGACACTGCACAGTACCACTTCTCCTGTCCTGTTGTCATGCCCCGCCCTGACTATGTGCAGAAGTTGGCCAGAATAGCAGCACGAGTTTAGTGTTTTGTTTTGGAGCTGTGCTGGATCCGCCTCTCATCAGGTGCACTGGGTGGGGTCATTAGTTTAAATAGCACTCCATCCCAGTTCTCTGAGCAGATTATAGGAATCACTTTGGTCTTGGAAGCTAGGAAGGAAGGTTGTCTGTCCCAGCTCCAGAAAGATAAGTGTGGTTTCAAGTTTTGTTGTTTGCTGTCTTGGTTGTTTTGTGTCATCTCTCCCATCCAGGTTCTGTGCGAGCAGGCTGCTCCTATTTCCCCTCTTCACCATCTCAGGGAATTTAGGGTGTTTCAGCCCAGGCACGGGGACACATCATACCTACCACCAAGGTCTGCATGTGGGTTGAGCAGTGCAGGGAGAGAGGTCAGGGATTAGCTAGGAGGTGACCCTTCCCCTGCCTCTCGCCTAGAGCCTGGCTGGTGGTTTATCTGTGAGTCTGAGTGCACGTCCGCCATGACATTATAATCTGCCTTAACTTTGACTGTCATTGCTCAGCGGTTTTGTGATGGCGTCAATCGAAGCATTAGTTGACCGCATGCAGGGGCTATCCCTAGAGGTTGTGGAGCTACGTGGTTCGGTCACACGGTGTCAGAATGCTCTGGCATCTGGTGCAGGTCAAATTTGTGTGGAGCCTAAAGTGGCTCTTCCTGATCGCTTTTCAGGGGGTATGGATGACTTTATCCGTTTTAGAGAGTCCTGCAAATTGTACTTTCGGCTGCGTCCATCATCGTCAGGTGATGAGAGTCAGAGGATAGGTATAATTATTTCTCTGTTTAAAGGGGACGCGCAATCCTGGGCCTTTTCTCTGCCACCTGGTTCTCGGGCCCTCCGGTCGGTGGAGGAATTTTTTAAGGCTTTGGGATTAATCTACGATGACCCAGATTGGGTCTCGATGGCGAGATTTGTTTCAGGGGGAACATACTGCAGAGGCTTACTGTGTTGAGTTTAGGAGATGGGCTACTGAATCAGAGTGGAATGATCCCGTGTTACGTAGTCAGTTTTGTCAGGTGTTATCTGAAAGATTGAAGGATGCCCTTGCTTTTCATGAATACCCAGACTCTTTGGAGAATGCCATGTCTTTAGCAGTACGGCTAGATAGACGTATCAGAGAGAGGTGTAGGGCTCCCTCCGCGCAAGGGATCCCTTCTGTGAGTGGTTTTGTCTCTACTGCCTCCCCGGGTGATGTTACAGGTAACTCTGGGGTAGCGGAGGAACCCATGCAGTTGGGTCAGGTTTCTTGCCATTCTGATAGTAGAGACTTTAGGAAATTGCACAAACTATGTTACTATTGTGGAAAGAGTGGTCATTTTATTTTTGCTTGTCCTTATGTTAAACCGCAGGTGGAAGAGAAAAAAATAATAAAAAACTTCCCTGACACTTGGTAGCATGAAATGTGTGGTGGAGCAGGCAGGTATGCAAGCTCCCTGCAGTTCCCTTTTTTCCTTCCAGCTATGGTGGTGCTAGACTCAAGAAAATTTTTGTTGAAGTATTCCTTGATTGTTGTGCTGGGGTAAACCTAATTGACTTTCTTTTCCTTCAAAATATAGGACTAAGTACTTGCACTTTAGAGAACGAGATTCATGTTTTTGCAATTGATTCTTCCCCTCTTTCTCAAAGGAGCCTTACTCACATTGTTCATGGTATTCACTTAAGGGTGGGTGATTCACATGTTGAAATGATTTCTTGTCTTGTCATGAAGGATTTGCCAGCTCCTATAGTTTTGGGGTTGCCATGGTTGACTAAACATAACCCAATTATAGACTGGCAAGCGAGACAAATCATTGGTTGGAGTGAGTTTTGTTCGGATAATTGTCTTGGCACATCTATCTCTGGTGTGTCCATTACGGCTTTACCCAGTATCTCTCAGATTTTGCGGATGTCTTCTCAGAGGGTGGGGTCTCAGGAATTGCCCCCTCCTCGAGACTGATTGTCCAGTTAATCTCATTCCGGGGGCTAAGTTGCCAAAGTCTCGGCTTTGCAACCTCTCTCAACCCGAGAGAGAGGTCATGCGAAAGTATGTCGCCGAGAGTTTGGCAAAAGGTCATATTAGACCATCTAAGTCTCCAGTGGCAGTAGGTTTGTTCTTTGTGAAGAAAAAGGATGGATCACTGAGACCGTGTTTGGATTTCCGAGAATTGAATCGTATTACAGTCCGGGATCCATATCCCCTGCCTTTGATCTCTGATCTTTTTGATCAAATTGTTGGAGCCAAGGTGTTCTCCAAGTTGGATTTGAGAGGGGCCTACAATCTGATCAGAATCAACGAGGGGGATGAGTGGAAAATGGCCTTCAATACGCACAAGGGTCATTTTGAGAACCTGGTGATGCCTTTTGGGTTGACGAACGCGCCAGCAGTATTTCAGCGATTCGTCAATGACATTTTTCATCATTTGGTGGGGAGGTTCGTAGTAGTTTACCTGGATGACATTTTAATTTATTCTCCTGATCTGGAGACCCATCAGGATCATGTGTGACAGGTTTTGACGATCCTTCTGGAGAATAAATCATATGCCAAATTGGAGAAATGTTTGTTTGCGGTGCAAGAGCTTCCATTCCTGGGATACCTGCTTTCTGATTCTGGTTTTCGTATAGACTCCGAAAAGGTCCGGGCGGTTCTGGAATGGGACCGACCAGAGAATCAGAAAGCTTTGATGCGGTTCTTGGGGTTTACGAATTATTATAGAAAATTAATTTTGAACTAATCTACCATAGTAAAACCTCTCACTGATATGACCAAGAAGGGCGCCAAAGTCTGTCTGGTCAGATGAGGCATTGCAGGCCTTTTCGTCAATTAACCACCTCAGCTCCCCTAGCTTAAACACCCTTAATGACTAGACCACTTTTTACAATTCTGCACTATACTACTTTCACCGTTTATTGCTCGGTCATGCAACTTACCACCCAAATTAATTTTACCTCCTTTTCTTCTCACTAATAGAGCTTTCATTTGGTGGTATTTCATTGCTGCTGACATTTTTACTTTTTTTGTTATTAATCGAAATTTTTGCAAAAAAATGACATTTTTCACTTTCAGTTGTAAAATTTTTTAAAAAAAAACGACATCTATATATACATTTTTCATTAAATTTATTCTACATGTCTTTGATAATAAAAAAGTTTGGGTAAAAAAAATGGTTTGGGTAAAAGTTATAGCGTTTACAAACTATGGTACAAAAATGTGAATTTCCACTTTTTGAAGCAGCTCTGACTTTCTGAGGACCTGTCATGTTTCCTGAGGTTCTACAATGCCCATACAGTAGAAAACCCCCACAAATGACCCCATTTCGGAAAGTAGACACCCTAAGGTATTCGTTGATGGGCGTGGTAAGTTCATAGAACTTTTGACTTTTTGTCACAAATTAGCCGAAAAATATGATTTTTTTTTTTCTTACAAAGTCTCATATTCCACTAACTTGTGACAAAAAATAAAAACTTCCATGAACTCACTATGCACATCATGAAATACTTTGGGGGTCTTCTTTCCAAAATGGGGTCACATGTGGGGTAGTTATACTGCCCTGGCATTTTAGGGGCCCTAATGCGTGAGAAGGCCTGTGAAATCTGAAAGGTGCTCTTTGGAATGTGGGCCCCTTTGCCCACCTAGGCTGCAAAAAAGTGTCACACATGTGGTATCACCATACTCAGGAGAAGTTTGGCAATGTGTTTTGGGGTGTCATTTTACATATACCCATGCTGAGTGAGATAAATATCTTGGTCAAATGCCAACTTTGGATAAAAAAATGGGAAAAGTTGTCTTATTTATCTTGCCCAGCATGGGTATATGTAAAATGACACCCCAAAACACATTCCCCAACTTCTCCTGAGTAAAGCAATACCACATGTGTGACACTTTTTTGCAGCCTAGGTGGGCAAAGGGGCCCACATTCCAAAGAGCACCTTTCAGATTTCACAGGCCATTTTTTACAGATTTTGATTTCAAACTACTTCTCTCGCATTAGTGCCCCTAAAATGCCAGGGCAGTATAACTACCCCACAAGTGACCCCATTTTGGAAAGAAGACACCCCAAGGTATTTCATGATGGGCATAGTGAGTTCATGGAAGTTTTTATTTTTTGTCACAAGTTAGTGGAATATGAGACTTTGTAAGAAGAAAAAAAAAATCATTCTCCACTAACTTGTGACAAAAAATAAACAATTCTAGGAACTCGCCATGCCCCTCATGGAATACCTTGGGGTGTCTTCTTTCCAAAATGGGGTAACTTGTGGGGTAGTTATACTGCCCTGGCATTTTAGGGGCCCTAATGCGTGAGAAGTAGTTTGAGATCAAAATCTGTAAAAAAAATGCCCTGTGAAATCTGAAATCTGGGTGTCATTTTACATATACCCATGCTGGGCAAGATAAATATCTCAGCAAAAGACAACTTTTCCCATTTTTTTATACAAAGTTGGCATTTTACCAAGATATTTATCTCACCCAGCATGTGTATATGTAAAATGACACCCCAAAACACATTCCCCAACTTCTCCTGAGTACGGCGATACCACATGTGTGACACTTTTTTGCAGCCTAGATGCGCAAAGGGGCCCAAATTCCTTTTTAGGAGGGCATTTTTAGACATTTGGATCCCAGACTTCTTCTCACGCTTTAGGGCCCATAAAATGCCAGGGCAGTATAAATACTCCACATGTGACTCCCATTTGGAAAGAAGACACCCCAAGGTATTCAATGAGGGGCATGGCGAGTTGATAGAATTTTATTTATTTTTTTCTCACAAAGTCTCCCTTTCCGCTAACTTGGGACAAAAATTTCAATCTTTCATGTACTCAATATGCCCCTCAGCGAATACCTTGGGGTGTCTTCTTTCCAAAATGGTGTTTGTACTGCCCTGGCATTTGAGGGTCTCCGCAATCATTACATGTATGGCCAGCATTAGGAGTTTCTGCTATTCTCCTTATATTGAGCATACAGGTAATGAGATTATTTTTTTTCCATTCAGCCTCTGGGCTAAAAGAAAAAATGAACAGCACAGATTTCTTCTTTCGCATCGATCAATGTGGATGAAAAAATCTCTGCCAAAAAAAGAGGGGAAAGGCGTCTGCCAAGACATAGGAGCTCTGCCCAACATCCATACCCACTTAGCTCGTATGCCCTGGCAAACCCGATTTCTCCATTCACATCAATCGATGTGGATGAATTAATCATTGCCGGGATTTTCTTTTTTATATACAAAGTGTTTGCCAAAGCGTATGAACATCGCTGCCCCCTCAGCTCATATGCCTCGGCAAACATATCTTTTACTACAGAGGAGAAATTTCATCTTACAGCGCCGCATACACCGACTTTTGTGTAATCTGACAGCAGCGCTATGCTTCTGTCAGAATGCACATCAGTGCTGCAGCTAGTCGATCAGTTAGTCCACCTGGAAGGTAAAAAAAAAAAAAACAGGCCGCAACGCAATAAATTTATTAACTTTATAATAACATTTGAACGGAACATATAAACTTTATTTAACTTTTTGAACAGAACGTTAACTTTTTTGCTTACTGGTGATTTAATTTTTTTAATTTTTTACTTTTATAGGACAAACCTCTCCTTCCCCATGGGGCAATGTGCAAAGCGCAAATCGCCCTAAGATGTGGCCAAGTACATTATGCACTTTGTCCCAGGTGAAAGGAGAGGTTTGTAGCAGCTCTGTGTGAATGGGCCCTAATAGCCCTGTGTGCCTGTCCAGTGAGATGCAATCCCTATTCTAAGTGTACCTGTGTGTGGTACTTCCGGAAACACTCCCCTAAGCATAGGGCAGTGTGGTCAGGGCAGTCAGGACAGAAATAGCGGGTGTCACGCCTTATTCCACTCCTGCTACAGACACAACATCTTTTTCGGGGTGACTGTTGGGTTGAGGTACCAGCAACGACATTGGGGAAATGTCGCTCGTGTAGATGGCTCACTACACTGGTGGATGGGGCCACGTAACCTCCTGGATACAGAAGGTTCTCGATGATCTCTTCCTGAAATTTGAGGAAGGATCCTGCTTCTCCCAGCCTTACTGTAGAGAACAAAACTATTATATGCAGCCAATTGAATTAAATATACAGAAACCTTCTTATACCAGCGTGTGGTGCGTCGGGAAACTAAATAAGGAGCCAACATCTGGTCATTGAAGTCCACCCCTCCCATGAGCGAATTATAGTCGTGGACACAGAGGGGCTTTTCAATGACACTGGTTGCTCGTTCTACAAACCGGATTCGAAAAAATTTGGGACACTAAACAAATTGTGAATAAAAACTGAATGCAATGATGTGGAGATGGCAAATGTCAATATTTTTTTTGTAATAGAACGTAGATGACAGATTAAACGTTTAATCCGAGTATATGTATCATTTTAAAGGAAAAATTCGTTGATTCAAATTTTCACAGTGTCAACAAATCCCCAAAAAGTTGGGACAAGTAGCAATAAGAGGCTGGAAAAAGTAAATTTGAGCATAACTAAGAGCTGGACGACCAATTAACACTAATTAGGTCAATTGGCAACATGATTGGGTATAAAAAGAGCTTCTCAGAGTGGCAGTGTCTCTCAGAAGCCAAGATGGGTAGAGGATCACCAATTCGCACAATGTTGCGCAGAAAGATAGTGGAGCAATATCAGAATGGTGTTACCCAGCGAAAAATTGCAAAGACTTTGCATCTATCATCATCAACTGTGCATAACATCATCCGAAGATTCAGAGAATCTTGAACAATCTCCGTGCGTAAGGGTCAAGGCCGTAAAACCATACTGGATGCCTGTGATCTCCGGGCCCTTAAACGACACTGCACCACAAACAGGAATGCTACTGTAAAGGAAATCACAGAATGGGCTCAGGAATACTTCCAGAAACAATTGTCAGTGAACACAATCCACCATGCAATCCGTCGTTACCAGCTGAAACTCTACAGTGCAAAGAAGAAGCCATTTCTAAGCACGATCCACAAGCTCAGGCGTTTTCACTGGGCCAGGGATCATTTAAAATGGAGTGTGGAAAAATGGAAGACTGTTCTGTGGTCAGTTCTTTTTGGAAATCTGGGACGCCATGTCATCCGGACCAAAGAGGACAAGGACAACCCAAGTTGTTATCAACGCTCAGTTCAGAAGACTGCATCTCTGATGGTATGGGGTTGCATGAGTGCGTGTGGCATGGGCAGCTTGCATGTCTGGAAAGGCACCATCAATGCAGAAAAATATATTCAGGTTCTAGAACAACATATGCTCCCATCCAGACGTCATCTCTTTCAGGGAAGACCCTGCATTTTTCAACAAGATAATGCCAGACCACATTCTGCATCAATCACAACATCATGGCTGCGTAGGAGAAGGATCCGGGTACTGATATGGCCAGTCTGTAGTCCAGATCTTTCACCTATAAAGAACATTTGGCGTATCATAAAGAGGAAGGTGCAACAAAGAAGGCCCAAGACGATTGAACAGTTAGAGGACTGTATTAGACAAGAATGGGAGAGCATTCCTATTTCTAAACTTGAGAAACTGGTCTCCTTGGTCCCCAGACGTCTGAGTGTTGTAAGAAGGGGAGATACCACACAGTGGTGAAAATGGCCTTGTCCCAACTTTTTGGGGATTTGTTGACACCATGAAATTCTGATTCAACATATTTTTCCCTTAAAATTGTAAATTTTCTCAGTTTAAACTTTTGTTCCATGATTTATGTTCTATTCTGAATAAAATATTCCACATCACTGCATTCAGTTTTTATTCACGATTTGTATAGTGTCCCAACTTTTTGGGAATCCGGTTTGTATTTGTACTGTCGTGTCTGCATGAATGGAGAGCATGTAAACGTCACGCTTGTCTCTCCATTTCACAACGAGGAGTGCTTCATTACACAAGGCAGCCCTCTCCCCCCTTGCAAGACGGGTGGTAACGAGCCGTTGGGGGAAGCCCCGGCGACTAGGTTGCGTGGTGCCACAGCAGCCAATCTGTTCTAGGAACAAATGCCTGAAGAGGGGCACACTTGTGTAGAAATTGTCCACATAAAGATGGTACCCCTTGCCAAATAAGGGTGACACCAAGGCCCAGACTGTCTTCCCACTGCTCCCCAGGTAGTCAGGGCAACCGGCCGGCTCCAGGGTCTGATCTTTACCCTCTTAGATCCAAAATTTGTGGGTATAGCCTGTGGCTCTTTCACAGAGCTTATACAATTTGAGCCCATACCGGGCGCGCTTGCTTGGGATGTATTGTTTGAAGCCAAGGCGCCCGGTAAAATGTATCAGGGACTCGTCTACGCAGATGTTTTGCTCAGGGGTATACAAATCTGCAAATTTGTTGTTAAAGTGGTCTATGAGGGGCTGAATTTTGTGGAGCCAGTCAAAAGCTGGGTGGCCTCTGGGACGGGAGGTGGTGTTATCGCTAAAGTGCAGGAAACGCAGGATGGCCTCAAATCGTGCCCTGGACATCAGAGAAGGCAGCAGAGAACATGGGCATGTGATGAATTGGGTTTGTGGACCAATATGACCACAATTTATGCTTTTTGGTTAGACCCATGTTGAGGAGAAGGCCCAGAAAAAAAAATTATTCAGAAACTTGGACGGGGTTTCCACCGGAAAGGCTGGGCATAATAGCTTCCCGGGTTGGTGGCTATCAATTGAGTGGTATACCGATTTGTTTCTGCCACGACTATGTCCAAGAGCTCAGCAGTCAAAAACGGGTCAAAAAATCCCAGTGCCGAACCGATCTGAGCTGTCTCAACCTAAACTCCAGACTGGGCGGTGAAAGGGGGAACTCATGATGCAGCTGAAGTTGGGGACTGCCAATCAGGGTTTGCCAGCATCTCAGGGACTCTAGGGGGTCTACAGGCCTGTCTGTGCGGTGGCTGCGACGGGGTAACTATTGCACATGCCACCGTACCAGCTTCAACTGCCCTTTTGGTGCTCGCCACTACACCATGTTGTACGGCAGTGCTGGTACTAGGTCCAGGGTGGGCTGCGCTGCTGGTGTATGCCTCACCACGTAATCCCACAGCGTCAGCCCCACTCTGCTGCCCTTGAAGCGGATCCTGTGTAGCAGCAACACGGGGCCAGGTACGCCTGTTGGTATCAGGGACCTCAACCTCCTCGTCCGAACTTTGGGTCAGACTGACACTGCTTTCTACAGGTTTATATTCTGACCCGCTGGATTCGTCAGATGAGGGTTCCCATTCCTCATCCGACTGGGTCAGAATCCTGTAGGCCTCTTCAGAAGATTACCCCTTGTTTGACATTTGGACTACTAAATTTAGGGGGTATTCCCTGAGACTACCCAAAAAAAAAGCAAGCCTGTCTTACAAATGGGAGGCTAGCAAAGTACCAGAGGCCACTGCGATTGATAAAAAAATATCAAAACTGATTTTTTAAATCTTTTTTTTATCGCCGCAGCGCTTGTAAAGTGATTGTGCAGTGATAAAAAAATATATACAGACGTGGACAAAATTGTTGGTACCCTTTGGTCAATGAAAGAAAAAGTCACAATGGTCACAGAAATAACTTTAATCTGACAAAAGTAATAATAAATTAAAATTCTATAAATGTTAACCAATGAAAGTCAGACATTGTTTTTCAACCATGCTTCAACAGAATTATGTAAAAAAATAAACTCATGAAACAGGCATGGACAAAAATGATGGTACCCCTAGAAAACACAGAACATAATGTGACCAAAGGGACATGTTAATTCAAGGTGTGTCCACTAATTAGCATCACAGGTGTCTACAACCTTGTAATCAGCCATTGGGCCTATATATATGGCTCCAGGTAATCACTGTGTTGTTTGGTGATATGGTGTGTACCACACTCGACATGGACCAGAGGAAGCAAAGGAAAGAGCTGTCTCAAGAGATCAGAAAGAAAATTATAGACAAGCATGTTAAAGGTAAAGGCTATAAGACCATCTCCAAGCAACTAGATGTTCCTGTGAGTACAGTTGCACATATTATTCATAAGTTTAAGATCCATGGGACTGTAGCCAACCTCCCTGGACGTGGCCGCAGGAGGAAAATTGATGACAAATCTAAGAGACGGATAATCCGAATGGTAACAAAAGAGCCTAGAAAGACTTCTAAAGAGATTCAAGGTGAACTTCATGCTCAAGGAACATCAGTGTCAGATCGCACCATCCGTCGTTGTTTGAGCCAAAGTGGACTACATGGGAGACGACCAAGGAGGACACCATTGTTGAAAACGAATCATAAAAAAGCAAGACTGGAATATGCCAAACTACATGTTGACAAGCCACAAAGCTTCTGGGAGAATGTCCTGTGGACAGATGAGACAAAAATCGAAGTTTTTGCCAAGGCACATCAGCTGTATGTTCACAGACGAAAAAATGAAGCATATCAAGAAAAGAACACTGTCCCTACTGTGAAACATGGAGGAGGCTCTGTTATGTTCTGGGGCTGCTTTGCTGCGTCTGGCACAGGGTGTCTTGAATCTGTGCAGGGTACAATGAAATCTCAAGACTATCAAGGAATTCTAGAGAGAAATGTACTAGCCAGTGTCAGAAAGCTTGGTCTCAGTCGCAGGTCATGGGTCTTGCAACAGGACAATGACCCAAAACACACCGCTAAAAACACCCAAGAATGGCTAAGAGGAAAAAATTGGACTATTCTAAAGTGGCCTTCTATGAGCCCTGACCTCAATCCTATTGAGCATCTTTGGAAGGAGCTGAAACATGCAGTCTGGAAAAGGCACCCTTCAAACCGGACACAACTGGAGCAGTTTGCTCATGAGGAGTGGGCCAAAATACCTGCTGAGAGGTGCAGATGTCTCATTGACAGTTACAGGAAGCGTTTGATTGCAGTGATTGCCTCAAAAGGTTGCGCAACAAAATATTAAGTTAGGGGTACCATCATTTTTGTCCATGCCTGTTTCATGAGTTTATTTTTTTACATAATTCTGTTGAAGCATGGTTGAAAAACAATGTCTGACTTTCATTGGTTAACATTTATAGAATTTTAATTTATTATTACTTTTGTCAGATTAAAGTTATTTCTGTGACCATTGTGACTTTTTCTTTCATTGACCAAAGGGTACCAACAATTTTGTCCACGTCTGTATATATTTTTGTCACTGCGGCGGGGTGGGCGTGGGTGAACGCACGTGTGGACGACCGATCAGGCCTGATCTGGCAAACACTGCGTTTTGGGTGGAGGGCAAACTAAGGTGACACTAATACTATTATAGATCTGACTGTGATCAGTTTTGATCACTTACAGATACTATAAAAGTACAAATGCTGATTAGCGATACGCAAATCAGTGACTGCGGTGCGGTGGGCTGAGCGCTAAACAATTGCTAACTACCTAACCAAGGGGCCTAAACTATCCAAAAACCTATCAGTAAATACCAGTGGGGAAAAAAAAGTGACAGTTTACACTGATCACTTTTTTCCCTTTCACTAGGTGATTGACAGGGGTGATCAAGGGGTTAATTGGGGTGATGGGGGGTGATCCTGGGGCTAAGTGTGGTGTTTGGTGTACTCACTGTGATGTCTGCTCCTCTGCTGAGACCAACCGACCAAAAGAATCAGCAGAGGAGCAGAGAAGCCATTTAACACCTTATATTTTAAATATAAGGTGTTAAATGGCCTGTGATTCGTTTTTAAAAAAAATCATCAGCCTGCCAGCGATGATCATTGGCTGGCAGGCTTATGATGTAACCCCCCCTCTAACTTTTGCCGGCCCGCGATGCGCATGCGTGGGCCGGCTGTGAGCGTCATCTCGCGTTTTGCGAGATGACGCGTATATTCGTGACTCTGCCTCACACTGCCGCCTCCGGACCGCGATCCTGCGTGAGGTGGTTAAGGAGCATTTTGCGTCTGCTCCCATCAAGTTGACCTTTGAGGAATGGCGTCACTGGTTGGAGGGGGCGTCTCACCCCGTTACGGTATATACAGACCATAATAATTTGGCTTACCTGCAATCTGCCAAGTGTCTGAACCCTAGTCAGGCCAGATGGTCACTGTTTTTTACCAGGTTCAATTTTGTGGTTACCTTTCGCCCAGGGGTCAAGAACATCAAGGCAGATGCCTTGTCTCGCAGCTTTCCTGGGGTAGGTGATTCAGAGGATCCTGCGCCGATTTTAGCGGATGGGGTGGTGGTCTCCGCTCTGTACCCTGAATTGGAGATGGAGGTGTTGGGAGCCCAGGAGGGGGCTCCTGGTTCTTGTCCCCCAGGGAGGTTGTTTGTTCCTGAGGTCCTGCGATACAAGGTGTTCAAGGAACACTGTCCTTGCTGGACATCCTGGTGGTAAGTCCACCTGTGATCTGGTGTCCCGGAGGTTCTGGTGGCCAGGGTTACGTAAGAGCATTGAGAATTACGTGACAGCTTGTGAAACCTGCGCTCGGTCAAAGGTTGCTCATACGTGACCGGCTGGTTCACTTCTTCCATTGTCTATTCCGTCTCGTCCTTGGACGCACTTGTCTATGGACTTTATTACGGACCTGCCAAGTTCCTCCGGGAGAACAGTGATTTTGGTGGTAGTTGACCGTTTCAGTAAAATGGGTCACTTTATGTCACTAACTAGTCTGCCTAACGCTAAGACTCTCTTGCACAGATTTTTGTGGATAATATTGTGAAATTGCATGGTATTCCTTCGGATGTGGTCTCTGATAGGTGCACGCAGTTTGTCTCCAGGTTTTGGAGGGCGTTCTGCTCTCTGCTTGGCATTCAACTTTCATTCTCTTCGGCTTTTCATCCGCAGTCGAATGGTCAGACGGAGCGTACTAATCAAAACCTTGAGACCTACTTGAGGTGCTTTGTGGCTGAGAATCAGGAGGACTGGTCCTCATTCTTGTCCTTAGCAGAATTTGCGTTGAATAACCGTAGGCAGGAGTCCACGGGTAAGTCGCCATTTTTTTGGCGCATACGGTTTCCATGCTCAGTTTGGTACCTTTTCTGGGACTGGTTCCTCTGGGATGCCAGAGGAGGAGAGATTCTCTTCTGCCTTATCCTTCATCTGGCAGAGGATTCAAAGGAATTTGGAGAAGATGGGTGAGAGGTATAAACGAATGGCTGACAAGAGACGTGTGACTGGTCCTGTGTGTGGGTGATCTGGTGTGGTTGTCCACTAAAAATATCAAATTGAGAGTGCCATCTTGGAAACTGGGTCCAAGTTTTATTGGTCTGTATAAAATTTCTGCGGTGATCAATCCTGTAGCGTTTCGGCTGGATCTTCCGCAGACTTGGAGGATCCATGATGTGTTCCACAGGTCTTTACTAAAAAAATATGTGAAACCGGAGGAACCATCGCCATTGCCTCCTCCTCTTGTTCTAGTCTAGGGAAACTTGGAGTTCGAGATCTCCAGGATTCTCGACTCTAGAGTTCTTCGGGGTTCCCTTCAGTACCTGGTGCACTGGAGGGGATACGGCCCTGAGGAGAGGATGTGGGTTCCGGCGCTGGATGTCAATGCAGCCGACTGGTGAGGGCTTTTCATAGGTCCCATCCGGATAAGGTTGGTCCGGGGTGTCCGGAGGTCACCCGTAGAAGGGGGGGGGTACTGTCATGTCGCGCCCTGACTATGTGTGGAGGTCAGCCAGAATAGCAGCACGAGTTTAGTGTTTTGTTTTGGACCGTGCTGGATCCGCCTCTCATCAGGTGCACTGGGTGGGGTCATTAGTTTAAATAGCACTCCATCCCAGTGCTCTGAGCAACTTATAGGAATCACTTTGGTCTTGGAAGCTAGAAAAGAAGGTTGTCTGTCCCAGCTCAGAAAGATAAGTGGGGTTTCAAGTTTTGTTGTTTGCTGTCTTGGTTGTTTTGTGTCATCTCTCCCATCCAGGTTCTGTGCGAGCAGGCTGCTCCTATTTCCCGTCTTCACCATCTCAGGGAATTTAGGGTGTTTCAGCCCAGGCACGGGGACACATCATACCTACCACCAAGGTCTGCATGTGGGCTGAGCAGTGCAGGGAGAGAGGTCAGGGATTAGCTAGGAGGTGACCCTTCCCCTGCCTCTCGCCTAGAGCCTGGATGGTGGTTTATCTGTGAGTCTGAGTGCACGTCCGCCGTGACACCTGTATACTGAGTGTAATCCTCAGCATCTGCTCTTATTCTGTATATATGGACACTGCACAGTACCACTTCTCCTGTCCTGTATACTGAGTGTAATGCTTAGTATCTGCTCTTATTTTGTAAATATGGACACTACACAGTATCTCTTCTCTTGTATGCTGGGGGTAACTGCTCAGTATCTGTTCTTACTATGTGTGTGTGTGTGTGTGTGTGTGTGTGTGTGTGTATATGTGTATGTATATATGTCTATATATGTGTATATACACTCACCTAAAGGATTATTAGGACCACCTGTTCTATTTCTCATTAATGCGATTATCTAGTCAACCAATCACATGGCAGTTGCTTCAATGCATGTAGGGTTGTGGTCCTGGTCAAGACAATCTCCTGAACTCCAAACTGAATGTCAGAATGGGAAAGAAAGTTGATTTAAGCAATTTTGAGCGTGGCATGGTTGTTGGTGCCAGACTGGCCGGTCTGAGTTCTTCACAATCTGCTCAGTTACTGGGATTTTCACGCACAACCATTTCTAGGGTTTACAAAGAATGGTGTGAAAAGGGAAAAACATCCAGTATGCGGCAGTCCTGTGGGCAAAAATGCCTTGTTGATGCTAGAGGTCAGAGGAGAATGGGCCGACTGATTCAAGCTGATAGAAGAGCAACGTTGACTTAAATAACCACTCGTTACAACCGAGGTATGCAGCAAAGCATTTGTGAAGCCACAACACGCACAACCTTGAGGCGAATGGGCTACAACAGCAGAAGACCCCACCGGGTACCACTCATCTCCACTACAAATAGGAAAAAGAGGCTACAATTTGCACAAGCTCACCAACATTGGACTGTTGAAGACTGGAAAAATGTTGCCTGGTCTGATGAGTCTCGATTTCTGTTGATACATTCAAATGGTAGAGTCCGAATTTGGCGTAAACAGAATGAGAACATGTATCCATCATGCCTTGTTACCACTGTGCAGGCTGGTGGTGGTGGTGTAATGGTGTGGAGGGATGTTTCCTGGGCACACTTTAGGCCCCTTAGTGCCAATTTGCCATCGTTTAAATGCCACAGGCTACCTGAGCATTGTTTCTGACCATGTCCATCCCATCCCTTCATGACCATCATGTACCCATCCTCTGATGGCTACTTCCAGCAGAATAATGCACCATGTCACAAAGCTAGAATCATTTCAAATTGGTTTCTTGAACATGACAATGAGTTCACTGTACTAAAATGGCCCCCACAGTCACCAGATCTCAACCCAATAGAGCATCTTTGAGATGTGGTGGAACGGGAGCTTCGTGCCCTGGATGTGCATCCCTCAAATCTCCATCAACTGCAAGATGCTATCCTATCAATATGGGCCAACATTTCTAAAGAATGCTATCAGCACCTTGTTGAATCAATGCCACGTAGAATTAAGGCAGTTCTGAAGGCAAAAGGGGGTCCAACACCGTATTAGTATGGTGTTCCTAATAATTCTTTAGGTGAGTGTGTGTGTGTGTATATATATATATATATATATATATATATATATAACACTGTATAGTTCCACTTCCATTTTTCCTGTATGCTGGGCATAACTCAGAATATGTGGACACTGCGCTGTACCATTTCACTTGTCTTTGTATGCTGAGTGTATTTCTCAGTTTCTACTCTTATTCTGTATATATGAATGATAAATAGTACTACCTCTCTTATCCTGTATGCTGGATGTCATGTTCAGGATCTGCTCTTAATCTGTGTATATGGACACCATACAGTATAACTCGTTGTTTTGTATGTTGAGTGTAATTCACAGTGTCTACTTTTTTCTGTATTTATGGACACACCACAATACCATTTTCTCTTACTCCTGTGTGCTTGTGTAATTCTCAATATCTGTTCCTATTCTGCACATATGGATACTGCACAGTACCACTTCTTTTGACTTTTATTCTGTGTGTAATTCTGATTATTTTCTATTATTCTGTATAAATGGATGTTAAAGAGTACCACTTCTCTTACCCTGTATGCTGGAGGTAATTTACAGGATCTGCTCTTATTCTATAGTATATACTGTATATGAACCCTGAACAGTACCAATTTTCTTGCCCCTGGTTGTTTATTTTATATTTATCTTAATCTCTATATAAGGACACAGCACAGTACCACTTCCATTGTCCTTTATGCTTGGTAGCATTCTCAGGATCTGTTCTTATTTTGCATATATGGACACTGCACAGTAGGAATATGACAACAAGTGCAGGATTTTTTTAATGCAACGCATTGAATCATCAAAGGAGAGAAAGTATTAAAGACAAGTAAAATGTCCTCTCCTTTTTTGAATCCACACCTGTTTTTTCCTTCAATAATCCCATAAAAAAACTGCACATGTAGCTATAACCTTACACTACTTTTTGTCCTGTATGCTGGGTATATATGAAAGTTCTGTATCTGTTCATATTCTATATTTTTTGACATTTTACAATACCACTTCTCTTATCATGTGCTGTGTGTAATTCTGAGTATCTGCTATTATTCTGTATATAGCAACACTGCATGGCACCACTTCGATTTACCCTCTATGCTGTGTGCAATTCTCAGTATTCTATCTTATGTATATATGGACACTGCACAGGACCACTTCATTTTTTCCGTATGTTGGCAGTGGCGTAGCTGTAGGAGTCGCCAGTGGCACAAAGCTTTAAAAGATGCAATGCGCCTTATAAAGTAAATACTAGGGAGCGCTTCCATTATGAAAGTGCTCACTGGTATGAAAGAGGCACAGGGAGAGGTGAGTGAAAGGCTGTTCTCACCTCTTCTCCCTGGTCTGCTCCGAGTGCTGCGATGCATTGCCCTGACTATGTACAGTCGTGGCCAAAAGTTTTGAGAATTACATAAATATTGGAAAAGTTGCTGCTTAAGTTTTTATAATAGCAATTTGCATATACTCCAGAATGTTATGAAGAGTGATCAGATGAATTGCATAGTCCTTCTTTGCCATGAAAATTGACTTAATCCCAAAAAAAACATTTCCACTGCATTTCATTGCTGTCATTAAAGGACCTGATGAGATCATTTCAGTAATCGTCTTGTTTACTCAGGTGAGAATGTTGACGAGCACAAGGCTGGAGATCATTATGTCAGGCTGATTGGGTTAAAATTACAGACTTGACCTGTTAAAAGGATAGTGGTGCTTGAAATCATTGTTCTTTCATTGTTAACCATGGTGACCTGCAAAGAAATGCGTGCAGCCATTATTGCGTTACATAAAAATGGCTTCACAGGCAAGGATATTGTGGCTACTAAGATTGCACCTCAATCAACAATTTATAGGATCATCAAGAACTTCAAGGAAAGAGGTTCAATTCTTGTTAGGAAGGCTTCAGGGCATCCAAGAAAGTCCAGCAAGCTCCAGGATCATCTCCTAAAGAGGATTCCACTGCGAGATTGGAGTGCCACCAGTGCAGAGCTTGCTCAGGAATGGCAGCAGGCAGGTGTGAGCGCATCTGCACGCACAGTGAGGCGAAGACTTTTGGAAGATGGCCTGGTGTCAAGAAGGGCGGCAAAGAAGCCACTTCTCTCCAAAAAAAACATCAGGGACAGATTGATCTTCTGCAGAAAATATGGTGAATGGACTGCTGAGGAGTAGGACTGGGGCAAAGTCATATTCTCTGAAGAAGCCTCTTTCCGATTGTTTGGGGCATCAGGAAAAAGGCTTGTCTGGAGAAGAAAAGGTGAGCGCTACCATCAGTCCTGTGTCATGCCAACAGTAAAGCATCCTGAGACCATTCATGTGTGGGGTTGCTTCTCATCCAAGGGAGTGGGCTCACTCACAATTTTGCCCCAAAACACAGCCATGAATAAAGAATGGTACCAAAACACCCTCTAACAGCAACTTCTTCCAACAACAGTTTAGTGAAGAACAATGTATTTTCCAGCACGATGGAGCGCTGTGCCATAAGGCAAAAGTGATAACTAAGTGGCTCGGGGACCAAAACGTTGACATTTTGGGTCCATGGCCTGAAAACTCTCCAGATCTTAATCCCATTGAGAACTTGTGGTCAATCCTCAAGAGGCGGGTGGACAAACAAAAACCCACTAATTCAGACAAACTCCAAGAAGTGGTTATGAAAGAATGGGTTGCTATCAGTCAGGAATTGGCCCAGAAGTTGATTGACAGCATGCCCAGTCGAATTGCAGAGGTCCTGAAAAAAAAGGGCCAACACTGCAAATACTGACTGTTTGCATAAATGTCATGTAATTGTCGATAAAAGCCTTTGAAACATATGAAGTACGTGTAATTATATTTCACTACGTCACAGAAACAACTGAAACAAAGATCTAAAGGCAGTTTAGCAGCAAACTTTGTGAAAACTAATATTTGTGTCATTCTCAAAACTTTTGGCCACAACTGTACAGCATCATGCTGTAGAGCGCGCACTATGACCTGGCGCTGTACAGCATGGTTTTACTTCAGGGAGATCATGTCAAACTAATCTTATAGATTTTTTTGATTGGGTGACTAAAACAATAGATGGCGGAGGTGCAGTAGACATCGCTTATCTAGACTTCAGTAAGGCTTTCGATACTGTCCCACACAGAAGGCTTATCAATAAATTGCAGTCTTTGGGCTTGGACTCCCATATTGTTGAATGGATTAGGCAGTGGCTTAGGGACAGGCAACAGAGGGTTGTAGTCAATGGAGTATATTCAGACCAAGGTCTTGTTACCAGTGGGGTACCTCAGGGATCTGTTCTGGGACCCATATTGTTTAATATCTTTATCAGCGAAATTGCAGAAGGCCTCGATGGTAAGGTATGTCTTTTTGCTGATGACACAAAGATTTGTAACAGGGTTGATGTTCCTGGAGGGATACACCAAATGGAAAAGGATTTAGGAAAACTAGAGGAATGGTCAGAAATCTGGCAACTAAAATTTATGTGGATAAGTGCAAAATAATGCACCTGGGGCGTAAAAACCCAAGAGCAGAATATAAAATCAGTGATACAGTCCTAACCTCAGTATCTGAGGAAAGGGATTTAGGGGTCATTATTTCAGAAGACTTAAAGGTAGGCAGATAATGTCATAGAGCAGCAGGAAATGCGAGCAGAATGCTTGGGTGAATAGGGAGAGGCATTACTAGTAGAAAGAGGGAGGTGCTCATGCTGCTCTACAGAGCACTAGTGAGACCTCATTTGGAGTATTGTCCTCAGTACTGGAGACCATATCTCCAGAAGGATATTGATACTTTGGAGAGAGTTCAGAGAAGAGCTACTAAACTGGTACATGGATTGCAGTATAAAACTTACCAGGAAAGATTAAAGGACCTTAACATGTATTGCTTGGAAGAAAGATGAGACAGAGGGGATATGATAGAAACTTTTAAATACATAAAGGGAATCAACAAAGTAAAAGAGGAGAGAATATTTAAAAGAAGAAAAATGGCTACAAGAGGACATAGTTTTAAATTAGCGGGGCAAAGGTTTAAAAGTAATATCAGGAAGTATTACTTTACTGAGAGAGTAGTGGATGCATGGAATAGCCTTCCTGCAGAAGTGGTAGCTGCAAATACAGTGAAGGAGTTTAAGCATGCATGGGATAGGCATAAGGCCATCCTTCATATAAGATAGGGCCAGGGGCTATCCATAGTACTTAGTATATTGGGCAGACTAGATGGGCCAAATGGTTCTTATCTGCCGACACATTCTATGTTTCTATGTTTCTATCATGGTGGTGTGGTTTGAATGGAGAAGATGAGGAAAGAAAATATCTATATCAGAATAGACATAACTTGGTGTAAGGGGCATGTGGTGCAGTATTATCCTGTATGTTTTATGTCTTTAGCAAAAGGACTGGAGGAAAGTGGTTAGGTTGAGATTTGGCATGGGTGGTGCCATTTCAATTTTTGCCTCAGGCAGCAGAACGACTAGGTGCACGTCTGCCCCTTGCCACAAAGCACTGAGGCAAGATTGGCCAAGCTGAAGTCTGGCACCAGGGCCCATGAGCCTTTAGCTATTTAGTGATATATTAGTATTATATGCATGGATAATGCACAGTATTACTTGTATTACTATTGTTCTGCATGCTGGATGTATTTCTCAAGTTATGCTCTTATTCTGTTTATTTGGATACTGTACCATTCCACTTCGTATACCCCTGTACGCAGGGTGTTATTAGTATTCGTGCTTACCCTCTTTATACAGACACTACACAATACCACTTCTCTTATCCTTCATGCTTTTCAGCATCTGCTCTTATTCGGCATACCTGTATATGGACAATGCATAGTCCCACTTCTCTGGTCCTAGATCTCATACTGTATCCAACAGTTTAACCCTTTAGATAATGTGGTCAAAAACAACTGAAGCATCTAAGGGTTTAACAGAGGCACGGTAACCATCATCAGCACCTTGCACTGCAATTTCGCAATGTCAATCTGTTGGTGGAGATGGGCCTAATGAAGGCCTCATCGCCTATCATTAGGCTGACGAGAACAAGATTTTTTTTATTGACCTACAGAATATATTATTGACCTTCATTATTTATGCTGAATGTTAAATATTATCAAATTTCCCCCCTATAAATAAAATGAACTAAATATGCCCCATAAATTAATAAAAGATGCCCCAAGTGGTGCCATTGTAAAATACAACTTATCCTTATCAAAAAACAAGCCCTTGGATGGCTATGTTGATGAATAAATTGTAAACGTATGACTTACAAATTTATGAATAATAAAAAAAATCTGTGTCTTTAAAGGATTTATGTGACCAAATATATTAAAACTAAGCAACAGTAGTGGAGTATATAAAATAGCAAGAGTCCCCCATCCCTGACATTTCCAGTGCACACTGAATCAGAAGTGATTAAGTGCTGTTCCGTCTCATATGACCACTGCAGTCAATCACTGACCTCAGCAGTCATGTGTTCAGGACAGGAGCCGCAGCACTGGAATGGAAGGAATTTCATAAGGTGAGTAACTTTCCCAAAAATTTTTTAACAAACCCCTTTCTTAGCTTAAAGAGGACCTTTCACCTAAAAAAAAATTTAAACTAAGACTATAGCGTTACTTACATGCCCCCATGATTTCTTGAACGTTAATTCTTTTTTCATTCTGTGCCCCCGTTTGTCCGCTATGCCCCCCGGAATAATTCCCGCCGTCTATGCTAATGAGCCAGCCTCAAATGGGCTGGCTTTAAAAGTTCTCCCGGTCGTGCCTTCCATCTTCTCCCTGGCACGGAGCGCATCCAATCAGCGCGCTCCGCTCTTAGCCAGGGAGAAGACGCTCCAGTTCTCGCGAGACTTCAGAGAACTGGAGCGATTTCGTCTATCACGACCGGGAGAACTTTTAAAGCCAGCCCATTTGAGGCTGGCTCATTAGCATAGACGGCGGGAATTATTCTGGGGGGCATAGCGGACAAACGGGGGCACAGAATGAAAAAAGAATTAACGTTCAAGAAATCATGGGGACATGTAAGTAACGCTATAGTCTTAGTTTAAATTTTATTTTTAGGTGAAAGGTCCTCTTTAAGGCTACATGCACACAATATTATTTTGTTTCCACGTCCGTTCAATTTTTTGGGCGGATAGGATGCGGACCCATCCATTCGGAGCTGTTAAAAAATGTCGATAGTCAACCGTTTGTTTTCCGCATCCGTTGTCCGTGGTTCCATTCTGCAAAAAAAATTAGCATGTCCTATTCTTGTCCGTTTTGCGGACAAGGATAGGCATATACAATGGATCCTCAAAAAAAACGGATGCCATATGGACATCATCTGTTTTTCTTTAAGGATCCGCAATTTGCGGACTGCAAAACACATACGGTCGTGTGCATGTAGCCTAATTTTATGTTTTAGTCTGACTACCCCTTGAAAAACGCAGACTTTTAAGCCTTTAGGATGGATTGAGTTCTTGCATTCTTTCGTCCCCACATTCCATGAACCATAACTTTTCATTTTCCCTCAACGTCAATGCATCATTGCATCATTGCAAGGAACGTACAAATTATTAATTGATTTTTATTACATGTCTGGAAGGGCAATGAAAAAAATAGCCAAAAATGGAAACAAAAGCTATAATTACAACTATGTGGACCAAGCATTTTTATGTACTGTAGTTGTCTCTTTACATGAGCAAAGTGGGAAACATTGGAAATGGACAACACAAAAATGTGTTCTTCCCTGTACATAACAACCTGGTTTTCCAACACTATGCATACATCATAAAATTATGATAATGTAAATAGGAATCCTGCCATTTTCTTTTTTCATCAGTACTTGTTACTCTTAATTTACAGCTTGGCATTGAGCAACACTATGAGCTGGGAAAGTATCTGAGGAAGAGATATTCTGGATTTCTGAATGAGACCTACAGTAGGCATGAGGTAAACATATCTGTGTTTCTCAATATAACCATGTGCTTTGCATATCAATTAGTAAGTTAAAGGGGGTTATCCAACACTGTAGCAGACATTACAGAGTGGCTGACCTGCTGTGGTGGTCATACTTACCTGGTCCCCACCTCTGGATTTGGTTTCGATCACTCTACGGCCAGCTATTCATCTCACTGTTGTGCTGATATCAACATCCTGTTGACAAAGCAATAGTGATTGGACCCAGAGGTGGGGACCACGTTAGTATGATCACAATTGTGGGCCGGACACTCTGTGGGGTCTGCTATAGTATTTTATAACCCCTTTAAACTATGGGGTATGTAAATGATAATGTATATTTGTCATACTATTAAAATTATATTATGAGATGTAATCATAATTCCACAGAAATTGGATGATAGGGGAGGGCAAAATGAATTTCAGTGCACTGCATGCAATTTCTTTTCTGTGCCCAAGTACAAAAAATTGTGGAATTTCAATGAAAAATGTAATGTCAAAAGCTTTCCTCATGAAGAAACCCCCTGTTCAGATTGATGTCAGCCCAGCAAACAACTGATTGACAGTTGTCCATCTTCAGTATCTAATGCCGATTAACTAGGGGAAGCTCTGAGGAGCCATACATGAGTATGAACTGTTGTTTTAAAGGTGTATTCTGTTTTCTCCCCTAATGTTGGTGCGGGAAAACAGCTTTATAATAGAAGGAAAGCAGCAGACTGGTCAATGTGTTCATGCTAGTTGTCTGACATGGATACCCTGAGAAATATGGTGGTCAAAAGATAGGCCATCTCTTGTAAAATCATGCAATACTCCTAGGCAGTGTTGGGCGAGCATGCTCGGCCGAACACCATTTTCACTCAAGCATCGCGATGCTCGGCACATCGCTGTGTTCGGCCGAACACCACGTGTGCTCGAGCGCGATGCTAGAGTCTCCTCCTATGCAGCCAATAAACGTGCGGCGAAGTACTGGCCCTCAATGCAATGCCGTAGCCATGTTGATTACTGGCATTACAGCGATTGACTGGCCGGAGCGCGTCATCAAGTTCTATATAGCACCCGATGACACATGGTTCGGCTAAGTCTTAGCCAGGGAGAGCTGCAGCAGAGCTTCAAGAGGTAGTCACCTGTAATGGTTTTCACTTCACAGGTGTGCCCTGTCAGGTTTAATAAGTGGGATTTCTTGCCTTATAAATTTGGTTGGGACCATCAGTTGCGTTGTAGAGAAGTCAGGTGGATACACAGCTGATAGTCCTACTGAATAGACTGTTAGAATTTGTATTATGGCAAGAAAAAAGCAGCTAAGTAAAAAAAAACGAGTGCAATCATTACTTTAAGAAATGAAGGTCAGTCAGTCCAAAAAATTGGGAAAACTTTGAAAGTGTCCCCAAGTGCAGTCACAAAAACCATCAAGCGCTGCAAAGAAACTGGCTCACATGCGGACCGCCCCAGGAAAGGAAGACCAAGAGTCACCTCTGCTGCGGAGCATAAGTTCATCCGAGTCACCAGCCTCTGAAATCACAGGTTAACAGCAGCTCAGATTAGAGACCAGGTTAATGCCACACAGAGTTCTAGAAGCAAACACATCTCTAGAACAACTGTTAAGAGGAGACTGTGTGAATCAGGCCTTAATGGTAGAATATCTGCTAGGAAACCACTGCTAAGGACAGGCAACAAGCAGAAGAGACTTGTTTGGGCTAAAGAAAACAAGGAATGGACATTAGACCAGTGGAAATCTGTGCTATGGTCTGATGAGTCCAAATTTGAGATCTTTGGTTCCAACCACCGTGTCTTTGTGCGACGCAGAAAAGGTGAACGGATGGACTCTACATGCCTTGTTGCCACCGTGAAGCATGGAGGAGGAGGTGTGATGGTGTGGGGGTGCTTTGCTGGTGACACTGTTGGGGATTTATTCAAAATTGAAGGCATACTGAACCAGCATGGCTAACACAGCATCCTGCAGCGGCATGCTATTCCATCCGGTTTGCGTTTAGTTGGACCATCATTTATTTTTCAACAGGACAATGACCCCAAACACACCTCCAGGCTGTGTAAGGGCTATTTGACCATGAAGGAGAGTGATGGGGTGCTGCGCCAGATGACCTGGCCTCCACAGTCACCGGACCTGAACCCAATTGAGATGGTTTGGGGTGAGCTAGACCACAGAGTGAAGGCAAAAGGGCCAACAGGTGCTAAGCATCTCTGGGAACTCCTTCAAGACTGTTGGAAGACCATTTCAGGTTACTACCTCTTGAAGCTCATCAAGAGAATGCCAAGAGTGTGCAAAGCAGTAATCAAAGCAAAAGGTGGCTACTTTGAAGAACCTCGAATATGACATATTTTCAGTTGTTTCACACTTTTTTGTTATGTATATAATTCCACATGTGTTAATTCATAGTTTTGATGCCTTCAGTGTGAATCTACAATTTTCATAGTCATGAAAATAAAGAAAACTCTTTGAATGAGAAGGTGTGTCCAAACTTTTGGTCTGTACTGTATATTATTAGCGCAACCTAAGCTAAATTGCGTGCAATTGTTTGGCCGCTGCTGACAGTGACACAACCTCTGCTACATCTCCTGTATAACATTTGCGCATCCTAAATATCTGTGACATTCAGTCTAATTGAATTGCGCATACACTTACAAAACCTGCGCTACTGTACGTGTGACATACTTGCAAGAATATATACCATTTAATATGCTCAAGGCGAGCAGTAAGCAAAAGGCACGTGGCTGTGCTGCTGATGGTGCACGCAGAGCCCATGGCCCTGGCCGCGGTGCAACTATGCCTGCTGCCAGAGCACAAGAAACACACTCATCCACAATACCTAGCTTCATGTCGCAGTTTGCAGGGCGGCGCAGGACACCACTCTCGAAGTCACACGAGTGCAACCAGGTGGTCGGTTGGATTGCAGCACATAATGCTTCCAGACAGTTAAGCACCACCCTGTCTTCCACAAAGTCCAGTCTCAGTAGCCAAGAGTCTGGTCTACAGAATCATCACCCTGATCCTCCTTCCTCCCACCATGGAGAGTCTTGGCAAACAAGTGATCCCACACTCGGATATTCCGAGGAGCTCTTTTCAGTGCCATTCCCTGATTTGGGCTTCTCATCAAGCCCGCTTGAAAAGGGACATGAGGAGATCTTATGCACTGATTCCCAAACTCTTGAGCATCCACAGTCAGAAGAAGATGACGGTGGGGAACGGCAATTAGTGTTTCATGAGGTAGATGATGATGAGACACAGTTGCCAATAAATCAACAGCAATTAGTGTCTCAAGAGGTTGATGATGAGGATGAGACACAGTTGTCAATAAGCAAGGTTCGTGTTAGGTCAACAAGTCAGGAGGATGACCTAGAGTGAAGAAATGGAAGAGGAGGTAGTGGCTGATAAAAATATCACTGACCCAACTTGGGAAGGTGGCAAGCCGAGCGAGGACAGCAGTACAGAGAGGAGGGATCTGCTGCACTGCAACAGGCTGGAAGAGGCAGTGGGTGGCAAAAGTGAGAAGGAGGGCCACACCAAACAGGCCCACAACTGTTCCTCAGAGCACCCTCTTGCCAAGGGGTAAGTGTTCCGCAGTCTGGCGCATTTCTTGAGAAAAGTGCGGATGATAAAAGAATTGTCATTTGCAACCTGTGCCCTAACAAAATGAGCAGGGGCATGAACGCTAGCAACCTCACCACCACCAGCATGATCCGCCACATGGCATCAAAGCACCCTGATAGGTGGGCCGAACGCCTGGGTCCACAGTGTCTGCGGGTCACACCACAACCTCCTCTTCCCCTGTGTTACGTGCTGGCCAATCCCCTGTCCAAGACGCAGGCCCGGATGCCTCCCACCCTGCACCTGGACCTTCGGAAGCACCATCAGCTAGCACATTCACTTCTGTGTCCCAGCACAGCATACAGATGTCCATACCCCAGGCCTTTGAAGGAAAGCGCAAATACCCAGCCAATCACCCACAGGTCATAGCACTAAATGTGCACCTTTCCAAATTGCTGGCCCTGGAAATGTTGCTATTTAGGCTTGAAACTGAGGCTTTCTGCAGCCTGATGGCGGCGGCCTTCCCTCGTTATTCAGTCCCCAGTCGCCACTATTTTTCCTGGTGTGCCGTCCCTGCCTTACACCATCATGTGTCCCGTAACATCATCCGTTCCCTGACCAAGGCAGTTTATAGCAAGGTCCGCTTAACGACTGGCACATGGTGACAGGTTCCCTTTAATGCTCAGTTTCTCCCATTGACTTCCATTGTGCTTAAATTTTAAATTAAGGGAACATCAGGTATCTATTATATTTCAATAGCTAGAGTAGAGGAACAGGCTGTGCTAATTTGTCTGCCAAAAAAGCTTACTGACCTAATGTAGACAAGGTAACAAAGGGGCGCATCCTCTGGAAATATGGTAACAGTAAGGGTAATTTCATATTCTGTCCAGACATAAGAAAGCAGAATGCCACACTATTTTGTCTGCTAAAATGCAGGGCTCCCTGTCAAAAATGTGTTACATTCTGTTAGTCAATTAGGTCCTTCATCACTGTTTGGTTTTGCCATGATACATCTGGCGCTGACACTTTTCTGTTCCTAGAATGCAACAGAAAAACTGAAATACTGGTGCAGAAGGGAAAATAGTCTAAACATGTATTGTAACAACTGTAGTGAGGGACAGATAAGGACAGTAGGTTCCTGAACTAGAACCCAGCTGCCTCTTCTACCTACTTGCAGTGTAAGCCCTAAATAGAAAAACTATAACTCGACAGGACAAACAAGACACAGAAACATACAACACAAAAGCAGAGTTGTGTGAAATGGGTCAGAACCAGACAGTTTATTTTTTTTTTTTTTTTAACAGCACACATGGTCCCTCCCTGCTTCTAGCTTGTGGGCCAATGAGAAGGCTGCAATATCTTTGTCAGAGCTTAACCTACAAAAAATATAGAGCTCACCGAGTACCAGTAAAAAATTGTATTTTATTGAATCACATTAATATAAAGACAATGTCACTTTAAAAGAAAAGGTAGCAGAAAAAAAAAAACACACCATCCTGGTCGGTTACACAAACTGAATATTAATGATATACTGTAGATTCTTACATAGAAAATTTAATAAGGGTGTGTCCCATATCTTAAATTATAAAGCAATAATAACTATCAGAGACCCATAATCCTTCACATCAAGTCATCAAAGAATGGCAATAAAGAAATAATAACCGGGAGTAGAAAAATAAATCTACACTTAATGTGAAGACCTGGGATCCGCCACAGGAACTTACCCAAAAATTCTGTGCACACAAACCAGGATGGCGCTGCCTCAACAGACGAAGGGATGCCGAAACGCGCGTTGGGGTAGCGGCAGCATGGTTTGTGTGCACAGAATTTTCAGGTAAGTTCCTGTAGCAGATCCCAGGTCTTCAAATTAAGGGTAGATTTATTTTTCTCATCCCGGCAATTATTTATTTCTTTATTGCCATTCTTTGATGAATTGATGTGAAGGATTATAGGTCTCTGATAGTTATTATCGCTTATATAATTTAAGATATGGGACATAACCTTATTAATTTTATATGTAAGAATCTACAATATATCATTTAATATTTAGTCTGTGTAACCGACCAGGATGGTGTGTTTATTTCTGCTACCTTTCCTTTTAAAGTGACATTGTCTTTTTATATTCATTCATTTTTGCAGTTGTGAGAGAGGAGTGTTGTGCTTTGCTGTGTCAGACTCATTACATTAGATAGCTCATATGTATTATACTAGCAGAAGGACCCACCTTCGCATGGGTATATTTCATCTATTTCATTTCATGTTTCAGTTTGTCATAAAGATATCAACAGTTTCTCCCATATCGGTAAACTCTACAGTATCCTCCCCTTTTACAATGACCTCCACAGTGTCCGCCCCTTTAACAGTTAACTCCCCTTTAACAGTGACAGTCACAGTGCCCGCCCCTTTAATAGTGACCTTCACAGTGTCTGTCCCTTTAACAGTGACTTCCACAGTGCCCACCCCTTTAAAAGAGACCTCCACAGAGCCCACCTCCTTAACAATGACCTCCACAGTGCCCACCTCCTTAATAATGACCTCCACAGTGCCCGCCCCTTTAACTCCTTAAGGACACAGCCTTATTTCACCTTAAGGACCAGGCCATTTTTTTGCAAATCTGACCAGTGTCCCTTTAAGTTGTGTTAACTTTAAAATGCTTTTACTTATCCAGGCCATTCTGAGATTTTTTCGTCACATCTTGTACTTCATGACAGTGGTAAAATGAAGTAAAAAAAAAAATCATTTTTATTTATTAAAAAATACAGAATTTAGCAAAAATGTGTAAAAAAAATTGCAAATTTCCAAGTTTCAATTTCTCTACTTCTATAATACATAGTAATACCTCGAAAAATAATTATTACTTTACATTTCCCATATGTCTACTTCATGTTTGGATCCTTTTGGGAATGATATTTTATATTTTGGGAATGTTACAATGCTTAGAAATGTAGAAGCAAATCTTGAAATTTTTCAGAAATTTTCAAAAACCCAATTTTTAGGGACCAGTTCAGGTCTGAAGTCACTTTGTGAGGCTTTCATAATAGAAACCACCCAAAACTGATTTTATAAACGTCATTAACCCTTTAGATGTTCCACAAGAGTTAATGGCAAATGGAGATAACATTTCAGAATTTAGAATTTTTTGCTAATTTTCCATTTTAATCCATTTTTTACAGTAACAAAGCAAGGGTTAGCAGCCAAACCAAACTTAATATTTATTGCCCCGCTTCTGTAGTTTGCAGAAACACCCCATATGTGGCCGTAAACTACTGTACGGGCACACAGTAGGGCATAGAGAGGATGGTGCGCCGTGTGGATTTTGGAAGGCAGATTGTGAAGAACGTTCCAGTATCTGTTCAGTTATTTTACCTCCCTGCTACTTAATCCCCATGGATACCTACTCCTAACAATGGACATAGACATCTATGTGTATCAGGGACATGTGTACACACACTTCTGAGACATTCAGTCTGCTTCTAACCACAAGACTGATCTACTTAATGAAAATACACGAGATAATACTTTGGCCATTGTCTTGGAAACGACAGTGGTTGCCTGTAAGCCATGTGACAAAGCCCCTGTTTTGTAAATTGAGTTTCCAAAACTCCATTGTCTCACTGGCTCAGAGGAGGAGTTTGATGCTTTTTAAATGGAATGCCCTTGTTTTCCATTAAAGTGTGTCTTGCTTCAGCAGTAAGCTTTGGCTCCTGTATGGATTATTATGCAACACCAGCGATAGTTTACTCTGTGGATTCTTGGCGATATTATTTAATGGGAATAAGGGAAGACTGTAACTCATATTCAGACCGTGACACAGATTTTGCAGGACTGGTTTATTTACGCCATGTCCCATTTGAAGCCCCGCTGATGCACCCCTAGAGTAGAAACTCCATACAAGTGACCCCATCTAAGAAACTACACCCCTCAAGGTATTAAAAACTTATTTTATAAACGTCGTTAACCCTTTAGGTGTTGCATAAGAATTATTGGCAAATGGGGATAAAATTTGAGAATTTCTATTTTTTGGCAAATTTTTCATTTTAATCCATTTTTTCCAGTAACAAAGCAAGGGTTAACAGCCAAACAAAATGCTGTATTTATTGCCCCGATTCTTTAGTTTGCAGAAACACCCCATATGTGGCCGTGAACTACTGTACGGGCACACAGTAGGGCACAGAGGGAAAGGTGCGCCATATGGTTTTTGGAAGGCAGATTTTGCTGGACTGGTTTATTTGCAACATGTCCCATTTGAAGCCCCCCTGATGCACCCCTAGAGTAGAAACTCCATAAAAGTGACCCCATTCTAGAAACTACACCCCTCAAGGTATTCAAAACTGATTTTACAAACTTTGTTAACCTTTTAGGTGTTCCACAAGAGTTATTGGCAAATGGAGATGGAAAATTTGCCCAAAAATTTAAATTCTCAAATTTCATTTTAATCCATTTTTTCCAGTAACAAAGCAAGGGTTAACAGCCAAACAAAATGCTGTATTTATAGCCCCGACTGGGGCTGGTTTATTTGCAACATGTCCCATTTGAAGCCCCCGTGATGCACCCCTAGAGTAGAAACTCCATAAAAATGACCCCATTTTGAAAACTATGGGATAAGGTGGCAGTTTTTTGCGGACTATTTTTAGGGTACATATGATTTTTTGTTTATCTATATTACATTTTTGTGAGGCAAGGTTACCAGAAATAGAAATTCTGAAATTTCATCTCCATTTTCCAATAACTCTTGTGGAACATCTAAAGGGTTAACGACATTTGTAAAATCAGTTTTGAATACATTGAGGGTGTAGTTTCTTAGATGGGGTCACTTTTATGGAGTTTTTACTCTAAGGGTGCATCAAGGGGGCTTCAAATGGGACATGGTGCCAAAAAAAGGCCATCAAAATCTGCCTTCCAGAAACCATACTGCGTTCCTTTCCTTCTGTGCCCTGCCGTTTGGTCATACAGCAGTTTACGACCACATATGGGGTGTTTCTGTAAGCTGCAGTATGAGGGTAATAAATATTAAGTTTTGTTTGGCTGTTAACCCTTGCTTTGTTAGTAGAAAAAAACGGATGAACATAAAAAATTTGCCCAAAAATTGCTTTTTTGGCACAGTTTTTATTTTTTATTTTTTACTGTGTTCATCTGAGGGGTTAGGGGGGTATTTTTATAGAGCAGATTCTTACGGACACGGCGATACCTAATATATCAACTATTTATTTATGTTTTACACTATATTATCTTTTCATAAAGAAAAAAAACATTTTAGTATCTCCATAGTCTGAGTCATATTTTTTTTTTTTTTAGCCGATCATCTTATGTAGGGGCTCATTGTTTGTGGGATGAGAGGGCTGTTTTATTGGCACTATTTTGGGGGGCATATGACTTTTTGATCGCTTGCTATTACAAGTTTTGTGATGTAAGGTGACAAATACCTTTTTTCTTTACTGTGTTCATCTGAGCGGTTAGGGGGGTATTTTTATAGAGCAGATTATTACAGACGCGGCGATAATTAAAAAGTCAATTTTTAAATTTCTTTTAGTTTTACTAAATATTTTTGAATTTTTTTGTTTTAGTGTCTCAAGTCTGAGAACCATTTTTTTTTTTTTTATCCGATTGTCAGTGGCTAAATTGGGATATAAATTTAGTACTCCATGGAAGTATGGTACTCCCTGAAGCAACCAATAATGCAGAGGCCCAGAAGATCAGGGCACGTGTCACATTGAGTAGTGGTGTTGTCACTGCCAGACATCTGAGGAGCTCTGACAGACGTTCTTCAGAACCTCCTGCCTGAGGTTCTTTTGTTTTGCTTTTGTTTTGTCATCTCGTTTCCCTCTCTCAGCTGTCATCTAGTTGCACTGATTGCATCCCTTTAAATCCCCTCCTGCATCACTTTGCGGTTTATACAACTTCCTGGAGTGTGTACATGCTGGATGCTACAACTGATGCTTCTACAGATAAGTCTGTTCATTTATTTGTGTTTTCCTGTTTGCTTGATCCTAGGTGACCCTGACTCCCTCCGTATTAAGTGTAGGGAGCCGATGGTTGTGTCCCCTCACTATTATAGGGTGTTCAGGTGTCATACAGTCGAGGCACGAGGGCATGCAATTTTCTATCATAGAGATCTTTGCATGGGCTGAGAAGACAGGGAGAGTTTCAGAGATTAAATAGGGGTCTCCCTTTTGTTCCTTAGTTTCGGATCAAGCCAGTCAGATCCTTATTTGTAACTTCTTGTTTTCTGTTACACCATCTGTGACAGGTGTGCTTCCGTATCCCCCTCCTGTGAGATACTCTGCACCTTTATTGGGTCCGTCCCTTCTTTCCAGTATGGGGGACCACACCTGGAAAGTGTTGGCCAGGGACGATCCGGGCGCCTCCAGTTCCCAAGGTACTCCGGCCTGCTCTTTCCCTGTCCGAAAAGATCAGGGCCTTGAGGACTGTCTCATAAAACTTAAGGAATGGTGTTATATGGCTTGAGGACTTGATCAGAGATCTCAACTCCTCCCATATACCGATTGTAGTCGATACAATCGGGCTTGAGGACCATTGCCGCGGTACCTCGCACAGGGACATTGCACATCCCAGTACAAGGGCATCCCTCTTAATCTTATATCTGACCAGCAACACTTTTCCAGTGGTAAGGGCACGGGTCTCACCCCTGGGGATAGATACCTGGAGGGGGTGGGCAGGGAGGCCGCGTTGATTTTTCCACACGGTCCCACAAGCGGACGTGGATCTGGCGGCGAGGGACTGGAAAAAGGGGATACTTGTATAAAAGTTATCCACGTACAGGTGGTAACCCTTATCTAGCAGTGGGTGCATAAGATCCCACACAAGTTTCCCGCTAACACCCAGAGTGGGGGGACATTTTGGGGGTTGAATACGGGAATCTTGTCCCTTGTACACACAAAACTTCTAAGTGTACCCTGAGGTACTCTCACAAAGTTTGTACAGCTTCACGCCATAACTCGCCCGCTTTGAGGGAACATACTGGCAGAAAATGAGTCTCCCCTTGAATGCAATGAGAGACTCCTGAACCGCGACCTCCCTTCCAGGTACATAGGCCTGTACAAATTTGGCCCCAAAAGGATCGATGACCGGCCTGATTTTGTACAGGTGGTCATAAGCAGGATCACCTTGGGGGGTACATGCTGCATAATGCAGGCATTTCCAGATGGCCTCAAACCGGGAGCGTGTCATGGCCGTACTGTAAAGTAAGGTCTGGTAGAGGATGTCCCCACTCCAGTAATGCCTGACACTAGGTTTCTTGACTAGGCCCATATGCAGCACGAGGCCCCAAAATGTCTTCATCTCTGCTGCACTGACCGGCGTCCAGCCACTGGGCCTAGCCAAAAAGGAGCCTGGGTGTTGAGCAACGAACTGTTGGTGTACAGGTTTGTCTGCTCCACCAGTAGATTTACCAGTTGATCACTGAAAAAATGACTAAAAAAGTCAATCAGTGAAGGCCACTGTGGAAATCTGGATTCCTGGTTTGCCTTCAAAATCAGGAATCACGGGCTCATAACGCTCTGGGGTACACCAGATAAGTTCATCGGCAGGGGGCTCCGGTGGATTTAACTGGTGGGCTGGAAAACTAGTACGAGCCCCAGAGCTGCTCGTACTAGGGTGGGCCACAGGGTCCCTATCATGGCGGTCCCCTTGAACCGCCTGGTGGCGTCTCCGCCGCCTTGGGGGCTCATCATCATCGCTAGATGATGAGGAGGAAGCGGATGACAACAGGAAAGTGGGGTCATCCTCGTCCTCACTGGGACTTTCGGACTCGGAGGCAAGCTGGGCGTATGCCTCCTCGGCCGAAAAAATCCGGCGGGCCATAGGGGAGTGTGTGTGTGTGCGTGCGTGTGTGTATATCTTTATTTAGCGTGCGTGTGTGTGTGTGTGAGAGGGCACAGGTGTTTGCATACTTATCACTAACACTAACAGAAAAAAAAGACTAACTAAAAAAAGGGGAAAAAATGAGAAAAAAATTAAAGTTAAAAATTCTAAACCGCTGAGGGCCACAGTTGGCGTACGCACAAAAAAAAATGCTTGCGCCCTAAAAGAAGTTAAGGGGGAGGGGGGCAGGGGGGCAAGCTGCAGCACCCCTAGGGGGGTCTAGGGTCACACAGCCTAGCTGTGGACCCTAGAAACCCGATTTAGGGTGATGCAATCAGAAACTTTTTTTTTTTTACTTCCACTAACTTTCCCTTTATTATCCCTGCCTAACCCAACCTTTCCCTATGTACCTTATTAAACCAATGGGGGGTGCCGGGGCACAGATCGGGTGCTAGGCACAGATGGGGGGTGCTGGCTGAGAATCGACACGTTGCAGGCACCTGGACACAAAAGGAGGAGGAGAGGAGCGCTGCTAGGATTTGAAACTCCCGCCGCCCACCCATCTACCAATCAGAGGCTATCCTGAGAGGTGATGTCACCATCACCTCTCAGGATTGCAGGATGGTGATTGGTGGTGTATTATCACACCACCGATCACCATCCTGTTCCGGGTTATCGGGTCCCCAGAGACCCGGATAACCCGGAAACGCAGCAAACCTCAAGTCTGAATTGACTTGCAGTTTTCTGCAATCACCAACATGGGGAAGGGGGGTCACAGGACCCACCGGCACATTTAGCCAAGGTGCCTGCTCAATGATTTGAGCAGGCACCGGGTTCCGATTACCGCCTGTCGGGCTGCGGTGATCGGAACTATACATGACGTAGCGGTACATCATGTGTCCTTAAGTACGAAGGCAATATGCCTTACCGGTACGTCATGTGTCATGAAGAAGTTAAAATTGACCACCCCTTTAACAGTGACCTTCATAGTGGCTTCCCCTTTACCAGTGATCTTCACAGTGCCTGCCCCTTTAACAGTGACTCCCACTTTAACAGTGACCTCCACAATGCCTGCACCCTTAATAGTGACCTCCATAGTGCCCACCCCTTTAACAGTGATCACCCCTTTAATAGTGACCTCCAGAGTGTTCGTCCCTTTAACAGTAACCTCCAAAATGCCCGCCCTTTTAACAGTGCCTGCCCCTTTAACAGTGACCTCCACAGTACCTGCCCATTCAACATTGACAACGCCTGTAACAGTGACCTTCATAGTGGCTGCCCATTTAACAGTTACCTCCACAGCACCCGCCTCTTTAACAGTGAATTCCACAGCACCCGCCCCTTTAACAGTGACCTCCACAATGCCCGCCCCTTTAACAGTGACCACCCCCTTAACAGTGACCTCCACATTGCCCCTTCAATTTAATAGTGACCTCCCCTTTAACAGTGACCTCTACCGTGCCCGCCCCTTTAACAGTGACATTTACAGTATCTGCCTCTTTAACAGTGACCTACACAGTGCCCGCCCCTTTAACATTGACCAACCCTTTAACAAAGACCTCCACAGTGGCCGCCCATTTAACAGTGACCTCCACAGTTCCCACCCCTAGAACAGTGACCATTCCTTTAACACTGACCTCTGCAATGCCTGCCCCTTTAATAGTGACCTCCACAGTGTCTGCTATTTTTAACAGTGACCTCTACAGTGACCTCCACAATGCCCGCCCCTTTAACAGTGACTGCCTCTTAACAGTGACCTCCACAGTGCCTGTCCCTTTAACAGTGTTATTTACAGTGTTCGCCCCATTAACAGTGACCTCAACAGTGCCTGCCCCTTTAACAGTGACCTCCACAGTGCCTTCCTCTTTAACAGTGACCTCCACAGTACCTGCCCCTTTAACAGTGACCTCCACAGTGCCTGCCCCTTTAACAGTGACCTCCACAGTACCTGCCCCTTTAACAGTGACCTCCACAGTACCTGCCCCTTTAACTGTGACCTCCACAGTACCCGCCCCTTTAACTGTGACCTCCACAGTACCCGCCCCTTTAACTGTGACCTCCACAGTACCCGCCCCTTTAACTGTGACCTCCACAGTACCCGACCCTTTAACTGTGACCTCCACAGTACCCGACCCTTTAACTGTGACCAACTCTTTAAAGGATAACTGTCACACTTAGACCCTAATTTCAATTTTCATATATGTAGTTACTAATAACATGATATTCCAGAATCATTTACTATTAGACTGACTTACCCCATATTTAATACGATTCAGCCCTTAGAAACCAGTCTGCATAAAACTGCAATTTCACTATTCAGTTAAGATGACCTCCCCAGTGACCTCCCCTTTTCACATTGACCACCCCTTTAACAGTGACCTTCATAATGGCCACCCCTTTAACAGTGACCTTCACAGTGCCCGCCCCTTTAACATTGACCACCCCTTCAACAGTGACCTTCATAGTGGCCGCCCCTTTAACAGTATCTTCCACAGTGCCTGCCCCTTTAACAATGGAATCCACAGCGCCCATCCGTTTAATAGTGGCCCCTGCCCCCCCATGCATGTAGCAGTGTAGTTATGCCATCATACCTCATATGACTGAATATTTAAGGACCTGCAAACTGCTAAAAACTAATCAGTTGTTATGGCAACCTGGAGTAGGACCTGTGAGCTTCTATTGGCTAATAAAGGACAAGTGACAGTGTAAATGGCAGTTTGGATTGGGACCTACTAAAAGGAATGACAGAATGGAATGCCCATAGACTTTAACAGGAAAGTGGAATGCCCATAGAGAATAATGGACCAGAGTTGAATGTCCATAGAGAATAATGGAAATGTAATATTTGAATTAGAGACAAAACCATTAGACATATCTAATAATTATTTAGCAGGCTTACTCTCCAAGTTCAGTGGGATCATTTAATGTTCATATTAAGTGGAATTATCACTGTTTTCTGCAGAATGACAAGGGTGAATGACACAAAGGAATGCCCATAGACTATAATGGAAAGTAAACTATGAGCTCATTTGCAGGTAAATCTGTGTTATGTAGGACATTAAACTTTACGGCAAGTGTTTCCTGGGTAGAGTAGCATAGTGTAAAATGAAAATTACCTTGGATTATAACCGTTTTCTATAGAAGGCAAAGGTGATGGAATGCCCATAGACTATAATGGGAAGTAAAACGTGACTTGGTGCCTGAACCATTCAACATATCAAATAAATCTGTAGCAGGCTTAGGGCTGTTTCACACGAGCGGATGCCGAGCGTGACATCCGCTGCGTGAATGACAGCAAAGACCTGATGCAGACTGCAGAGGCACGGAGCATTAACATGATTGATAATGCTCCGTGCCTCTCTGTGACCTCTTTACTTCAAAATCACAGTGAGATAAAGTTGTCACTGTGATTTCGTAATAAAGAGGTCACAGAGAGGCACGGAGCATAATCAATCATGTTAATGTTCCGTGCTTCTGAGTTATGCTGTCCGCATCGGGTCTTGGCACTCTTTCACGCAGCGGATGTCATGCTCGGCATCCGCTTGTGTGAAACAGCCCTTACTCTTCAAGTTCAGTGGGATTATCGTTGGTTTCTCTGAAATGCAAAGGGGAATGACACAAAAGAATGCCTATAGACTATAATGGGAAGCAAACTATGAGCTCATTTGCAAGTAAATCTGTGTTATGTAGGAAATAAACCTTTACGGCAAGTGTTCCCTGGATAGATTAGCATATTGTAAAATAAATATTACCTTGGATTATAACCGTTTTCTATAGAATGCAAAGGTGAATGATATAACGGAATGCCCATAGACTATAATAGGAGGCAAAATTTGATTTTGAGTCTGAACCATTTAACATATCAACTAAATCTTTAGCAGGCTTACTCTTCAAGTTCAGTAGGATTATTTAATATAAAGTGGGATTATCATTGGTTTCTATGAAATGACAAGGGGAATCACACAATGGAATGCACATAGACTATAATGGGATATAAACTATGAGCTCATTTGCAGGTAAATCTGTGTTACGTAGGAAATTAACCTTTACCGCAAGTGTTCCCTGGGTAGAGTAGCACATTGTAAATTTAAAACTATCTGGGATTAAAGCTGTTGTCTATAGAATGACTAAACACAACGTCAAATATACAGCATCAAATATGTGCAGGATACAGTACGATTGAATACACCCTTACGGTAGGGTCACACTGAGCACATACGCAGCGTATTTAAGGCTGCGAGAAATGTGCCGGACAGCGGGAAATACACTGCTTATGCCCTAGGAGCAGAAACACAGGGCTTTCCCTCCACAACTTTGTGTGTGTGCAGTAAGGTTCGGAGGCGGTCCGAGCGCACCAACGTAACTGTAACACGCAGGGGCCACTTCCAAACCTCACCGCAGACACACTGCGGAGAGAAGTCCTGTGTGTTTGCTCCTAGCGCATACACGGTGTATTTTCTGCTGCCTTGCACTATCAGAACCCATTCCTAGTCCTGGGCCTATAGTCTCCATCTCCACTTTATTATTTGCCACTGAACTTGGAGATTATGTCTGCTAAAGATTTATTTGATATGTTGAATAGTTCACATTCCAAATCACATTTTACTTCCTATTATACTGTATTGGCATTACATTCTGTTATTCACATGTTATTCCATAGAAAACAGCTTTAATCCCAGATAGTTTTAAATTTACAATGTGCTAATCTACCCAGGGAACACTTGTGGTAAATGTTAATTTCCTACATAACACAGATTTACCTGCAAATTGTGTCATTCCCCTTGTCATTTCATAGAAACCAATGATAATCCCACTTAATCTCAATTTTAATAATCCCACTGAATTTGAAGAGTAAGCCTGCTAAAGATTTACTTGATATGTTAAATGGTTCAGACACAAAGTCACGTTTTACTACCATTATAGTCTATGGGCATTCCATTGTGTCATTCCCCTTCTCATATCATATAAACCAATGATAATCCCACTTAATCTCAATTTTAAATAATCCCACTGAACTTGAAGAGTAAGCCTGCTACAGATTTATTTGATATGTTGAATGGTTCAGGCACCAAGTCACATTTTACTTCCCATTATAGTCTATGGGCATTCCATCACCTTTGCATTCTATAGAAAACGGTTATAATCCAAGGTAATTTTCATTTACAATATGCTACTCTACCCAGGGAACACTTGTGGTAAAGGTTAATGTCCTACATAACACAGATTTACCTGCAAATAAGCTCATAGTTTACTATGGGCATTCATTTGTGTCATTCACCCTTGTCATTTTGCAGAAAACAGTGATAATTCCACTAAATCTGAACATTAAAAAATCCCACTGAACTTGGAGAGTAAGCCTGCTAAATAATTATTAGATATGTAAAATGGTTTTGTCTCTAAGTCAAATATTACATTTCAATTATTCTCTACGGGCATTCAACTCTGGTCCATTATTCTCTATGGGCATTCCACTTTCCTGTTAAAGTCTATGGGCATTCCATTCTGTAATTCCTTTTAGTAGGTCCCCTGGACGGTACTCAGTTATTGTCTCAGGGTATGCTTCTTCCTGTAACTGGAGATGGCTGCTTGCTATCTTCCAGCTGAGGCTGCAAGGCTCAGGCTGGGGATGATGATCAATTGTCTCAGCCGAGACAAGATCTTGGCTTTGGATCCCTATATCTGCGAGCTCCTACACGAACAGCCTTCCCCTTCCCTACCCATGAGGCAGGATGTGGGCAAAGCCTATTTCTGCTCACAGAAGGGGGAGCTGAACTGGAATGAACTATGAAGTCCTGGCTGAACACATTGCTGCCACGTGCTGGTGAACATGGAAATTACTGCAATATATATTTACAAGGCTTTACAATGCACATTTGTGAGGAAATTAGGTGCAATTACACAAGATGACAATGTGAATGCTCTTAACAGATTGTAGAGGGGTAAAAGAGTTTTGTAACACAACTCTGGGGTGTTACAGATCCGTTCTGAACGGATGCAGACGGTTGTATGATCTGAACGGATCCATCTGTGCAGATGCATGACGGATCTGCACTAAACGCGAGTGTGAAAGTAGCCTGTAAGCATCCAAGGGGTGAGGTTATTGCTGAAAGTATGTGTCACTGAGGCTGCTGCTCTGAGTGATGTAAATCCCGAAGGTAAATGGCAACCAGTGATGTTAGATCGCTGAGTTTGTGGTAGCTGGAATTTGGGTCCGGGATTTAGGAGTGACTGAAGTGTTTGGGTTCGAAGGTCACTCCCATACTCCTTCTCGTGTGTTACCACCTCACCCAGCTGGAAGCTAATTTAAAAGACACACTGTCACTGTGTGTGTGGTTGGTCTGCAGAGGACTTGGGAGCATTTCCTCTCCACAGTGTTCCAGAGAAGGTAAAAGACTAGACTGCACAAAAGGTGACTCCTGTATTTCTGCCTGTTTAAAAATTGAACTGTTATGACACTTGATGGCTGAAGATAAGTGCTTTATGTGACTGAACTTTGATGGGCTGAAGCCAAGCCATCCTGTTGGAACAATTTTAGTTGTGTTTTTTTTCCAATAAAACCCTTATGTTGCATCCAATCCTGTCGACTGCCTACCATTTGTAAAGCTAACCTCTACAAGCCGTATAGTGATCAGGAGTTCTTCCTCACTGTCACGAAAATTGATACAAACCATGTCCGTTTTGCGTATGCGCCATACGCAAATATTACATTGCAATATATGACAAATTCGCTAAAATCTTCGCAAAATATTGCGAATTCGAATATAGCCCCTGCCGCTCATAACTATTGAAGTTGCACAACAAATATATGAGGAGTGAATCCATCATATCACCTATATATTCTAAAGGATTTTTTTTTGTGTATCTTGAATTGCATATAAATCTGCAATATTGGATATGGAATATTGAATACTAAACACTGAAATTTAGTTGCATCACAATAAGGATGTATATGCAATTAAGGGTCTATGAAAAGTTTGGAATGTAAACTACTCCTTGCACAGTTATAGCTGCTTGTCTTAAAGTGGTTGTCTCATCATGGACAATGGGGCCATATCGCTAGGATATCCTATATCGAGAAGTGAAGGAGGGCGCACTGCACATGCGCAGCCGCCCTCTATTCATTTTCTATGAGGCCGGCGAAAATAGCCGAGCGCTGGTTCGGCTATTTGCGTCAGCACCATAGATATGAATGGGAGTGGGGGCCGCGCATGAGCGATACGCTTTCAATCACTGGAGTCTTCCCAACACCACCTTGCGGGGCTCTGTTCTCTATATATGTGTGGGTCCCAGCGGTGGGACCCGCAGCTATAAGACAATGGGGGCATATCCTAGCGATATGCCCCCATTTTCTATGATGAGACAAGGACACTTTTTCTATCCACCTCCATAAATTATTCAGACATCTGAAAAAAAAATGCTAATGGATTTAGGATTAAGCAGATATCTATAATTTCCATGCTTTTGTTATATTTCAGCTGATTTCCATGCCATTCCAAAACTGTCCTCTGTACAATAAACTGCAGACCGAGACATATGCATCAAAAGAGTATCATGATCTTGTAGACCCGTATAAGGTAAGTTAAATAATATCTTCTCTTAATAAAACATCACTAAAAGATGTTCTATCTACTACCTAAAGTGCAGCTCTAGTCGGGTATATTCTATGAACTGAGCAAAATAAAAAAATATACATTTGACCATTACATATGTTTCTGTACTTGGAAGTAGGGTCAGATCCAGGATTATAACCTAAGGGGTGGAAAAATGGTGGAACAACCCACACTACAACATTTTTACTTATTTAGTCTTACCCCACTGCCACCCGCTAACATAAATATAGCCTCTTTATGAGACAATCAACAAAAGAAGAAATACTGTAAGAGTAGAATATAAAAACGCCTAATCTAATGGTAGGAATATAATAGATCCTCACACTGTGCCCCCTGTAGCTCCATGCACTAAGCTCCCTGAATAATGCAGCTCCATACACACTGTCTTCTGAATAAAACACCTTAACACACTGTACCCCCAGATTAAAATTGCTCTACACACTGTGAGCCTGAATAACAATGCCACCCCTGTGCCCTTTATATGCCATCTGATTGTAAAGAAAAAAATGCCCCACTGTGTTCCTGATGTCCAAATGCCCCCACTGTGCTCTTGATTAAAAAATGTCCCTACTGTGCCCCCAGTTATGGAAATATCCCACTGTGCTTGCTGATTAGGAAAATGCCCCAACTGTGCCCTGATTAGAATAAAGAATCGTCTGCACTGTACCCCCTTGAATAAACATATGTTTCTAACCATGTCCTTAATGTTAAAAAAAAAAAAAGCCCCTGCCACCCTGATCATAATTCTTACTTCCCAATGTTCACAAGTTGTCATCCTGTTTGTGTCTGACTGCCACAGAGGGTGCTGAGCATAGGTGTAAAGAGCTTACTTAGGCCTCTCTTCTTCTAGTAGCACTGGCACTGTTATATTCAATTGTATGCACTTCCTTAAAGGAGCACCCAAAATATTTTTTTTCTATCTAAATTCAATACCCCAAACACTGCATAGTTTTTCCCAAAAATATCAGTTTTTCATGTCAGCACTTTCCTTCCCCTGTTCTCTGCATCTACTCAACAATCGACTAACGCAACGAGGGGAAGTGTATAGAGTATGATTACTAGAGAAGAAACAGACTTAAAGGGCTTCTGTCACCCCACAACAGTCATTTTTTTTTTTTTTGGGCTAGTTACATTCATTATAGCGAGAAAACAAAGTTTTATAATATGCAAATCCGGTCTCTACCAGCAAGTAGGGCGTCTACTTGCTGGTAGCCGCCGCAGAAAACCGCCCCCTCGTCGTCTTGATTGACAGGGCCAGCCGTGATCTCCTCCTCCGGCCGGCCCTGTCAGTATTTCAAAAATTGCGCGCCTCTGTTCATTCGACGCAGGCGCTCTGAGATGAGGAGGCTCGTCTCCTCAGAACTCCCTCAGTGCGCCTGCGCCGATGACATCACCGAAAGAGAAGACGTCATCGGCGCAGGCGCACTGAGGGAGTTCTGAGGAGACGAGCCTCCTCATCTCAGAGCGCCTGCGCCGAATGAACAGAGGCGCACGATTTTTGAAATACTGACAGGGCCGGCCGGAGGAGGAGATCACGGCTGGCCCTGTCAGTCAAGATGACGAGGGGGCGGTTTTCTGCGGTGGCTACCAGCAAGTAGACGCCCTACTTGCTGGTAGAGACCGGATTTGCATATTATAAAACTTTGTTTTCTCAAGAAACGGCCGCATGAAAGTAAGTGACAACATTATATTCATCATATATTGCGCTATAATGAATGTAACTAGCCCCAAAAAAAATAATGACTGCTGTGGGGTGACAGAAGCCCTTTAAAAGCAGAGAAAGTCTTATGAAACAATACTGGAAAAAACATGTTGTGTTTGGTCAGCAAACTTTGGCCTCATAGAAGTGAATGGGGCTTCAGTGAAAAACACATTGCATCCGCACTTGCTTCCGGATGCAATGCGTTTTTCACTGATGGTTGCTAGGAGATGTTTGTAAACCTTCAGTTTTTATCACGCGCTTGAAAAAATGCATCAAAACGCATTGCACCTGCGCGGAAAAAACTGAACTGAACGCAATTGCAGACAAAACTGACAGAGCTTGCTTGCAAAATAGTGCGAGTTTCACTGAACACACCCTGAACGCATCGGGACCTAATCCGTAACGCACGTGTGAAAGAGGCCTTAGGGACACAGATGCAATTCAATTCAAGAACTGGGAGGAAGCACAAAGGCGGCAGAGTGGTCTAGAAGGACTGCCACATCAACCCTGTCTTTGGAAGTTGACCTCAAATATATGACTACAAGAGCTGGGGGGTCTTTTAAAAGAGTACTTGTCATCATGATCAACTCTGTTAAACTAGGCATATTTTCTGATAGGGCTGATCATTCTGAGTAAAAATATCCCCTTTTGTATCTAGGCTCAATAGCTGCAGAGCTTGTGCAGTGGATATGATACCTGAGCTTGAGAATCAACAGCACATCCACTGTGCAAACGCAGAGTCAGTTCAGGGGCTCAGTGGTTGCCTAATGGATCTGATGAGCTTGAAAAGCAGCAAGGGCCAAGTCAGTGGGCCGACTCAGCACAGGTGTGAGAACACAGAGCTAGACAAAGGGTCTAGCCCTGTAAATCAGAGGGGAGGGGTAGTGAACAGAGTACATGGGGAGTTGCAACTTGCACTTGCAGTTCTCTAAGCACTATGGCCAGCATCTTAGTGTTCTAAATAGGTAACAGGGGCGTACATACAGGGGTCGCAGGGGTCGCAGTTGCGACCGGGCCCGGCACTCCCGGGGGCCCGGCCGCCTGTGGACCCCTGGCCCCGCCCTGCAATAGTACTGTGTTTGCTGCACTGCTGCGCCAGTCTTGCCTGTATAATAACCAGGGTGGGCGGGCCATGGGTGGGCGGGCCATGGGTGGGCGGGCCCAGTGTTGTGCTTCTGTGCGGCAGTGCCTGCTAGGCTAGGCCTACCCTCCCTTGAGTCTCCTCCTCCCCCTGACTCTCCTCTCGGTGCGGCGTGCCTCCTCATTTCCTGTTGGGCGGCCGCACCGGACATAACACACGTTCCCCTAGGCTGCGCCCCAAAAACTGACGCTGAGAAGCAGCAGATAGAAGGGAGCGCGCGAAGAAGCCGGTGCCAAGTGCCGACCGCCAACCGTCCGGATTGACTGAAGATAAGATTTGTTAAAAAAAAAAAAAAAAAAAAGGTCTTCATAATTGCTCACCAGTCACCACATTTATGGTTTGGTGAGTTCAGACTCAGAGTGGGGTCTGATGGGGTCTGAGAGTTGGGCAATGTTACTGTGTCTATATGTATTGCCTTCATAATATGGTATAGTAAATACTTTATTGGCCTATCAATGGCTTTTAACACTGCTATATTTCTGTAGCCTGCAACCTCTGACTGCCCAGTTGGACTGAAACTACTACACCCAACATGTTCTGGCAGTAATAGTAAATGGATATTGGTGCAATTCTGAGCTACGAGTCTATATAGTACATAATGTAGGCAGCCTACATTATGTACTATATAGACTGGTAGCTCAGAATTGCACCAATATCCATTTACTATTACTGCCAGAACATGTTGGGTGTAGTAGTTTCAGTCCAACTGGGCAGTCAGAGGTTGCAGGCTACAGAAATATAGCAGAGTCAGGCTACTTTCACACCTGCGTTAGGTGCGGATCCGTATCTGCACAGATGGATCCGCACCTATAATACAAACGCTTGTATCCGTTCAGAACGGATCCGTTTGCATTATTCTTTAAAAAATCTTAAAAAACGGATCTGTTTTGACTTACATTGAAAGTCAATGGGGGACGGATCTGTTTTCAATTGCGCCATATTGTGTCAGTGAAAACGGATCCGTCCCCATTGACTTACATTGTAAGTCAGGACGGATCCGTTTGGCTCCGCATCGCCAGGAGCAAGCAGCGTTTTGGTATCCGCCTCCAGAGTGGAATGGAGGCTAACTGATGCATTCTGAACGGATTCTTATCCATTCAGAATGCATTGGGGCTGAACTGAATCATTTTGAACCGTTTGTGAGAGCCCTGAAACGGATCTCACAAGCGGACCCAGAAATGCCAGTGTGAATGTAGCATAAGGCTACTTTCACACTGGCGTTTTGAATTCAGTTTGTGAGATCCGTTCAGGGCATCAGATAAGGATCTGTTCAGAATGCATCAGTTTGGCTCAGCCGTTACTTTCAATGTAAGTCATCCACAGATGCCCTAATATACCATAGCTAAACCTGTGGGAGGGAGAGGGTGGAGGGGCCGGTGTCATGCAAATGCAGCGGGGCCGGTGTGGTCACTGTACTCCGGCCCCGCCGCTCACTCACTGCTTTATTGCTTAAACCTTTTCTAATAATTTTAATTAACGTTCCTATTCCTAGCCCCATCTGTACTACCGTACTTACTAAATGTCCTGTAGCAGGCAGAGCAAGGCGGGCGGCCGGCCGAGGAAGGTTGGGTGGGCGGCGACGGGGAGGGGGCCCCATGGATCAGTTTTGCACCGGGGCCCCATGGATTGTGTGTACGCCACTGATAGGTAATTTGCATAAATAGCCATAGATCATTGCAGCTATTGAAAAGAAGGGTATCATTTTACTCGGCAAGACCAACTCTAACATGCAATATGTCTGGTTTAATAGGATTGATCATGCCGACAGATGCTCTTTAACTCCTTAACGCATAATGTCTTACATATATCTCCTTTCTGAGAACCTCACCTGACACCCTATCACAACCACATATAATGGAGGTGGCCACAACTGCCCATAGTCTTATACACTGAAGTCTATAAGACATCTCAGCCATGGAACTCCATTTTCCTGAGAGGTGGGTCTCCAACAGGTAAGCAGTGCATACACTACTCATATATAGGGATGAGCGAACTCGAACTGTATAGTTCGGGTTCGTACCAAATTTTGGGGTGTCCGTGACACGGACCCGAACCCGGACATTTTCGTAAAAGTCCGGGTTCGGTGTTCGTCGCTTTCTTGGCGCTTTCGTGACGCTTTCTTGGCACTTTTTGAATGGCTGCAAAGCAGCCAATCAACAAGCGTCATACGACTTGCCCCAAGAGGCCGTCACAGCCATGCCTACTATTGGCATGGCTGTGATTGGCCAGAGCACCATGTGACCCAGCCTCTATTTAAGCTGGAGTCACATAGCGCCGCCCGTCACTCTGCTCTGATTAGCGTAGGGAGAGGTTGCGGCTGCGACAGTAGGGCGAGATTAGGCAGATTAACTCCTCCAAAGGACTTGATTAATCGATCGATCTGCAGCTGTGCATCATTGAGCTGCTGAAATTCAATTGCTCACTGTTTTTAGGCTGCCCAGACTGTTTGTGAGTCACTTTTTTCTGGGGTGATCGGCGGCCATTTTGTGTCTTGTGCGGTGCATGAGACCAAGTGCATCCAAGCTGCGACCAAGTGCATTTAACCCTCAATGGTGTGGTTGTTTTTTGGCTAAAGCCTACATCAGGGTGAAGCTGTCACACCAAGTGCATTTAACCAGCAATAGTCTGTTTATTTTTTGGCCATATACTAAATCAGGGGCAAGCTGCGCCTGTCACCAAGTGCATTTAACCCTCAATGGTGTGGTTGTTTTTTGGCTAAAGCCTACATCAGGGTGAAGCTGTCACACCAAGTGCATTTAACCAGCAATAGTCTGTTAATTTTTTGGCCATATACTAAATCAGGGGCAAGCTGCGCCCGTCACCAAGTGCATTTAACCCTCAGTAGTGTGGTTGGTCAAGCTGTCACACCAAGTGCATTTAACCAGCAATAGTCTGTTCATTTTTTGGCCATATACTACATCAGGGGCAAGCTGCGCCCGTCACCAAGTGCATTTAACCCTCAGTAGTGTGGTTGGTCAAGCTGTCACACCAAGTGCATTTAACCAGCAATAGTCTGTTCATTTTTTGGCCATATACTACATCAGGGGCAAGCTGCGCCCGTCACCAAGTGCATTTAACCCTCAGTAGTGTGGTTGTTTTTTGGCTAAAGCCTACATCAGGGTGAAGCTGTCACACCAAGTGCATTTAACCAGCAATAGTCTGTTCGTTTTTTGGTCATATACTACATCAGGGGCAAGCTGCGTCCGTCACCAAGTGCATTTAACCCTCAATAGTGTGGTTGGTCAAGCTGTCACACCAAGTGCATTTAACCAGCAATAGTGTGGTTATTTTTTGGCCATATCCCAGTCTAATTCTGTCACTAAATCCATACCGGTCACCCAGCGCCTAAATACTAGGCCTCAAATTTATATCCCGCTAAATCTGTCGTTACCGCTGTACTGTTGTGGCTGGGCAAGTTATTTAGTGTCCGTTAAAGCACATTTTTTGTTCAGGGTTGAAATACAATTCCCAATTTAGCAATTTCATAATTTAGTGGTTTCTGCTATATCAGAGCTATTTGAAATCTATCCCTAAAAGGGTATATAATATTCAAGGTGCACATAGGGTCATTCAGAATAACTTCACACACACGCTACTGTGCATTTCCAAGTCTAATTCTGTTAGTAAATCCATACCGGTCACCCAGCGCCTAAATACTAGGCCTCAAATTTATATCCCGCTAAATCTGTCAGTTACCGCTGTCCTGTTGTGGATGGGCAAGTTATTTAGTGTCCGTCAAAGCACATTTTTTGTTCTGGGTTGAAATACAATTCCCAATTTAGCAATTTCATAATTTAGTGGTTTCTGCTATATCAGAGCTATTTGAAATCTATCCCTAAAAGGGTATATAATATTCAAGGTGCACATAGGGTCATTCAGAATAACTTCACACACACGCTACTGTGCATTTCCAAGTCTAATTCTGTTAGTAAATCCATACCGGTCACCCAGCGCCTAAATACTAGGCCTCAAATTTATATCCCGCTAAATCTGTCGTTACCGCTGTCCTGTTGTGGATGGGCAAGTTATTTAGTGTCCGTCAAAGCACATTTTTTGTTCTGGGTTGAAATACAATTCCCAATTTAGCAATTTCATAATTTAGTGGTTTCTGCTATATCAGAGCTATTTGAAATCTATCCCTAAAAGGGTATATAATATTCAAGGTGCACATAGGGTCATCCACACACACACGCTACTGTGCATTTCCAAGTCTAATTCTGTCACTAAATCCATACCGGTCACCCAGCGCCTAAATACTAGGCCTCAAATTTATATTCAGCTGAATTTGAATACAATATATTGGGCCAAATAATATTTTTGTTGTTGTGGTGAACCATAACAATGAGGAAAACATCTAGTAAGGGACGCGGACGTGGACATGGTCGTGGTGGTGCTAGTGGACCCTCTGGTGCTGGGAGAGGACGTGGCCGTTCTGCCACATCCACACGTCCTAGTGTACCAACTACCTCAGGTCCTAGAAGCCGCCAGAATTTACAGCGATATATGGTGGGGCCCAATGCCGTTCTAAGGATGGTAAGGCCTGAGCAGGTACAGGCATTAGTCAATTGGGTGGCCGACAGTGGATCCAGCACGTTCACATTATCTCCCACCCAGTCTTCTGCAGAAAGCGCACAGATGGCGCCTGAAAACCAACCCCATCAGTCTGTCACATCACCCCCATGCATACCAGGGAAACTGTCTCAGCCTCAAGTTATGCAGCAGTCTCTTATGCTGTTTGAAGACTCTGCTGGCAGGGTTTCCCAAGGGCATCCACCTAGCCCTTCCCCAGCGGTAAAGACTATAGAATGCACTGACGCACAACCACTTATGTTTCCTGATGATGAGGACATGGGAATACCACCTCAGCATGTCTCTGATGATGACGAAACACAGGTGCCAACTGCTGCGTCTTTCTGCAGTGTGCAGACTGAACAGGAGGTCAGGGATCAAGACTGGGTGGAAGACGATGCAGGGGACGATGAGGTCCTAGACCCCACATGGAATGAAGGTCGTGCCACTGACTTTCACAGTTCGGAGGAAGAGGCAGTGGTGAGACCGAGCCAACAGCGTAGCAAAAGAGGGAGCAGTGGGCAAAAGCAGAACACCCGCCGCCAAGAGACTCCGCCTGCTACTGACCGCTGCCATCTGGGACCGAGCACCCCAAAGGCAGCTTCAAGGAGTTCCCTGGCATGGCACTTCTTCAAACAATGTGCTGACGACAAGACCCGAGTGGTTTGCACGCTGTGCCATCAGAGCCTGAAGCCTCGGCCTCTTCTGCTGCTGCCGCCTCGGCCTCTTCCTCCGCCTCTGGAGGAACGTTGGCACCTGCCGCCCAGCAAACAGGGGATGTACCACCAACACCACCACCACCTCCGTCACCAAGCGTCTCAACCATGTCACACGCCAGCGTTCAGCTCTCCATCTCACAAACATTTGAGAGAAAGCGTAAATTCCCACCTAGCCACCCTCGATCCCTGGCCCTGAATGCCAGCATTTCTAAACTACTGGCCTATGAAATGCTGTCATTTAGGCTGGTTGACACAGACAGCTTCAAACAGCTCATGTCGCTTGCTGTCCCACAGTATGTTGTTCCCAGCCGCCACTACTTCTCCAAGAGAGCCGTGCCTTCCCTGCACAACCAAGTATCCGATAAAATCAAGTGTGCACTGCGCAACGCCATCTGTAGCAAGGTCCACCTAACCACAGATACGTGGACCAGTAAGCACGGCCAGGGACGCTATATCTCCCTAACTGCACACTGGGTAAATGTAGTGGCAGCTGGGCCCCAGGCGGAGAGCTGTTTGGCGCACGTCCTTCCGCCGCCAAGGATCGCAGGGCAACATTCTTTGCCTCCTGTTGCCACCACCTCCTTCTCGGCTTCCTCCTCCTCTTCTTCCACCTGCTCATCCAGTCAGCCACACACCTTCACCACCAACTTCAGCACAGCCCGGGGTAAACGTCAGCAGGCCATTCTGAAACTCTATGTTTGGGGGACAGGCCCCACACCGCACAGGAGTTGTGGCGGGGTATAGAACAACAGTCCGACGAGTGGTTGCTGCTGGTGAGCCTCAAGCCCGGCCTGGTGGTGTGTGATAATGGGCGAAATCTCGTTGCAGCTCTGGGACTAGCCAATTTGATGCACATCCCTTGCTTGGCGCATGTGCTGAATTTGGTGGTGCAGAAGTTCATTCACAACTACCCCGACATGTCAGAGCTGCTGCATAAAGTGCGGGCCGTCTGTTCGCGCTTCCGGCGTTCACATCCTGCCGCTGCTCGCCTGTCTGCGCTACAGCGTAACTTCGGCCTTCCCGCTCACCGCCTCATATGCGACGTGCCCACCAGGTGGAACTCCACCTTGCACATGCTGGACAGACTGTGCGAGCAGCAGCAGGCTATAGTGGAGTTTCAGCTGCAGCACGCACGGGTCAGTCGCACTACAGAACAGCACCACTTCACCACCAATGACTGGGCCTCCATGCGAGACCTGTGTGCCCTGTTGCGCTGTTTCGAGTACTCCACCAACATGGCCAGTGGCGATGACGCCGTTATCAGCGTTACAATACCACTTCTATGTCTCCTTGAGAAAACACTTAGGGCGATGATGGAAGAGGAGGTGGCCCAGGAGGAGGAGGAGGAGGAAGAGGAAGAGGGGTCATTTTTAGCACTTTCAGGCCAGTCTCTTCGAAGTGACTCAGAGGGAGGTTTTTGGCAACAGCAGAGGCCAGGTACAAATGTGGCCAGCCAGGGCCCACTACTGGAGGACGAGGAGGACGAGGATGAGGAGGAGGTGGAGGAGGATGAGGATGAAGCATGGTCACAGCGGGGTGGCACCCAACGCAGCTCGGGTCCATCACTGGTGCATGGCTGGGGGGAAAGGCAGGACGATGACGATACGCCTCCCACAGAGGACAGCTTGTCCTTACCCCTGGGCAGCCTGGCACACATGAGCGACTACATGCTGCAGTGCCTGCGCAACGACAGCAGAGTTGCCCACATTTTAACCTGTGCGGACTACTGGGTTGCCACCCTGCTGGATCCACGCTACAAAGACAATGTGCCCACCTTACTTCCTGCACTGGAGCGTGATAGGAAGATGCGCGAGTACAAGTGCATGTTGGTAGACGCGCTACTGAGAGCATTCCCAAATGTCACAGGGGAACAAGTGGAAGCCCAAGGCAAAGGCAGAGGAGGAGCAAGAGGTCGCCAAGGCAGCTGTGTCACGGCCAGCTCCTCTGAGGGCAGGGTTAGCATGGCAGAGATGTGGAAAAGTTTTGTCAACACGCCACAGCTAACTGCACCACCACCTGATACGCAACGTGTTAGCAGGAGGCAACATTTCACTAACATGGTGGAACAGTATGTGTGCACACCCCTCCACGTACTGACTGATGGTTTGGCCCTATTCAACTTCTGGGTCTCTAAATTGTCCACGTGGCCAGAGCTAGCCTTTTATGCCTTGGAGGTGCTGGCCTGCCCGGCGGCCAGCGTTTTGTCTGAACGTGTATTCAGCACGGCAGGGGGCGTCATTACAGACAAACACAACCGCCTGTCTACAGCCAATGTGGACAAGCTGACGTTCATAAAAATGAACCAGGCATGGATCCCACAGGACCTGTCCGTCCCTTGTCCAGATTAGACATTAACTACCTCCCCTTAACCATATATTATTGGACTCCAGGGCACTTCCTCATTCAATCCAATTTTTATTTTCATTTTACCATTATATTGCGAGGCTACCCAAAGTTGAATGAACCTCTCCTCTGTCTGGGTGCCAGGGCCTAAATATATGCCAATGGACTGTTCCAATGTTGGGTGACGTGAAGCCTGATTCTCTGCTATGACATGCAGACTGACTAATTCTCTGCTGACATGAAGCCAGATCCTCTGTTACGGGACCTCTCTCCTCTGCCTGGGTGCTGGGCCTAAATTTATGAAAATGGACTGTTGCAGTGGTGGGTGACGTGAAGCCTGATTCTCTGCTATGATATGAAGACTGATTCTCTGCTGACATGAAGCCAGATCCTCTGTTACGGGACCTCTCTCCTCTGCCTGGGTGCTGGGCCTAAATATCTGACAATGGACTGTTGCATTGGTGGCTGACGTGAAGCCTGATTCTCTGCTATGACATGCAGACTAATTCTCTGCTGACATGAAGCCAGATTGTCTGTTACGGGACCTCTCTCCTCTGCCTGGGTGCTGGGCCTAAATTTATGAAAATGGACTGTTGCAGTGGTGGGTGACGTGAAGCCTGATTCTCTGCTATGACATGAAGACTGATTCTCTGCTGACATGAAGCCAGATTGTCTGTTACGGGACCTCTCTCCTCTGCCTGGGTGCTGGGCCTAAATTTATGAAAATGGACTGTTGCAGTGGTGGGTGACGTGAAGCCTGATTCTCTGCTATGATATGAAGACTGATTCTCTGCTGACATGAAGCCAGATCCTCTGTTACGGGACCTCTCTCCTCTGCCTGGGTGCTGGGCCTAAATATCTGACAATGGACTGTTGCATTGGTGGCTGACGTGAAGCCTGATTCTCTGCTATGACATGAAGACTGATTCTCTGCTGACATGAAGCCAGATTGTCTGTTACGGGACCTCTCTCCTCTGCCTGGGTGCTGGGCCTAAATTTATGAAAATGGACTCTTACAGTGGTGGGTGACGTTTACCAAAACTAGACTCAGGACAGCATAGTTTAAACAAGTACAAAAACTTTTATTGGACATACATTAATAAAAACATACATCTCCATATATATGAATAAGCAGCACGGAGCTACACAGGATAATACTAACGGATCTGTTGTAAGAAAAATGACTATGAATAGTCCCAGACTGTGCAGGAAGTATCCAAACACAGATCACAATCAATACAATACAAAGTGCATAGTGCTTATTGTAACCAATGATAAAGGGAAAATACATATATAAATACAGACCACGTCCTCCCGGATCCCTACACGTGTTTCGCGTTTTGCTTCCTGCCTTTTGCAGCCCTCTAGCCCTTTCCTGGGCTGTTTTACAGCCGTTTTAGTGCCGAAAAGTTCAGGTCCCCATTGACTTCAATGGGGTTTGGGTTCGGGACGAAGTTCGGATCGGGTTCGGATCCCGAACCCGAACATTTTCGGGAAGTTCGGCCGAACTTCTCGAACCCGAACATCCAGGTGTTCGCTCAACTCTACTCATATACAGTACATGTAAATAGTAACTTCTAGGCCTGAGTGCCTGGTCTGAGTAGAAAGATGCCGCCTGGTATTCCACAAGCTAGAATTATCCTGCAACTTACGAGGTGAATATCAGGGCAGGGAGCTGAATCCTCCCTTACTCCTGCTTGATAACTGGTTCTCCTGATTTAAACATAATGTTGAGAGACACATCAAAAGAATCAACCTAGATAGTGCGGAGTAGTAATGGTGGCCCCAGGTGCACACCTTGTAATCAGGCCCTGTTATCCACTATACCTAAGTTTATCTTCCTTTACCATGCAAATTATGTTTTTAATTCTTCAGTGATGACAATAGGACATATGTATGGTGCCAATCATTTGCAATAGCTTGTATCTCTCCCCAGTACATGCTGCGTAAGTTCAGCCAAGCATGTATGTGTTATCAATAAAGGGAGAAGAGTTGCTGTCAGACACCTCTGGCACTGGGTTATATCCTGAAAGAACAAAGGGATTAGGCAATACATCCACTCCTTCTCTCCCTTGACATCATCTGCCAGAGGAGAGTTGGGAGTCCCCAATACACATTAAATTGTGAGCTGGCCCTGCAGAATTGGTTGGGTTTGGCAGACAGTAGCCTAATGTGTATAGGTGTCTTAAAAAGTGTTTTAGTTTAAAGAGAACCTGTCACCTCGATTTTGGGTATAGAGCTGAGGACATGGACTGCTAGATCGCCGCTAGCACATCCGTAATATCCAGTCCCCATAGCTCTGTTTACTTTTATTGTGTAAAAAAAAAGATTTGGTACATATGCGAATTAACCTGAGATGAGTCCTGTCCCTGACTCCTCTCACATACAGGACTCTTCTCAGGTTAATTTGCATATGTATCAGATTTTTATTTAATTTTTTGACACAACAAAAGCACACAGAGCTATGGGGACTGGGTATTGCGGATGTGCTAGCGGCCATCTAGCAGCCCATGTCCTCAGCTCTATATACAAAATCAGGTTCCCTTTTAAGATGTTTTAGTATAATGCCTAGTACATATTGGACAATTTTGTCAGGATGTCATGCTGAATTTTCTTTTTCTTACAGGACTTTATAAACAGTTTACAAAATGACACTGGCTACTCATACGAGGAGCTGAATTACATTTATAACTTGTGGATAACATATGATGCTTTGCTCTGTGAGGTAAATAGAATTGCATTTTACATTAGCTGTACATGCTGTTCTATTCCCATATTGTGTATGCTTTTAAACTGTCAAACTCTATTGTATCTATAACATATTTTTTATGTATTTATCAAAGTAAACCATGACAAAAGTATATATGTGTCAAAGAGTTGGTAACTTAGGACATGGTCAGATATCATAGTCAATTATCAGAATAATTTCAGTGTGAGGCAAAATATTATGTCTGACACCTGAGTCTGATTTAGCATACAAATAAACTGTTAATCTATAACTCATTCTGACTTTGACCCTGACCTGGAAGAGATTCAGACATCCGAGTCACAGTCAGATATAAGATTCAGGTGTCAGGGTCAGGTGTCAGAGAGAGAATTATTCTCACACTTGACTATGATATCTGACCATGTCCTAAAATGAACACTGTACAGTCGTGGCCAAAAGTTTTGAGAATTACATAAATATTGGAAGTTGCTGCTTAAGTTTTTATAATAGCAATTTGCATATACTCCAGAATGTTATGAAGAGTGATCAGATGAATTGCATAGTCCTTCTTTGCCATGAAAATTAACCTAATCCCAAAATATATTTCCATTGCATTTCATTGCTGTCATTAAAGGACCTGCTGAGATCATTTCAGTAATCGTCTTGTTAACTCAGGTGAGAATGTTGACGAGCACAAGGCTGGAGATAATTATGTCAGGCTGATTGGGTTAAAATGGCAGACTTAACCTGTTAAAAGGAGAGTGATGCTTTGAATCATTGTTCTTCCATTGTTAACCATGGTGACCTGCAAAGAAACGCATGCAGCCATCATTGCATTGCATAAAAATGGCTTCACAGGCAAGGATATTGTGGCTACTAAGATTGCACCTCAATCAACAATTTATAGGATCATCAAGAACTTCAAGGAAAGAGGTTCAATTCTTGTTAGGAAGGCTTCAGGGCATCCAAGAAAGTCCAGCAAGCGCCAGGATCATCTCCTAAAGAGGATTCAGCTGTGGGATCGGAGTGCCACCAGTGCAGAGCTTACTCAGGAATGGCAGCAGGCAGGTGTGAGTGCATCTGCACGCACAGTGAGGCGAAAACTTTTGGAAGATGGCCTGGTGTCAAGAAGGGCAGCAAAGAAGCCACTTTGCTCCAAAAAAAACATCAGGGACAGATTGATCTTCTGCAGAAAATATGGTGAATGGACTGCTGAGGACTGGGGAAAAGTCATATTCTCCGATAAAGCCTCTTTCCGATTGTTTGGGGCATCAGGAAAAAGGCTTGTCCGGAGAAGAAAAGGTTAGCACTACCATCAGTCCTGTGTCATGCCAACAGAAAAGCATCCTGAGACCATTCATGTGTGGGGTTGCTTCTCATCCAAGGGAGTGGGCTCACTCGCAATTTTGCCCAAAAACACAGCTATGAATAAAGAATGATACCAAAACACCCTCCAACAGCAACTTCTTCCAACAATCCAACAACAGTTTGGTGAAGAACAATGCATTTTCCAGCACGATGGAGCACCGTGCCATAAGGCAAAAGTGATAACTAAGTGGCTCGGGGACCAAAACGTTGACATTTTGGGTCCATGGCCTGGAAACTCCCTAGATCTTAATCCCATTGAGAACTTAATCCTCAAGAGGCGGGTGGACAAACAAACAAAAACCCACTAATTCTGACAAACTCCAAGAAGTGATTATGAAAGAATGTTTTTTTTTCTTTTTTTTTTCTTTTTTTTTTATAAATCTTTATTACACTTTTTTTTATTCTTACAAAATTTTCACCAAACATATCTACATAGGTTAATTACACAAGTGAGTTTTGCACAATCTCTTGTCTCTTGTACCTACATAATTACATTAAATAATTACATCTACCCACCCATAGCTAGTCGGTTGCCACACAACAAAAACACAACACAAATAAAAACTAAAAAATCTCCAGACATCTCAAGGTTGACCTCCTGACCTTACTTTCCAGCTGTATTAGTTTGGATTTTATTTCCTTATTTTATACCATTAACCTATTTTTCTCCTTAACCACTATCTGCACTATATCCTCCACTTCTGATGTTCTTTTCTCCACTTCTATCAATCTATCTTTATATTCCTGTAAATCTGCTCTAAGGAGTCCAACCGATTCCCTAATATTACCAGTCTAGAGAGAGAGGTCCTGTATCGCCGTGTTACATTTTTTAATTTCCTGAAATATATCTTGCAGGCTAGGAGCCTGTTCCAAAACGGCTCTTTTTCCTTTCGGCCTCATCAAGCTGGCCACTCCCTCTCTCCCCAGACTGAGGTCCTTCCCTAGCCAACCCCAATTCCAGGTTTCCCACCAAGGGCAGTCCCTCCTGTTCCAGTCTCTCCTCCTCTCTCTTTTACTTTACGGGACTATGTCCGCTCATACCAGTCAATAATAGCTGTTTAGATTTCTCATTTCTCTTAGGAACTAGGGAAACCGTAGTATTCAACTCCAGCTGCCCCTTTGCCTTTTCCCTGTACCCTGTCTCGCCATTGCCCTGCCTCCCCCCCCCCCCACCGCTGTAGTGTAACAATAGTTCTAAAGTATATGCTAAATCCAAGACTTTTCATGTATCCACGCCCAGTTGTACGTTAGCAGTCCACCTTTACTTATTAATAATATAGTGCGGTTAGGAGTCCAGGAGTTCTTCAATTAGTAGCGACGGCAATTCCCCATTGTTAGTTCACAGGGATTAAATAAACAAAAAGAAAACAGTCTCTTGGTTATTTATATTATTTGGATACTTTCTCATATAATTACATTAGATTAGTGATGCTAGCATGTTGTACTGGTTTCAAGGTCCTTCCCGTCCTGACCCTGGACAATTAGCCCCCGGAGGGATTCGGCAATGCCTCTTTTTCAGCAGCCTATCTAACCCCGTTTCAAAGGGTCAGCAGCCCATAAGTCACTAGCAGTCCCCAGAGTTGAATATTTGGGTTAGTTCATGTTGGTCCATATTAGTACATTAATTTTTCAGTACTTAACTATATCTTGCATAGCATTGCTCTCTCTGCTGGGCTCTCTTGATGTATCACCTTGTACAAAAAAAGTCAGTTCAACTTCATCCCACCAATGCGGACTCCCCCCGCCCCCTGTAGCCAACCGCTTTAAATTCTTATAGCACGGGGTCCACCATTAATGGCGTACCTCCTCCTCCAGCGTGATCTAAATTCAGGGTGCCTATTATGTATAAAAAGGGGAGGGACCACTCAGATCCCTCCTGTATGTTTTAGAGCCTGCTATTGTGGCCCCCTATAGCTCCCCAGTCCGCACCCTTACTTGCAATTTTGACCACTTTTCCCAAGGATAGCCAGAGATAGTAGAAGAAAATATCTATTTTCCACCACATTACCGGAGGGGGGAGGCAGAGAAAGGGTCGCTTATGCCCATAGATCCAGGTCTCCCACTGTTGCCCCTGGGTCTCCTATGCAGCTCTCAGTTTCAGAAGACAGGAATCGCTCTGCACACGCGGGAGAGGAAATCAGCCGGCGGCAAGCAGAGGGCGGGCGGCGTACAGCGGGACAGCTGAGAGCTGAAGAGGGCAGACTTATGTTCCAGGCAATCTCGATTCCGGCTCCCACACCATGTTCAAGACGGCCCTGATGTATCGATCTCTGCTGGAGCGGTCTCTGATCAAGTGGCCGAGCAGCGGAGAGGCGGCGGTCAAAGCGGGGTCAGGGCTGCATCAACGAGTCAGGTCAGAGCAGGCTCTCATCGGGCCGGGAGTTTGAGCGCCGAGGGGGGAGGGTGCGGACGTCACCTGCGTGCGTCCACACGAATGCTCCTCCCTGTCTGGTGTGATGTGCTGTCAGGAATTGGCCCAGAAGTTGATTGAGAGCATGCCCAGTCGAATTGCAGAGGTCCTGAAAAGAAAAAGAAGGGCCAACACTGCAAATACTGACTCTTTGCATAAATGTCATGTAATTGTTGATAAAAGCCTTTGAAACGTATGAAGTGCGTGTAATTATATTTCACTACATCACAGAAACAACTGAAACAAAGATCTAAAAGCAGTTTAGCAGCAAACTTTGTGAAAACTAATATTTGTGTCATTCTCAAAACTTTTGGCCACGACTGTACAGTACCCATTACCTCAGGAGTCTAACCAACCATGTAATTACATTTTATATAGCATTATATTATTAGTATAGTTTTTGAAGATAGGTAGGTGTTGGACCAGGCATAGCTTTTCCACCAAGCCTAGATGAGTTATGGGCATACCACTATTTTAGTGCTAAAATCAGCTCATAACAATCTCTCACCTATTAGTTTTGCCTTTTACTGAGGTGGATAAAGTAGATGGATAAATACAGGGAGTGCAGAATTATTAGGCAAATGAGTATTTTGACCACATCATCCTCTTTATGAATGTTGTCTTACTCCAAGCTGTATAGGCTTGAAAGCCTACTACCAATTAAGCATATTAGGTGATGTGCATCTCTGTATTGAGAAGGGGTGTGGTCTAATGACATCAACACCCTATATCAGGTGTGCATAATTATTAGGCAACTTCCTTTCCTTTGGCAAAATGGGTCAAAAGAAGGACTTGACAGGCTCAGAAAAGTCAAAAATAGTGAGATATCTTGCAGAGGGATGCAGCACTCTTAAAATTGCAAAGCTTCTGAAGCGTGACCATCGAACAATCAAGCGTTTCATTCAAAATAGTCAACAGGGTCGCAAGAAGCGTGTGGAAAAACCAAGGCGCAAAATAACTGCCCATGAACTGAGAAAAGTCAAGCTTGCAGCTGCCAAGATGCCACTTGCCACCAGTTTGGCCATATTTCAGAGCTGCAACATCACTGGAGTGCCCAAAAGCACAAGATGTGCAATACTCAGAGACATGGCCAAGGTAAGAAAGGCTGAAAGACGACCACCACTGAACAAGACACACAAGCTGAAACGTCAAGACTGGGCCAAGAAATATCTCAAGACTGATTTTTCTAAGGTTTTATGGACTGATGAAATGAGAGTGAGTCTTGATGGGCCAGATGGATGGGCCCGTGGCTGGATTGGTAAAGGGCAGAGAGCTCCAGTCCGACTCAGACGCCAGCAAGGTGGAGGTGGAGTACTGGTTTGGGCTGGTATCATCAAAGATGAGCTTGTGGGGCCTTTTCAGGTTGAGGATGGAGTCAAGCTCACTTCCCAGTCCTACTGCCAGTTTCTGGAAGACACCTTCTTCAAGCAGTGGTACAGGAAGAAGTCTGCATCCTTCAAGAAAAACATGATTTTCATGCAGGACAATGCTCCATCACACGTGTCCAAGTACTCCACAGCGTGGCTGGCAAGAAAGGGTATAAAAGAAGAAAACCTAATGACATGGCCTCCTTGTTCACCTGATCTGAACCCCATTGAGAACCTGTGTTCCATCATCAAATGTGAGATTTACAAGGAGGGAAAACAGTACACCTCTCTGAACAGTGTCTGGGAGGCTGTGGTTGCTGCTGCACGCAATGTTGATGGTGAACAGATCAAAACACTGACAGAATCCATGGATGGCAGGCTTTTGAGTGTCCTTGCAAAGAAAGGTGGCTATATTGGTCACTGATTTGTTTTTGTTTTGTTTTTGAATGTCAGAAATGTATATTTGTGAATGTTGAGATGTTATATTGGTTTCACTGGTAAAAATAAATAATTGAAATGGGTATATATTTGTTTTTTGTTAAGTTGCCTAATAATTATGCACAGTAATAGTCACCTGCCACACACAGATATCCCTCTAAAATAGCTAAAACTAAAAACAAACTAAAAACTACTTCCAAAAATATTCAGCTTTGATATTAATGAGTTTTTTGGGTTCATTGAGAACATGGTTGTTGTTCAATAATAAAATGAATCCTCAAAAATACAACTTGCCTAATAATTCTGCACTCCCTGTAGAGAGAGAGATATACAATAGATCAATAGACATATAGTTATGAGATAGACCGATAGACATGGATATGAGATAAATATATATGAGATAGATCAAAAGACAAATAGATATGAGAGAGATAAATACATATGGGATAGATAAAAGATCGCCACAAGATCATGGCAAACAGGCTCTGGACATCCCAGACAGACTACCAGTAGGGAAGACAGTTTGATCTGTCAACAAGCACAAGCAGATCAGTTTTGTTGTCCATCATCTGCTAGTGTGATGATCTGAGGAGCCCCTAGTAATGATATCAGGGAAACGAATAGCTTAGCTATAAATGCAGGACATCCTGCAGCCATATGTGTTGCCTCTCATGGTAGGATCTCCATTTTTCAGCAGGGTAAGACCTCATGCACACGAACGTGTGCGGCCTGTGCCTTTATTGCTGCCCAGTTGGGGGTATGTTCAGTGCACACCCCCAACTGGTTGCCACCACTCTGTACCCTTACTAAAGGCGAATAGCAATTCATTCATAACTTCTAGTACAAATAATAAAGGCATGGCACAACATAGAGCCATAAGAATAGATGCTCCAGAATTGTTATTACATGGGGAATGCATGTAGCTATTAAAACAGACATATCAGGAGTGGTGACAGTTCCTCTTTAAACTTAAAGGGGTTGTCTAGAATTAGTGAAAAGGATCTGCATTCTTTTTTTCAGAAACAGCTCCACAGCTTCAAAGTGAATAGGGCTGAACTACAATACCAGACTCTGCCTATGGACAGATTTGTCACTGTTTCTGAAATTTAGCAGATCCTTTTTAAATGATACTTTATTTACCTACTATGTAAGCAGTAGTGGTGTTATTCGAGCATTGTCTAGCACTGTTAGTTGAACAATGCTATGACACTATTACTACATGCAGACATTTTACGGTGGTACTACTTTAAAACAATATGTCACTTTCACAAAAATGAAGAGGCTATATGGGTGCGAATTGAATCTAAAATAAACTGCACCTAAATTGATGTCCATTTATTGCAGCAAATTCACAATTATACTCTGCCAGACTGGGCAACCGAGGATGTTATGGACAAACTGTCTCTTCTATCTGATATTTTCATGTCAACTATGTTTGGAGTATACAAACAACATGAGAAATCCAGGCTACAAGGAGGTAAGTCTGATTTTCTATTATGGTTTACTTTTATGATTTGTCTTGGTTTATAACACCTATGCAACTTAAAACATTTTTGCCCTGGGTTTGCTTATTTGTTGTATGCTGCTTGCCCTATGGAGAATGGGGGGTGGGGATGAGCACTTGTGGTATGGACTATTCAGAGTTTTGCTTCTAAATGGGTATCTGACTTCTCTAGACCTCTCTATAACTATGTCCAAGCAAAACTGAAGGATGTCAAATACATGCGTGGTCATTGACACAATAGGGTGAATTTTTTAAGAATGGTATTTCATACACCATTCTCAACACACTGGAGTAACATGCACCAAATTTATGAAGAGGCTTTTAATAAGTTTGATGCATCTTGAGGCAATCCATCTGCCAAAAATGCCAATCTGTGCCAACTTTGAGCTAGTGTAGATTTAAACTAATTTATGCAAGTTTCTGGTGTAAATTATAAGAAATCTACGGTAGGCCACATCACCTTCCACTGAACCCTGCTGTGAGTCCAAAAAGTCCCAACATTTTTGTGCAAATGATGCTTGCTCAAAAAAATTTGACTTTTGGAAGCATAAAGGCCTTGATGGATTGTCAAAGTTCATATGCTATAGGGTGTGCATAGGCAGCTGGCAGACATATAAGCCCAGTTGTAACTTACAATTGGGCTTGAGGAAGTCATGGAAAACTTGAAAATGGCTCCAAGGAACAACTAAAAATAAAACAATAAAATAAATTTTGCCACAGCACTACAGTATGCGATATTACACAGGGTATTTTATCAAAGAGCAAACTATGGTTAGCTGTAGATGACTCACCTCATTGATTCATGGATAGTTGGAATAAAGAATTACAGCAGCCATTAGGAAAACATGAGGCTAGGTTTACACATTCGGGTTTTTTTTTATGCAGTTTTTGAAGCCAAAGCCAGGGGATCATTCAAAATGAGAATTAAGACTCAGCCTTTCTTTATACACTGCCCATCCACATTCGCTGTGGCATTGTTTCGATAAGCTTCTGCAATGTCACAAGATTTATTTCCATTCAGTGTTGCATACATTTTTCACCAAGATCTTGCATTGATGATGGTAGAGTCTGACTGCTGTGCAAACCCTTCTCCAGCACATCCCAAAGATTCTCAATGGGGTTAAGGTCTGTGCCCGATGAATCCTGGCATTGTCATATTGGAATATGCCTGTGCCATCAGGAAAGAAAAAATCCATTGATGGAATAACCTGGTCATTCAGTATGTTCAGATAGTCAGCTGACCTCATTCTTAGAGCACATACTGTTGCTGAGACTAGACCTGACCAACTGCAGCAACCCCAGATCATAACACTGCTCCCACAGGCTTGTACAGTAGGCATGATGTGTCCATCACTTCATCTGCCTCTCTTCTTACCCTGATGCGCCCATTACTCTGGAACAGGGTAAATCGTGACTCATGAGACCACATGACCTTCTTCCATTGCTCCAGAGTCCAATCTTTATGTTCCCTAGCAAATTGAAGCCTTTTTTTTTTCTGGTTTGCCTCACTGATTAGTGGTTTTCTTACGGCTACACAGCTGTTCAGTCCCAATCCCTTAAGTTCACTTCGCATTGTGCGTGTGGAAATGCTCTTAGTTTCACTACATAGCCATAAGTTCTACTGTTATTTTTCTTCGATTTGATTTCACCTAACATTTAAGTGATCGCCGATCACAATCATTCAGGATTTTTTTTCCCACCACATTTCTTCCTCGAATACAATGGGTCCAAACTATCCTTCCAGTTTTTAATAATGCGTTGGACAGTTCTTAACCCAATTTTTGTAGTTTCTGCAATCTCCTTAGATGTTTTCTCTGCTTGTTGCATGCCAATGATTTGACCCTTCTCAAACTGACTAACATATTTTCCATGTCCACGAGATGTCTTTCGACATGGTTGTTTAAGAAATGAGAAGCAACTCATTGCACCAGATGGGGTTAAATAACTTGTTGCCAACTAAAAGATAATCGCCCATGCAGTAATTATCCAATAGGAGGCTCATAACTATTTGCTTAGTTAAATCCAGGTGGTGACTTTTTTTTTGGACAGGCAGTGTATGTATCCCCTGTTTATGATCCCTCCTGGCTTTGGCATCCAAAACGGCATCCAAATACCTGAATATATAAACTCAGCATTACTATATATTTATCTATCTATCATAAAATTGGATTATATCAAGATTACAACTTTATTAAGAAGTAAATATCATCCACTAAAAAGTTGTGTGTTCTTATATGCAACATTTCAGCTAATGCGGTCATGCCAGTGTATAAAGAAAAACATTCAGTATGTATTTAGATTTGATGCCAACTACAATTAAATACAGGGCCGATTCTAGCTCATCTGCTGCCTGAGGCATAAATTTTAATGCCGCCCCCCTTCCATTAAAAAATAGTTTGAAAGCCAAGTAGCCACCGAACACAGTGACTGTCCTGCCAGATCTGGGGCAGTACAAGTACAGATAATGTTATTGATATCACCTGCAGTCCTATGTAACACCACAGGTAACACAGTGATAAATCTCTGAGTACAGATACTATAGTAGATGTTACCTGCAGTCTTATGTAACAGCACAGATAATACAGTGATGGGTATCTAAGGACAGAAATAGTAGTGTTACCTGCTGTCCTATGTAAAACCACAGATAACATTAGTGCAGATCATGTGGTAATGTTACCTGAAGTCCTATGCAAAACCACAGATAACACTCTTGCTGATAATGTGGTAGTGTTATCTGCAGTCCAATGTAAAACCACAGATAACACTAGATAACACAGCTCCCTGCACTCCAGGGGAGGGAGGGAAGGCGACCGGGATAATGTGCAGCTTAAGGCCTCATGCAGACAAACTTATTTTCTTTCAGTGTCCGTTCCGTTATTTTTACGGACTGTATACGGAACCATTCATTTCTATGGGTCTGCAAAAAAAAAACGGAAGGTACTCGATGTGCATTCCGATTCCGTATTTCCGTTCCGCAAAAAAATAGTCCTATTATTGTCCGCATTACAGACTAGGATAGTACTGTTCTATTAGGGGCCAGCTGCTCCGTTCTGCAAAATACGGAATGCACACGGATGTCATCCGCATTTTTTGTGGATCTGTTTTTTGTGGACTGCAAAATACATACGGTTGTGTGCATGAGGCCTAAAGGGAACAGTGGCGGCTTCCACCAGCAGTGTTTAACTGCTGTGTGGATGCCGCCCCCTCAAAAATACAGAAAACTGCCGCCTGAGGTGAGATTCTCATCTCACCTCATGGCAGAAACTGCCCTGATTAAATAGATAAATATAGGTAGATTGATAAATTGATTAAAAAAAAAGGCCTAGGCACACTCCCGTGGTCCCAGCCACCAAAGAGTCCGGTGCTTTTTCCTTGTAGTGTGCAAGCACAGCCACCACCACTGCATTACAGGTCGACATAACCTCTGGATATGAGTAGTGTATAATCTGTTCTGTTGGAAAAATTAATCAAGCCAGCAAAGGAGGCAATATGGTCAATCACAATACATTAGTAAGTGACTTGTAGTAACTTTCTCTACATGATAAATGCTATTTGTGTGCTGCCCGTTGCCATATTGTGGACCGAATTTGCGGATCCGCAATACACGGGCGCCGTTCCGAGGGATTCCGCATCATGGATGCGGACTCATTCACTTCAAGGGTCCGCAAATCCGGAGATGCGGAATGGTGCGGAACAGAAGCACGGAACGGTACCCTACGGAAGCACTACGGAGTGCTTACGTGGGGTTTCGTTCCGTACTTCCGTTCCGCAAAAAGATAGAACATGTCCTATCTTTTTTGCGGAACGGCCGGATAGCAGACCCATTAAAGTGATGGCCACGGGGTGCACACGTTCGTGTGCAGGAGGCCTTTCACTTCATCTCATAATCTTTACCTCTGAATTACTAACAGCTCGTAAACACTTATTTAATTAAGCCACATCAGTAGGATAAGAATTGATCTATAATGAGTGTTTATAAGCTACACATGAGCGATCAGCTGAGCTGTCTGATGGGACGCAGTGTAAACACAGTCTGGTACTAGAGAATTTCTACTCTAAATAGAGAAAGTGGCAGAAATTTTTTAATAAAGACCAAGTGCAAAAATTATTTTTAGCTTAAAATGAGTACAATACAATAATAAAAAATGCCATTAAAGGGGTTAGGGCTCTTTCACATCTGCGTTCTTTTCTTCCGGCATAGAGTTCCGTCGTCGGGGCTCTATGCCGGAAGAATCCTGATCGGGATTATCCCCATGTATTCTGAATGGAGTGAAATCCGTTAAGGATGCATCAGGATGTCTTCAGTTCCGGACCGGAACGTTTTTTGGCTGGAGAAAATACCGCAGCATGCTGCGCTTTTTGCTCCGGCCAAAAATCCTGAAGACTTGCCGCAAGGCCGGATCCGGAATTAATGCCCATTGAAAGGCATTGATCCGGATCCGGCCTTAAGCTAAACGTCGTTTCGGCGCATTGCCGGATCCGACGTTTAGCTTTTTTAGAGTGGTTACCATGGCTTCCGGGACGCTAAAGTCCTGGCAGCCATTGTAAAGTGTAGTGAGGAGCGGGGGAGCAGCATACTTACCGTCCGTGCGGCTCCCGGGGTGCTCCAGAGTGACGTCAGGGCGCCCCAGGCGCATGGATGAGGTGGTCGCATGGCACGTCATCCATGCGCATGGGGCGCTCTGACGTCATTCTGGAGCGCCCCGGTAGCCGCACGGACGGTAAGTATGCCGCTCCCCCGCTCCCCGCTCCTACTATGGCAACCAGGACTTTAATAGCGTCCTGGCTGCCATAGTAACACTGAAAGCATTTTGAAGACGGATCCGTCTTCAAATGCTTTCAGTACACTTGCGTTTTTACGGATCCGGCGTGTAATTCCGGCAAGTGGAGTACACGCCGGATCCGGACAACGCATGTGTGAAAGAGGCCTTAGCTGACCCCTGAAATGACCCAAATATGCATGGGACCCTCACACACAATATACTTACCTCACTCCTGGCACCTATATTGCAGCGGCGGCTCGTGCAGGATTCAGAAGCATCTCCCCATCGTGCGGATGAAAACATCTGGCGTCGGGGGGGGGGGGAAGGTGCAGCCAATATCAGGTGGTGACGGGCACGAGCCTCCCTAGCATCCCTGTCACCCTCCCCCCCCCCCCAACAACAGATGTTTTCATCCGCGTGACATGAGATGCAGCTGCGGCCGTGCGGGCTTCAGAAGTGACGCGGGTGTCAGGGTGGCAAGTACATTGTGTTTGAAGAGCCTGAGCATATGGAGGAGCATTTTAGAGTGGTAGGTTCTAAGTTTGCTGACTATAGTGACTATATTATTTCCTTTCAATACTCTTCAATAGTTAAAATTACTGTATTATTATTATTAGCATTATTAGCATTATTATTATTATCATTACTTTTTTCTTCTATTTGTAGGTGTCCTTGTGAGTTCTATTTTAAAAAATATTACACACGCTGCAACCACACCATCCATCAATCTAAAGTTAATCATGTACTCTGCGGTATGTTAAAAATCCTCTGTGCATTTTCTTGTTTGTGTTCTTTTATAGCAATTAGAGGAATTATAGCAATTCAATTCTGGTTTAAATTGGCTGAATTTCCCTGACAAATTATTTCCTACTTCAAAACACAGTCCATGCCAACATAAGAAAATATAAATGGTCATCTGGACTCCTTATCTACAGTACTTACTCATGTATTACTGCAGATAATAGTTCAATATTAGTTTTCACGATATTTCGCATATTTTTTGTATAATATTTGCAATAAATTTGCGAATTCTAGAATTCATGATCTTCAGTCATTATTTTCGCAATTGTGCAAATCGGCACTAATGATGCGCATATTTTTTGCGCAATACATGCAACTTCACATTTTATCAGGTCTGAGTAGATATTACTGATTGGTGCACTAAGTATTGTTGTGACTTCACAGCACTATGTCTGTAGTATGTATGGACAGCAGAGAAACACTACACTACATAGAAACATAGAATGTGTCGGCAGATAAGAACCATTTGGCCCATCTAGTCTGCCCAATATACTAAATACTATGGATAGCCCCTGGCCCTATCTTATATGAAGGATGGCCTTATGCCTATCCCATGCATGCTTAAACTCCTTCACTGTATTTGCAGCTACCACTTCTGCAGGAAGGCTATTCCATGCATCCACTACTCTCTCAGTAAAGTAATACTTCCTGATATTACTTTAAAACCTTTGCCCCTCTAATTTAATTTGTCCTCTTGTAGCAGTTTTTCTTCTTTTAAATATTCTTTCCTCTTTTACCTTGTTGATTCCCTTTATGTATTTAAAAGTTTCTATCATATCCCCTCTGTCTCGTCTTTCTTCCAAGCTATACATGTTAAGGTCCTTTAATCTTTCCTGGTAAGTTTTATCCTGCAATCCATGTACCAGTTTAGTAGCTCTTTTCTGAACTCTCTCCAAAGTATCAATATCCTTCTGGAGATATGGTCTCCAGTATTGAGCACAATACTCCAAATGAGGTCTCACTAGTGCTCTGTAGAGCTATATCACTATCTAACCTAAACTGGCTATCTCCCACTAACTAACTGTATTATATAAATGAGCTAACTATCTAATGTCATCAATGAGGTAGAAGAGACGCGGCACTCACTAAAGGTCTTGCGATTACTTGTTGCTTTATTGCAGATTAAGTGACATGCTGCGCAGGCAGGGGAGCGGGATGGCCACGATGTGCTTCAGCGGTGACGGCCATTTCGTGCGGGAGTCGCGCTTCTTCAGACCGGCTATGACGTGCAAGCGCACGGACGTACCTTTTAAAGGAAAGCTGTCAGTCATCACCATGGTGATCCAAGACTCTCCCCGAATGCGCAGCTGCAAAAAGTCAGAGAGAAACACAGGGAAATACAGTCAGTCAGTCACATAAAATACAAACATTGCGATTACTGCAAAAATACCATTATGCGCCTCCTATTATGGCGACAACTACCAGAAGCCTAGCACAGGGGTACATAAGAGAATACATAGATAATACATGAGAAGCGCATGGTTGCTTGGAAGAGAGAAAAGGGAAGTAACCAAACATATTGAAAGGGTTTCATTAGAAACCAGTCAATACCTGCGGGATAGTGGGGTCATAAAAAGACCGCCATGTTGTTCTTATAGTTAAGGCCATGGGGTCCCATGGCACCCGTCCTGATAATCCATCTGGCCTCCCGTTGCAGCAAAAGGCGGTGGCGATCACCACCCCTCGGGATGGGTCCCACGGCCTCAATGCCAGCAAAGGAGAGGCCAGAAGGATCACCATTATGGGTAGAACGAACATGTTCGATTAACCGGGGCGAACCTCGTCCAGTACGAATGGAGTTAAGGTGCTCACGCACCCTTTCAAGCAATGGCCTGATTGTCTTGCCAATGTAGAACCTGCTACAGGTGCATGAAACAACATAAACCACGTACGAGGTGCAACACGTGATAAACTGTCTGACTTTGTCCTTGGGGGGCACTAAACACAGACTCTTTGTTTGCGAGTTGTGAGAACAGAGGGAGCAAGTTCCACACTTGTAATTGCCTAAGGGAATTCTACTCTGTAACCAATTCAACCGTTTAGGAGATCTAAGAACACTGTGAACTAATCTGTCCTTCAAGGTGTGGCACTTCCTGAAGGTAATAAGAGGTTTACTAGAAACCACTGCGCCCAAAGACTGTTCACCTTTTAGGAGGTCCCAGTTATTATAAACGGCTCGTTTAACTAGATCAGCTGCTGGACTGAATTTGAAAATAAAAACGAACCTGTCTTCGTTATCATCATGGATCCTGTCACTGAGGAGACTAGGTCGAGGACGAAGAGCCGCTCGATGGAGTGCATCTACCACGATCCTCCTTGGATAACCCCTCTCAAGCAACCTCTCTTTAAGCTGATGAGCCTGCCTAAAATAGTCTGCATCAGTGCTGTTAATTCTGCGCAACCGTATAAACTGCCCAAAAGGGACCGAGTCTTTAACGGCAGGAGGATGGAAGCTGGTCTGGTGGAGCAGCGAATTAGTGGCAGTGGGCTTACGAAAACCTGTAGTGTGCAGCGCCCCATCAACAACGGAGACATGCACATCGAGAAAATCCAGACAATTGCCCCCGAAGTTGAGTGAACTTCATATTCATCTTTTTAGTCTCATTGAGGTACTGCACAAACTGCCTACACTGCCCTTCGCTGCCCGACCAGACCAGAAACACGTCGCCCACATAACGTAGAAAATAATGGATGTACATAAGAAAGGGGTTATCCAAGGAGAAGACGTAGGTCTCCTCAAATACCGCCAGATACAGGTTGGCGAAGGTACACGACACGGGCATGCCCACTGCTGTACCTAGTATCTGGCGGTACCACTGACGGTTAAACTGGAAGACATTGTTGGTAAGTATCAAATTGAGGGACTCTTGTACAAACTGTGAAAAAACTGTGCTCTTGTCCGTACGGGCAAGAACCGATGCTATAGCTTTCAGGCCAGCATCATGGGGAATACGGGTATAGAGACTCTCCACGTCCAAGGACACAAGGTGGAATTCCTCCCACCATTCAATGTCACTGACGGCGCAGAGAAAGTCCCCGGTGTCCTTCAGATACGTGGGAGTGCCTAGTAGCAAAGGCCTGAGTAGCCAATCCGTATACCTCGAGATAGGTTCAGTCGCTGACCCCATCCCAGCGACGATAGGTCATCCCGGGGGATGGGATAGCGACTTGTGTACATTGGGAACAAAGTACCAGGCCGGATGCTTGGGGAACTTGGGGACCAGTTTATCTACAAAATGCAAAATCAACATATTTTGAAAGGAGTGAGTGAACACTGAGTAAGATAGATGGAACAGGATTCTCACTAAGCTTCTGGTACACGCTTGTATCGTCTAACTGTCTAGAGGCTTCCTCCAAGTAGTAGGCCTTCGACATCAGGACCACGTTGCCCCCCTTGTCGGCGGGCTTAATGACCACATCCTCAAGACCGCAAAGCCAATGTAGGGGAGGCCTTTTCCTCCTGAGTAATAATTAAGGGGTGCAACTGGATAAACCAGTGCACGTGCGTCCCTAAGAACTTTCTTATAAAAAAAGGTCAATGGTGGAGCCCGTCGGCATGGGGGGCAAAAACATGGACCTGATGCCACCCGTAAATGATGTCTGGAGCTGGGACAGAGTGGTCTCCTCACTATCGATGCCTGCCAGGAACTGGATGCATAACAACTCCTCTGTATCAAATCTATGTTGTAGATGAAACTCGGCACATATCATACGAGCCTGGACCTCGCCAGGTAAAGGTGGAGGGTGTGTGGCACTACTCTCAGCGAACAATTTCCTCAGAAATAACTTGCGTACTGCCTTGTATAAGTCCACCTCGAAGTCGACAGGATTGAATTGTTCCACCAAGCTGTATCCCAGTCCTCGCTGGAGGAGTGAGATACAGCTTGGGGACAACTCATAGGCCGTAAGGTTGATCACAACACTGCTAGAGTCCGATGTCTATTGGATAATGTAATTGGATAAGGAATAGGATCCAGATGAAAGCACAGAGCACAGCAATGTCACTGCTCTCTCTCTCAGAACTGCAACAAACTGCAGAAAATGGCTGCTGGGGAGGTTCTTATATAGTAAGGGGTAGGCAACTTTCCTATTGGTTGCTAGGGATGTTGTTAAGCTCTGACAAAGAGATTGCTGCCTTCTTATTGGCCCTCAAGCAAGCAGGGAGGTTGCTGATGAAAAAAAAAATCTAGAATATTCGTGATTACGAATATATAGCACTATATTCTACATCTTTGCGAATTCTCGAAGTGCCGATTTTCACGATAAAAATTTGCAATTAGAATATTCACAATCAACACTAGTGACAGATTCCCTTTAAAGCTAAAATGCTATGGCTCTGTTCACATCTGCATTATGGTTTCCATTATACACAAAGACCACGATACAGTGCTGGATCTGTCACACAGTGGACACCAACAGGGTTTAACAGACCACAATGACTTATAATGTGGTTTGTTGCCACTATTTACTCTATTGCCACTATATTATGCCAATTTTTGGACATTTACTAAAAGCTATTTGATGACCAGGCACATTTACTTTTATCTTTTACATTAAAATAAGCAATTTCAAGTTTCTTTTTGCATATGTCTTATATAAATGTATTTTCTCAGACAATCCCTATTTTTCTCCATAGCATGACACTACAATAGTTGCTCTCCAGATGGCTCTGAATGTCTACAATGGAAAAACACCACCTTATGCGGCATGCCATATTTTTGAACTTTATACAGAAGATAATGGGTAGGTGAGAAATAATGAGACTAGGCTACATACAGTATCTAAGAAAGCAGGCGCTAAAAGTTCTCCTTGTCATTGTTTGGAGGGGTATCTCCTAAATATGATGTGATATTCAGGGTATTAGAAACCAATACCATATAGATGGTGAATAAACAGTGGCAGGCAGCAGGGAAGAAGAATATGTTCATCATGTAGATTTCTAATCCATCGTATTATATATCTATCCTACTAAAACACACCTTCCCAAGTATAAGAATAGTGTGCAGTGTATTCAAGGGGTTCTGCTAGCTACAGATATTGATGAACTACAAACTAGCTGAAGAACAAACTAGCTGATCAGTGGTGGTGCTAGGTATCGAACCCCCACCGATCTGATATTGATGCCCGATATTTTTCAATATCTGTAGCCCTGAACATTCCCTGAACATTCCCCTCAATTAATATAAAAAAATAAATTTTTACTTTTTTTTTTTTGTATGATCAAAGGTGGAAATAATACAAGGTGCAGGCTTTGCTTCTAAGAAGTATTTTCTGTCAATGCATTGGTGGTGAGGCCAAACCCACTTGTGGTGGTCTGAGGAAGAAGTAACAAATAATCAGTTCCCCTTTGCAGAGTTTACATGACCATAAAAAACATTTCATTATGCTCTATCAACGTTACATACAACTACTGGTTTACAGAATATACAAGGTTGTGAAGTATAGTTACATTGTATTTTTAAGAGGTTTAATATGATCATTCAAATAGTTTTATTTGAAACCTCCAGGGAATACACTGTTGAAATGTATTACCAAAATGACTCATTGGTGGATCCATACTTGGTCACTTTGCCAGGCTGTTCTTCATCGTGTCCTCTGGCAAAGTTTACTGAGCTGACATCGTCAATAATTGCAGAAGACTGGGAGAAAGAATGTGAAGCTGAGGTAGAAGAGGATAAAATCTCAGGTATGGTCACATTCTTCTTATTACCATGTAAACTGGGTAATTTTACAATATCCCCTAAATCATAAATATTTAAAAGGGGTGTCGCACCATAGATATCAAGGCCTTAGGTTGCTTTCAAACATGGCAAACATGGGGTTGTAGCAGAAATTTCTGCAAGTGAAAATTGGTTCCATTGACCTCAATGGAGCTTGCAGAAATTCCTGCCAAAATAACCCAATTCAATTGACTGGTCATGCTAAGGTACCTTTTATCATATTCAAATAAAAGCAAACGTTTTAGAATTCAACCTCATGTACTGTACACCCTCAATAGCTATTGGCAGAACACTTATTCTGCCGACAACTGTTCCTTCTGACTGCCTCATACATGCATGATTGGTTTGCATGTGGCTATAATCTGTTTTTCACCTCTGGCAATAGCCTACCTTTGCTAAGAACAATATGATGAGGCATAGAAATTCCACATGCTTGGTCCTTTCTTCCCTCATTCAGAGAAGGCCCCTATATACATAAGATAGCCGATCCTGCTGAAATCAGCAGGTTTGGACAACTTTCCAATTATGTTCATTGGGGCTTAAATGGAACATTTACGGTGAAGGAAACCAGCCAAACACTCTGAACAGTGTCTGGGAGGTTATGGTTGATCTTGATCGCTGTCAGCTATGTGCCTGGTTTATTAAGATTGATCCTGGTGACAGAGGCAAGTTAAATGTCCACCAAAAGTAGCCCGGGCTACTTGACAAACCTTGACGTGGTGCCCGGGCTTAGACATGTTCTACACCGTAGGACATGTTGACTAATCTCTCAATTTTAAAATCAGTTTGAGGGTTTAGCGAGACTGCAGAGTGCACCTGTATTTGTTATTGTTTTGTTATATTGTTATATTGATTATGACATCCGCCCTTGTTACCTTGTGTGAGATGTCTATTGTGGTACTTTTGGTTCGCTGCGGGCATCCTCCACCGTATGCATTTTGCTGGGATCGCCATTAGCAACGGGCCACAAGTGCAGGATTTGCTCCCCTGTATATATGCACGATTGCATGTGGGTTTGAGCACCTCCTGCTAATGCCACCATTTCTTTTTTGGTTTGTATTTACAAATATACACCCTAGACTTTCCCAAGCATTCATCAGCACAGGGCACACTATGAAAACGACAGGCAGCATGGAATTTAAACAGGCATTTGGTGCAAAATGCTAAAATGCAATAACTCTAAATTTTGGACTACAGTGTTCATGCTAAATTGGCGTGTGGACATTTTGTATTAAACTGTACGGATCTGGGTTGATCATTCGCAACTCTGTCTGAAAGCGGCTCGCCATCACTGCCCCATGTCCATGGTTGATTAAACTTTTTTAATAAAAAACGTGAATAAGAGCAAAACAAAAACAGCAATTGGGGTGTGGCCAGTACTACCACAACTAAGTTACATCAACTGTGTCTAGCCCCCTTGAAATGCAGATAGTCATGTGCAAGTTCAAAAATATGTGAACAATAGGCACAACAAAAGACGTTAGATGGAAATCTCAGGGGTTGGCAGCAGCACAATCCTACAAAATAGGGAACAGACTGGTATACAGACTTCAAATAGGGTGGTGCACGCAGATAGAGATCCTGACAGAGGGACCCAATTCTTTATGACACTACAAAAAACAACCGCGCACACCAGTAATTGATGAAAAATATTAAATTATTCACTCAGACAGGCAGGTTACAGCCTGCTGTAACATGGCTGACTGACTAAAACAACATTTTAAACAAACTACTGGCGAGTGCTGAGCATTCATGGAGTGTCTGGAGGCCGTTAGCTGAACACACGTTTAAAACTTGCACAAAAGAAAAAAAAACTTCAATAATGGAATCGTATGTGGCAGGGATTAAAGGGGTAAAACAGAAAACACCACAAAAAAAAAAAAAAGACGAAAAAAGGTTACTTCAGCAAACAGTAGCACATGTCTCACAGCAGCCATTTTCTAGCACATGTTGCTCCTGACACAAGCACTGCACATTACTGGTGAAACTTAAAATGTTCAATATTGCTTACCTCAACGTGACGATGAGCCTTTCCTCAGGAGAAATGCTGCGCCTCATATTGGTGTCCATAAAGGTAAGGACAGTACGTAGAGACGACATCAAGCGATCAAATGTAGTGACAGACATCCGACAGAAGGAATAGAACTTCTCTGGATGCAGCCGCAGATCTTTGTAGAGGGTATGGAAGTGTCCTTTCCGGTAGCGTTGTGAAATAATCGGATGGACCCAAAATCGTCGCCTTCTACTCGGTTCCTCATTCAACAAAGGAGTGCAGGGTCCCCATTGCCGAGAAACGAGCCAATGCAGTAAGACCTCTTCCTCTGAATCCGACATGGTGATACAGCAAAGAGAAGCAGCCAAAATAACCTCTGTACTCTGGAAAGACTACAGAAAATGGCCACAAAACCAAACTCAGGTGCCCTTCATTTATACCAGTATCCTGGGTGGAGATATTAAAATTAAATTTTTTTAACCATTCCATGATTTCTGACGGGCCGCAAAAAAAAACGGGAACACGGACACACGGAAGCACAACGGAAGAAAAAACGGACACAGATCACGGAACAACGGAACCACGTTTTGCGGGACGTTAAAAAATGCTGTCGTGTGCATGAGGCCTTAATATGAGGGTATTTACATCCAAATCAGGTGAACTGTGTAGGAATTACAACAGTTTGCATATGTGCCTCCCACTTGTAACCAAAAGTAATGGGACAGAATAATAATCATAAATCAAGCTTTCACTTTTTAATACTTGGTTGCAAATCCTTTGCAGTCAATTACAGCCTGAAGTCTGGAACGCATAGACATCACCAGACACTGGGTTTCATCCCTGGTGATGCTCTGCCAGGCCTCTACTGCAACTGTCTTCAGTTCCTGCTTGTTCTTGGGGCATTTTCCTTTCAGTTTGCCCATGCCCACGCCATGACACTACCACCACCATTCGTCACTGATGAGGTGGTATGCTTAGGATCATGAGCAGTTCCTTTCCTTCTCCATATTCTTCTCTTCCCATCACTCTGGTACAAGTTGATCTTGGTCTCCTCTGTCCATAGGATGTTGTTCCAGAACTGTGAAGGCTTTTTTAGATGTCGTTTGGCAAACTCTAATCTGTCCTTTCTGTTTTTGAGGCTCACCAATGGTTTAGATCTTGTGGTGAACCCTCTGTATTTACTCTGGTGAAGTATTCTCTAAATTGTTGACTTTGACACACATACACCTACCTCCTGGAGAGAGTTCTTGATCTGGCCAACTGTTATGAAGGGTGTTTTCTTCACCAGGACAATAATTCTTCGGTCATACACCACAGTTGTTTTCCGTGGTCTTTTGGTGTTGCTGAGCTCACCGGTGCGTTCCTTCTTTTTAAGAATGTTCCTAACAGTTGTTTTGGCCACGCCCAATGTTTTTGCCATCACTCTGATGGGTTTATTTTGTTTTTTCAGCCTAATGATAGCTTGCTTCACTGATAGTGACAGCTGTTTGGATCTCATCTTGAGAGTTGACAGCAATGGATTCCAAATGCAAATACACACTTGAAATGAACTCTGGACCTTTTATTTGCTCATTGTAATTGGGATAATGAAGGAATAACACACACCTGGCCATGGAACAGCTGAGAAGCCAATTTACCCATTACTTTTGGTTCCTTAAGTGGGAGGCAGATATGCAAACTGTTGTAATTCCTACACCGTTCACCTGCTTTGGATGTAAATGCCCTCAAATTAAAGCTGAAGTCTGCAGTTAAAGCACATATTGGTCATTTCATTTCAAATCCATTGGGGTGGTGTATAGAGCAAAAAATGTTAGAATTGTTGATGTCCCAATACTTATGGACCTGACTGTGTGTATGTATGTGTGTGTGTGTGTGTGTGTGTGTGTGTATAACCTCTCTGGCGGTATCATTATGTCAGGAATTTTGTACCAAAAGTGGGACAATTTTTTGCATAAATATTTTATGGGCACAAATTACAGTAAAATGGCAGGCAAGGGGCACTGTACGGTCATCAAATGTCAGATCTGAGGTTATACAGTGTAATCCTCTCAGATTACAATGTATAACATCTTTTGTGTGTTTGTCACTTTTTATGTTGATATTTATTTGAATTTCCCGCCCATTTCCGCTCCCATGCGCAGCTCCTGCTCGCAGGGAACGGAAACAGGAAGTCAAATGCCAGCCGGTGTTCTGCCAGATCTCTATACCTTGCGAAAAAAGTCTATACCGGAAGTGACACGGCCGCACAGGAATCTGCTGGAGGAGGGTGTGCACGGCGCTGCGCAAGCGCACATCCACTGGCTTAGGAAAGAATCGTTGCAGCGCCGCGATAGAATTACTTTGTGCACACGTGTGCGCACTTAGGGGTATAGAGATTTTGCAGCACAAAATGTTGCATCAGATCTCCGTACCCCTGAGTGTGCACGCAAATCATCAGATCAAATCAGGATGAACTGCAACTGATGATGATATTACCCCGAGCATGAGTCACGCTCGGGAATACTGTCAGGGAGGTTAATTAACAAAAATGTTTAGTTTCCTGAATAGAGCTATGGGATGGCATTAATGGCACTTTAGTTGGCACCTTCCTTCACATAATTCAACACTAAAGAATACTGTTACCACAGTAGGCAGGAACACATACGAACAGTGAGCCCTAACTGGAACCTGCCAGCTTTCCCTGCCTACTTGCAGTGCAAGCCCTAGGTAGCAAGTCAGCAACTAGTCAACATTCCCTACTGTGCTATAGCACAAAACAGACAGACACACACAGAGACAGAACAACACAGAGATGGCATCATATGGGAATAGACAGAGGGTAGTCACAAAGCCAAACCAAAGTCAGAACCAGACAGGAAGCACAGTACCTTGTCAGCCGTAACTAGGGTGGAGTACCAAATAGATAGATTGGAGCGTTGTGGGGTGTCAGCTGTAAATAGCCCATTCAGCGGCTCAGCTCTGAGGGAATCATGGAAAGGAAATTTAGAGTGCAGGGTTTCAAAATCTACTAGCACTGAGTTGGTAAAGAGGCATCCCAAAGTGTCAATGACACATTCTAGCCATCTAGAGAGAGATAGTGTGGTAAGGGTACTTTGACTATAATGGGGACGGGGCGGCACTCCGGCGCAGTACGGCAGTTCGCGGTCAGAGGCCGCCGGACTAAAAAGTCGGACATGCAGGACTTTTAGTCTGGCGGCTTTTCGCCGTGCACTGCAGTACTGCGCCGGAGCGCCGCCCCGTCCCCATTATAGTCAATGGGGATGGAGGGGCGGCACGGCGAAACAGCGGAAGGACGGATCCGACAGGGTGAACAGCCTGTCAGATCCGTCCTGCCGCAAGTATGAAAGTAGCCTAATATGATGGTTATGCGGGACCAATGAAGTGAAAAATATGGCTTGCATAGTGCTTAGGCGCAGGGTAGGGCTATAAGGTCTTACACCATATGCAGCCAATAGAGATTTCAGGGATTTCCTTCTGATAAAATGCTCCTCTATGTGCAACCATTGGTGGGTCGAGGGTGGTAACCACCATTCTGTCGCATGGTCCAGCAGATTAGCAATGTAGTAACTATACAAATCAGGGACTCCTAGTCCTCCTGATTGGAGGGGTAGTGCTTGTTTGGCAACTCTAGGTCGGGAGCCGCTCCATATAAAATGAACCACGTCTTCCTGCAATTGCACAATTAGGTGTTTCGAGATCTTAAGAGGGATACAGAGGAATTTTACTGTGTTGTTTTTTGCAATCCAGGATAGCTGCACCTGTGCATATTTAGCATTGTCCCTTTGCAGTTCCATTCTTAAATTTCTGAATTTAGATGTAACCAACCCTTTAACCGAGTGCGTCAGCTCTATTCCTAGATAAGACAGTGACTTCTCAGCCCAATTTTATTGGAAATGTTTCCGAATGCAATCTCTAAGCTTGTTCGGGACATTAATAGGTAACATATTTGTTTTAGTGACATTGAGCTTGTAATAAGAGAGTGAGGAATATTGAGTTATGATCTTAGATGCTGCCTCTAGAGATCTGAAAGAGTCAGTTAATGTCAGAATGACATCATCTGCGTAGAGCCCAATTACATGGGAGCACTTGTATACTGGGCTACCCGAGATATCCGAGCAAGTGCTGAGTAGTTCCGCCACGGCTCCATAACCAGGGTGAAAATGAGGGGGGATAATGGGCACCCTTGTCTTGTGCCATTGGTGATCAGGAAAGCCTTAGATAGAAATCCTGAGGCCAGGACCCTGGGAGAAGGTTTGGAGTAGAGGCTGGAGACAGCTGTTAATATGTGCCCTTTGAACTCAAACTTCTGTAACACATGATCCAGGAAGCCCCAGTGGACCCTATCAAACGTTTTTTTGGCATCTAAGGAGACAAAGCCTATAGGGGTCCTAGAACATTCGGCAATTTAGAGGAGATTGATCATGCACCTAGTGGCGTCCCTACACTGCCTGTCCGGTACGAACCCTACCTAATCAGTGGCAATCAGGAAGGGCAGGAAAGCATTAATCCGAGTGGCCTAGCAGTTTTGGCAAATATTTTTTAGCCGGCATTCAGCAAGGAGCTTGGTCTAAAATTCGTCGGTGAAGTTTCCCCTGTGTGGGCAGGGTGACAACTGTGGCTGAGAGCATATCAGGAGTTATATTGCCAGATATAATAGAACCATTGAACAGTTTCTCGTAGTGGGTGACAGTCGAGTTAGCAAAATGTAGCCTATCAATCCTAGCTTCCACCTGCTTATGATTCAACCTACGAGCTAGCAATGCACCTGCTCTATCTCCCATGCGGTAAAAATTGGATTTAAGACACCTCATACCAAGCTCATGCCGGTATAGGAGCAGTGATCTCAAGTGCAACCTGCAGTCCTGTAACTCAACTAGGGAAGAGGGAGATTGGTGTGCCTTATACCTCTTTTCTGCAGATTGTAGTTGCATCAAAGCATCCCGCACAGCCAGGTCTCTGCTTCTCTTCAGACGTGCAGCAGACTGCAGCAAGATACACCTCTCAATGTATGATTTCTGTGTAAGCCAGAAGGTGTCAGTAGTAATCTCTGTTGTCATTAAATCTCATGAATTCCTTCAGCTTGTCGGTGTATCCCTCAATCCTCTTAGCACATTTGAGTAGGTAAGGGTTCAATATCCATTGTGGGGGAGGGGGGGTTAGGAAGATCATTGTCAATGGTTTAGTCACAGGCAATTGGTCAGACCACGTGGCACTCACAATGTCCCACACGGTAACTCTGTGAGCAGACTTCTTGAGACTAGTATATAATCAATCAGGGATTGGGATAGGTGAGCCGAGAAGATGAACGTTTAGTCACGTTCTCCTCCATGTTGATATCTCCAGATATCATGATAAGGCGATTTGTGAAGAATTGCTTGGAAGTCAACACGGTGACTACTGTGTGTTAAGCTATAATCAAGGTCTGAGTTGACCGGAATGTTAAAGTCCCCTCCCATAACCACTTCTCCTGCTTCTTTCTGCATTTTTTTAAATAGTCTCCTGCAAAAGGCTGGTTGTCGAATATTAGGAGCATACACAGAGACCATTGTGTACTGTTTTCCAGCAATCTCACAGACTAGTATGACATCTCTCCCGACAGAGTCAGTAAAACACTTTGTCAGTGAAAATGCAACAGAAGCCTTAACACAAATGAAAACCCCCACTTTCCTCTTCTTAACAGCAGGAGAATGAATTGTCACTGGGAATCTGCGGTGCATGCATCTATGTAAATCCAATGCCAACAAATGGGACTCCTGTATAAAGGATAGATCACATTTAGATTTGAATATCTTCGTCCATAGCTGCGTGCGCCTGTACGGGGAGTTCAGCCCTCTCACATTAAGTGAAAATACTTTTAACTCCATGACACACAAGCATAGTCCCTCTGTGTATACATATGTACCGTTTCCTCATTGCAGCAATGGGATAAGACCCGGCGCGGTGTACCATACAACTCAGTGTTGTTATCCTCAGGAACAGTCTCGAAAAATGGGAAAAACAAATGCTCAGAAAACAAAAAAAAGGAATAAAAAACAAAACGGCATATAGCCAACATGGCAAAATGCCCAAACAGGGTGTTCCGACCTCAGTGGTTGAAGAAGTAGTGAGGAAGTGGGGCAGGAAAAAACTATCCTTGTCTTAGACCCATACTTCATGCCTGGTACTTGCTCCCCCAGAGAGCCCAAGCAACTCACAGTTCAGGCAGTGTCCCAGTCTGGGGTGATCTTGTCTGGTCGGGTTGCGCCATCTTCTGCCAACTGTGCTTCCTTGGTAATGAGGCCCCATTACAATAGCTTGCGGGATGCCCCTTGTGGTGACTTGAGCACACGAGAGGCCCCATTAAAGGGGTTGCCTCAAGATGGACTATGGGGGCATATGGCTAGGATATGCCCCCATTGTCTTACAGGTGCAGGTCCCAGCGAGAACGGAGTGCCGCAAGTGAAGGAGAACTAATTGATGGTCCAATTGGACCTAAATACGTCTTTGGATCATGTACTGTTTTTTTTTTAAATAAAACTTTACTTTTATTTATTTTTAAAAACCGTTTTAATCACTTATCACTATCTATACATAGACACTACATAGACTGATTAAAACTATCAGTGGTGCAGGCAGCTCTATTTTATTATCTATCACTTCTAGTTCCCAACTACTGTTTATTGCCACAGTTATTTCTGGCCTGTGTTTGCTTATAACCCTTAGCTGTTTTCGCCTGTATAGCTGTATATATACTCCTCTGGTACGGTTTCCCGGAAATGACCCGAACTTCGTCCCGAACCCGAACCCCATTGAAGTCAATGGGAACCCGAACTTTTCGGCACTAATACAGCCCAGGAAAGGGCTAGAGGGCTGCAAAAGGCAGCAACATGTAAGTAAATCCCCTGCAAACAAATGTGGATAGGGAAATGAATTAAAATAAAAATAAAATAAATAAAAATTAACCAATATCAATTGGATAGAGGTCCCATAGCAGAGAATCTGGCTTCACGTCACCCACCACTGGAACAGTCCATTCTCAGATATTTAGGCCCCGGCACCCAGGCAGAGGAGAGAGGTCCCGTAACAGAGAATCTGTCTTCATGTCAGCAAAGAATCAGTCTGCATGTCATAGCAGAGAATCAGGCTTCACGTCAGCCACCACTGTAACAGTCCATTGTCATAAATTTAGGCCCTGGCACCCAGGCAGAGGAGAGGGTTCCCATAACACAGAATCTGGCTTCATGTCAGCAGATAATCAGTCTTCATATCATAGCAGAGAATCAGGCTTCACGTCACCCACCACTGTAACAGTCCATTGTCATGAATTTAGGCCCCGGCACCCAGGCAGAGGAGAGAGGTCCCATAACACAGAATCTGGCTTCATGTCAGCAGAGAATCAGTCTGCATGTCATAGCAGAGAATCAGGCTTCACGTCAGCCACCACTGCAACAGTCCATTGTCAGATATTTAGGCCCAGCACCCAGGCAGAGGAGAGAGGTCCCATAACACAGAATCTGTCTTCATGTCAGCAGAGAATCAGTCTGCATGTCATAGCAGAGAATCAGGCTTCACGTCAGCCACCACTGCAACAGTCCATTGTCAGATATTTAGGCCCAGCACCCAGGCAGAGGAGAGAGGTCCCATAACACAGAATCTGTCTTCATGTCAGCAGAGAATCAGTCTGCATGTCATAGCAGAGAATCAGGCTTCACGTCAGCCACCACTGCAACAGTCCATTGTCAGATATTTAGGCCCAGCACCCAGGCAGAGGAGAGAGGTCCCATAACACAGAATCTGACTTCATGTCACCAGAGAAACAGTCTTCATGTCATAGCATAGAATCAGGCTTCACGTCACCCACCACTGTAACAGTCCATAATCATAAATTTAGGCCCCGGCACCCAGGCAGAGGAGAGAGGTCCCATAACACAGAATCTGGCTTCATGTCAGCAGATAATCAGTCTTCATATCATAGCAGAGAATCAGGCTTCACGTCACCCACCATTGTAACAGTCCATTATCATAAATTTAGGCCCAGCACCCAGGCAGAGGAGAGAGGTCCCATAACACAGAATCTGGCTTCATGTCACCAGAGAATCAGTCTGCATGTCATAGCAGAGAATCAGGCTTCACGTCAGCCACCACTGCAACAGTCCATTGTCAGATATTTAGGCCCAGCACCCAGGCAGAGGAGAGAGGTCCCATAACACAGAATCTGTCTTCATGTCAGCAGAGAATCAGTCTGCATGTCATAGCAGAGAATCAGGCTTCACGTCAGCCACCACTGCAACAGTCCATTGTCAGATATTTAGGCCCAGCACCCAGGCAGAGGAGAGAGGTCCCATAACACAGAATCTGGCTTCATGTCACCAGAGAATGAGTCTGCATGTCATAGCAGAGAATCAGGCCTCACGTCACCCAACATTGGAACAGTCCATTGGCATATATTTAGGCCCCGGCACCCAGACAGAGGAGAGGTTCATTCAACTTTTGGTAGCCTCGCAATATAATGGTTAAATGAAAATAAAAATAGGATTGAATGAGGAAGTGCCCTGGAGTACAATAATATATGGTTAAGGGGAGGTAGTTAATGTCTAATCTGCACAAGGGATGGACAGGTCCTGTGGGATCCATGCCTGGTTCATTTTTATGAACGTCAGCTTGTCCACATTGGCTGTAGACAGGCGGCTGCGTTTGTCTGTAATGACGCCCCCTGCCGTGCTGAATACACGTTCAGACAAAACGCTGGCCGCCGGGCAGGCCAGCACCTCCAAGGCATAAAAGGCTAGCTCTGGCCACGTGGACAATTTAGAGACCCAGAAGTTGAATGGGGCCAAACCATCAGTCAGTACGTGGAGGGGTGTGCACACGTACTGTTCCACCATGTTAGTGAAATGTTGCCTCCTGCTAACACATTGCGTATCAGGTGGTGGTGCAGTTAGCTGTGGCGTGTTGACAAAAGTTTTCCACATCTCTGCCATGCTAACCCTGCCCTCAGAGGAGCTGGCCGTGACACAGCTGCCTTGGCGACCTCTTGCTCCTCCTCTGCCTTGGCCTTGGGCTTCCACTTGTTCCCCTGTGACATTTGGGAATGCTCTCAGTAGCGCGTCTACCAACGCGCGCTTGTACTCGCGCATCTTTCTATCACGCTCCAGTGCAGGAAGTAAGGTGGGCACATTGTCTTTGTACCGTGGATCCAGCAGGGTGGCAACCCAGTAGTCCGCACACGTTAAAATGTGGGCAACTCTGCTGTCGTTGCGCAGGCACTGCAGCATGTAGTCGCTCATGTGTGCCAGGCTGCCCAGGGGTAAGGACAAGCTGTCCTCTGTGGGAGGCGTATCGTCATCGTCCTGCCTTTCCCCCAGCCACGCACCAGTGATGGGCCCGAGCTGCGTTGGGTGCCACCCCGCTGTGACCATGCTTCATCCTCATCCTCCTCCACCTCCTCCTCATCCTCGTCCTCCTCGTCCTCCAGTAGTGGGCCCTGGCTGGCCACACTTGTACCTGGCCTCTGCTGTTGCAAAAAACCTCCCTCTGAGTCACTTCGAAGAGACTGGCCTGAAAGTGCTAAAAATGACCCCTCTTCCTCCTCCTCCTCCTGGGCCACCTCCTCTTCCATCATCGCCCTAAGTGTTTTCTCAAGGAGACATAGAAGTGGTATTGTAACGCTGGCCATGTTGGTGGAGTACTCGAAACAGCGCAACAGGGCACACAGGTCTCGCATGGAGTCCCAGTCATTGGTGGTGAAGTGGTGCTGTTCCGCAGTGCGACTGACCCGTGCGTGCTGCAGCTGAAACTCCACTATGGCCTGCTGCTGCTCGCACAGTCTGTCCAGCATGTGCAAGGTGGAGTTCCACCTGGTGGGCACGTCGCATATGAGGCGGTGAGCGGGAAGGCCGAAGTTACGCTGTAGCGCAGACAGGCGAGCAGCGGCAGGATGTGAACGCCGGAAGCGCGAACAGACGGCCCGCACTTTATGCAGCAGCTCTGACATGTCGGGGTAGTTGTGAATGAACTTCTGCACCACCAAATTCAGCACATGCGCCAGGCAAGGGATGTGCGTCAACGAGCTGCAACGAGATTTCGCCCATTATCGCACACCACCAGGCCGGGCTTGAGGCTCACCGGCAGCAACCACTCGTCGGTCTGTTGTTCTATACCACGCCACAACTCCTGTGCGGTGTGGGGCCTGTCCCCCAAACATATGAGTTTCAGAATGGCCTGCTGACATTTACCCCGGGCTGTGCTGAAGTTGGTGGTGAAGGTGTGTGGCTGACTGGATGAGCAGGTGGCAACAGGAGGCAAAGAATGTTGCCCTGCGATCCTTGGCGGCGGAAGGACGTGCGCCAAACAGCTCTCCGCCTGGGGCCCAGCTGCCACTACATTTACCCAGTGTGCAGTTAGGGAGATATAGCGTCCCTGGCCGTGCTTACTGGTCCACGTATCTGTGGTAAGGTGGACCTTGCTACAGATGGCGTTGCGCAGTGCACACTTGATTTTATCGGATACTTGGTTGTGCAGGGAAGGCACGGCTCTCTTGGAGAAGTAGTGGCGGCTGGGAACAACATACTGTCGGACAGCAAGCGACATGAGCTGTTTGAAGCTGTCTGTGTCCACCAGCCTAAATGACAGCATTTCATAGGCCAGTAGTTTAGAAATGCTGGCATTCAGGGCCAGGGATCGAGGGTGGCTAGGTGGGAATTTACGCTTTCTCTCAAATGTTTGTGAGATGGAGAGCTGAACGCTGCCGTGTGACATGGTTGAGATGCTTGGTGACGGAGGTGGTGGTGGTGTTGGTGGTACATCCCCTGTTTGCTGGGCGGCAGGTGCCAACGTTCCTCCAGAGGCGGAGGAAGAGGCCGAGGCGGCAGCAGCAGAAGAGGCCGAGGCGGCAGCAGCAGAAGAGGCCGAGGCGGCAGCAGCAGAAGAGGTAGCAGGGGGAGCCTGAGTGACTTCCTTGTTTTTAAGGTGTTTACTCCACTGCAGTTCATGCTTTGCATGCAGGTGCCTGGTCATGCAGGTTGTGCTAAGGTTCAGAACGTTAATGCCTCGCTTCAGGCTCTGATGGCACAGCGTGCAAACCACTCGGGTCTTGTCGTCAGCACATTGTTTGAAGAAGTGCCATGCCAGGGAACTCCTTGAAGCTGCCTTTGGGGTGCTCGGTCCCAGATGGCGGCGGTCAGTAGCAGGCGGAGTCTCTTGACCTCATCGTCCCCTGCATCGTCTTCCACCCAGTCTTGATCCCTGACCTCCTGTTCAGTCTGCACACTGCAGAAAGACGCAGCAGATGGCACCTGTGTTTCGTCATCATCAGAGACTTGCTGAGGTGGTATTCCCATGTCCTCATCATCAGGAAACATAAGTGGTTGTGCGTCAGTGCATTCTATGTCTTCCACCGCTGGGGAAGGGCTAGGTGGATGCCCTTGGGAAACCCTGCCAGCAGAGTCTTCAAACAGCATAAGAGAGTGCTGCATAACTTGAGGCTCAGACAGTTTCCCTGATATGCATGGGGGTGATGTGACAGACTGATGGGGTTGGTTTTCAGGTGCCATCTGTGCGCTTTCTGCAGAAGACTGGGTGGGAGAGTGGGAGATAATGTGAACGTGCTGGATCCACTGTCGGCCACCCAATTGACTAATGCCTGTACCTGCTCAGGCCTTACCATCCTTAGAACGGCATTGGGCCCCACCATATATCGCTGTAAATTCTGGCGGCTACTGGGACCTGAGGTAGTTGGTACACTAGGACGTGTTGATGTGGCAGAACGGCCACGTCCTCTCCCAGCACCAGAGGGTCCACTAACACCACCAAGACCATGTCCACGTCCGCGTCCCTTACTAGATGTTTTCCTCATTGTTATCGTTCACCACAACAACAAAAATATTATTTGGCCCAATGTATTGAATTCAAATTCAGGCATTTTTTTACAGACACCTAACACTATCTGGCTATCTATTTAGGTACCGTATTACACTAATACAGGCACAGCAGTAACCACCGATTTAGCTGACTATGAATTTGAGGCCTAGTATTTAGGCGCTGGGTGACAGGTATATGTTTTACGGACAGAATTAGACTGGGATATGCACAGTAGCGTGTGTGTGAAGTTATTGAGAATGACCCTATCAGCACCTTGATTCTGATCTACCCTTTTAGGGATGTATTTAAAGTAGGCCTGATACAGCAGAAACCACTAAATTAGGAAATTGCTAAAATGGGAATTGTATTTCAACCCAGAACAAAAACTGTGCTTGGGCGGACATTAAATAACTTGCCCAGCCACAGCAATAACCACAGATTTAGCTGGATAAAAATTTGAGGCCTAGTATTTAGGCGCTGGGTGACAGGTATAGGTTTACTGACAGAATTAGACTTGGAAATGCACAGTAGCGGGTGTGTGAAGTTATTCTGAATGACCCTATGTGCACCTTGAATATTATATACCCTTTTAGGGATAGATTTCAAATAGCTCTGATACAGCAGAAACTACAAAATTATGAAATTGCTAAATTGGGAATTGTATTTCAACCCAGAACAAAAACTGTGCTTTGACGGACACTAAATAACTTGACCAGCTACAGCAGTAACGACAGATTTAGCTGGATATAAATTTGAGGCCTAGTATTTAGGCACTGGGTGACAGGTATAGGTTTACTGACAGAATTAGACTTGGAAATGCACAGTAGCGGGTGTGTGAAGTTATTCTGAATGACCCTATGTGCACCTTGAATATGATGTACCCTTTTAGGGATAGATTTCAAATAGCTCTGATACAGCAGAAACAAGTAAATTATGAAATTGCTAAATTGGGAATTGTATATCAACCCAGAACAAAAAATGTGCTTTGACGGACACTAAATAACTTGCCCAGCCATGATAGTACAGCGGTAACGACAGATTTAGCGGGATATAAATTTGAGGCCTAGTATTTAGGCGCTGGGTGACAGGTATAGGTTTACTGACAGAATTAGACTGGGATATGGCCAAAAAATAACCACACTATTGATGGTTAAATGCACTTGGTGTGACAGCTTGACCAACCACACTACTGAGGGTTAAATGCACTTGGTGACAGGCGCAGCTTGCCCCTGATGTAGTATATGGCCAAAAAATAACCAGACTATTGTTGGTTAAATGCACTTGGTGTGACAGCTTCACACTGATGTAGGAATTAGCCAAAAAACAACCACACCATTAAGGGTTAAATGCACTTGGTCGCAGCTTGTGCTGGCACACCACAAGACACAAAATGGCCGCCGATCACCCCAGAAAAAAGTGACTGACAAACGGTCTGGGCAGCCTAAAAACAGTGAGCAATTGAGTATCAGCAGCTCAATGATCCACAGCTGCAGATCGATCAATTAATCAAGTCCTTTGGAGGAGTTAATCTGCCTAATCTCGCCCTACTGTCGCAGCCGCAACCTCTCCCTATGCTGATCAGAGCAGAGTGACAGGCGGCGCTATGTGACTCCAGCTTAAATAGAGGCTGGGTCACATGGTGCTCTGGCCAATCACAGCCATGCCAATAGTAGGCATAGCTGTGATGGCCTCTTGGGGCAAGTAGTATGACGCTTGTTGATTGGCTGCTTTGCAGCCTTCTTCCTTTTTATAGGTCCATTAGTCATCGAGACTAATTGGGTCATCATCTCGCACGTAACTTCAAAGCCTTGCGCATGTGCCCGGACTTAACTAGAGTATTCCAATGCCTCCCGAATCTGTTCCCGCGATATCTGACTTATACTCGCACATGCGCGAGGACTTAGAGATTTTTTTCACTTACTCCGTACCATCTCGATGCTTTGTGTACACTCGCGCATGTGCGCGGACTTACACGGAGTGCAGAATTATTAGGCAAATGCGTATTTTGACCACATCATCCTCTTTATGCATGTTGTCTTACTCCAAGCTGTATAGTCTCGATAGCCTACTACCAATTAAGCATATTAGGTGATGTGCATCTCTGTAATGAGAAGGGGTGTGGTCTAATGACATCAACACCCTATATCAGGTGTGCATAATTATTAGGCAACTTCCTTTCCTTTGGCAAAATGGGTCAAAAGAAGGACTTGACAGGCTCAGAAAAGTCAAAAATAGTGAGATATCTTGCAGAGGGATGCAGCACTCTTAAAATTGCAAAGCTTCTGAAGCGTGATCATCGAACAATCAAGCGTTTCATTCAAAATAGTCAACAGGGTCGCAAGAAGCGTGTGGAAAAACCAAGGCGCAAAATAACTGCCCATGAACTGAGAAAAGTCAAGCGTGCAGCTGCCAAGATGCCACTTGCCACCAGTTTGGCCATATTTCAGAGCTGCAACATCACTGGAGTGCCCAAAAGCACAAGGTGTGCAATACTCAGAGACATGGCCAAGGTAAGAAAGGCTGAAAGACGACCACCACTGAACAAGACACACAAGCTGAAACGTCAAGACTGGGCCAAGAAATATCTCAAGACTGATTTTTCTAAGGTTTTATGGACTGATGAAATGAGAGTGAGTCTTGATGGGCCAGATGGATGGGCCCGTGGCTGGATTGGTAAAGGGCAGAGAGCTCCAGTCCGACTCAGACGCCAGCAAGGTGGAGGTGGAGTACTGGTTTGGGCTGGTATCATCAAAGATGAGCTTGTGGGGCCTTTTCGGGTTGAGGATGGAGTCAAGCTCAACTCCCAGTCCTACTGCCAGTTTCTGGAAGACACCTTCTTCAAGCAGTGGTACAGGAAGAAGTCTGCATCCTTCAAGAAAAACATGATTTTCATGCAGGACAATGCTCCATCACACGCGTCCAAGTACTCCACAGCGTGGCTGGCAAGAAAGGGTATAAAAGAAGAAAATCTAATGACATGGCCTCCTTGTTCACCTGATCTGAACCCCATTGAGAACCTGTGGTCCATCATCAAATGTGAGATTTACAAGGAGGGAAAACAGTACACCTCTCTGAACAGTGTCTGGGAGGCTGTGGTTGCTGCTGCACGCAATGTTGATGGTGAACAGATCAAAACACTGACAGAATCCATGGATGGCAGGCTTTTGAGTGTCCTTGCAAAGAAAGGTGGCTATATTGGTCACTGATTTGTTTTGTTTTGTTTTTGAATGTCAGAAATGTATATTTGTGAATGTTGAGATGTTATATTGGTTTCACTGGTAAAAATAAATAATTGAAATGGGTATATATTTGTTTTTTGTTAAGTTGCCTAATAATTATGCACAGTAATAGTCACCTGCACACACAGATATCCCCCTAAAATAGCTAAAACTAAAAACTACTTCCAAAAATATTCAGCTTTGATATTAATGAGTTTTTTGGGTTCATTGAGAACATGGTTGTTGTTCAATAATAAAATTAATCCTCAAAAATACAACTTGCCTAATAATTCTGCACTCCCTGTAGATGCTCCTTCTAGGTACTCTATCTCTTCATCTACTGTGCAAGCTTATAGACTTAGATATTTTTAATTGCTGGCTAAGTTTTATATTAAATATGCTTCTCTCTTAATAGTTCCAATTAGCAATTGTGTGTGAGGAGAAATTTTCTGGAATGGCACAAAATCACAGTTTGTAAAATTCATGAAGGACCTCAATGAGAATGATATAGGCTTAGTATTTACAGCAGAGGTTCAGGAAAAAAGTTTTCTTTGAATATCCCTTTTGAGGTCCCTCAGCAATCCCATCATGTCTTCTTTCATAGAGGAGAGCAGGGTCTCTAACATTGCACGCATGATATCCTCAGTGAGGTGAGCGGCAGGTTGCCCTTCATGCTCTGACCTTATGACGCCAATGGAGTCGTTCGGCGAGGCTGCCGGCATGGCAGTAGAGGATGTAGGAGAGCGCGGTGGCTAGGCCCGAATTGGTGGAGCCTGACTTGCCGAAAACTCGGTCAAATTCACCGGGCGTCTTTTAACTTTCCCCATATCAGTTGAGCTTTGGAGATACACTGAGCTTAGCCTGGGTCGCAAGGAGAGTCGCTGTAAGCCGCTTTGCAGTGTATGGGTCTAGAGCAAGTAGATCATGCGCCTGGCGCCATCAGCGTGCAGGTCACGCCCCGCTAGGGCACTAGTTTATATATAGATCATATATTGTACATTAATAGAATGCTGCTGTACCTGACTTTTCCTTGGTTCAGTTTGCTCCTCAAAATGTTTAACTAGAACAACTCCAATGAGGACCTTGAGCATACAGAGCAGCTTGGAAACTTGCATTTGAGGGAATAGAGTAAAATAATGAATGCCCCTGGTATTTTATACAACTATAGTAGCTCCATGTTACTGATCATAAAGCTTCACTTCAAGCAGAAGTCAATGGGGGATATATCAAAACTAGTGTAAGGGAAAACTGGCTTTAGATTCCACTTTTCATTTTTCAGAGCTGCTTTGGAAAATAAAATGATCGATTTGATTGGTTGCTATGGGCAACTAAGACAGTTTTCCTTTACACGAGTTTTGATAAATCTCTCCCATAATGTGTGTCAAGCAGAATGTTAGATGAATTCATTAAGTACAGTGTATATATGTGGCAGTAATTTAAAGGAATTCTGCAGTTTTTTTAAACTGATGATCTATCCGCGGCCTTCTCGTTGTTTACCACAGGCCCAGTAACGTCACGACTAGTATCAATGGGCTGGGCGGAGCCCAGTCCAGTGATACTAGTCGTGATGTCACTGGGCCTACGGTAAACAGCAAGAAGGCCGTGGAAATACTGCCAGTGCCGCTGCCTTCTCAAACAGCTGATCGGCAGGAGTCCCGGGTGTCTGACCCCTGTTGATCAGATGCTGATGATCTATCCAGAGGATAAATCATCAGTTTAAAAAAACTGCAGAAACCTTTAACCACCTCAGCCCCCCTAGCTTAAACACCCTTAATGACCAGACCACTTTTTACAATTCTGCACTACACTACTTTCACCGTTTATTGCTCGGTCATGCAACTTACCACCCAAATGAATTTTACCTCCTTTTCTTCTCACTAATAGAGCTTTAATTTGGTGGTATTTCATTGCTGCTGACATTTTTACTTTTTTTGTTATTAATTGGAAATTTAACGAAATTTTTGCAAAAAAATGACATTTTTCAGTTGCAATTTTTTTTTTTTTTAAACGACATCTATATATAAATTTTTCTCTAAATTTATTGTTCTATGTGTCTTTGATAAATAAAATGTTTGGGTAAAAAAAAATGGTTTGGGTAAAAGTTATAGCGTTTACAAACTATGGTACAAAAATGTGAATTTCAGCTTTTTGAAGCAGCTCTGACTTTCTGAGCACCTGTCATGTTTCCTGAGGTTCTACAATGCCCAGACAGTAGAAGCTCCCCACAAATGACCCTATTTCGGAAAGTAGACACCCTAAGGAATTCGCTGATGGGCATAGTGAGTTCATAGAATTTTTTATTTTTAGTCACAAGTTAGCAGAAAATGTTTTTTTTTTTCTTACAAAGTCTCATATTCCACTAACTTGTGACAAAAATAAAAACTTCCATGAACTCAATATGCCCATCATGAAATACCTTGGGGTGTTTTCTTTCCAAAATGGGGTCACTTGTGGGGTAGTTATACTGCCCTGGCATTTTAGGGGCCCTAATGTGTGAGAAGAAGTTTGAAATCAAAATGTGTAAAAAATGGCCTGTGAAATCCTAAAGGTGCTCTTTGGAATGTGGGCCCCTTTGCCCACCTAGGCTGCAGAAAAGTGTCACACATGTGGTATCGCCGTACTCAGGAGAAGTTGGGCAATGTGTTTTCGAGTTTCATTTTACATATACCCATTCTAGGTGAGAGAAATATCTTGGTCAAATGCCAACTTTGTATAAAAAAAAAAAGGGAAAAGTTGTCTTTTGCCGAGATATTTATCTAACCCGGCATGGGTATAAGTAAAAAGACACCCCAAAACACATTGCCCTACTTCTGAGTACGGCGATACCACACGTGTGACACTTTTTCTGCATCCTAAGTGGGCAAATGTGATTTTGTTTTTTTACCTTTTTATAGGACAAACCTCTCCTTCCCCATGGGACAATGTGCAAAGCGCAAATCACCCAAAGATGTGGCCAAGTACATTATGCACTTTGTCCCAGGTAAAAGGAGAGGTTTGCAGCAGCTCTGTGTGAATGGGCCCTAATAGCCCTGTGTGCCTGTCCTGTGAGATGCAATCCCTATGCTAAGTGTACCTATGTGTGGTACTTCCGGAAACACTCCCCTAAGCATAGGGCAGGGCGGTCAGGGCAGTCAGGACAGAAATAGCAGGTGTCACGCCTTATTCTACTCCCGCTACAGACACGACATCTTTTTCGGGGTGACGGTTGGGTTGAAGTACCAGCAACGACATTGGGGAAATGTCGCTCGTGTAGACAGCTCACTACACTGGTGGATGGGGCCACAGAACCTCCTGGATACAGGAGGTTCTCAATGATCTCTTCCTGAAATTTGAGGAAGGATCCTGTTCTCCCAGCCTTACTGTAGAGAACAAAACTATTATATACAGCCAATTGAATTAAATATACAGACACCTTTTTATACCAGCATCTGGTGCGTCGGGAAACTAAATAAGCAGCCAACATCTGGTCATTGAAGTCCACCCCTCCCATGAGCGAATTATAGTCGAGGACACAGAGGGGCTTTTCAATTACACTGGTTGCTTGTTCTATTTGTATTGTCGTGTCTGCGTGGATGGAGGAGAGCATGTAAACGTCACGCTTGTCTCTCCATTTCACCGCGAGCAGTTCTTCATTACACAAGGCAGCCCTCTCCCCCCTTGCAAGACGGGAGGTAACGAGCTGTTGGGGGAAGCCCCGGCGACTAGGTCGCGCGGTGCCACAGTAGCCAATCTGTTCTAGGAACAAATGCCTGAAGAGGGGCACACTTGTGTAGAAATTGTCCACATAAAGATGGTACCCCTTGCCAAATAAGGGTGACACCAAGTCCCAGACTGTCTTCCCACTGCTCCCCAGGTAGTCAGGGCAACCGGCCGGCTCCAGGGTCTGATCTTTACCCTCATAGATCCGAAATTTGTGGGTATAGACTGTGGCCCTTTCACAGAGCTTATACAATTTGACCCCATACCGGGCGCGCTTGCTTGGCATGTATTGTTTGAAGCCAAGGCGCCCGGTAAAATGTATAAGGGACTCGTTTACGCAGATGTTTTGCTCAGGGGTATACAAATCTGCAAATTTGTTGTTGAAGTGGTCTATGAGGGGCCGAATTTTGTGGAGCCAGTCAAAAGCTGGGCGGTGAAAGGGGTAACTAATGGTGCGGCTGAAGTTGGGGACTGCCAATCAGGGTTTGCCAGCACCTCAGGGACTCTAGGGGGTCTATGGGCCTGTCTGTGCGGCGGCTGCGACAAGGTAACTATTGCACGTGCCACCATACCAGCTTCAACTGCCCTTCTGGTGCTCGCCACTTCACCATGTTGTACGTCAGTGCTGGTACTAGGTTCAGGGTGGGCTGCACTTCTGGTGTATGCCTCACCACATAATCCGACAGCGCCAGCCCCACTCTGCTGCCCTTGAAGCGGATCCTGCGCAACCTGTAGTGTAGCAACACTGGGCTGGGTACACCTGTTGGTATCAGGGACCTCAATCTCCTCGTCCGAACTTTGGGTCAGACTGCCACTGTTTTCTACAGGTTTATATTCTGACCCGCTGGATTCGTCAGATGAGCGTTCCCATTCCTCATCCGACTGGGTCAGAATCCTGTAGGCCTCTTCAGAAGATTACCCCTTGTTTGATATTTGGACTACTAAATTTATGGGGTATTCCCTGAGACTACCCAAGAAAAAAAGCAAGCCTGTCTTACAAATGGGAGGCTAGTGAAGTACCGGAGGCCACTGCGATAAAAAAAAAAAATCAGTTTTGATATTTTTTATCATCGCCGCAGCGCTTGTAAAGTGATTGTGCAGTGATCAAAAATAATTAAATTTTTTGTCACTGCGGCGGGGCAGGGGTGGGTGAACGCACGTGTAGGAGACCGATCAGGCCTGATCGGGCAAACACTGCGTTTTGGGTGGAGGGCGAGATAAGGTGACACGAATACTATTATAGATCTGACTGTGATCAGTTCTGATCACTTCCAGATACTATAAAAGTACAAATGCTGATTAGCGATACGCTAATCAGCGAATCAGTGACTGCGGTGCGGTGGGCTGGGTGCTAAACGATTGCTAACTACCTAACCAAGAGGCCTAAACTATCCTAAAACCTAACAGTCAATACCAGTGAAAAAAAAAGTGACAGTTTACACTGATGACTTTTTTCCCTTTCACTAGGTGATTGACAGGGGCGATCAAGGGGTTAATTGGGGTGATGGGGGGTGATCTGGGGGCTAAGTGTGGTGTTTGGTGTACTCACTGTGAACTGTGCTTGTCTGCTGAGACCAACCGACGAAAAGGACCAGCAGAGGAGCACAGCAGCCATTTAACACCTTATATTTATAAATATAAGGTGTTAAATGGCCTGTGATTCGATAAAAAATTTTTTAAATCAGCCTGCCAGCGATGATCATTGGCTGGCAGGCTGATGATGTAACCCCCCTCGAACTTTTGCCGGCTCGCGATGCGCGGGCCGGCTGTGAGCGTCATCTCGCGTCTCGCGAGATGATGCATCCCTGCGTGACTCTGCCTGATACTGCCGCCTCCGGACCACGATCCTGCGTTAGGCGGTCCGGAGGTGGTTAAATTACTGCCACATATACTGTATACACTGTACTTAATGAATGATCCAGAAGATAGATCATCAGTAAAAAAAAAATGCAGAACCCCTTTAACTAACTAGTGACACTGATGAGAGTTTAGACAGTTGAGTTTACTGAGTTGGTGGTACTGTACTGTTTGGGGAAGTCTATGCCTTTCTGCAGTTATTCAGGATCTCATGTAGGTACTTATTTTTGCTCTCCTAGTCACCTCTGGAAAAGCAATGTACTCATCAAGAAGTGGATCACCGTGTGGTGGTCAGTGTTGGACTGGTGGTTTAATAAGTTTTCCACATAAAATGATTGAGAATTAACTGCCCACCCCCTACCTATACAGAACATTGTAAACTTTGTTGTAATCATTGCAAACGCAGGACATACAGTATTTTCAATAAGGTCTAATAATTAATTGGGAATTACGGTAATCCTTAAGAAATACTTTAGAGTAGAGCTCAACTGATTGGATTTAAATGGAGTCTTCTAAACTTTTGGGGCATAATATTGTCCCAGAGCCCGGGCCTACTGGGGGAACCTCTGGTGTATCCTTCCAAACCTGGCCCTGGTCACCCTGGAATCTAGCACCAGAACAGTTGGTAATAACTACAGATAAGCAACAAAGTGCATTTATATTCAGACTTCTGCTTGGAAAGAAGTGTAGTTTGTTTTATATGAATTGTTTTGCTTAATAAAAGATTTTTTTTTTATTTTTTTTCCTCAGGGACTGTTTTTGGACTCATCATTGCTGTGGTCATCCTAAGTGTTGCATTCCTTGGTCTGCTGATCTTGCATTGCTGCTGGAGGAAAAAGTCCAAGAATTACAAATTAGTAGGATTATAAACTAGACAAATAACGAATTAAAAAAATATGGTTTAATGGGGTTGTCTCACTTCAGCTAATAGCATTTATTATGTAGAGAAAGACACTACAAGCCTCTTACTAATGTATTGTGATTATCCATATTGCTTTCTTTGCTGGTAATGCTACAATCCATCATCGGTGGTCGTGCTTGCACACTATAGGAAAAAGCACTTGCTTATATGCGCTCCCATGGTCCCGACCACCTGAGAGGCTGGTGCTTTTTCCTATATTGCTCAAGCACAATCACAACTGATGGCTTGCAGGGTGGTTGTAACCATCGAAACAAGCAGTGTATAATGTGATGGAAAAATGAAATAATAAAATAAATAAAAATACATTAGTAAATGGCTTGTATTAGCTTTCTCTACATGATAAAAAGCCATATGCTGAAGTGAAAAAAAAACCTTTAATGTCAGAAGTGGAAGAGCAAATCTTGCATGGTTCAGGTAACTGGTGATTATGTAGTATAAAGGATAGTTGTATCATTAAGTTGGAAAAATGTATATAGTCAATCCTCAGGTGAAAGTATACATAAAATTGTGTGTTGTGGAATATGTGTGTGCTGTGGAATATGTTGGTGCTATATAATTAAAAATTATTATTACATAAAGTAGAGTAATCCAAGTGCCTGAATAATGTACACTTTACAGTAAATCAAGGCAAAGTAATGTACCCTGAATACCCAAAATGTTATAGTTACATATATATAGTTCCGTATGCAAAAAGCTAATGGCAATGTTATTCTGTATTAGTGATTTTATTCTTTTACGGTATATTATGTGTTTTATATAGTTGGTTTGCTGGGCTTTGTCCACATTACATTTGAGCTATCTATTGGAATACCTAATGCAGATGTTGTCCGTAGGCTCCCATGTTAAAAATAAAAAGTATACCGGACAGTGTAATTTTTTTGTAGGATGTTTTTGCATAGTCTACTATGTTACTATATACGGCAAATAAAAAAGTATGCCAATGCACATTAGACTGATGGATGCCAAAAGAGTATTCTTTTCTAATTCCTTGGTTTCTGGAACCCTATGGATATGATTGACCTATACACTTGGTGCTTTCTGGGCTTGTATGGTAAACATAAGGATATAACGTGTTGTTAGTCTTGATATATTTTTTGAGGCCATGTTCTTGTGAGGTTGCCTCCTCCTCTGCCGTGTGGCCAAATGCAGTTTCAATAAAACCTGTAATTTTACGTATTTCTTGGGACTCATTTCTTGAACACTGTTCTTATTGTGCACATTTTATTAGCAAACTCTGGATATGATATATACAGTAATTATACTTCTACATTTAGACTTTCCTACATTATTACATTCCTTTATTATTCCTGATAAAAGTTATGATTACATTTCTAGCAGTTTGCAGTTACAGTCCAGACTAGTGTGACCATTTGCGGGGGGGGGAGTGTCCCTGCAGGCTGACACTGGCAGCACTGATTGGATAATGTCAGACTATGCAGTGATACACCCCCAACGGGTAACCCGTCTGTGTACCTTTTTTCAGTGTCAGCGGCAAGCTGCCACTGACCAACTTACTGCACCCTGCAGCCCAGACCTGCCTTCCGCCACCTTCTTCATTCTTCATGCTGAGTCTGTTCTGTCCCTCCACATGGGGTGGCCTTCTTGCTGGCAATGCCTCTTCTCTACTGTCTCTACTTCACCAGCCAATATCTGACAACCCTGAGATATTTAAATGCTATGCACACCTTGGGGGCAATTTTTTTTATTATTGCATTGTACTTATTTTGAGCTAAAAAACAGCATTTAAAAAAAAAATTGGTCTTTATTAAAATATGGAATCCTTTTTTGTGCACATAGCTGAGATGCTCTACTAGCTTCCTGTGGAATTTCTGTCTTTTCTGTTATCTGAGGAGCAGACTGGCTTCTTACCTCTGCTCTCTGACCTTATAAACACTCCCCCCCCACCAGCCTCCCCCCCCCCCCACTTTTTTTTTTCTGCGTGCGCTGACTGGCCAGCACTTTTTAGCGTCCGTCCACTGTTAGCGCATCGCCCGCCCCACCGCTGATCAGCGTTGTACCACACGCACACCTACACGCACACACACCCATGGCCCGCCGGACGTTCTCGGCCGAGGAGGCATACGCCCAGATTGCCTCCGACTCTGAGAGCCCCAGTGAGGATGAGGATGACCCCACATTCCTTTTATCATCCGCATCCTCCTCATCATCATCGGATGACGATGAGCCACCAAGGCGGCGGAGACGCCGCCAGGTGGAGCCAGGGCCCCCACATGCTAGGGATCCTGTGGCCCACCCTAGTACGAGCCGACCTGGGGTTCGTACTGGTTTCCCAGCCCACCAAATAAGTCCACTGGAGCCCCCTGCCGAATAACTTAGTTGGTGTCCCCCAGTGGACTTTGAGCCTGAGATTCCGGATTTCGCTGGCAATCCTGGAATCCAGATTCCCACAGTGGGGTTTACTGAAATAGACTTTTTTAGTTTTTTTTTCAGTAACCCACTGGTGAATTTGATGGTGGAGCAGACGAATCTGTACGCCCAACAGTTCGTCGCTCAAAACCCAGGCTCTGTTTTGGCTAGACCCGGTGGCTGGACGCCGGTCAGTGCAGCCGAAATGAGGACATTTTGGGGCCTCGTGCTGCATATGGGTCTAGTCCAAAAACCCAGTGTCAGGCAATACTGGAGTGGGGACGTCCTGTACTAGACCCCACTGTACAGTATGGTCATGAAATGCTCCCGGTTTGAGGCCATCCGGAAATGTCTGCAGTATTCCGATAATGCAGCATGTCCACCCCGAGTGATCCTGCCTATGACCGGTTGTATAAGATACGGCCGGTCATCGATCACTTTGGGGCCAAATTCATGGAGGCCTACGTACCTGGAAGGGAGGTCGCGGTTGATGAGTCTCTCGTTGCGTTCAAGGGGAGACTCAGTTTCCGCCAATATATTCCCACAAAGCGGGCGAGGTATGGTGTGAAGCTATGCAAAATTTGTTAGAGTACCTCAGGGTACACTTACAAATTTCATGTGTACGAGGGGCGAGATTCCCGTATTCAACCCCCAGAATGTCCCCCCACTCTGGGTGTTAGCGGGAAACTTGTGTGGGACCTTATGTACCCACTGCTGGATAATGGTTACCACTTGTACGTGGATAACTTTTATACCAGCATTCCCTTGTTCAGGTCCCTTGCCGCCAGATCCACATTCGCTTGTGGGACCGTGCGGAAAAATCAACGCGGCCTCCCTGCCTACCCCCTCCAGGTACCTATCCCCAGGGGTGAGACCCGTGCACTTACCAGTGGAAACCTGTTGCTGGTCAGGTATAAGGACAAGAGGGATGTCCTTATGCTGTCCACAATCCACGGTAACAGCACCACCCCAGTCTCTGTGCAAGGTACCGCGGCAACGGTCCTCAAGATCGATTGTATCGTCGACTACAATCGGTATATGGGAGGAGTTGATCTCTCTGATCAAGTCCTCACGCCATATAACGCCATGCGCAAAACCCGGGCATGGTACAAAAAAGTTGCGGTCTACTTGGTGCAGGTTGCCATGTACAACTCTTTTGTACTATCCCGAAGTGCTGGCTGCACAGGGACATTCCTCCAATTCTATGAGGCAGTCCTCAAGGACCTGATCTTTTCGGACCGGGAAAGAGCAGGCCGGAGTACCTCAGGAACTGGAGGCGCCCGGATCGTCCCTGGCCAACACTTTCCAAGTGTGGTCCCCCATACTGGAAAGAAGGGACGAACCCCAAAAAAGTGCAGAGTGTGTCACAAGAGGGGGATACGGAAGGACACCACTACTCAATGTGACACGTGCCCCGATCATCCGGGCCTCTGCATTATCGATTGCTTCAGGGAGTATCACAATTCCATGGAGTACTACATTTTTATAATCCCCAACAGTCCACTAGAGAACATAAAACACTATGGCTCTCAGACTTTGGAGACACGGAAACATTTTTCTTTCCCCCAAAAATATTAGTTTTAGTGCAGGCATCCTCAAACTGCGGCCCTCCAGATGTTGTAAAACTATAACTCCCAGCATGGCCAGACAACCTACAGCCATCAGCAGGGCATGGTGGGAATTGTAGTTTTACAACTTCTGGAGGGCCGCAGTTTTAGGATGCCTGCTTAGTGTCTCCAAAGTCTGAGAGCCATACATATTGGGCATCGTTGCGTGCGTAAAAGTCGTCGCTATAAAAATAACTTTTGACCAAACGCCTCAGATGAACGGTGTTAAAAATATAAAATAAAAACTGTGCCAAAACACCAATTTTTGGGCAAAATTTCAATTTGAATCCATTTTGCCGGTAATAAAGCAAGGTAACAGCCAAACAAAACTAAATATTTATTGCCCCGATTCTGTAGTTTGCAGAAACACCCCATATGTGGTCGTAAATGGCTATATAGCCGCACGGCAGGGCATAGAACGAAGGGAACTCCATACGGTTTCTGGAAGGCAGATTTTGATGGACAGGTTTTTTTTTTTACACCATGTCCCATTAGAAGCCCCCCCTGATGTAGCCTAGACTAGAAACTCCAAAAAAGTGACCCCATCTAAGAAACTACACCCCTCAAGGTATTCAAAAGTTACTTTACAAACTATGTTAACCCTTTAGGTGTTCCACAAAACTAAATAGCGAATGTAGAAACAATTTTAGAATTTAATTTTTTTGTTACATTGCCTCAAAAAAGAGTAATATAGAGCAACCAAAAATCAAATTTACCCCAAAAATTGTCCCAAAACAACAACCACCTTATCCCGTAGTTTCCTAGATGGGGTCACTTTTATGGAGTTTCTACTCTAGGGGTGCATCAGGGGGCTTGAAAGGGTACATGGTGTAAATAAACCAGTCCAGCAAAATCTGCCTTCCAAAAACCATATGGTGTTCCCCTTCTTCTATGTCCTGCCGTTTAGCCAAATAGTAGTTTACGACCACATTTGGGTGTTTTTGCAAACTACAGAATCAGGGCAACCCATTTTGAGTGTTGTTTGGCAGTTAACCCTTGTTTTACTCCTGGAAAAAATTGATTATATTGGAAAATCTTCCAAAAAATAGAAATTTCAAAATTGTTTCTCCATCTGCCATTAACTCTTGTGGAACACCTAAAGGGTTAACAAAGTTTGTAAACCCAGTTTTGAATACCTTGAGGGGTGTACTTTCTTAGATGGAGTAACTTTTTTGAAATTTCTATTCTAGGGGTGCAACAGGGGGCTTCAAATGGGACATGGTATAAACAAAACCAGTCCTGCAAAATCTGCCTTCCAAAACCCATATGGTGTTCCCCTCCTTCTATGTGCTACCGTTCGGCCAAACAGTAGTTTACGACCACATATGGGGTGTTTTTGCAAACTACAGAATCAGGGCAACCCATTTTGAGTGTTGTTTGGCAGTTAACCCTTGTTTTACTCCTGGAAAAAATGTATTATATTGGAAAATTTTCCCAAAAATAGAAATTTCAAAATTGTTTCTCCATCTTCCATTAACTCTTGTGGAACACCTAAAGGGTTAACAAAGTTTGTAAACCCAGTTTTGAATACCTTGAGGGGTGTACTTTCTTAGATGAAGTCACTTTTTTGAAATTTCTATTCTAGGGGTGCAACAGGGGGCTTCAAATGGGACATGGTATAAACAAAACCAGTCCTGCAAAATCTGCCTTCCAAAACCCATATGGTGTTCCCCTCCTTCTATGTGCTACCGTTCGGCCAAACAGTAGTTTACGACCACATATGGGGTGTTTCTGCAAACTACAGAATCAGAGCAACCCATTTTGAGTGTTGTTTGGCAGTTAACCCTTGTTTTACTCCTGGAAAAAATTGATTATATTGGAAAATTTTCAAAAAAATAGAAATTTCAAAATTGTTTCTCCATCTGCCATTAACCCTTGTGGAAGACCTAAAGGGTTAATAAAGTTTCAAAAAACAGTTTTTAATACCTTGAGGGGTGTAGTTTCTAGAATGGGGTCATTTTTGGGAGGTTTATATTATCTAAGCCTCACAATATGACTTCAAACCTGAACTGGTCCATAAAAAGTGGGATTTTGAAGATTTCTGAAAAATTTAAAAATTTGCTTCTAAACTTCTAAGCCTTGTAACATCCCCAAAAAATAGAATATCATTCCCAAAATGCTACAAACATTAAGTAGACATATGGGGAATGTAAAGTCATCACAATTTTTGGGGGTATTACTATGTATTACAGAAGTAGAGAAACTGAAACTTTGAAATTTGCTAATTTTTCAAAATTTTGGGTAAAAATTGTATTTTTTTATGCAAAAAAAATGTAATTTTTTGACCCAATTTTAGCAGTGTCATGAAGTACAATATGTGACGAAAAAACAATCTCAGAACGGCCTGGGTAAGTCAAAGCGTTTTAAAGTTATGAGCACTTAAAGTGACACTGGTCAGATTTGCAAAAAATGGCCTGGTCCTTAAGGTGAAAATGAGCCTGGTCCTTAAGGGGTTAAACTTGAATTGTATGGAGACGCTCTGTCCCAGATTTCGGAATATTGGTTCAGGTGTTTTTACTAAAATTTAAAATGCTATCTTCTGGATGGTAAAACACGTGTGGTACAGTTGTATTGAGCTTATTCCCCCAACACCAAAACATGAGGGAAAAAAAGCTGTATTTCTGTTCATATGGGGAAAAAGAAATGTTCTTGCAGGTCGTAGCTATTGACATTCTGCAGCAGCTGCATCTGTGCTAGAAGGCACTGCCTAGCACACCCAGTCTCAGCTCCTCGCTCCAAACTCCCTGTCTGAAAGCTTTCCTTGCCCTTACCTATTCGACACAATTATTATTCTTTCTAGACTTTCTCTAAACCGTGTCTGACAGTAGAATAGAAGCTTGATTGTGACTGTCCCTAAGATTGTTTTCTGCCACAGATTGTGACATCAAACCACCCCACAGCCCAAAAAAATAAAAACATTTTAGTAATTCTGCTAGCCAATTCTGTGAGCTAATCAGGGAAGCTCCCCCCCCCCCCACCACTTCCTCTCAGGGTCATGTGAGAATCCTCCTTCCTCCCTCATGCTTTTTCCCTCTGACATGTGCAGTAAAATAGTGCTGCACTCCGTTTTACTGGATTCATTGGAAGAGAACCTGAAAAGCTTTAAGTTCACCTGGTAGCAGGGGCATTGCTAGGGTCTCAAAAGATCCGTGGCCCAAGCCCCAATGAATATGGCCCAATTCTCTAAGTCAACCCTCCCCCCGCACACTGCATTTTACTGTACTTGCTATACAGCAGCGCATATCACATCAGGGCCTCCCAGGTGACGTCTCTTCTGATGTAGATCTTCTCTGCCATTATATTCTCCATTTGGTCCGGACAACTTCTTTCAACCGCCTCACCTCTACAGAGTGTGACACACAGACATCTTAGCTTCCTTACTTTTCCATCATCATCCCCAACCTCGAGTCCCAACAGTGTTATCCTGCTGCTCGCTGTACTCGCCAATACACCCAAATACTATCCTGAAAAAAAATTTGTGCCATACAGATAGTACCCCCCATAGTAATAGTGCTCCTCAAAGTCCCACCAATAGTAATTCCCTTCTAGAATGCCCTCATTAGTAATACTGCCCCCTAAAGTGCCCCCAACAGTGATAATGCTCCCCAACAGTGCATCCATTAGTAGAAGAGCCCTCCAGTATTAATAATGCCCTCACAAAGCCCCCAGTAGAAATAGGGCCCCCCTATTGTTCCCCCAGTGGTAATACAGTCCTCTACAGACCCCTTAATAGTAATAAGGCCCCCATAGTGCTCTTAGTAGAAATAAGACAGATCTATAAGTCACTCCTATAGAGCCCCCAGTAGCAATAAGAATGCCTATAATGTGCCCTGGATTTAAAATGCCCCTACTGTGCCCCCAGTATTTATATTGGCTCCTACTGTTACAATGCTCTCCATTTAGTGTCCCCACTAGGGACTACTTTATTTAACTGGAAATTGGAATAATCCTTTAAAGCTGAAATAAAATTTGTTAAAAAAAAATGTAAAGGTGCATTTTGTGTCCCTCTCCAGTTCAGCATACAATTATCGGGAAGGAACAGTTACTTGCTGATAACTGTCTGCTTGTTAGTGGAGGTGAGGAACTACATTTACAGGCTGTTATCAATGGGTTACTAGCACAATGGTGACGGGCCCTGTCACTTACATGAAGCCCACCCCATCGGTCACCAGCAGCCTTTTGTAAAAGTCTCCGGGCGGCTCGCCGTCAGCACTCATAGTTAAGGTAAGAACTACCACAGGGCCGGAGTAGAAGGACATGCTGCTGCGTCCCGTCCAATGGCCGGGTCTTGGTGACGGTTCTGTGTAGAGCACGCTCGTCTCGCGATACAGTATTGTGACAGCTGCGCTTTACATCTCTACCTGGAGACAGTTACACGTAGCCAGTGTTTCGCTTTCTCTAGGGCCGCCAGCTGATTTGACGCGTGGCGTCACGGCCCATCCCATTGCCTCTGCAGATGTGGCGGCTGGCGCTGCGAATGTCACCCGGCACTGAGGATATAGGAGGAGATGCTGGGGCTGCTGCTGGCTTTGTTGTCGCAAGGTTCGGGGCAGTGGTAGTTTAATTTGGGGCCCTGGTCCCCGGATAAAAAGCCCTAGCGATGCCCCTGCCTGGTGGATGAATTTTTGGGAAGTTTGTAAAGAACCCGGTTCATTACGAACTGATTCACTCATCTCTAAACTAACACCCTCAAAAGAACCAATTTTAGAAACCTTGCTAATACTTTAGGTTTTCCACAGGAATTAAACCAATCTGTAAAACTTTTTTGTGCACATTGTACATTTTAATCAATTTTTCTCCTGTAACACAGCAAGGTTTCACAGCAAAACAAACCTCATTATCTATTACCCTTATTCTGCAGTTTACAGAAACATCCCATATGTGGTTGTTAACTGCTGCATGGGCACTCCACAGGGCTCAGAAGGGAAGGACAGCCATATGACTTTTAGAGGGCAGATTTTGCTGGACTTGTTTGACGCCAAGTTGCACTTAAATAGACCTTAGGTTTCTCTATACTCAAAACTGACTGCATTTTGGAAATTGCAGGTAGAGATGAGCGAAGTTTTGAAAAAAAAATTGATTCGGCAGCGTCACCTAACTTCGACAAGAAATTTGATTAGTTCCAAATCATGATAAATCAGATATACTCAGGCCAATCTGCCTGATCATATTCTTATCACTTGGTGGCCCAATCTCAATGTAAAGGCTTGGAATTTAAACTGTAAGAAGAGTGCATAGACAGTTTGGGGGAGAGCATACACAACTTCTGAACTACAGACTCTGCACAAATGTATTGCTGTGTACAAAACCGTGCAGTGCACCAAGCAGCAGCAGTGACAGTAGTGGCTCCATAGTGGATATAGGGAGATGCAGATAATAATCAGGCGGCACTGCATACACTGATCACGCCGTATTGGAACCGGGCCACATGCAGTATAAATTGCTTCTCAATGTGGTGCTCAGCAAAACAGTGGCTTGATAGCAGACAAATGGCAAATAATGAGGAGAGTTGAAAAAGAAGTTGCGGCACTCACCGAAGTGTGTCAAAGCTTTCTTTTTATTGTAGCTTCCTTAGCAGGTAGCGAACAGGATCCGGGGCGGACACATAGTTGCAGACAGCGACGGCCGTTTCGCGCGCTAAGACGCGCTTCCTCAGGCCACTGGTTACGTCGTTGCGCTTCCATGCGCTTTATACAGGTGGGAAAAGGGGGACGGCCGACGCCGTCAGCAAGTACCTCACTCCCACGGATGTGACGTATAAAATACAAGCAAAACAACAGGTATGATTGCAATCTGGGGGTTAATTGAGTCAGCAAAAGAGAAGGGGGCAAGGCCTATTAAACATATAGGGAAAGGGCGATTGTACGGGTGTACATAGAAAACAAGTGGCAAAATTACATCTCTTAAATTGCAGTCCACGAGGGATGGAATAACTAGTATAGGTAGCGGCAGTAAATTACGATTACCGACTAAGGACCATTCACCCGTTATATATATTTCTGGGCTTCATCAAATTAGCACAGTATATAATGAGAACCAAAGGGGGGAGGGTTCGCTTCTACATGGGAAGGACAAGTCGCAAAAAAGTCCCCTCTAGTATGAGCGCATGAAGGTTCATAGAAACACAGACATGTCATTTCTATCATTCATTCCCACCGCCTGCATGGCCTGCGTGCGCATGATCCACCTTGCCTCCCTCTGCAGGAGCAGGCGATGCCGGTCACCACCCCGAGGGATGGGGCGGACATGTTCTATGCCCGCAAAGGAGAGGCAACGCGGATACGCGCCGTGGGCCGTGCGGACATGCTCTATGAGGCGTGGACTGCCTCTGCCTGATCTAATTGAGCCAATATGTTCGCGAATGCGCTCAAAGAGGGGGCGAATTGTCTTTCCGATGTAGAAGCGTTTACAAGGACAGAAAACCACATACACTACATAGGACGTACGGCAGTTAATAAAATCCCGTACTGTGTGTGATACACCACCTACTGTTAAATACCTAGAGCAGACATTAAGTGCGCAGAAGGAGCAATGGCCACATCTAAAATTGCCCAAAGGTTTTTTCAACCAAATTTCATCACGAGGTGAAGAAAAGACACTTCTAACTAACTTGTCTTTAATTGTAGGGCATCTTTTGAATGTGACCAAGGGTCTATTTTCAGTGAAGCTATTAAGAGTGGGGTCTCCCTTGAGAAGGTCCCAATTTCGGTTTATAATCTGCCGAGCCATTTCAGCGACCGGGCTGTATTGAAAAGCAAAAGCAAAACGTGGGGATTTATTAGTATTACTCCGTTCAATGAGCAAAGAATTGCGATCAAGTGAAGACGCTTTGGATAAAGCTGCGGAGACTTCTCGCAGTGGATAACCCCTACTAATGAGTCTGGCTCTAAGTTCCCCAGCTTGGCGGTGAAAACCTTCATCCGTGTCATTAATCCTGCGCAGGCGGACGAACTGCCCATATGGAACTGCACGTTTGACTGAGGGTGGGTGGAAGCTGGTCTGGTGGAGGAGCGAGTTAGTCGCTGTCGGTTTACGGTGGCCACAAGTGTGTACCACTCCATCTTTTACCGTAACATGTACATCTAGAAAATCCAGAGCTTCACCACCAAAATTGATGGTGAACTTCATGTTCATGCGATTGCATGTGTTAAGATGATCAACAAATGCACGACACGACTCCTCGCTCCCCGACCAGACCAGAAAAACATCATCCACATATCTTAAAAAAAGGCTAATATGGCTCACATAGGGGTTATCCACTGCGAAAATATAGGTCTCCTCGAATACCGCCAGGTACAGGTTGGCGAATGTGCACGAGACTGGCGTGCCCATAGCCGTACCTAGTACCTGGCGGTACCATTGTCCATCAAATTGGAAGACATTGTTCGATAGAACAAGGTCCAGTGCCTTGTGGACAAAATCAATGAAGACCCCTACTCTTATTGCTTCTACTCAGGACTGTGTCAACAGCCTTCAACCCAAGATCATGGGGGATTCTGGTGTAAAGACTCTCGACATCCAAGGACACGAGACTGAATTCCTCCCGCCACTCCACACTACGGAGTGCCCGGAGGAAGTCTCCCGTGTCCTTGAGATATGTCGGAGTACTCCCCAGTAGTGGTCTAAGGAGCCAGTCAATATAGCCTGATAGTGGTTCCAGCACTGAACCGATGCCTGCCACAATAGGACGTCCCGGAGGTCGGGTGAGGGATTAATGGCCATGCAGGCGGTGGGAATGAATGATAGAAATGACATGTCTGTGTTTCTATGAACCTTCATGCGCTCATACTAGAGGGGACTTTTTTGCGACTTGTCCTTCCCATGTAGAAGCGAACCCTCCCCCCTTTGGTTCTCATTATATACTGTGCTAATTTGATGAAGCCCAGAAATATATATAACGGGTGAATGGTCCTTAGTCGGTAATCGTAATTTACTGCCGCTACCTATACTAGTTATTCCATCCCTCGTGGACTGCAATTTAAGAGATGTAATTTTGCCACTTGTTTTCTATGTACACCCGTACAATCGCCCTTTCCCTATATGTTTAATAGGCCTTGCCCCCTTCTCTTTTGCTGACTCAATTAACCCCCAGATTGCAATCATACCTGTTGTTTTGCTTGTATTTTATACGTCACATCCGTGGGAGTGAGGTACTTGCTGACGGCGTCGGCCGTCCCCCTTTTCCCACCTGTATAAAGCGCATGGAAGCGCAACGACGTAACCAGTGGCCTGAGGAAGCGCGTCTTAGCGCGCGAAACGGCCGTCGCTGTCTGCAACTATGTGTCCGCCCCGGATCCTGTTCGCTACCTGCTAAGGAAGCTACAATAAAAAGAAAGCTTTGACACACTTCGGTGAGTGCCGCAACTTCTTTTTCAACTCTCCTCATTATTTGCCAGTAGTGGCTCCATAACAGAGTGGGGAGAGTGGCAGCAGCAGTGGCAGTAACAGTGACAATAGTGGCCCCATGACAGAGTGGGAGCATTGGCAGTGTGGTTGTGTTCACATCACAGTTTATTTTTCCGTTTCTTCTCATCCATCAGAAGAACATAAAAAGAAAAGAAAAAAACAAATTCTGATGCAACATACTGACCAAATACTGACCGTGTGAAAGAGGTCTTAGTCCCCTTTCATGCGAACAAGTTTTCCAGGCGGGTGCAATGCATGGTGAAAGCACCCGCACTGAATCCTGACCTATTAATTTCAATGGGTCTGTGCACATGAGTGTTTTTTCACGCATCATTTCTGCGTTGCATGAAAATCGCAGTATGTTCTATATTCTGCATCGTTGGCCCCATAGAAGTGAAGTAGGCTTTAGTGATAAACACTGTCCGGAGCATCAAAACGGATTGCACCCGCACGGAAAAAACTGAAACAATAAACGCAATTGCAGACAAAACTAAATGAACTTGCTTGCGAAATGGTGCGACTTTCACTGAACATATCCTGACACAATCCGCATCGCTTGTGTGAAAGAGACCCTAAGGATGCTGAAAATACAGCATTTTTTGTTTGTTCTGACAGATCAGAACAAAAAAAAAGATGGTGATGTGAACACAGCCACCAAACAGTGACAATAGTGGCCCCATGACAGATTAGGGAGGGTGCCAGCAGCAGCAGTGGAAGTAGCAGTGCCATTAATGGCCCCATGAGAAAGTAGGGAGGGTGACTGCATCAGCAGTGACAGTAATAATGACAATAATGCCCCCATGACAGAGTGGGGAGGGGCAGCAGCAGTGGTATACAGTATAAGATGGTGGCAGATCACAGTAGTAAAACCCAACAGCAATGTGATAGCAAGTGCCACTGGTATGCATATGCTTGTAAAAATGTAACATGTACATATCAGCAGGCAAAAAGCCCCTTTGTAGGAATGGCAGTAGAGGCCAGGGGAGCACCCAGGAATTTTGTCTAGGGGGGGTCCAAAAGGCAAAAAAATGTGGCATGTGTAGGAAAATAAAAATAAATTGGGCCCCGCCCATTATTAAAAGCCCCTCCTACATATAATAAGCCACTCCCAACACACACTGTACAGCTGACATTCTATTGTTGAGGCCTGTCTACACATCATACGGAGAGGGGGAGGTCTGTTCTGGCTGCACTGCCTGCTTCACATCATACAATAAACAGCCGGCTACAGCCAGGAAGCTCCTCCGCTCTCCTCCCTCCCCAGATCCTGCTCAAGGCCTGTGGTTCCCCTCACCATCTGCCACCCGCCCGTGGCCTGCTGCCCCCCTTGACCGTCCTCACCCAGCTCTGAATCCTCCTTCTGCAAATGGCAGGGGGAGGAGCCAGAGCATCTCCTCTCCTACATAGCGCCCCATACCTCTTACATCCAGTGATGTCACCTTTGTTGTAGACGTTCTCTTTCCTCATCTTCTCCATTCAGACCAGACCGCCATGAGGATTTTTCAGCCATCTCCCATCTCTGCAAAGATTAACAAACAGACATTAGTTTCCCACATTTCCATCATATTCACATCTTCTGAACATCCTTTCCTGCCACCCCCAATACTGTGCCCGCTGTGCCCCCAATACTATACTGCAGAAACAGTCCCCCTGGAAATACTGCTACCACACAGATAGTGCCCCAATACTGTGCCCGCAATACTATCCTGCAAAAACAGTCCCCCTGGAAATACTACTACCACACAGATTAGCACCCCTTCAACAATTATTGGCACACAGTGCTCTAAAAAAAATAACTGCGCCCAGACACTAATAGTATAAAGATAATGTCCCCCAAAAATTATTGTGCTAAGCTGATACTGTGGCAGGGTGCCCCCCAAAGTAACAGGGCTCACCAAAATAGAAATAATTATCTGCCAGAGCACACTTAGTAGTAATAATGCCCCTATAGTGCCCATACTAGTAATCATGTTCCTCATAGCCCCCCAGTATTAGCAAAGCTCTGCATAATACCTCCTAGTACTAATAATTCTCCCTACAATATGACAGTACATGAAATACCCCCGCTTAGTGCCCTCCGTTGAGCTAATGTCCCCATAATGTATGCCAATATAAAATACCCCTATATAGTGCCCCAGTAAATGCCCTCATAGGGCTCCTCCCCCTTCCCCATAGTGTTCCCCATAATATGCCAGTAAAAAATGCCCCTTCTAAGTGCCACCATATGCCCCAATAGTGCTCCTCTCCCCCATAGTGCCTACCATAATGTGCCAGAAAAAAAATGCCCCCTTAGTGCCACCAGATGCCATAATGCCCCCATAATGTGCCAATAAGAATAAAGGCCCCTTTAGAGCCCCCACTTCCCCTTAATGCCCCCAAATAATGCCCCTATAGTGCCACCAGATGCCCCATAGTGCCATTCTCCCCTATAGTGCCTCTATAATGTGTCAATAAAAAAAAGCCCCTTTAGACCCCCCAGATGCCCCCATAGTGCTCCTCTCCCCCATGGTGCCGCCCCATAATGTGCCAGTAAAAAATGCCCCTTCAAAGTGCCACCATATGCCCCAATAGTGCTCCACTCCTCCATAGTGCCGCCCTCCCCTATAGTGCCTCCCATAATGTGCCAGTAAAAATTAGCCCCTTAGTGCCACCAGATGCCATAATGCCCCCATGTGCCAATAAGAAAAAAAGGCTCCTTTAGAACCCCCACTTCCTCATAGTGCCCCAAGTAATGCCCCTATAGTGCCACCAGATGCCCCATAGTGCCGTTCTCCCCTATAGTGCCCCCATAATGTGTAAAAAAAAAAGCCCCTTTAGAGCCCCCATAGTGCTCCTCTCCCCCATGGTGCCCCCCAAATAATGCCCCTATAGTGCCACCAGATGCCCCATAGTGCCGTTCTCCCCTATAGTGCCCCCATAATGTGTAAAAAAAAAAGCCCCTTTAGAGCCCCCATAGTGCTCCTCTCCCCCATGGTGCCCCCCAAATAATGCCCCTATAGTGCCACCAGATGCCCCAAGTGCCGTTCTCCCCTATAGTGCCCCCCATAACGTGTAAAAAAAAAAAAAAAAAAGCCCCTTTAGAGCCCCCATAGTGCTCCTCTCCCCCATGGTGCCCCCCAAATAATGCCCCTATAGTGCCACCAGATGCCCCATAGTGCCGTTCTCCCCTATAGTGCCCCCCATAGTGCTCCTCTCCCCCATGGTGCCCCCCCCCCCATAATGTGCTCGTAAGAAGTGCCACCCAAAAATAAAAATACCACCAGATGCCCCATAGTGCCGTTCTCCCCTTTAGTGCCCCCATAGTGCCAGCTCCCCCCCCCCTCCCAATAAAAAACAAAAAAAAACATATACTTACAACACTCATACTTACCTCCATCAGCAGCGATGCGATGCAGGCCTCTTCCGGCCTGTGTCCCTGCTGTTTGCTGCCCGGCTCAGGCGGTGCGATGATGACGTCATCGCGTCGCCTGAGCCGGCCTCTGATAGGCTGCAGGCATTAGTGCCTGCGGCTTATCAGAAGAACATGGGAGGGACACACCTCTCCCTCCCCTGCTCTGCGGCAGCACAGGCATCTGTATCGCTGTCCTAAGGACAGCGATACAGATGGATTAGATATGGAGATGAACGTTTCCACGATGGAAGCGCTCATCTCCTACTGCCCCCCCGGCCCCCACCACCACCGCAGCCGCCGCAAAGGCCCGCAATTATATCCAGGGCTGCGCTGCCTGTGGTGATCGGCGTGCGGCCCTGAGGGATAAAAAAATTATAATTTGGGCTGGTTGTTCTAGGGGGGGGTCCAGACCCGCTGGACCCCCCCTGTAGGTGCGCCACTGGTAGAGGCAGCAGGCGAGTGACCTCAGGCAGTAGAGGCAGCAGGCAAGTGACCTCAGACAGGTGGCAGCATCAGAATGGTGGCAGCAGCATGTGGCCAGAAATATCTGCCCATTTTGCATAATATTTCAGTGTGCCAGCACACTACAGTATGATCATTAGTGGAAGAATGATCTATTATGTTGCATCAGGCGCCGATGTCTGTAAATCCAGGTTGATCCATGCCTGATTCATCTTCATGAAGGTTACTCTCTCAAGGTTTGGGGAGGAAAGGTGAGTCGACTGCCCTCGCCTAAAGTGAGGACTGCTGACCCTGGAGGAGCGTCCCTTTCACCTAGATTGGCGTTCCCTGAACCCGGAGGAACAACTCCCTATAGCTGATGGACTTGTCGGCGTGCCTGGATGTTCCCTTTTTTGTCTCTTTTTGGGGACTTTGCTGTTTTTTTCCCACTTAAGGCCTAGGAAGATATGATGGTGGCATAGTCGCCGCATGTTGGTCACAATTGTTTTTCCTTTTTCTGTTCCTGACCTATTGGTTTTGCTCAAGTTCTCTCCCCCGCCCTCTCGAGACATGACTGGTTTGGTCCCCAGACAGTGGGGCTCAGACCGCATTGCTGGCTATTGGTCCAGTGGGGTCGGTCCCCTCTCAGACTTTTTATTAGTCTGTTTATTCTACAGATATAGTTTACTGTTTGTTTCTGTGAAGTCTTGTGGTGTCAGTGTCTTCCCCCACTCACTATCGTTTTACATCCTCCCCTTCCTCCGTGTCTTTCCCTTGCTCCCACTCCTTCCTAGCCCACAGAAAGCAGTCTGTAAGAGGCCCCCCTCCCTGAAGTGGTCACCTCCTGTGCTTCTGCTACCACCTTCATAGCTGGTAAGACACTTTGCTACTCACACCACCTCAATGGTTAGGGGTGTCACCTTGAACTGTCAAGGGACCAGGCTCTAATGCCAAGAGGCGTTTGGCGCTCCCGGAGCTCTGCAACCTACGGCAGATTTGGCCTTTTTTCAGTAGATCCACTTCGAACAGACTGGATCCTTTAGCTTTGCCAAGCACTACTATCCGCACACCTTCTTAGCTAATCATAGTCGTCGAAAGGCAGGTGTTGCCATATTGTTGTCAGCCTCCTGTCCCATTTCAGTATCCTCCTCCCACATAGACCCCGCTGGCTGCTATGTCATTCTGGAAGGGATTTACCAGGGTCACCCCATCGTACTCTGTAATGTGTATGCCCCAAAGATAACTTTTTTGGTAATGCTCTGACTCTGAAGATGATGTGCAATGCTTCCATTGGACTTATCTCCTGGTCAGATCACGCCCCCATGACCCTCACCCTTTCTTCTCAACCTGTACCACAATGCACTTGTCATTGGCGTATAAACGACTCCCTACTGAAATTACCGTTCACCCGTGCAGACGTTGGGGGATACATCTGCGCGTTCTTTAGCGAAAACACTGGCTCGGTTCCATTCCAGGCTGTGCTCTGGGAAGCCCATAAGTCAGTAGTTCGGGGCCAATGTAATGCACTGGCCTAGCGACTTAAAAAAAAAAAAGAACACTCCGGGTTCGGGACCTCACGGCACAAATTCCTTTGCTACAATCCCGATTAAGCCATAAGCTGAGTCTTTCTCTTATTGGAAGCTTGTGGAGGCCCGCACGAAACGAAAAGATGCCTCCATGCATACTGTGGAACGCATGATACTTTACTCCAAGCAGCGATATTCCAAAAAAGGAAATAAAGCCCACACTATCTTGGCCCGTCAATTACGGGATGCTGCCTCCAAAAGTGCTCCTCAGGTGGTGAAAGACACAGCTGGCTGTCCCCAATACAACCCTGACGTGATTGCTCAATGCTTTCGTGATTATTACTCAAAATTGTATAATCTTGCTGATAAACACTCGCACCCACCCCCTCTACCCCGCATATGGAATAACTCATCCACTTCTAAATTGCCCAAGCTCTCTCTGGAGGCGGTCGCCTCTCTGAACAGCCCCATATCAGTCGAGGAACTAAGGGACGTGGGGGCCTATGGCCTTTACCAAACACATATGGGACACCTGCCACAGACGATTTGCCTTAGCTTCTCAGCACTCCTCTATGATCTCCTTTCTTTACAACCCAGCTATTCCCTCTAACTTAACCGCCCCTATGGTCCGGGTCTGGTCATCATTGGGTCTCTTCCACCTGGTGGACCTTGTGGACGCCTCTACTCTGACACTGACATCCTTCGCGCAGCTTCAGGACCAATCGAAATTACCGGCGAAGGAGGGACTTCACTACCTCCAGGTTCGTCACTATGTGAGCACACCTTTTGGTTCACTTAAGGTGTCACTCTCTACCCCATTTGAGCATTTGTGCCGACTAGGCACAGGGACAAGAGGTCTGGCCTCTCTCATCTACCACCTTTTGGCCACATCCACAGAGGGCGAGATCCCACATCATACATATATGGATAAATGGGTTACAGTTCTCGGATCGCCTCTTTCTCACAGTGCCTGGCAGACTATATGGAATAGGGCAGCCCAGTCATCTATCTGCACCACGTATAAGGAGACGCAGTATAAACTGCTAATGCACTGGTACCATAACTCTGCACTCCTACATTCCATAAACCCCACTGTTCCTTCTGTCTGCTGGCGGTGCTTGAACGACTTGGGTTCTTTGTACCATATTTTCTGGACGTGTCCCAGTATCATCCCATTTTTGTGGAGGTGTGGGGTGTGGCTCATTACCTTTTTGGATCCCTGTACCGCTAGACCCAAAGGTCTACTTACTTAAAGGGACAATGTATGAGCTATGTCGTACCATTTCATGTTTTTCCCCTTTTTCATTTCTGTATTATAGAAAATCTGCATGCAGTGTGCAAATAAAAATCTACAGTACAAAAAAAAAAAAAGACAGTAGTTATCACTCTTTGTCCATTTGTACTGTGCCACGGTCTGTCGGGGTCATCTGCGTCATCTTTGTCATCACCCTTCAGTTCCTCATGCTTCTCCTGCTCCTCTCTTGTCGGTTGGGCAGATAAACCATCTAGATGCATATAAAATTCCTGGGCGTTTATCTCCTCCTCCTCATCCTCCTCTGCCAGTTCATCCTCTTCAGGGCTCAGGTGGCCATGAGATGCTGGTACCACGTCTTCTGTCCCTTTGACAATCATATTTCTCAGCATCCCCTCCCAGATGTGAAGGAGTGGAATTAAATCATTTATCCTGTAGTTCTGCCTCCTCAAACGGTCAGAGCAACGGCACGTTTCATGCATGAGCTGCCACTGGCTAGTGCTACATTGGGGAGTAAACCTGTTCATCTGCTGCATTAAGAAATCGTTCACCGTCTTCCTCTGCTTGTACAGGCGATCTAACATATGGAGCATGGAGTTCCAACGGCTGTAAACGTTGCATATCAGGCAATGTTGGGGAAGAGCATTTTGCCTTTGCAGCTCAAGGAGGGCATGTTTTAACAGTGGCTGAAGTGCATGCATAGTTTCCTGGACATTTTAACAGCTCTTGCAGTTCAGTGGAAGTGGACTTGAGGAACCTGGTGACCATGAGATTGAAGAGATACGTCATGCAGGGTGCATGGGTCAACCCCCCTGATGCAGTGCAGACAAAATGTTCTTCCTGTTATCAGTAACCATGGTTCATATCTCCAGTTGGAAGGGAGACAGCCAGTGTGCAATTTATTTACTGATGATGCAGAGCAGTTGCTCCCTGGTGTGGCTCCGGTCTGCCAGGCTGACGAAGTGCAGAACCGCATGACAACGTCTAGCTGTGCATAGGTGATATGATGGAGGACCACTGTGAACTGTCTCTTTAGGGTGCCAAGGTGGAGGATGAGGAGGCAGTGGAGGACATAGGTGCTGAAATCTCAAGATTACAACATGGAGGCGAAATAGTCATCACCTGGCCAAGTTACTGCTGTGCCTGGCCCGGAACAACATTTACCTAGTGGGCTGTACAGTATATTGTCCCTGACCATAGTTACAACTCAATATATCAGTGCTGGCGTGAACTCTACCAGACACCAAGAGACCCAAAGACTGGCCCTCCTTCTGCTCAATATACTTGTGCAGGGCTGGTAGAGCTTTTTGGGAATAGTGATGTTGGCTTAGGACTCTCCAGCTTGGCTGGGCACAAGCCATCAGTTCTCTGAAATGTGCAGAGTCAACTACACGGAAAGGGAGCGACTGTAGTACCAGCAATTTAGCCAAGTGCACCTTGGATGAGTGCACGCATACTGTTGTCTTTTTGCAGTTGCCTTGGTGATCGATTGCTGTCAAAACAAGTGACATCAGGAGCAATACACAACACTAAAGTCAATGCGAAGGAATGACAGCTTCCTTCTGCTGATGTTGACAAGCCCTGACTGCTGGAGTCGGGGTGCGGGCCGGTGGGAGATGCAGCAGTTGCTGCATCAGGCTGGTAAGACTAAATGAATGGCACCGTTTTCCAACACCACTTTATGGTGATGCTCCATGTGTTTATGCAGGGCCGGCGTGCCAACATTAGCACCCTGTCCACGCTCTACCTTCTGCCCACAGATCTTTCATACCGCAACGCTGACCTCCTCCAACGATTTGATAAAAATTTCCCACACTGGCGAGTATGCCATTTTATCCCCACCACTCTATGATGACTGCCTGCCACTGCCTCTATGAAGTCGTGCACTGCTAGTTGTTTCCAAACAGGTAGGCTCCTGAGTAGCGTCTCATCTTCTGCCCCGCACATCCTGCATACTGCCACGCTAACATCCCCCAGTGACTTTGTGAAAAATTTCCACACTGCCGAGTATCACATTTTCCCTCCATAATAATAATAATAATCTATATATACAGACGTGGACAAAATTGTTGGTACCCTTTGGTCAATGAAAGAAAAAGTCACAATGGTCACAGAAATAACTTTAATCTGACAAAAGTAATAATAAATTAAAATTCTATAAATGTTAACCAATGAAAGTCAGACATTGTTTTTCAACCATGCTTCAACAGAATTATGTAAAAAAATAAACTCATGAAACAGGCATGGACAAAAATGATGGTACCCCTAGAAAACACAGAACATAATGTGACCAAAGGGACATGTTAATTCAAGGTGTGTCCACTAATTAGCATCACAGGTGTCTACAACCTTGTAATCAGCCATTGGGCCTATATATATGGCTCCAGGTAATCACTGTGTTGTTTGGTGATATGGTGTGTACCACACTCGACATGGACCAGAGGAAGCAAAGGAAAGAGCTGTCTCAAGAGATCAGAAAGAAAATTATAGACAAGCATGTTAAAGGTAAAGGCTATAAGACCATCTCCAAGCAACTAGATGTTCCTGTGAGTACAGTTGCACATATTATTCATAAGTTTAAGATCCATGGGACTGTAGCCAACCTCCCTGGACGTGGCCGCAGGAGGAAAATTGATGACAAATCTAAGAGACGGATAATCCGAATGGTAACAAAAGAGCCTAGAAAGACTTCTAAAGAGATTCAAGGTGAACTTCATGCTCAAGGAACATCAGTGTCAGATCGCACCATCCGTCGTTGTTTGAGCCAAAGTGGACTACATGGGAGACGACCAAGGAGGACACCATTGTTGAAAACGAATCATAAAAAAGCAAGACTGGAATATGCCAAACTACATGTTGACAAGCCACAAAGCTTCTGGGAGAATGTCCTGTGGACAGATGAGACAAAAATCGAAGTTTTTGCCAAGGCACATCAGCTGTATGTTCACAGACGAAAAAATGAAGCATATCAAGAAAAGAACACTGTCCCTACTGTGAAACATGGAGGAGGCTCTGTTATGTTCTGGGGCTGCTTTGCTGCGTCTGGCACAGGGTGTCTTGAATCTGTGCAGGGTACAATGAAATCTCAAGACTATCAAGGAATTCTAGAGAGAAATGTACTAGCCAGTGTCAGAAAGCTTGGTCTCAGTCGCAGGTCATGGGTCTTGCAACAGGACAATGACCCAAAACACACCGCTAAAAACACCCAAGAATGGCTAAGAGGAAAAAATTGGACTATTCTAAAGTGGCCTTCTATGAGCCCTGACCTCAATCCTATTGAGCATCTTTGGAAGGAGCTGAAACATGCAGTCTGGAAAAGGCACCCTTCAAACCGGACACAACTGGAGCAGTTTGCTCATGAGGAGTGGGCCAAAATACCTGCTGAGAGGTGCAGATGTCTCATTGACAGTTACAGGAAGCGTTTGATTGCAGTGATTGCCTCAAAAGGTTGCGCAACAAAATATTAAGTTAGGGGTACCATCATTTTTGTCCATGCCTGTTTCATGAGTTTATTTTTTTACATAATTCTGTTGAAGCATGGTTGAAAAACAATGTCTGACTTTCATTGGTTAACATTTATAGAATTTTAATTTATTATTACTTTTGTCAGATTAAAGTTATTTCTGTGACCATTGTGACTTTTTCTTTCATTGACCAAAGGGTACCAACAATTTTGTCCACGTCTGTATATAAAGATATATATATATATATATATATATATATAAAAGAAGGACGTATATATGTATGTATGTTCTACTATCATTTAAAAGCACAACCATCGATTTCAACGAAAAATGGTATACACATCCCTTGCTACCTGGAAAGAAATCTTGGGGGGGGGGGGGGGGTCTCAGCTCTCTAGGACGTACCTTTCCTAAGATATTCCCAAAAAATGACCTGCATTAGCCAATACAAGCTTGCAAGTCTGTCTCTTCATATCCCAACTGATGTCACACCAATGTGGCGCAAATTTTTTTATAATGATAGTCTATGGTGTTGCACTGCGACATTTGACATGCTGCGACTGCGACGTGACAGTCGCAGAAAAATCCATCATGGATGGATTTTTTGCAACTGTCGTGTCGCAGTCGCAGCATGTCACATGTCGCAGTGCGAGACCATAGACTATCATTATAAAAGTTATTGAGACAAAATGTCGCGCAACACATCTCGTCGTGTAGCCCTAGCATTAAAGGGGCAGGGCGCTTTGGAGGTCACTGTTAAAGGGGCGGACACAGTGGAGGTCATTGTTAAGGGGGCAGGGGCCACTATAAAAGGGGCAACTGCTGTGGAGGTCACTGTTAAGGCAGCGGGGTCCTGTGGAGGTCACTGTTAAGGGGGAAGGCCCCTGAGGAGGTCCCTGTCAAGGGAGTGGGGTGCTGTGAAAGTCACTGTTGAAGGGACGGGCTGATGTGAAGGTCAAAGTTAAGGGGACGGGCTGCTGTGAAGGTCCCATTTTAAAGTGACGGGGCACTGTGGGGGGGTCTGTGTTAAGGGGTGGGGGACTGTGGAGTTCACTGTTAAAGGGGCGGGGTGCTGTAGAGGTCATTGTTATGGGGGATACTGTCAATATCTTTTAACGACACACACAAACATTAAATGAAATAGATTAAATATACTCGTGCAAAGTCGGGTCCTTCTGTAATAATAATAATGCCTTACTATATTGAAAATAGTGTTGTTTTTTTTGCTAAAACCTATTACCTATTTATTCACAGACACAATATATGATTATAAAGAAACCAGTAATATTTATTAGCTTTCTAAAAAAACAATATTCTCAATATGATAAGGTCTGTGTGGTTTCGCTCTGGTAGATAGGGTAAGCAGACGCAGTACAGAGGCAAAAGACAAGTTCTTAACGCAAAACATCAGTGTTTATTCACACTTGAAGCAAATCCACAAAACAATGCATTACTTTGCAGCAGTGGCGTCTCTAGCTTTCAAATTTTGAGGGGACACACTGGGGGCCAGGACAAAAGTAGGGGGGCAGCTATAACAATGATACATTTACACAAATATGCTTAGAAATGCTGCATTACTTTACCCAATACCTAATAAAACCTTGACAGGGAAGAAAAGTCAAAAAAAAATTAAAGTTTAAAAAAATAAAATAAAATCACTCAGATTTTAACATGTCCTAGTTGCCTGTGGATGACACTGTTATAGGGAGGGGGATCTGTGGAGGACACTGCTATGGGGGGATCTGTGGATGACACTGTTATGGAGGGGGATCTGTGGATGAATAATTCTCTCTATAATGGAACAGTGCAAAAAATACCCCCTTGTAATGCCCCCAGTTGAGCTAATGTACCCATAGTGCCCCCATAATGTGCCAGTATAAAATAAATGCCCCCATAGTACTCCTCTCCCCCTTCCTCCTAGTACACCCCATAATGTACCAGTATAAAATGCCCCATATATAGCGCTCCAGTAGTGTCATGCCCTGCTCTGGTTATGTGCGGAGGTCTGCCAGGTTAGCAGCACGTGTGTCGTTTTTTGTTTTGGGTTTGGAGTTGAGCTGTATCCGCCTCCCTTCAGGTGCACTGGAATTGCTGTTTCTGCTCAGTAACAAGATACGTTGGTTTTGTTTTCTGTCTAGGCTGTTAAAGAGATGCCTGCCCCCTCCAGGTCCTGAGGAAGCAGGCTGTCTCTTTCCCCCTTTCACAATCTTCGGAATTTTAGGGAATCTTCAGCCTTAGACACGGGGGCACGTTTAGTCCCACCTTTAGGGTCTGAACGTGGGTACAGAGATCTAGGGAGAGCTTGCAGGGATTAGTCAGGAGGTGACCTTTATCCCCAGCTTCTGGCCTAGACACTTGTTTTGTGGTTTTCTGTTTGTCTATTGTATCTTGTATCCTGTCCAGCATGACAAGTAGATGCCTTCAGTGTCCCCCATAATTTGCAAGTATAAAATACCCCTTCTTAGTGCCCCCCGTAGATGACCCATAGTACCCACCATAATGTGTCCCAGTATATATAGTAATGCTACTTTACAGAGCCCCCCATGTAAAATACCCCTTCTTTGTGACCTAAGTAGATGCCCCTATAGTGTTCACCAATAATGTGCCAGTAATAAGTACCCCAATAATGTGCCAGTAATAAGTGCCCCCAATAATGTGCCAGTAACAAGAGCCCCCATCATGTGCCAGTAATAAGAGCCCCCCATCATGTGCCAGTAACAAGAGCCCCCCATCATGTGCCAGCAATAAGAGCCCCCATCATGTGCCAGTAATAAGAGCCCCCCCAATGTGCCAGTAATAAGAGCCCCCATCATGTGCCAGTAATAAGCCCCCATCATGTGCCAGTAATAAGCCCCCCATCATGTGCCAGTAACAAGAGCCCCCCATCATGTGCCAGTAATAAGCCCCCCATCATGTGCCAGCAACAAGAGCCCCCCCATCATGTGCCAGTAACAAGAGCCCCCCATCATGTGCAAGTAATGAGCCCCCATCATGTGCCAGTAATAAGCCCCCCCATCATGTGCCAGTAAGAAACCCCCCATCATGTGCCAGTAATAAGAGCCACCACATCATGTGCCAGTAACAAGAGCCCCTCCATGTGCCAGTAACAAGAGCCCCCCATGTGCCAGTAAGAGCCCCCCATCATGTGCCAGTAACAAGAGCCCCCTATGTGCCAGTAAGAGCCCCCCCATCATGTGCCAGCCCAGTAACAAGAGCTTAGAGCACCCCAAAGTGCCAGTACCAAGAGCACCCCTAATGTGCCTGTAAAACTATTGTACATATATAAAAATAAAAAAAAACACCAATACTTACCTCCATGTCAGCGATGCGATGCAGGCATCTTCTGGCCTGTGCCCCGCGCTGTATGGCTCAGGCGGTGCGATGTCGACATCGCGCCTCCTGCGCCAGGCCTCTGATAGGCTGCATGCACTGAGGACGGCGATACAGATGACTATGGAGATGAGCGCAATGGAAGCGCTCATCTCCCTGTGCCCTGTGCTTGCCATCCCCCCCAAGCTGCTCAGTTGGGGGGGCATTTCAGTTGGGAGGCACAGCATTATGTAGGGGGGCCGTGGCCCCCTCTGCCCCCCCCCCCCCCCCTTGGCGATACCACTGCATAGCAGTCTTGGTGTTTACTTCACACACAATGGAAAGTACATCTTGGTGTTACTTCACACAAATTGGAAAGTTCATATAAGACAAGTCACCTTGATGTCAGTTCTGCCTCAAGCAGTCCACGGCAGGTTTAAGGGGGCCTGTTTCCTTGGCCATGGGTCTCAGCCCTCCAACCTGGCACCAAGCCTCAGATCCCAACACAGAGATTCTGCTGCTGAGCCCAGCTGCCCATTTAAGGACAGCCAGGTGCTGCCAAAAGCCCGGACCGGCAATTAAAATCCAGTCCGGTATTTGACCCACCTGACTGCAAATCAATCCAGCAGCACACAATAGAAGGAAAATATCTGTTTTCCAAGACCATTCTGCTCATTGTGTCACAGGACATAGACTTTTCTTATGGGATAAATGTAGAAGAAACAAAAATATCTGAATATCTTTTTCCGAAGATTCAGAACTGGGATCTCTATGGACAACCAAACACTTAACCACCAAGTTATAGCATTATCACATAAAGCAAAAACACAAATGCAATCGCACTCTGCAACCAGCACTCTGCCCTGCCTTTATGCTGGATGTTGAATAAGGCATTGGTGTACATTTTGGCCAAAGCGTAATAAGCCACTCACCACGTTAAGGTCGCCTTCATGAGTGGTCCCTAACACTAGTTCCTACCTGTTAGGGACCACTCATGAAGGCGACCTTGACGTGGTGAGTGGCTTATTACGCTTTGGCCAAAATGTACACCAATGCCTTATTCAACATCCAGCATAAAGGCAGAGTGCTGGTTGCAGAGTGCGATTGCATTTGTGTTTTTGCCATAGCAATCTGCACCTGCATAGGGTTGTGCAGGCTGTACCCCCATATTATTATCACATAAAGGTGTATGTTTTAACCATGCTTATAAGCTAACACAAATGGCTTTTGTCCTTATAATCATATTGTACTTGTGAATAAGACAATAGTATGTAGATTAGCTTTTTGAGCAAATTGCAGTGTGGTGAAGCTATAGTACATAGAAATATGATCTGTAGATGCTAGGACACAGCTCTTGGACAGGGCTCTGCTCTCAACATATCTAGCCCTCTCAATCAATGGGAGTGGGGCATGTGCAGAGCACAGGGGGGTGTTACATAGCAGTGCTCAGATGATTCAGCCACACCTCTGAGTGCTCGAAATTCTCCTTTGCATACAAATAAAAACGAAGATTTCTCTGCAGCTATTTATCATATAGATAAAAGAAAAGTATAGTTTTAATCAGTATGATCTGCTCTACCAGCCAGTATGTCTGGATTAATAGGGTTGATCCTGTTGACAGAAAAATAGAAAGAGTCAATCCTCAGGTGCAAAGTATCTGCACTCTCTTCATAATAGCATACAGTTGTCTACTACATTATTCCATACTGAAAAAAAGGTATGTAACATATACAGGTGAAACTCGAAAAATTAGAAAAGTTCATTTATTTCAGTAATGCAAATTAAAAGGTGAATACAGTCAGGTACAAAATATTGGGACATCGACACAATTCTAACATTTTTGGCTCTATACACCACCACAATGGATTTGAAATGAAACGAATAAGATGTGCTTTAACTGCAGACTGTCAGCTTTAATTTGAGGGTATTGAGGGTACATCCAAATCAGGTGAACGGTGTAGGAATTATAACAGTTTGCATACGTACCATCGACTTGTTAAGGGACCAAAAGTAATGGGACAGAAGAATAATCATAAATCAAACTTTCACTTTTTAATACTTGGTTGCAAATCCTTTGCAGTCAATTACAGCCTGAAGTCTGGAACGCATAGACATCACCAGACGCTGGGTTTCATTCCTGGTGATGCTCTGCCAGGCCTCTACTGCAACTGTCTTCAGTTCCTGCTTGTTCTTGGGGCATTTTCCCTTCAGTTTTGTCTTTAGCAAGTGAAATGCATGCTCAATCTGATTCAGGTCTGGTACAAGTTGATCTTGGTCTCATCTGTTGATGGAATGTTGTTCCAGAACGTTGAAGGCTTTTTAAATGTCATTTGGCAAACTCTAATCTGGCCTTCCTGTTTTTGAGGCTCACCAATGGTTTACATCTTGTGGTGAACCCTGTGTATTCACTCTGGTGAAGTCGTCTCTTGAGTGTTGACTTTGACACACATACACCTACCTCCTGGAGAGTGTTCTTGATCTGGCCAACTGTTGTGAAGGGTGTTTTCTTCACCAGGGAAAGAATTCTTCGGTTATCCACCACAGTTGTTTTCCGTGGTCTTCCGGGTCTTATAGTGTTGTTTTGGCCACTCCTAATGTTTTTGCTATCTCTCTGAGATTTATCTTTTTCAGCCTAATGATGGCTTGCTTCACTGATGAAGCTCTTTGGATCTCATCTTGAGAGTTGACAGCAACAGATTCCAAATGCAAATAGCACACTTCATTCCAAATGAACTCTGGACCTTTTATCTGCTCATTGTAATTGGGATTATGAGGGAATAACACACACCTGGCCATGGAAAACCTGAGAAGCCAATTTTCCCATTACTTTTGGTCCCTTAACAAGTGGGAGGTACATATGCAAACTTTTATAATTCCTACACCGTTCATCTCATTTGGATGTAAATACCCTCAAATGAAAGCTGACAGTCTGCAGTTAAAGCATATCTTGTTTGTTTAATTTCAAATCCATTGTGGTGGTATATAGAGCCAAAAATGTTAGAATTGTGTCGATGTCCCAATATTTATGGATCTGGCTGTATATGAGATAGACTCATTACATGCAAAGCGAGATATTTCAAGCCTTTATTTGTTATAATTTGGATAATTATGGCTTACGGCTTATGAAAACCGCAAAGTCACAGTCTCAGGTACCCTTTGCTCAGGGGGTGTGGATTATTTAACTGACTAGATTGTGAGACTTTGAGCCTAGAATATTGAACCTTTTTCACAATATTCTAATTTTAAGTTGCATTAATGCAATTCCTTTTGAATTGCATTACTGAAATAAATGAACTTTTGCACGATATTCAAATTTATCGAGTTTCACCTGTACTAGCCTGACAGATGCCCAAAAAAACTTTTTTCATTCATTGCGTAAATAGAGCCCTATGGATATTATTTACCTATACTTGAAGCTTTATTGGCTTATATGGTAAACATAAGGCTATAACATGATGTGAGTCTTGATATCTTATTGTGAGGTCATGTTCTTGTGAGGTTTCTTCCTTCTCTGCCATGTGATCAAATGCAAGTTTAATAAAATTTGTGTCATTTTGCATATTTCTTGGGACGTATTTTTGGGATATTGTTCTAATTGTGCACATTTTAAAAGAAAAAAGGAGATCTGCATATCATATATTTTCACACTATGAGAGGAATTAAAGAGGATCATATCGGTTAACGTTCCATTCCCAGATTACCAGACATGTAAGATCCACCTCTTCTTCACACAAGGATGCCCCTACAATAGCAAATAAACATTAATTGCTACGAAAATTTTCACAAATTCCATTAAAAAACAGGACTGTTGTAAGGCATGATGTGGATAAGTCCAAAAATGGTTTCTAGCTAGAATAGAAGGTTAAATGTGAGATCCACAGGGATTGGATTGACTTCATACTTCCCACCATACTTTTCAACATTACAGATGTTGGAAGAATATGGATTATTTATTAATAAATGTGCAATATACCAACAGAGCATTAGTCTGTGCCCCAGTATAAAGTGCAACAGATTCATTAACACAGTGTACACCCTATCGGTGAATCTACTGTACCCTGAAACCAATTACTAGTTAGTCCTGCCATTGTTTTCCAACTAAGTAGTAATGTGTTGGGAATGTCTGATAAATGAACTGCCTAGTGTCCCTGACACATTTGTAATTGTAAGAAAAAGTGGAGAAGGCTTTCATAAATATGGTATTTTTCCTGAACACCATATACTGTATGTATATAAGTATTTATGCTTGAGGTCACACAGGAGAGTATAGTAGACAGTAATACATTTTATTTATGCCAAGTATAATACAAAAAAATACAGAGAATACCTATAAAATTATTAAACAATATGCTATATAGACTTATATTCCTCTAAAATGGGTATCGCTAAAAATGTAAAAACACATGTGTGATCCTATGGGAAGGATATCCTGATGGTCAAGTTCCTTACTACTGATAGTGTCCAGTACACTTGGTATATTCAGGTTTGTAATACCGAAGTTCACAGATTGAATGCAGTATAGTCAGAGTGCCAATCACTCCAGTTTCTTTTACCGTGAGTTGACAATGCAACAGATAGCTCTGCCTGTGTATACACTCGTTCGGCACTATTGTTACTTACAGTTCTGTAGGTTTGTGCCAGCTGTGCTGCAATTTCACGTGGCGTCCTACGTGTGATGCGTTATACATACTTTCTATTCACTATACTTTCTATTCACTAAATTCCCTTGAAGATTGGGTGTAATCTTCCTGCAGGTGCACCCACTCCATTTTTGCCTAGGAGGTGAGCCTTCTCTAAGCATTTTCTCAATATAAGTATTTATAACCAAAAAAACTGCAAAAAATAAATCTTTAATATGTCCTAATTATCCTAAAATGTTGTTATATTAAAGTGCCTCTAGAGTAGTAGAGAGTACATTTGAATTTACCATATGTGAACTCCAATCAAGTTGTACAAACATTTTAAAGATGATCAATAGAAATGGGAGGCCCACAGAGCTAGATTTCAAGTATAATAGTAAATGGTCTGAATACTTATGTCTATGCAAAATTTAAGTTTTTCATTTTTAAGGGTTCATTCACACGTCCGCAATTCTGTTCCATGTTTTGCGGAACGGAATTGCGGATCCATTAATTTCTATGCACAATGTGCTGCCCGGATCCGGAAATGAGGACCCGCACTTCCGGGTCCGCAATTCTGATCCCGAAAAAAAAAAAAAGAACATGTCCTATTAAGTGACGGCGATATGGATCTGCAAAACACACACGGACGTGTGAATGGACCCTAATAAATCTACTAAAAATTTGGTTATCACTTTCTTATTAAGGAGTATTGAGTACATACTTTTTTGGGGGGGGGTTCTATATTTTAGCACAAATAGAACAATTGCTCTTTAAAGATAAGCACTTTTTTCATACAGAATGAAGTTCTCTATTTTTTTCATGCAGAACATGAAATATTAAACAGAGTCACTCAGCTCTTGCTGATAATTGCATATTTTATGAGTTGATATCTATTGACAGATTTCTCCATGCTTCATAATGTTTTGCACTGTGTGATCATTGTTTGTGCAGAAATATTGTAATGTCTTTAAAAGGCATCTGTCAGCAGGATTGTACCTATTTGTATGTCTTCACTGCTTGGCCCTGTTGATCCATGTGGAGAGGGTGCGACAGTCTCAGAGAGAGCTGAGCCTCTAGGTGTAATGGTTACGCCATGTACAGTGAAGGCAGATGAGTTCATAGAATGTGTGTATTGGCCTATTGGGGAAGATTTACTAAGCAAATGCCCCAGAATTTTATTGCAAATTATGAACAACATAGTGTGTATTGTACCAAATATATTATTAGTTTTTCAACAGTATGCTTATATTGAAAGTTTAAAAAAATGTCTACTGGAAAGAATGTGTATACTTCACTAATATGTTGTAAATGTATGTACTGTATAATGTAACAGAGGTTTATAATGACATCTCCCAACCAATTGTATTATCACTTTTGGAAAATGTCAGAGGGTGAAAGACCTGTAGGTTCACCTGATCAGATTACCATAAGGTCCTGAGGTATGTAGTGAAAGCCTATGTAGAGAAAGCATAAATAGCAGTGCCCTGCAGACCTCATGATCAGCAGTAGCAAGCTGCTGCTGGAGACAGACCTGGCATTTATTTCCTGGAAGAACTACTGTACCTTGATGAGAGGTGATCAGTAATGAAAATAAGAATACAATACCTCTGAGATTAGCTAGGGCAACTGAAGCTTTTCTGTAAATGGACCGCGCTGCTCCAGGACAAAGCTGAAAATCCTCCCTTCCAGATCTCACTGAGATTTCATGGATATGGGTAAGCGATCAGTTCACTCAGATTCACCTTTCCTTTGGGAACCTTATGAAAAATCAAGGTGCCACAGATGGTGAAGTACAATCACAAAAGTTCCAACTGCAAGGTTTTATTGTACTTACAAGATGGATATTGTAACAGGCAGTATGTATAAAACATTCACCCGACCCAGGTTTCGCTTCAGAAAGCTTCATCAGGGGTATCTCTGGATGTGAACATTACCCACTTCACTATTGAAACTCGCAACGCACCGAAAAGAAAGGCAACGCACCAAAGGCTTTTTTATACTTTTATTAGGGCAACTAAAGCTAAATACCACTGAGAAGCTGAAGCCAGAGCTGAGGGGTAGAAAGAACCAACCTAGTTCTTCCATCCTGTAAGCAGCTGGAGCCTGTAGAAGAGACAGGCATGTAACAAAGACCTGCCAGACTGTAGACAATACTTTGTGAGAGACTGTATGCTATGCCATGTGTCAGACTTACAGTAACTGATAAGAGAGTGTGAAGTCAGAGATTCTGGAGTTGTCGATACGGCATGACGTAGCCACATAGGCGTGCTGCGAATCCTCCCTCCTCCCTCACCCTATCCGGCTCCTGGATCTTGGCAATGTGAGTGCTGAGAGACACTGGCTCCCCCGCTGACCTCCCGGCGCTGGTCTGTCTGCGGACCCACTGCCTCTCGTGTCGGCTCGTGGCGTGTGGTGTCCGGACACGCCTCTTCTGCCTGATGTCTTCTTGACTGTGCCCGCTCTGCCCCTGGTCTTGGTTGGCGCACTCCTGCAGTGTTTCTGTTTGTTGCCCTAGCCTGCTCCTCCAGGCACCCGAGCCCTGGTCCCGTGTTGGCGTCCTCCTCTTCATCTGGACCACATCTCCACCTGGTCGGTAAGAATAAGTATACGGGGGTGTGCTGATGTTTTGCGGTGAACTTTTTTGATCTATGGCTGGAGGCTTTGATATGTTCCAGTGGCTTTGAAATGTGGAACTTGGTAGCCGGCTGAATGGACAGATAGTTGTCCGCGCCTGAATATAGAGGTGCTATAGACACTTGTATATTAACATCTACTGTTGTATGGTGATTTTTGGCAGGGAAGCGGTGCCTATTTGTTTTGGAGAGTTGGCGCCCCCCCTCATCTGCATACACTGGCACAAGAAATCAACGCATTTAAAGGGATATTGCCCCCCAAAAGAACTCGCGAAAATCTGAACGATCTGTATGGAGTAGGAGGATAATCTCTTGGTGATTGAGACCTCTTTCTAAAATGTGTAGCAGATTGGAGCAGTATCCGACTTATTGGCGTGTCGCAGAGAGGCTGACTCTTTCTGAACATAGAGGCTCACACATTTGATATTGCCACCTTTCCTTTTTGCTGTTAAGGGGCATTAAATTGGGCCATAGCCTGCGGAACTGTAGTGGATTGGAGTGTCGTTTTCGGTGGTCTGCGGAACTTTCTCACTCAGCAAGTTGAAAAACTGACTGTGCATCATTATCTCTTGAAGAGTGGAATAGCTCTGCGGTTTAATTTATAATTGTATACTTAAATGAAGTTCTGGACTTTCTTTCCATTTATTTTTTTATTTTTTTGCCTTTTCTTTGCTCCCCTCCCCCCTTTTTTTTTTATCTCCCTCTCCCTCCCCCTCTATACCTCCAGAGTAGTCCCCTGATAATAGAATGCCACCAAAGGTAGCTAATAGGAAATCTCTGGGAACAACCGGAAGCAGTCCAAGCTCTAAAATGGACACATTTTTAAATCACCACAATATAAGACTAGAATAAGTCAGAGGGGTAACAGAGAAAATAAAGCCGACCTGATAGATTCACAAACTTTTGTGAAAGAACTATCTCTTAAAAAAAAAAGGGTACAGCTATTTAATAACACCACTACTGTACAATCACTTTTTGAGGAAGCTAGACTAGAGCATAAAAATTATTTATATGAAAAATCACAACATAGGGTCGTCTAAATATTTCTCTCAAGCAGGGAAACCAGGAACCCTTTTGTCATCTTTGGTTCAAAATCAAAAAAATATTAACAGAATAAAAAATATCAAAATGGGAAATGGAGAGATTATCTCGCGTCCCGAGGAGATCGAGCGAGAATTTGTCAAGTATTATAAAATCTTATACACAAATAACAAAACCCAGCATGATGAAGATATTGATAAGTTCCTGGAGAATCCAGGCAGTTTTCGCCCAAGAGGTTGCACAGAAGAAAGCAGAAATGGAAGCTGAGGCTGCACAGAAGAAAGTGGAAATGGAAGCTGAGGCTGCACAGAAGAAAGCAGAAATGGAAGCTGAGGCTGCACAGAAGAAAGCGGAAATGGAAGCTGAGGCTGCACTGAAGAGAGCAGAAATAGAAGTCTTAGAAAAACAATGTGAGCATGCCAAAGACATGGCAAGACTAAGAGTCTTAGAGCAGGCTGTAAGTGACAATGAAAAAAGTGTCAGTAGCCGTCACTCTGTTATATCTTATGTATCATTGTCATTACAGACCTCATCAAAACTCCATTACTCTGTCATAGCAGCCAAAGAACTCAACCAAGGTGTGGTCTCTACATCTATTACACCTTCTCAAGTGGCAGAAACTGGTACGAATAGAAATGACCTACCACACTATCGCACTAACCTGCCACCCTCTAACGAATCCACTATTATACGGCTACAAACCAACACACCTTTGGACCGTACACCAGCTCCAGTGTTAAAAGCCTCAGCACCATCTTATGTTCCCAAGTCACTCAATGTCAATCTACCAGCTACTGCAACCAACTTTCTTCCGCCTGCAATTGTATACCCAAAGTCTGAAAACACAGACATGTCGCAGTTTGCCAAGTACATCCTTCGCAGAGAACTCATTAGGACGGGCCTCACCATGTTTGATGACAAACCTGAAAATTACCGAGGCTGGAAATTCACCTTTAAAGCAACAATCAGCGAATTAGATATCACTGTTGCAGAAGAATTGGATCCTACTCATCAGGTGGCTAGGTCCTCAGTCAGCTGAACGTATCAAGAGACTTAAAACCGTTTACATTTCCAATCCTGCTGCAGGTCTTGACGTTGCTTGGGACAGACTTGAACATAGCTTTGGCAGCTCTGAGGCCATAGAAGATGCCTTACTCAAAAGGTTGCAAGGCTTCCCAAGGATTACAGCTAAAGACAATCTAAAGCTTCAAGAACTTAGTGATCTTCTACTAGAGCTTCAACTAGCTAAGGCTGACATCCACCTACCTGGTCTTAGTTACCTTGACACCCCTCGTGGCATCAACCCTATTGTCCTTAAGCTACCATATGGCATCCAAGAAAAATGGGTTAGTCAAGGATCTACTTACAAGAAAAAGTATGGAGTAGCCTTTCCTCCTTTTTCATACTTCTGTACCTTCATAAAGGAAATTGCGGACTCTAAGAATGACCCAAGTTTCTTCTACGGTGACTGTAACCCTCTTAGTCCATCGTCTCCAGAACTTGCATAACGCACAGAGACCGGAGGGGTCCAGTGTCAGTGAAAATGACTGATGTACAACCTGCACCTGCTACAGTTCTTCCGAAGACTAAACAAAACAAGAAACTTCAGGATCCGAATCGCCAATGTCCCATACATAACAAGCCACACCCACTTAAGAAGTGCATCGGTTTCAGAAAGAAACCTCTACAGGAACGCAAGGAACTTTTAAAGGAATTTGGAGTTTGTTTCAGATGCTGTGCTTCCACAGAACACCTGGCAAAAGACTGTAATGCCATCATTAAGTACATAGAATGCGGTAGTGACAACCACGTTCAAACCCTTCATCTGTTCCAACACAGCACTACTCCATCCACTGACTTCCCCCCCAGGGCAAAGCTTGGCTGGGAGCACGCTGAACAAACAGCAACCTCCACCCCAGTGTTCTCAACATGCACTGAAGTCTGTGGGGAAGGACTTTGTGGAAAATTCTGCGCTAAGATATGCTTGGTTCGCGTATACGCAAAGGGCAAACCTGAAAGGGCCATAAGACTGCATACCATTCTCGACGACCAGAGTAACCGATGTTTTGCAAGTACAAGGTTCTTTGATCTCTTAGGCATAGCAGGAGATGCTCTACCTTATACCCTAGGTACTTGTGCAGGGATTACAGAAGTCTGGGGTAGAAGAGCCAGTGATCTTGTAGTTACTCCTCTCAACGGCAACTTCAAAAAACCCTTGCCTACTGTCATTGAGTGTGATCAGATCCCAACTAACAAGGATGAGATCCCCACTCCTGAAGCTGCCAAGCACCATACTCACTTGAAAGACATAGCTGATCAAATGCCAGCCTTTGATGAGAGTTCTGATATCCTGTTGCTACTTGGGAGAGACATCCTAAGGGTGCACAACGTGCGCCATCAAATCAACGGCCCACATGATACACCTTCTGCCCAGCGTCTGGATCTAGGCTGGGTAATTATTGGCAACGTCTGTTGTAGCAACGCCAGGAAACCTCTCTCGGTTTCTTCCTTTAAAATTCATGTCCTGCCCAATGGACGCACTACTTGCTTTCCAAGACAACAACATCACTACAGTGTGAAAGAAAGACTGTGTGTCAAAGGTACACCAGAGCGCATCATACTTGATGATAGGAAAGCATTTATCTTTCGGGATGACAACATTGGTAACACAGTGTTTGAAGTAACCACAAAAGACAAGGAGTTAGCAGCCACAATGGAAGACAAGGAATTTTTTAGAACCATGAGTAAAGAGCTCTATCAAGATGATTCTAACAGCTGGGTGGTGCCACTACCATTCCGCACTCCAAGGAAGAGAATTCCAAATAATAGACAACACGCAGATTCACGGTTCATCTCTTTAGAGCGCAACCTGAACCAGAAACCGGAGATGAAGAAACAATTTGTCGACTTTATGCAGAAGGTGTTTGAGAGAGATCATGCTGAACCTACACCCCCTCTTATACAAGGAGAAGAATGCTGGTACCTACCGTGTTTTTGGGTCTATCATCCTCGCAAGCCTGACCAGATTAGAGTGGTCTTTGACTCAAGCGCTCGCCATTAAGGCGTTTATCTCAATGACAATCTTCTCTCTGGACCCAATCTGAACAACAACCTCTTGGGAGTCCTACTCCGCTTTAGACAAGAGCCAATTGCCATTATGGCCGACATTCAACAAATGTTTCATTGTTTCATCATCCGTGAAGATAACAGAAACTTCCTCAGGTTCCGATGGTATCGCAATAATGATGTCAACAACGAGGTCATAGACTATCGGATGAACGTTCACGTGTTTGGCAATAGCCCTCCCCCAGCAGTTGCCATTTATGGACTGAGAAAAACTGCCCAAGAAGGCGAACAGGAGTTCGGGAGACGGATGCACGTCAGTTTGTGGAAAGGAACTTCTACGTGGATGACGGTCTTAAGTCCCTACCTACGGAAGAGGCCATTGACCTTCTCACCAGAACCCAGACCATGCTCGCCACTGCCAACCTCAGACTACACAAAATCATCTCCAACAGCAATAAGGTAATGGGAGCATTTCCTTCTGATGATCGTGCTGTCAGTGCCAAGGAATTCCAACCAGAGCCTGACCTTTCCCTCACACAACGCAGCCTTGGATTGCTGTGGGATGTTAAGCAAGACACATTCACATTTCAAACATCAGCTTGCAACAAGCCCTTCACAAAAAGAGGAGTACTGTTTGCAGTGAACAGTATCTACGACCCTTTGGGATTCATAGCACCCTTTACTATTCAGGGTAAGATATTACTCAGACAACTCACTACAGAGAACACTGACTGGGATACCCCTTTACCTAAGGAGAAACAACAAAGGTGGGAATCCTGGAAGCAGTCCCTTCAGGCATTAGAACAGTTCAAGATACCTCGCTCTTACACTCCTGCGTCCTTAAAGAATGCCACCAGACTAGAGATCCATGTCTTTTCGGATGCATCCATGGAAGCCATAGCTGTTGTAGCTTATCTCCGAGCTGTACACTCTAATGGTGAATAGGAGTAGGATTCGTCATGGGCAAAACCAAGTTAACTCCAAAGCCTGCACATACCATCCCAAGGCTTGGACTCTGTGCAGCCACGTTAGCTGCTGAAATTGTTGAGCTTATAGAGCAAGAAACAGACCTTGAAAATTGATTCCTTTGACTTTTACACAGATAGCAAAATCGTGCTAGGATACATACATAATCAAAAAAGACAATTCCATGTGTACATCGGCAATCAAGTGGAACGCATCAGGAAATTCTCCACACCAGAGCAATGGCACTATGTACCCGCTGACCTTAACCCTGCTGACTTAGGCAGTCATGCAGTGCCTGCTGCTACATTTCTGGATATATCATGGATATCCCCAGCAGTACTCTTGAATGAAGAATTCTTCTCAAGGCCTGTAGAGTCTATCTTTGAACTTGTCCAGCCGGACTCTGATAAGGAAATCAAGACCATTGCCGTTAAACTTAACACCTCTGTGGAGGCAAAGGTAAAACTGAAATCTCGTTGATTTGAGCTGTTTTCAAAGTGGTCTTCGGCTGTACGAGAGACTGCACGTCTTATTCACGTTGCTCATCACTTCGCAAGCAAGGATAGCACAAATCAAGAGTGTCATAAGTGGCACATTTGTAAAGAACTCCTCACACCAGGTTGATACAAAGGGAGGTAAGAAGGACTGGTGCTGTTGCTGCCTTCCCCTCTGAAGACAGACCTTCAAGGCAACTTGTTAAAGGGAGGTAAGAAGGACTAGTGCTGTTGCTGCCTTCCCCTCTGAAGATGGACTCACGGAACTATCTACTTCCTACTGTTCCACACTTCAAGAGCCTTTCTACAAGTATTCTAGTAATGTTTTCTTGTTTATGTTCCTTGTTCTCTTTGTTGCAGGTGTTCCAGTAGAAAAACATCTATATTTCATGGACTTGAACAAGGTTATTATTGTTATAAATGTTATTAGAATAGATTTTGACGAGGAGTATCATGTTACACATGCATGGTTTGCCTTTACATTATGTGTGTCCCTTCTCTCTTCCCCTAGCTCCTGCTCTCTCTCTTGTCTCCTCCCCTCTTCTTCATTCTGGCTTCACCCTTCTTTCAGCTACTTGCTCTGTTAGCTGCTCACAGCATGATTTTTTGACCTATCCATTTGTTCATCGGTGTATGATCTGCACAGTTTGGAATAAACTTCTTCACGATCTACAAGGTGTCGTTTGGATCGAGTCACTGTCAGCCAATTCACCGAAGATTGATGGTTACCGCTATCTCAGCAGAACTGTAAGTTACAGAGATCACACTTTCAATGCTTAGACTGGAGAGGCAGAACAGAGGGAAAAGTTCAACAGAACTCATAGCGTTCCACAGTAATTTTTTTTTTATGCTATGCCACTCCTGTAACTCCGCCCAATGGATAACTGTACCCACCCAGCCCTACTTACCTAATTAAATCTATCATAGGGCACTTGGCGGTACCAATACACCTTGCAATAAAGGAAATAACTAACTGGTCCTACCACATCCAGGGTGTCACTGGCATGATGTCCTCTGGTTGTACCACATCCAGGGTTTCTCTGGTGTATAAGCATAATGCGGAAATGGATCTGGAACAAGGTCCCTGTGGTGATAACACAAAAAGAATAACCACTTAAGGAAGGGATGGTACTGTGTTGCCCTGTAAGACTCAGCCATCCCAATGTATAACAGGGGTAATCTAGGGCATTTATTTTCAACTTAGTGCTTCCACACAGTACTAATGTCCACATTGTGCCCCTTGCAGTAGTAATATCCACATTGCGCCCCTTCACAGTACTAATGTCCACATTGTGTCTCCTTCACAGTAGTAATATCCACATTGTGCCCCTCATAGTATTTATGCCCACATTGTGCCTCCTTTACATCAGAAATGCCCACATTCATAGTAGTTATGTCCTCCTTGTGACCCCTTCCCAGTAGTTATAACCACCGTTGTGCACCTACACAGTAGTAATGCCCACCATTGTGCCACCTCATTGCAGTTATGTCCTTCGTGTGCCCTTCTTTGGCCCCTAGTGCCCTCTCCAGCTCCATAAAAAAACACAAATACTTACCTGTTTCCCTGATGATCTGCACATTCATCCTGCGTTCCACAGCTGCAGACGCGGTCACACACACACATTGTGCTGCTGGCTGATTACTGAGAGTTCACCGCTCCTACCACACAGCCAGCAGCACAATGTGCAGCTGCTGGGGAGTGCCAGAGGTCAGCTGAAAGGTGAGACAGCTCCCTGCTTCTTCATGCAAATTACTTGACTGGCACGTGTGCCTCCCCCAGCCTCTGCAAGTGGGGAACGTGCCCCGGCTGCCCCCCCTTCACTACCCTCCTGGCCTGGTCCTGTCAATCAAAGTGCAGAGGGTGCAGCAGTTAGAGAAAGCGGAGCCTCTAGGTACAATGTTAATGCCACATTGCTCCTAGAGGCTCATTTTCATATATTAAAGGGATTTTATAAGACTTTATAACTGATGATCTATCCTCAGCATAGGTCATCACTATCTGTTCAGAGGGGGTCTGATATCCGGTACCCCAACCAATCAGTTTTTTTAGAAGGTAATAGCGCTCGCAGCAGCGTCTTGGCCTTCTCAGCTTTTCCTAGGCCAGTGACGACACATTCATCCATCACATGGCCTAGGCGCAGCTCAGCCCCGTAGAAGTGAATGGGGCTGAGCAAAATATCAGGCACAGCTACTGTACAATGTACGGTCCTGAGGCCTGTATATCTGTTATAAAGTCTCGGAAAACCCCTTTAAAACTTCATTTTTATTAGCAATGGGGGCATATATGAACATTGGACCAATATACATGCTTTCAGCTGCCAAGCGCACATACAACAGGTTAACAAGTTTCATAGGTACAAATCTGCTGACATATGCTCTTTAAAGGAGTTATCCATGTTCTCTAACAGCTCCCCCATTTGCCTGGCCCCTCACAGGGAATTATACTTACCCAGCTCCCGCCACCGCTCTTGGTCTCCGCACCGCCGCTGCTTCTCTCTGTACACGGATGAAAACATTCAGTGTTGGGGGGAGCAGCCAATGGCAGGCGGGGGCGGTGACGAGCCTCCCTGGCATCACCCGTGAAGTCAAGCATTCAAAGCAGAGTTTAGGAAAACTTTGATTTGAAACAAATCAGAATTTTCTCGTGCTTCATAGTAACGAACCAGGTTTTCCTAAAATGGTGGCTGCATGTGTTACGAAGCGAAACTAAGTGTAGAGGAGACAAGCTCGGGAACACAAGATCACCCATAATGCCATGCAGCCAGTCAATCTACAGATTTGCCGTTCGTGAAAGGCGAAAGCGAATTTTTGCAAATGTTCGTGAACGGGAAAACCGCCATTGACTTCAATAGGCAGGCAAATTTTAAAACCCACAGGGACTCTTTCTAGCCACAGTAGTAATGGAAAAGTTGTTTCAAGGGGACTAACACCTGCACTGTGGCATGCCGGAGGGGGATCCATGACAAAACTCCCATGGAAAATTACATAGTTGACGCAGAGTTGGGTTTTAATCCATAAAGGGCATAAATCACCTAACAATCCTAAATCTTTTTGAACAACGTGGTTTAAAACATCCAGTGTGTGTATACGATCAGGTATGATGTTGTATCGATCAGGTAGTGTAAGGGTTACGCCCGCTTCACAGACATTGACAGACCAAACTCCCCTTTTAATGCACCGCAAACAGTCCATTTGCCCAACCGCAAACTCCCCATTTGCACAAGGTTGGATACCAAGGTCATTGAAGGTTTCTTCCTCCAACTAGCCACGTACAACACCAAGGGTCCCCGAAAGGTGAATTGAATTGATTTTTCAAATGGGGAGATGGTTAAAAAAAACGCTGGCTCCCTCCCCTTTGTTTGAATCCACGGTCACTGCGTCTGCACCGTGCAATTTACTCTCACACCCGATATGAGTGTTATTTTCTGTAGTTCTCATCTCATCAATTTAATCCCTGTTACGTCCCCAATCTGGGGTCCATTTATTGAATTGATTTTTCGAATGGGGAGATGGTTAAAAAAACGCTGGTTCCCTCCCCTTTGTTTTAATCCATGGTCACTGCGTCTGCGCCATGCAATTTACTGTCACACCCGATATGAGTGATATTTTCTGTAGTTCTCTTCTCATCAGTTTAATCCCTGTTACGTCCCATATCAGGCATTGCCTTTTGTAAAAAAAAATTTAGGCCGGGTACCTTCAACTGCCTTCACAGTGACAGACCAAACTCTGATACACCAAGCTGAATTGATTTTAGGAACCGGGAGATGGAAAAAGCAGCTTGGTCGGTCCTCTTTCTCCCAAGTTGGGGCACTGCACGTGCACGGAGCAATGTGCTGTGACACCCTATATGAGTGGTGTCTTAACTAGTACTATTCCTATCAGTTTAATCCCTGTTACGTCCCTTATCCGGGGACGTGTGTTGAATTGATTAACCATTGTCGAATTAACGAACCATTACGACATCCTGAAATAATTTTGTTCTGAGCTCTGTACTTGCTTTGTATTGGAATTGATGGGGATTTTTTTAATTGTCTGCGTTATTTCTAATAAACTATTAAGAGACTTTATTATGATTTTTTATTTTATTTTATGTATTAAAAACCCACCCATACAACTTAAAAAAAGATAAATATTTTTATTTTATTTTTTTCTATGAAAAAACATCCAGCCGTCCCGATCGCTTTTGGTCTGATCATAATAAAGCAACGGCCTTATCATCACCTCTATGAGCCAACACACTCATAGAGGTGATGATCGCTTCATTGTGATATGCAAGCCCCTTCACCACAACAAGCCATACAACAAAAAAAGAAAGAAATTAATGTTTTTTCTATGAAAAATTATCCAGCCGATCGCTTTTGGTCTGATCATAATGAAGCAACGGCCTTATCATCTGGGGTGTGGCAACATTGCCAACACACTCATAGAGGTGATGATCGCTTCATTGTGATACGCAAGCCCCTTCACCACAACAAGGTAATGATCACGAAGGGGATTTGACACTTGTATGTGCCTTTTTTTGTTTTGTTTTTGTATCCACAGTGCAGCACCAGAGGACAGAAAAATTTGGCATGTACACATGCCTGAAAAATAATGGTATTGTTGCAGCCGCTGTTGTAGCAGCGGCCGAAAAAAATCTATGTTTTCCAGGCAGAAAAGTGACTAAAACATTGGGGCTTGAACCCTAGTTGGTGGCGGAGAATTCACGAAAGTCATCCGGTATGCAGACATTAAATACAGCAGCGTGGGGACCATTTTGAGGCCAAGGCATGTCATCAGGCCTTTTGCTAGTCAAACGTATCCCCCACTGTCAGTCCCTTTGGGATCCATGCCTCATTCATCTTAATGAAGGTGAGGTAATCAACACTTTTTTGACCGAGGCGACTTCTCTTGTCAGTGACAATGCCTCCTGCAGCACTGAAGGTCCTTTCTGACAGGACACTTGAAGCAGGGCAGGCCAGAAGTTCTATCGCAAACTGGGAAAGCTCAGGCCACAGGTCAAGCCTGCACACCCAGTAGTCAAGGGGTTCATCGCTCCTCAGAGTGTCGATATCTGCAGTTAAGGCGAGGTAGTCTGCTACCTGTCGGTCAAGTTGTTCTCTAAGGCTGGATCCCGAAGGGCTGTGGCGATGTGTAGGACTGAAAAAGCTCTGCATGTCCTCCATCAATAATACATCTGTAAAGCATCCTGTCCTTGCCGCCATGGTCGTGGTAGGAGGAGGATTACTTTCACCTCTTCCCCAGCTAGATTCCCGTTGTGCTGTGACATCCCCCTTATAAGCTGTGTAAAGCATATTTTTCAGTTTGGTTTTGAACTGCTGCATCCTTTCCGGCTTTCGGTAATTTGGTAACATTTCCGCCACTTTCTGCTTATACCGGGGGTCTAGTAGCGTGGCCACCCAGTACAGGTCATTCTCCTTCATCCTTTTTATACGAGAGTCCCTCAACAGACATGACTGCATGAAAGACCCCATTTGCACAAGGTTGGATGCCGAGCTACTCATTTCCCGTTCCTCGTCCTCACTGATGTAATTGACGGTCTGTTCTTCCCCCCAGCCACGTACAACACCACGGGTCTCAGATTGGTGACAACGATTACCCTGGGATGCCTGCTGTGGTTGGTATTCCTCCTCCTCCTCAAAGCCACACTCCTCCTCTGACTCCTCTTCCTCATAGTCCTCTTGCAGCGTTGCCGCAGGTCCGGCAAGCGATGATGACAAGGCTGTTTCTGGTGGTGATGGTGACCACAACTCTTCCTCTTCATGCTAATCTACAGCCTGATCCAGCACTCTTCGCAGGGCACGTTCCAGGAAGAAAACAAATAAGATGATGTCGCTGATGGTGCCTTCGGTGCGACTGACTAGGTTTGTCACCTCCTCAAAAGGACGCATGAGCCTACAGGCATTGCGCATGAGCGTCCAGTAACGTGGCAAAAAAATTCCCAGCTCCGCAGAGGCTGTCCTAGCACCCCGGTCATACAAATACTCGTTGACGGCTTTTTCTTGTTGGAGCAGGCGGTCGAACATTAGGAGTGTTGAATTCCAACATGTCGGGCTGTCGCAAATCAAGCGCCTCACTGGCATGTTGTTTCGTGAATATCGGAAAAGTGCGCCATGGCCGTGTAGGAACGCCTGAAATGGCCACACACCTTCCTGGCCTGCCTGAGGACGTCCTGTAAGCCTGGGTACTTAGACACAAAGTGTTGTACGATGAGATTCAACACATGTGCCATGCACGGCATATGTGACAACTTGCCCAAATTCAATGCCGCCAACAAATTGCTTCCATTGTCACACACCACTTTGCCCATCTCTAGTTAGTGCGGGGTCAGCCACTGATCCACCTGTGCGTTCAGAGTGGACAGGAGTGCTGGTCCGGTGTGGCTCTCTGCTTTCAGGCAAGTCAACCCCAAGACAGCGTGACACTGTCGTATCCGGGATGTGGAATAGCCCCTGGGGAGCTGGGGGGATTCAGTTGATGTGCAGCCAGATGCCGCAGCAGAAGAGGACTCAGCCGAGGAGGTTATCGAAGAGGATGGAGTAGGAGGAGTAGAGGAGGTGGCAGTAGGCCTGCCTGCAAGTCGTGGCTGTGTCACCAACTCCGCTGCAGAGCCACGCATTCTATGCTTGTCAACCGTCAGCAGGTTGACCCAATGCACAGTGTACGTGATATACCTGCCCTGACCGTGCTTTGCAGACCAGGTATCAGTGGTCAGATGGACCCTTGCCCCAACACTGTATGCCAGAGATGCCATGATTTCCTTTTCAATAACAGAGTAGAGGTTTGGGATTGCCTTTTTTGAAAAAAAAATTTGTCCGAGTACCTTCCACTGTGGTGTCCCAATAGCGACAACTTTTTTGAAGGCCTCAGACTCCACCAGCTGGTATGGTAAAAGCTGGCGGGCTAAGAGTTCCGTCAAGCCAGCTGTCAGACGCCGGGCAAGGGGGTGATTCTGTGACATTGGCTTCTTACGCTCAAACATTTCCTTGACAGACACCTGACTGTGGGCAGATGAGATGGAACTGCTGAAGGTGAGAGGCGGAGAGACAGGTGGTTGAGAGGGGGCAAGGAGGACGGCAATGGTTGACATGGCTGAAGATGCTGGACCAGGAGGAGGATGGTGGCTTTGAGCTTGTATGCTGCTTGTACTCATGTGTTGATTCCATTGGCGTTTGTGATGTGAGATCATTTGCCTTCGCAAAGCAGTTGTACCGAGGTGGGTGTTGGACTTCCCACGACTCAGTTTCTTTTGGCACAGGTTGCAAATGGCATTGCTGTTATCAGAGGCAGACACACAAAAAAAATGCCACACTGTTGAACTTTGCAATGATGGCATTCTGGTGGTGGCAACAGCATGCGTTGATTGGCGTGCTGTCTGGCTGCCACTAGCTCCTTGCGACGACCCCCCCCTGCTTCCAACTTGTCTCCTCCTTCTCTCTGTCTCCCCTTCTAAACTTTCCCCCTCTTCTTCTTCTCTTCGAGCAGGCACCCACGTGGCATCCATGGACACATTGTCATCATCAACCACTTCACTTGTATCTGACACCTCAGCAAAGGAAGCAGCAGCAGGTACAACATCATCATTATCATCATCACACTGTACGTCCATGTGTGTAATCCTGCCTGACTGAGACATATCCCTGTTATCTACATCCTCTGGCAATAATGGTTGCGCATCACTAATTTCATCCAAATAGAATCTGTTGGCAGATAAGAACCATTTGGCCCATCTAGTCTGCCCAATATACTAAATATTATGGATAGCCCCTGGCCCTATCTTATATGAAGGATGGCCTTATGCCTATCCCATGCATGCCTATCCCATGAACATGCGCTAGGAACAGTGCTGCTGAAAATGATTAATAGAAGAATATTGGAGAGGAAGAGTGCAGGGAGACGTATTCTGCGTCAGTTTTATTTATTCCTACATTTTCTTATTACTACATCAACAGTAAACTAAGATATGTAATTCAATACCAATAAGGTGGGAGCCTTTATTATTCCACTGCCAGCGTGCCAACCAATACCATCCAGTCTGCACCCCTTAGGTGGTGCCAGGTCTTAAAGAGGACCTTTCACTAGGGATGAGCGAATTCGAACTGTATAGTTCGGGTTCGTACCGAATTTTGGGTTGTCCGTGACACGGACCCGAACCCGGACATTTTCTTAAAAGTCCGGGTTCGGGTTCGGTGTTCGTCGCTTTCTTGGCGCTTTTTGACGCTTTCTTGGCGCTTTTTGAAAGGCTGCAAAGCAGCCAATCAACAAGCGTCATACTACTTGCCCCAAGAGGCCATCACAGCCATGCCTACTATTGGCATGGCTGTGATTGGCCAGAGCACCATGTGACCCAGCCTCTATTTAAGCTGGAGTCACATAGCGCCGCCCGTCACTCTGCTCTGATTAGCGTAGGGAGAGGTTGCGGCTGCGACAGTAGGGCGAGATTAGGCAGATTAACTCCTCCAAAGGACTTGATTATTGATCGATCTGCAGCTGTGGGTCATTGAGCTGCTGATACTCAATTGCTCACTGTTTTTAGGCTGCCCAGACCGTTTGTCAGTCACTTTTTTCTGGGGTGATTGGCGGCCATTTTGTGTCTTGTGGTGCGCCAGCACAAGCTGCGACCAAGTGCATTTAACCCTCAATGGTGTGGTTGTTTTTTGGCTAAAGCCTACATCAGGGTGAAGCTGTCACACCAAGTGCATTTAACCAGCAATAGTCTGTTTATTTTTTGGCCATATACTACATCAGGGGCAAGCTGCGCCTGTCACCAAGTGCATTTAACCCTCAGTAGTGTGGTTGTTTTTTGGCTAAAGCCTACATCAGGGTGAAGCTGTCACACCAAGTGCATTTAACCAGCAATAGTCTGTTTATTTTTTGGCCATATACTACATCAGGGGCAAGCTGCGCCCGTCACCAAGTGCATTTAACCCTCAGTAGTGTGGTTGGTCAAGCTGTCACACCAAGTGCATTTAACCAGCAATAGTCTGTTCATTTTTTGGCCATATACTACATCAGGGGCAAGCTGCGCCTGTCACCAAGTGCATTTAACCCTCAGTAGTGTGGTTGGTCAAGCTGTCACACCAAGTGCATTTAACCAGCAATAGTGTGGTTATTTTTTGGCCATATCCCTGTCTAATTCTGTCAGTAAATCTATACCTGTCACCCAGCTCCTAAATACTAGGCCTCAAATTTATATCCCGCTAAATCTGTCGTTACCGCTGTACTGTTCTTTAGCGATTTCCTAATTTAGTGGTTTCTGCTGTATCAGAGCTATTTGAAATCTATCCCTAAAAGGGTATATAATATTCAAGGTGCACATAGGGTCATTCAGAATAACTTCACACACACGCTACTGTGCATTTCCAAGTCTAATTCCGTCAGTAAATCTATACCTGTCACCCAGCGCCTAAATACTAGGCCTCAAATTTATATCTCGCTAAATCTGTCGTTACTGCTGTACTGTTCTGGCTGGGCAGGTTATTTAGTGTCCATCAAAGCACATTTTTTGTTCTGGGTTGAAATACAATTCCCAATTTAGCAATTTCCTAATTTAGTGGTTTCTGCTGTATCAGGCCTACTTTAAATACATCCCTAAAAGGGTATATCAGAATCAAGGTGCTGATAGGGTCATTCTGAATAACTTCACACACACGCTACTGTGCATTTCCAAGTCTAATTCTGTCAGTAAATCTATATCTGTCACCCAGCGCCTAAATACTAGGCCTCAAATTTATATCCCGCTAAATCTGTCGTTACTGCTGTACTGTTCTGGCTGGGCAAGTTATTTAGTGTCCGTCAAAGCACATTTTTTGTTCTGGGTTGAAATACAATTCCCAATTTAGCAATTTCCTAATTTAGTGGTTTCTGCTGTATCAGAGCTATTTGAAATCTATCCCTAAAAGGGTATATAATATTCAAGGTGCACATAGGGTAATTCAGAATAACTTCACACACACGCTACTGTGCATTTCCAAGTCTAATTCCGTCAGTAAATCTATATCTGTCACCCAGCGCCTAAATACTAGGCCTCAAATTTATATCCCGTTAAATCTGTCGTTACTGCTGTACTGTTCTGGCTGGGCAAGTTATTTAGTGTCCGTCAAAGCACATTTTTTGTTCTGGGTTGAAATACAATTCCCAATTTAGCAATTTCCTAATTTAGTGGTTTCTGCTGTATCAGAGCTATTTGAAATCTATCCCTAAAAGGGTATATAATATTCAAGGTGCACATAGGGTCATTCAGAATAACTTCACACACACGCTACTGTGCATTTCCAAGTCTAATTCTGTCAGTAAATCTATACCTGTCACCCAGCGCCTAAATACTAGGCCTCAAATTTATATCCCGCTAAATCTGTCGTTACTGCTGTACTGTTGTGGCTGGGCAAGTTATTTAGTGTCCGTCAAAGCACATTTTTTGTTCTGGGTTGAAATACAATTCCCAATTTAGCAATTTCCTAATTTAGTGGTTTTTGCTGTATCAGAGCTCTTTGAAATCTATCCCTAAAAGGGTATATAATATTCAAGGTGCACATAGGGTCATTCTGAATAACTTCACACACACGCTACTGTGCATTTCCAAGTCTAATTCTGTCAGTAAACCCATACCTGTCACCCAGCGCCTAAATACTAGGCCTCAAATTTATATTCAGCTGAATTTGAATACAATACATTGGGCCAAATAATATTTTTGTTGTTGTGGTGAACGATAACAATGAGGAAAACATCTAGTAAGGGACGCGGACGTGGACATGGTCGTGGTGGTGTTAGTGGACCCTCTGGTGCTGGGAGAGGACGTGGCCGTTCTGCGACATCCACACGTCCTAGTGTACCAACTACCTCAAGTCCCAGTAGCCGCTAGAATTTACAGCGATATACGGTGGGGCCCAATGCCGTTCTAAGGATGGTAAGGCCTGAGCAGGTACAGGCATTAGTCAATTGGGTGGCCGACAGTGGATCCAGCACGTTCACATTATCTCCCACCCAGTCTTCTGCAGAAAGCGCACAGATGGCGCCTGAAAACCAACCCCATCAGACTGTCACATCACCCCCATGCATACCAGGGAAACTGTCTCAGCCTCAAGTTATGCAGCAGTCTCTTATGCTGTTTGAAGACTCCGCTGGCAGGGTTTCCCAAGGGCATCCACCTAGCCCTTCCCCAGCGGTGAAAGACATAGAATGCACTGACGCACAACCACTTATGTTTCCTGATGATGAGGACATGGGAATACCACCTCAGCATGTCTCTGATGATGACGAAACACAGGTGCCAACTGCTGCGTCTTTCTGCAGTGTGCAGACTGAACAGGAAGTCAGGGATCAAGACTGGGTGGAAGACGATGCAGGGGACGATGAGGTCCTAGACCCCACTTGGAATGAAGGTCGTGCCACTGACTTTCACAGTTCGGAGGAAGAGGCAGTGGTGAGATCGAGCCAACAGCGTAGCAAAAGAGGGAGCAGTGGGCAAAAGCAGAACACCTGCCGCCAAGAGACTCCACCTGCTACTGACCGCCGCCATCTTGGACCGAGCACCCCAAAGGCAGCTTCAAGGAGTTCCCTGGCATGGCACTTCTTCAAACAATGTGCTGACGACAAGACCCGAGTGGTTTGCACGCTGTGCCATCAGAGCCTGAAGCGAGGCATTAACGTTCTGAACCTTAGCACAACCTGCATGACCAGGCACCTGCATGCAAAGCATGAACTGCAGTGGAGTAAACACCTTAAAAACAAGGAAGTCGCTCAGGCTCCCCCTGCTACCTCTTCTACTGCTGCCGCCTCGGCCTCTTCTGCTGCTGCCGCCTCGGCCTCTTCCTCCGCCTCTGGAGGAACGTTGGCACCTGCCGCCCAGCAAACAGGGGATGTACCACCAACACCACCACCACCTCCGTCACCAAGCGTCTCAACCATGTCACACGGCAGCGTTCAGCTCTCCATCTCACAAACATTTGAGAGAAAGCGTAAATTCCCACCTAGCCACCCTCGATCCCTGGCCCTGAATGCCAGCATTTCTAAACTACTGGCCTATGAAATGCTGTCATTTAGGCTGGTGGACACAGACAGCTTCAAACAGCTCATGTCGCTTGCTGTCCCACAGTATGTTGTTCCCAGCCGCCACTACTTCTCCAAGAGAGCCGTGCCTTCCCTGCACAACCAAGTATCCGATAAAATCAAGTGTGCACTGCGCAACGCTATCTGTAGCAAGGTCCACCTAACCACAGATACGTGGACCAGTAAGCACGGCCAGGGACGCTATATCTCCCTAACTGCACACTGGGTAAATGTAGTGGCAGCTGGGCCCCAGGCGGAGAGCTGTTTGGCGCACGTCCTTCCGCCGCCAAGGATCGCAGGGCAACATTCTTTGCCTCCTGTTGCCACCTCCTCCTTCTCGGCTTCCTCCTCCTCTTCTTCCACCTGCTCATCCAGTCAGCCACACACCTTCACCACCAACTTCAGCACAGCCCGGGGTAAATGTCAGCAGGCCATTCTGAAACTCATATGTTTGGGGGACAGGCCCCACACCGCACAGGAGTTGTGGCGGGGTATAGAACAACAGAACGACGAGTGGCTGCTGCCGGTGAGCCTCAAGCCCGGCCTGGTGGTGTGCGATAATGGGCGAAATCCCGTTGCAGCTCTGGGACTAGCCGGTTTGACGCACATCCCTTGCCTGGCGCATGTGCTGAATTTGGTGGTGCAGAAGTTCATTCACAACTACCCCGACATGTCAGAGCTGCTGCATGAGGTGCGGGCCGTCTGTTCGCGCTTCCGGCGTTCACATCCTGCCGCTGCTCGCCTGTCTGCGCTACAGCGTAACTTCGGCCTTCCCGCTCACCGCCTCATATGCGACATGCCCACCAGGTGGAACTCCACCTTGCACATGCTGGACAGACTGTGCGAGCAGCAGCAGGCCATAGTGGAGTTTCAGCTGCAGCACGCACGGGTCAGTCGCACTGCGGAACAGCACCACTTCACCACCAATGACTGGGCCTCCATGCGAGACCTGTGTGTCCTGTTGCGCTGTTTCGAGTACTCCACCAACATGGCCAGTGGCGATGACGCCATTATCAGCGTTACAATACCACTTCTATGTCTCCTTGAGAAAACACTTAGGGCGATGATGGAAGAGGAGGTGGCCCAGGAGGAGGAGGAGAGGAGGAGGAAGAGGGGTCATTTTTAGCACTTTCAGGCCAGTCTCTTCGAAGTGACTCAGAGGGAGGTTTTTGGCAACAGCAGAGGCCAGGTACAAATGTGGCCAGCCAGGGCCCACTACTGGAGGACGAGGAGGACGAGGATGAGGAGGAGGTGGAGGAGGATGAGGATGAAGCATGGTCACAGCGGGGGGGTGGCACCCAACGCAGCTCGGGTCCATCACTGGTGCGTGGCTGGGGGGAAAGGCAGGACGATGACGATACGCCTCCCACAGAGGACAGCTTGTCCTTACCCCTGGGCAGCCTGGCACACATTAGCGACTACATGCTGCAGTGCCTGCGCAACGACAGCAGAGTTGCCCACATTTTAACGTGTGCGGACTACTGGGTTGCCACCCTGCTGGATCCACGCTACAAAGACAATGTGCCCACTTTACTTCCTGCACTGGAGCGTGATAGGAAGATGCGCGAGTACAAGCGCACGTTGGTAGACGCGCTACTTAGAGCATTCCCAAATGTCACAGGGGAACAAGTGGAAGCCCAAGGCCAAGGCAGAGGAGGAGCAAGAGGTCGCCAAGGCAGCTGTGTCAAGGCCAGCTCCTCTGAGGGCAGGGTTAGCATGGCAGAGATGTGGAAAAGTTTTGTCAACACGCCACAGCTAACTGCACCACCACCTGATACGCAACGTGTTAGCAGGAGGCAACATTTCACTAACATGGTGGAACAGTACGTGTGCACACCCCTCCACGTACTGACTGATGGTTCGGCCCCATTCAACTTCTGGGTCTCTAAATTGTCCACGTGGCCAGAGCTAGCCTTTTATGCCTTGGAGGTGCTGGCCTGCCCGGCGGCCAGCGTTTTGTCTGAACGTGTATTCAGCACGGCAGGGGGCGTCATTACAGACAAACGCAGCCGCCTGTCTACAGCCAATGTGGACAAGCTGACGTTCATAAAAATGAACCAGGCATGGATCCCACAGGACCTGTCCGTCCCTTGTCCAGATTAGACATTAACTACCTCCCCTTAACCATATATTATTGTACTCCAGGGCACTTCCTCATTCAATCCTATTTTTATTTTCATTTTACCATTATATTGCGAGGCTACCCAAAGTTGAATGAACCTCTCCTCTGTCTGGGTGCCGGGGCCTAAATATATGCCAATGGACTGTTCCAATGTTGGGTGACGTGAAGCCTGATTCTCTGCTATGACATGCAGACTAATTCTCTGCTGACATGAAGCCAGATCCTCTGTTACGGGACCTCTCTCCTCTGCCTGGGTGCTGGGCCTAAATATCTGACAATGGACTGTTGCATTGGTGGCTGACGTGAAGCCTGATTCTCTGCTATGATATGAAGACTGATTCTCTGCTGACATGAAGCCAGATTGTCTGTTACGGGACCTCTCTCCTCTGCCTGGGTGCTGGGCCTAAATTTATGAAAATGGACTGTTGCAGTGGTGGGTGACGTGAAGCCTGATTCTCTGCTATGACATGAAGACTGATTCTCTGCTGACATGAAGCCAGATTGTCTGTTACGGGACCTCTCTCCTCTGCCTGGGTGCTGGGCCTAAATATCTGACAATGGACTGTTGCATTGGTGGCTGACGTGAAGCCTGATTCTCTGCTATGATATGAAGACTGATTCTCTGCTGACATGAAGCCAGATTGTCTGTTACGGGACCTCTCTCCTCTGCCTGGGTGCTGGGCCTAAATTTATGAAAATGGACTGTTGCAGTGGTGGGTGACGTGAAGCCTGATTCTCTGCTATGACATGAAGACTGATTCTCTGCTGACATGAAGCCAGATTGTCTGTTACGGGACCTCTCTCCTCTGCCTGGGTGCTGGGCCTAAATTTATGAAAATGGACTGTTGCAGTGGTGGGTGACGTGAAGCCTGATTCTCTGCTATGACATGAAGACTGATTCTCTGCTGACATGAAGCCAGATTGTCTGTTACGGGACCTCTCTCTTCTGCCTGGGTGCTGGGCCTAAATATCTGACAATGGACTGTTGCATTGGTGGCTGACGTAAAGCCTGATTCTCTGCTATGATATGAAGACTGATTCTCTGCTGACATGAAGCCAGATTGTCTGTTACGGGACCTCTCTCCTCTGCCTGGGTGCTGGGCCTAAATTTATGAAAATGGACTGTTGCAGTGGTGGGTGACGTGAAGCCTGATTCTCTGCTATGACATGAAGACTGATTCTCTGCTGACATGAAGCCAGATTGTCTGTTACGGGACCTCTCTCCTCTGCCTGGGTGCTGGGCCTAAATATCTGACAATGGACTGTTGCATTGTTGGCTGACGTGAAGCCTGATTCTCTGCTATGATATGAAGACTGATTCTCTGCTGACATGAAGCCAGATTGTCTGTTATGGGACCTCTCTCCTCTGCATGGGTGCTGGGCCTAAATATCTGACAATGGACTGTTGCATTGGTGGCTGATGTGAAGCCTGATTCTCTGCTATGATATGAAGACTGATTCTCTGCTGACATGAAGCCAGATTGTCTGTTACGGGACCTCTCTCCTCTGCCTAGGTGCTGGGCCTAAATATCTGACAATGGACTGTTGCATTGGTGGCTGACGTGAAGCCTGATTCTCTGCTATGATATGAAGACTGATGCTCTGCTGACATGAAGCCAGATTCTCTGTTACGGGACCTCTCTCCTCTGCCTGGGTGCTGGGCCTAAATTTATGAAAATGGACTGCTGCAGTGGTGGGTGACGTGAAGCCTGATTCTCTGCTATGACATGAAGACTGATTCTCTGCTGACATGAAGCCAGATTGTCTGTTACGGGACCTCTCTCCTCTACCTGGGTGCTGGGCCTAAATTTATGAAAATGGACTGTTGCATTGGTGGCTGACGTGAAGCCTGATTCTCTGCTATGATATGAAGACTGATTCTCTGCTGACATGAAGCCAGATTGTCTGTTATGGGACCTCTCTCCTCTGCCTGGGTACTGGGTCTAAATATCTGTCAATGGACTGTTGCATTGGTGGCTGACATGAAGCCTGATTCTCTGCTATGATATGAAGACTGATTCTCTGCTGACATGAAGCCAGATTGTCTGTTACGGGACCTCTCTCCTCTGCCTAGGTGCTGGGCCTAAATATCTGACAATGGACTGTTGCATTGGTGGCTGACGTGAAGCCTGATTCTCTGCTATGATATGAAGACTGATTCTCTGCTGACATGAAGCCAGATTGTCTGTTACGGGACCTCTCTCCTCTGCCTGGGTGCTGGGCCTAAATTTATGAAAATGGACTGTTGCATTGGTGGCTGACGTGAAGCCTGATTCTCTGCTATGATATGAAGTCTGATTCTCTGCTGACATGAAGCCAGATTGTCTGTTACGGGACCTCTCTCCTCTGCCTGGGTGCTGGGCCTAAATTTATGAAAATGGACTGTTGCAGTGGTGGGTGACGTGAAGCCTGATTCTCTGCTATGACATGAAGACCGATTCTCTGCTGACATGAAGCCAGATTGTCTGTTACGGGACCTCTCTCCTCTGCCTGGGTGCTAGGCCTAAATTTATGAAAATGGACTGTTGCAGTGGTGGGTGACGTTAAGCCTGATTCTCTGCTATGATATGAAGACTGATTCTCTGCTGACATGAAGCCAGATTGTCTGTTACGGGACCTCTCTCCTCTGCCTGGGTGCTGGGCCTAAATTTATGAAAATGGACTGTTACAGTGGTGGGTGACGTGAAGCCTGATTCTCTGCTATGACATGAAGACTGATTCTCTGCTGACATGAAGCCAGATTCTCTGTTACGGGACCTCTCTACTCTGCCTGGGTGCTGGGCCTAAATATCTGACAATGGACTGTTGCATTGGTGGCTGACGTGAAGCCTGATTCTCTGCTATGACATGAAGACTGATTCTCTGCTGACATGAAGCCAGATTCTCTGTTACGGGACCTCTCTCCTCTGCCCTGGGTGCCGGGGCCTAAATATCTGAGAATGGACTGTTCCAGTGGTGGGTGACGTGAAGCCAGATTCACTGCTATGGGACCTCTCTCCAATTGATTTTGGTTAATTTTTATTTATTTAATTTTGATTTTGATTCATTTCCCTATCCACATTTGTTTGTAGGGGATTTACCTACATGTTGCTGCCTTTTGCAGCCCTCTAGCCCTTTCCTGGGCTGTTTTACGGCCTTTTTAGTGCCGAAAAGTTCGGGTCCCCATTGACTTCAATGGGGTTCGGGTTCGGGACAAAGTTCGGATCGGTTTGGATCCCGAACCCGAACATTTCCAGGAAGTTCGGCCGAACTTCTCGAACCCGAACATCCAGGTGTTCGCTCAACTCTACCTTTCACCACTCCTGACATGTCTGTTTTAATAACTACATGCATTTCCCATGTAAAAACAATTTTGGAGCATCTATTCTTATGTCTCCTCTATTATATCTACTAGAAGTTATGAATAATTGCTAGCTGTCTGCAGTAAGGGTACAGAGGGGAGGTAACAAGTTGGGAGTGTGTACCTGCACAGACTCACTCTATCCAATCAGTTCTACCATTTTCAGACTGCACAGGTACACAACCCCAACTTGTTACCTTCCCTTTGTACCCTTACTGCAGACAGCTAGCAATTATTCATAACTTCTAGTAGATATAATAGAGGAGCGGAAGAACATACAGACATAAGAATAGATGCTCCAAAATTGTTTTTACATGGGGAATGCATGTAGTTATTAAAACAGACATGTCAGGCGTGGTGAAAGGTCCTCTTTAATTATGACCACCCTCATCTTTTGCTGGCTTTACTTCTTCCAAATCATCCTTCAAAGTTTCCTAGAAAAGTCAGCAAGGTGCAGAGAGAGGAGGAGATGGATGTTCGTGATGACATATTCTCATTGTGCTGTTCCAGCCTTTATTCTTGTATTCTACAATTGTTGTGTTTGCATTATATTATCATTTACTATGTTGTGTAACGCTGCCACCCTGTGGTTATTCTTATAATACCATTTATAGTGTGTTATGTAAATTTCCATTGCAATGCTCTCCTCCCTCTTTTGTGACATCACATCCTCTGTAAGGTCCTTCGTACTTCCTCTTTGTCGCAGACCTTCAAGATGGTGAGAGCTATTCTTTTTGACCTCTAATATCCTATAGCATACCTGATTCTCTGCATTTGTTTCCAAGCAAAGCAATCAATAAATGATCAAAGCTTCACCATTGTATTCTCCTCACTGGATCATCACATGCAACTGGTGCCTATATCTGGAGATATTAGTGAGTTCAGCTATCTACCATTGCTTGTACAGGGGCTATCACTCACAACCAATCAGGGGATAATCTCTAACGTACATCTGTGGCAGAATAGTCAAAAAGAAGCTTAAATCTACAGTCTTGCATGTCTACACACAGTCTGCCTGCGAGCTTAGAGCTGTCCGCCATCTTATACGCACGTGGCTTCATAAGCACAGTGCACAAGCTGGAATACCCTCTTAAAGAGACAGTACCGCTTAAACAGGAATAACATGTCCACAAGAGGCTTAGTGGATCTCTCAGTAACTGAACATACAGAAAGTCACCCTGCTCCCAAAAACTCAAATATGCAGGAAGCAGACTCCATGTTAACTGAAGAACAAGCAGTACGATCTAAACGTGTTACCAAGCCAACACAAAAGATCAGAGAGAACTTTGAGGCGACCAAAGAAGAGTTCAGTGACAATTTAAACGATTTATGGCAGAGAACTGAACACTATATAGCAGCTCTTTTACGATATAACAACGACCCAACAAAGTTAACCACAACATTGAATCGCTTAACTAACTCCTACGTCCGCTATCAGCGACTCTCTGCTAAGTACATCACTTTCCTGAGCGACTCTGATTTCGACGAAGCCTCAGAGGAGCTGAGTGAGAGAAAGAATCTCCTTGAAGAGAAGGATGCCCTAGTACAAGATGCTAAGAGCAAGGCAGAACTCCGCATCGCACACTTACAGGAGGCGAGATCCCATCGATCAACTTCAAGTAAACATACAAAATATACCCTTTCATCTTCCAAAACCTCTCGTTCCGGAAGGTCAGCATTGCATGACAAGCTTATAGAAGTCCGGGCAGAAGCAGAGGAAGCTAGCGTAAGAAGTTCCTTTGCTAAGAAGGAGGCTGAGATTACGAAGAAGAAAGCAGAAATGGAGGCTAAAATGGAGGCTAAGGCTACTTTCACACTAGCGTTCGGGCGGATCCGTTCTGAACGGATCCGCTCATAATAATGCAGACGGAGGCTCCGTTCAGAACGGATCCGTCTGCATTAAAATGGCAAAAATAAGCTAAGTGTGAAAATAGCCTCGGACGGATCCGTCCAGACTTTCAATGTAAAGTCAATGGGGGACGGATCCGCTTGAAGATTGAGCCATATTGTGGCATCTTCAAACGGATCCGTCCCCATTGACTTACATTGTAAGTCTGGACGGATCCGCACGCCTCCGCACGGCCAGGCGGACACCCGAACGCTGCAAGCAGCGTTCAGCTGTCCGCCTGTCCGTGCGGAGGCGAGCGGAGCAGAGGCTGAACGCCGCCAGACTGATGCAGTCTGAGCGGATCCGCTCCATTCAGACTGCATCAGGGCTGGACGGCTGCGTTCGGGTCCGCTCGTGAGCCCCTTCAAACGGAGCTCACGAGCGGACACCCGAACGCTAGTGTGAAAGCAGCCTAAGAAAGCAGAAATGGAGGCTAAGAAAGCAGAAATGGAGGCTAAAATGGAGGCTAAGAAAGCAGAAATGGAGGCTAAGATGGCAGAAATGGAGGCTGAGACAGAAGCCCAGCTAAAGATCCTCCAGACAGAAAGGGAAGAAGCAGCTACCTTAGCTAAACTAAAGGTCCTCGAGCAAGCATTAGGCCAAGGTACCGACCCAGACTGTTTCGTCCCAGGAGAAGAGGAAGACCCAGCCGACCGCACTGCCAGGTATGTGCTAAGGAAACCATCGCCTACTCCTCCTGTAAAATCGCATGCACCAATGCCACTTCTAACTCACCAACTGGGCGAACCCCCAGAGTACCAGAAATCATCACAGCCCAGTAATAAGGTAATATCTAGCACCAAGCAGGCTGATCATCCAGAGACTAAACCGCAGCTTAATCCTTATGCCACATCATTCCATCCTGATCAATCTCAACCTTATCTGCCAGAGCCCCCACATGCTCTAGAGACACCACAATGCAATACAGCAATATGGAGTGGGAGATCAGACATGTCAGACTTTGCCAGATACATGATGCGCAGGGAGCTGATTAACGTTAGTCTCTCAAGGTTTGATGACCGTGCCAAAAACTACAGGGCCTGGAAATCGACCTTTAAAGCAGTAATCGGTGACATAAACCTCACTGCCATGGAGGAACTTGACTTGCTCATCAAATGGTTAGGCCCAGAATCTGCAGAACGCATAAAGACATTAAGAGTGGTTCATGCAGGCCACTCAGAGGAAGGTCTCACTGCAGCATGGGAGAGACTTGAACAGACCTATGGCAGTCCAGAAGCTATAGAAAGTGCCCTATTCAGGAGACTTCAAGCCTTCCCAAGGATAACTGGCAAAGACAATCGCAAACTCCAGGATCTAAGCGACCTACTAAAAGAACTTGAATTGGCAAAAATGGACCCACGTCTGCCAGGACTGATTTACCTTGATACCGCCCATGGCGTCAATCCAATAGTGTCGAAACTACCACATGGCACGCAAGAGAAATGGGCAGACCAGGGCTCCAGATACAAGAGAGAACACAATGTGTCTTTTCCCTCTTTCTCTTATTTTACCAGATTCATCAGTGACCAAGCTCGAAAGAAGAATGACCCCAGCTTTGACTTCACTGAATCCACTCTACCTGCTTCATCCTCATGTTCAAGGTATGACAACACCACAAATAAACGTAGAGACTTAAGGGGGACAGTATCCGTTAGGAAAACCAATGTTCCACTCATTTCAACCTGCACTACTAGGAAGGAATACCCTGTCCTCAAAGAAAAGGACCCTAACCGCATGTGCCCCATCCATAAAAGACCTCATCCTTTAAAGGAGTGTCGTGGGCTCAGGGCAAAGACCTTGCAAGAAGGCAGAGAGATACTCAAAGAGCTTGGAGTGTGTTACAAGTGTTGTGCCTTATCTAATCATATGGCGAAAGACTGTAAGGTTATTATCAAGTGTGCAGAATGCAGCAGTGACAAGCACGTTACAGCAATGCATCCTACCTTGCCTTCAGACAACGCACCATCTCAAGCTGCGACCAATGCCGTCGCACTTCATGGCGGGGAGCCACCGGCTCAAGAATTAGCTACAACTACTATTTCCTCTTCCTGTATGGCGATATGTGGCAAGGAGGCTGATTCTAAGTGCTGTGCAAAGGTGTGTTTGGTCAACGTCTACCCAGAAGGGCAATCTGAAAGAGCCATCAGAATGTACGCAATTATTGATTAACAAAGCAATAGGTCTCTGGCAAAACCTAAATTCTTTGAGATTTTCGGCATAGCAGGAGAAGCAACACCATATACCCTCAACACTTGTTCTGGTCGTGTAGAGACTTATGGCAGAAGAGCCACTGGATACCTTATCTCCTCCATAAAAGGGAACGTTCATATACCCTTGCCAACGTTAATTGAATGCGACCAAATACCAGATGAAAGAGATGAAATTCCTACTCCAGAAGCTGCATATCATCATTCCCACTTGAAACATCTAGCTAGTGAGATCCTCCCTATGGACATGAATGCTGACATCCTACTTCTGCTCGGGAGAGACATTCTGAGGGTCCACAAGGTGCGTCAACAATGCAACGGTCCTGATAATGCCCCATATGCACAGAGACTTGATTTAGGCTGGGTAATCGTGGGCGATGTATGTATAAATAAGAGCCACAAACCATCTCAAGTGAACTCCTTCAAAACCTTTGTGCTCAACAATGGTCGCACATCTCATTTTAAGCCATGTGTTCATCATTATGAGGTGAAGGAAAGGCTTTCTAACCTCTTAAAGACACCAGACATCATTCCTACCAGTTATGACAACTTGGGAAAAACTGTGTTTTGTACAACACCAGACGACGACAAACTGGCCTTGTCCATGGATGACAAAGAGTTTATTAAAATAATGGACGATGAATTCTTCAAAGATGCATCTAACCACTGGGTTGCACCTTTACCTTTCCGTGCTGTAAGAGCCAGACTTCCTGACAACCGGGAACAAGCACTCTCCAGATTCATCTCCTTGCAACGTACGTTAAAAAGCAAACCAGAAATGAAAAGTCATTTTGTGGCCTTCATGGAAAAAATATTTTGCAATGATCATGCAGAGCTGGCTCCACCCTTACAAGAGCATGAAGAATGCTGGTACCTTCCATCCTTTGGGGTTTATCACCCACGGAAGCCAAACCAAATAAGAGTGGTATTCGATTCAAGTGCCAAACATAATGGCGTATCTCTGAACGACGTCCTTCTCACCAGTCCGAACCTGACCAATAATCTGGTCGGAGTGCTCATGAGATTCAGAAAGGAGCCAGTAGCCATTACTGCTGACATTGAACAAATGTTCCATTGCTTTATCGTGCGGCAAGATCATAGAAACTACCTCAGGTTTCTTTGACATAGAGACAATGACACCAGCAAAGAAATGGTTGAATGCCGCATGAAGGTGCACGTGTTTGGTAACAGTCCTTCACCTGCTGTTGCTACATATGGCCTACGTAGGGCTGCCTTAGATGGTGAGTCAGAATTTGGGGAACATGCCAGAAACTTTGTCGTGAGAGACTTCTATGTGGACGACGCACTCAAATCCTTCCCTACAGCGGAGGAGGCCATAGATCTGCTCAAAAGGACACAAGGTATGCTTTCAAAGTCTCGTCTAAGGTTACATAAGATAGCCTCTAACTGCGCTGCCGTAATGAAAGCCTTCCAGTCCAGCGATCATGCCACAGAATTCAGAGATTTGAATCTAGGGATAGACAATCCACCAGTACAGAGAAGTCTGGGCCTGAGGTGGGACTTAGCAAATGACTCCCATGGATTTCAAGTTAACTGTGCAGATAAACCATTTACTAAACGGGGAGTTCTCTCAGTGGCGAACAGCCTATATGACCCCCTGGGATTTGTGGCACCTTTGACTGTACAAGGCAAATTCCTGTTAAGACAGTTCTCAGAGTCTGTATCTGACTGGGATACTCCACTGCCCTCTGACAAACAACAAAAGTGGGAGTTGTGGAAGGAATGCTTGCATGCATTAGACAGTATTCACTTACCAAGGTGTTACACTCCAACATCCCTTACAGCCACTCGGAGGAGAGAAATCCACATCTTCTCAGATGCGTCTACTGAAGCCATCGCAGCTGTTGCTTATTTAAAGGTAATAGACTATTCCAATCAAGCACATGTTGGATTTCTGTTTGGAAAGGCAAAATTAGCTCCAAAACCTGAGCACACCATTCCTAGACTCGAACTTTGTGAGACTGTGCTAGCCGTAGAGATTGCGGACTTTATACAACGTGAGCTGGATATTCAGGTGGATGACATTCAATTTTACACAGACAGTAAGGTTGTCCTGGGTTACATCTACAACCAGTCAAAACGCTTCTACGTTTATGTCAGTAACCGCATCGAAAGGGTTAGAAGATCCTCTAAACCTGAACAGTGGCACTATGTTCCATCTCATCTTAATCCTGCAGATTGCGCCACCAGACCAGCATCTGGAAGAGTCTCTGCAACTTCTTCTTGGTTGACAGGTCCAGAGTTTCTGCTGAACGAGAATGAAGAAACTCCTATCCAAGACGTCTTCAGTCTCCAGGACCCTCATGAAGATCCAGAGATTCGGCCTGAAGTTAGTACCTTCGTCACCAAGTCTGAAAGGAGCGCTGGCTTGGGCTGTCATCGCTTTGAACGCTTCTCTAGATGGTCAAGACTCATTCACATCATTGCAAGGTTAGTCCACATTGTTTATTGTTTTCATGCTGAGAAGCATAACACTGACTGTCGCAGTTGGCACCTGTGCCATAAACCTCTAACGGCAGAAGACATTATTCTAAGTGAATTGCTTGTGATACGTAACGTACAGCAGAGTGCCTTTAAAATGGAACTGAAATGTATACATGACAAGCAAGATATACCAAAAGGCAGCCCCATTGTCAACTTGAAACCAGTAATTGATGATCGTGGCATGCTGAGAGTTGGTGGTCGCCTAAACAAGGCTAAGCTAGAGATTGCAGAAATGAATCCCCTTATTATTCCTGCCAAACACCACGTTACTACACTGTTGATACGGCATTATCATGAAAGAGTCCAGCATCAAGGCCGACATTTCACTGAGGGCGCTTTAAGAGCCGCAGGTCTTTGGATAGTGGGAGCAAAAAGACAGGTTGCTCATATTATTCACCATTGCATTAACTGTCGCAAGGCGAGAGGAAAATTACAACATCAACAAATGTCTGATTTGCCAGTTGATAGGACAAGCACCGAACCACCGTTCACTTATGTTGGTCTGGACGTCTTTGGGCCATGGACAGTCACTGCACGTAAGACCAGAGGGTTGGACCTTTACCTTTCCGTGCTGTAAGAGCCAGACTTCCTGACAACCGGGAACAAGCACTCTCCAGATTCATCTCCTTGCAACGTACGTTAAAAAGCAAACCAGAAATGAAAAGTCATTTTGTGGCCTTCATGGAAAAAATATTTTGCAATGATCATGCAGAGCTGGCTCCACCCTTACAAGAGCATGAAGAATGCTGGTACCTTCCATCCTTTGGGGTTTATCACCCACGGAAGCCAAACCAAATAAGAGTGGTATTCGATTCAAGTGCCAAACATAATGGCGTATCTCTGAACGACGTCCTTGGATAGTGGGAGCAAAAAGACAGGTTGCTCATATTATTCACCATTGCATTAACTGTCGCAAGGCGAGAGGAAAATTACAACATCAACAAATGTCTGATTTGCCAGTTGATAGGACAAGCACCGAACCACCGTTCACTTATGTTGGTCTGGACGTCTTTGGGCCATGGACAGTCACTGCACGTAAGACCAGAGGTGGTCATGCAGAAAGCAAACGATGGGCAGTGTTGTTTACATGCTTAAGTGTACGTGCTATACACATTGAAGCAATAGAATCCATGGACGCTTCTAGCTTCATCAATGATTTAAGACGATTCCTCGCCATCAGAGGACCAGTAAAGCAAATAAGATCTGACTGTGGAACCAACTTCATAGGAGCCTGTCGAGAGTTGCAAATTGACTCTAAACCAGTTCAAGACTACTTAGCCAATAATGGTTGTACATGGATCTTTAACCCCCCGCATGCCTCTCATATGGGCGGTTCATGGGAAAGAATGATAGGCATCACCCGCAAAATATTGGACTGTATGCTGATGGACTCAAACTTCTCAAGGCTCACCCATGAGACTTTGACTACCTTCCTGGCTGAGGTATCTGCTATTGTCAACTCAAGATCCCTTGTACCTGTATCTATGGATCCAGAATCCCCTGCCATTCTTACTCCAGCAACTCTTCTCACTCAGAAGTTTGGATCTGTTCCTAATCCACCTGAAGAGTCTTCTTCTAGTAACATATATCTGAAACAGTGGAAGCACGTTCAACATCTGGCCGACTGTTTCTGGAACAGGTGGAAAAAGGAGTATTTAACGCTTCTGCAAGCACGTAGAAAGTGGACAACAGGTCAAGCCAAACTTACAGATAGGAGATCTTGTACTCATGAAAGACCAAAAGGTGGAAAGAAACTCCTGGCCCATGGGATTCATCTCAAAGGTCTTCATCAGTGAAGATGGCAAAGTTCGCAAGGTGGAAGTGACCATCGCAAAACAAGGCCATCCCAAATCCTTTATCAGGCCTGCATCTGAGATTGTTCTCCTCTTACCCGTGGAGGAATGATTCTTTACTATAGGAACTTTATTCCTGGCAACCAGAAGACTCAAGGCGTTGGACTGTTCCAGTTCACCATTCCAGTATGTTTTTTTTGTTTGTTTTTTGTCTTTCAGGTTCCAACATTTCATGGACATTTCTGTAGTTGCATATATAGTGAAATCCAAGGATTTCAGACGGGGAGTTTGCTGTTCCAGCCTTTATTCTTGTATTCTACAATTGTTGTGTTTGCATTATATTATCATTTACTATGTTGTGTAACGCTGCCACCCTGTGGTTATTCTTATAATACCATTTATAGTGTGTTATGTAAATTTCCATTGCAATGCTCTCCTCCCTCTTTTGTGACATCACATCCTCTGTAAGGTCCTTCGTACTTCCTCTTTGTCGCAGACCTTCAAGATGGTGAGAGCTATTCTTTTTGACCTCTAATATCCTCTAGCATACCTGATTCTCTGCATTTGTTTCTAAGCAAAGCAATCAATAAATGATCAAAGCTTCACCATTGTATTCTCCTCACTGGATCATCACATGCAACTGGTGCCTATATCTGGAGATATTAGTGAGTTCAGCTATCTACCATTGCTTGTACAGGGGCTATCACTCACAACCAATCAGGGGATAATCTCTAACGTACATCTGTGGCAGAATACTCATCAATATTAAATGATGTGGAAAGAAGGAAAAGCAAATGGCAGAAGAAGGGCTTCCACCTGTAGGGCAGGAGAGCTCTGGGGATGGAGAAGTGGGTATGCCAGAGCTGATTAATATTCAAATAGCCTGCAGGAGATTGCAGGCAAGAACAGCAGTAATATGCATATTGTCCCCCCCACCTAACCAGCCAAACCCCATACCAGCATCAGCCACTGTTGAAAGGTGTGTCTTTGACCTGGGTTTGGTTCTCAATAACTGATGGAAATAACTGATCAAATAACTGAAGTGTGAACTTATTCTAAGGGCTCATGCACACAAACATATTTTTTTTTCCGTTTGCGTTCCGTTTTTTTACAGGTCCATATGCGGAACCATTCACTTCAAAGGGTCCATTACAAAAATATAAATGACTCTGTGTGCATTTTGTTTCTGTATGTCCACATGTCTACGCATGTCCTATTCTTGTCTGTTTGTGGACAACGACAGGCAATGTTACAATGGATCTGGAAAAAAAAACTGATGCAATACGGATGTCATCTATTTTTTGGGCAGATCCGTAAAATACATACACTCGTGTGCATAAGTCTTTGTTGACAAAGTCTGTTATAATTGTAAGCTAGTTACCCCATGTGAGTCAAATAAAGTTGTAATTGTGCCTCTGCATGAACAATACAGGCCGAATGTCATCTTCATGGACGACAATGTGCCAGCTCATCGAAGTTGAATTATTAGGGAATGGTTGCTGGAGACTGGAATACCTCAAATGGAGTGGCCTGCACTTTCTTTACACCTGAATCCCATTGAAAACCTATGGTATCAGTTGAGTTGCCATGTAGAGGCTTTTTTGTGCCGCATCCCACCCCTTCATTTCATAGAGCTTTGTCCGATGACACAGTATCGTGGTGCCACATTTAGTTAAAGTTCATGGAGGACTGCTGTCCAGGACAAAGCAGCCCTCCATGCAGCTCCCAAAAGATTTGACAGGTTTCCCAGGATGTCTGCCTTTTTCCCAGGAGCCTCCCAGCAATTCTGTGAGAGTTGGCAAATCTGGTAAATGGGGTTGTGCCAAGCTACTTACCGTATTTTTCGCCCTATAAGACGCACTTTTCCCCCCAAAAGTGGGGGAAAAATAGCAGTGCGTCTTATGGGGCGAATGCTGCATTTTGACGAACTGTCAATGACATGCCGCGCCGCGAAGCGGGTGTATCAGCTGAGAGGAAGGAGTGGCTGGGGGCCGGCATCTGGTTTTATAATGACAGCTGGGCCCGTGCTGTGACTGTATTCTACTACACGGGCCCTTCTCACTGTATATACCGTAATCTTATCTATAATTGTGGCATTGTTAATAGTAATCAGCGCCTGTATTACTTACAACAAGCGCTCAGTAGCAGAGAGGAGGGAGGAGGCAGGCCGGGAGGACGGTCGCTGGCAGCGTGATTCACTACGTCACGCGCCTGCGCCTCCCAATTTATGAATGAAGCAGGCGGCGTGGGTGCATGACGTAGTGACTCACGCTGCCAGCGCCCGTCCTCCCGGCCTGCCTTCTCCCTCCTCTCTGCTACCGAGCGCTTGTTGTAAGTAATACAGGCGCTGATTACTATTAAAGGGGTTGTCCAGGTTCAGAGCTGAACCTGGACAGCCCTCCATTTTCACCCAGGCAGCCCCCCTGACATGAGCATCGGAGCAGTTCATGCTCCGATGCTCTCCTTTGCCCTGCGCTAAATTGCACAGGGCAAAGGCATTTTTCTGAGTTCCGGTGACGTACCGGGGCTCGCTATGGGGCTGACAGGAACCCCGGTGATGTCACCGGCACTGATGGGCGGGATTTGGCTCTGCCCTAGCCAGTAAAACGGCTAGGGCAGAGCTAAAGCCCGCCCCTCAGAGCCGGTGACGTCACCAAACACACCGCTGGGCAGAAGTTACCGCCCGGCAGTGTGTTATTGAAAACAAAAGAGCCCGTGCCCTGCGCGATCTAGTGCAGGGCACTGGAGCGCATTGGAGCATGAGATGCTCCGATGCTAGGCTCAGGGGGGCTGCTGGGGTGAAAATAAGGGTATGTCCGGGTTCAGCTCTGAACCCGGACAACCCCTTTAACAATGCCACAATTATAGATAAGATTACGGTATATACAGTGAGCGGGGCCCGTGTAGTAGAATACAGTCACTGCACGGGCCACACTGTCATTATAAAACCAGATGCGATCCCCAGCCCCTGTATTGGGGGTCATTCACTACAGGGACACTGTTATGGAGGGGATCTATGGCTGACACATATATGTGTCATCCACAGATCTCCCCCATAACAGTGTCATCCACAGATCCCCATAACAGTGTCATCCAGAGACCCCAATAAGAGCCATCCAGAGATCCCTATAATAGTGTCACCCACAGATCCCCCATAACAGTGTCACCCACAGATCCCCCATAACAGTGTCACCCACATTCCCCCATAATAGTGTCATCCACAGACCACCATTAGTTCAAAACCCACCAAAAGCACATCTTTTTGTTCAAAATATTTTATTTCTTATTTTCCTCCTCAAAATTTTTCAGGTGCAAAATATAAGGCTCAGTCATACACGAAGTCGTAATACACGAAGTCAGTCATACATGAAGTCGTAATTTTGTGTGAGCCACACAGTTGTATGGCGGAATTACAGTTAGCTTCCACCCAATTTTTCTTGTTTTATGGGATGGGTACATATTTCCACACCACAACGTAACTTCAATTCTTGTAGATTCATCTTGGATGAGTTACATAAAAAAATTCTACAGGTGTCTCACATTCCACCTCAGATTTTTCAGCAGAAAAGGAAGATGAAAGCATTGACCTGATTGGTTGCAACTTTTCCTCTGCTCTCAACTTTGATCAACTGTTTGTGTCACCAGGAATGAATTGTACACTTTTCATTTCCCCCTAACCATCAGTTATAAATTCTTAATTCTGGGACAAAATCTCACCATTTTCTTTTTTTTAATTCGACGTTTGAAAATATCTACTGTTACGTATATTGCCAGTGGCACAGCACTAGGCATTGCCTCACACAGAATGAGTACATTTGCCCATACTAAAAATGGTCGCGCTGAGAAGGCAAGGACTTCCTGCTGTCATATACGTCAGGCACAGTCAGTCAGCTGACAGTCGCCTGACAGGTACCAGGGAGTGGAGGGGAAACTGATTGCGCTGACTGCGCATGCGCGGTGCTGCCACTGGGCTGTGGACTGGAGCACCGGGGAGGGGAGTAAACATGGCGGCGTCCAGTGCCAGTCTTTGAGTCAGGTAGAGAAAACGGAGCAGTAATAGAAGCAAAGGAGGAGGAAAGAGCTGCCATTCCAGGAGAGACATTTACCGCGCAGTGAGGGAAGAAGGAGGAGGGACTGCGAGCCCCTAGAGCCGGGAAGGGGCGGGACTGAGTCCCGGGGACATCGCGCAGCCTGCTGGTAACGTGCCGCTCACCACTGTATGTGCAGGTATATACATACTGTATAGCCAGCTGTAGTCACGTGACAGGCCGCCGCTGTATGCTGATGGGGATGGTGCATCACTGCCTCTGTAGCCTGACTACTGCCCCCAATATGTGCCAGTAGCCAGCTCTTACTGTTATGTGGACTGTTAGACCAAATGTCAGAAATAGAAAGAACTGGTAATAATGTAGTGTCTGTGGCTGACGTACCTGCAGGTAGGTTATGTCTGTACAGTGATCCTGTGGATAGTGCGGGGTTATTTGGGGTCCTTGTGCGGCACAGTGGGAAAAATGACCCATTATGTCTGGTCTTCCATGTGGCTTTCCAGACTACTTAAAAGGTTTGCCTCACTTCAGCAAATGACATTTGTCATGTAGACACAGTTAAAGGGGTTGTCTGCTTTTTTTATATATTGATGTCCCATCATTATGGTCATCAATATCAGATTAGCGAGGGTCCGACTCACGGCACCCTCGTCGATCAGCTGTTTTAAGAGAAAGCAGCGTTCGTACGAGTGTTGCCTTCTCACTGTTTACGTCCTCGCCGCAGCAATAAGGAGGTATAATTACAACTCCTGCCGTCCCCATTCACTTTAATGGGACGGCTTCTTCCTATTTAAGTGAATACTACAGAGCTGTCTCATTGAAGTGAATAGGGACAGCAGGAGTGGTAATTATACTGCTCGCCACCGCAGTTGCTATGGTGAGCAGCTAAACAGTGAAGAGAAGGCAGCAATCGTACGAACGCTGCTTTCTCTTCAAACAGCTAATCGGTGAGGGTGCCGGCATTTGGACCTCTGTCGATCTGATATTGGGGACGTATTCTGAGGATAGATCATCAATGTAAAAAAGCGGACAACCCCTTTAATACATGGCAATTACTCATTTATTGTGATGGTCCATATTGCTTCCTTTGCAGGCTGGATATATTTTCCATCACATTATACACTGCTCGTTTCCAGGAGTTACGGCCACTACTGCAGAGCAGATACGAGGTGGACGGGATGGGAGCTGCTGTGCATGCATGCCTATGTAGGCTCCCACAGTCCCGAGAAAGGCGGCCCCTTTTCCTATAGTGTGCAAGCACTACCACCACAGATGGATTGCAGGGTGGTCGTAACCCCAGGAAACGAGCAGTGTATAATGTGATGGAAAATATATCCAGCCTGCAAAGGAGGCAATGTGGACAATCACAATACATTAGTAAGTGTCTTGTATTAAAGAGGACCTGTCACCACTCCTGACATGCCTGTTTAATAGCTTCATGCATTCCCCATGTAATAACAATTCTGGAGCATCTATTCTTATGGCTCTATGTTGTGCCATTCCTTTATTATTTCTACTAGAAGTTATGAATGGATTGCTAGCAGTCTGCAGGAAGGGTACAAAGGGGAGGTAACCAATTGGGGGGTGTGTACCTGCACAGACTGACAATGGCAGGACTGACTGGATAGAGTAAGATTGTGCAGGGACACATCTCCAACTGGTTAACATCCCCCTGTACCCGTACTACAGACTGCTGGCAATTCATTCATAACTTCTAGTAGAAATAATAAAGGAATGGCACAACATTGAGCCATAAGAATAGATGTTCCAGAATTGTTATTACATGGGCGACGAATGTAGCTATTAAAACCGTAATGTCAGGAGTGGTGAAAGGTCCTCTTTAACTTTCTCTACATGATAAATGCCATTTGCTGAAGTGAGAGAACCCCTTTAATGGCCTATTCTTACAGGGGTACTCCACTTAGATCAAGGCCAGTTTCACATAAGTGTGTGCTGTGTGGGAAAAACAGTCTCTGTGATGGCCACATTTCCCAGAAATACAGGTGACGGCTGGATTTCCAAGACTGACGGCGTCTCAGATGACCTGATCTCACTGTAATGTGCCATACGTTCAGGACCGAACACGCCTGTGTGAAACTGTCTTTCAATAGAGAATGCATGGTACCATTCCAGCTCTCAGATGATCATAGGAGACCTGTCTGGTTGCTAGAGATGCACAGCATGACAACCAAAGACTTTTCATTTGGGCTGTCAGGTAACACTTCTGTAGAAACCAGTCTTTCCCAATTTACCTATATGTGCAGTACTGCAACCAAACTGAAGACAAAGAAGGGGTGAGAAGCTGAGCTTTTCTATGTATTTTCTGAAGATATAAAGCAAGCTGCAAGGGAAAAAAACACAAATGAAAGAAGGCATTAAGTGCTGTAAGGACATACTTTTGGTTTAATATCAATGAGCCAGGTTACAGATTCCCTGTAATGTGAAGACAGAAAAGATAATTTTCCTGCCAAGGCTCCTCCCCCTCCCTTTAAATGAAGAACATCTCTGTTGTCATGTCTGTTTTAGTAAATGCCTTCTTCCACATCTCTTCTAAGCGCTATATTGTTCCATTCCTCTGCTATTCCTCCAGGAACTGTATAGATAAGGCCCCTTTGAGACGAGCGAGTTCCACGCTCCGGACTGGCAGTAGTGTGAGTATGCTGCAGCTCACATCCTGACCTCCCAGCACTAACTGGGTCGCATAGCCTTATATACCGGTAGATGTATGATGCTATGTAACCCTTAGGGCTCTTTCGCACAAGCGGATCCCTTGCGTGGAATCCGCTGCGTGAAAGAATGCCAAACCCCGCTCTGGACAGCAGAGACATGGAGCATTAACATGATTGATAATGCTCTTTGCCTCTCTGTGATCTTTTTACTACAAAATCACAGTGGCAACTTTATCTCACTGTGATTTTGTAGTAAAAAGGTCACATAGAGGCAAACAGCATTATCAATGTGACCTTTTTACTACAAAATCACAGTGAGATAAAGTTGCCACCGTGATTTTGTAGTAAAAAGATCAGAGTGGCAAAGAGCATTATCAATCATGTTAATGCTCCGTGTCTCTGCTGTCCGGAGCGGGGTTTGGCATTCTTTCACGCAGTGGATGACACACACAGCATCAGCTCGTGTGAAAGAGTCCTTAGAGTTCTGGAATGTATTGTATAACGTTGACATGATGCTGTCAGTGTTATACAATACATTCCTGAACTTAAAGGGTTATGCGACCCGGTCAGTGCTTGGAGTTCAGGACGGGAGCTGCTGCAGAGTCACACTGCAAGTCCAGAGCGTGGAACTCGCTTGTCTGAAAGGGGCCTAATTTGGCAGCTGGTTGTGTCCCTAAACACTCTGACAGTGTGAAGTCAGTGCTGAACTATCAGTGTGTATGGACACAGCTATTGACAGAGACTATAGGCAGAGATGGCATATTGCAGAGACATACCCTCAGAATGAAGAGGGCGCAGCAGGAGAGCTGCCAATCAGAACCTTTATTTCTGGTATCAGCGCCGGTCCCAGAGATCCACCAATCAGAATGTCACAGAACATAGCCATATGCTGGAGATATGCCATAACTTACAGTGATCGCTGTTTTATTAAAATATGGTTTGGTAGAGATCCTATTCATTAAATCTCAGTGCCCCTGTTCCTTCCACTTCTGTACCTATAATATAGATAAATGTGTGTCTACTAGTTCATAATGCAGTGCTGGATGTCTGCTATCACTTTCCACAACCGTGTAAGATAGGTGGGGTCTTCACAGCCAGAAACCCCAAAAATCTTGTGGACTGAATATAATAGTTTTTTGCTTGGAAATTCCCTATACATTATTCTACAGAGAATTTCTCCTCTGGAGGATCCGGCTCGTCTGTGTATTACACAGACAGTCCATTGACTTTTTTCCTCTACGCCTTCTCTGTGTACCAATAGGGATTCACTGGGGGATATCTGCTTATATTAGGGGTCTGGCCAGTGGGACCACCTGTGATCATCTAATCTCTGAGGACTCTTCAAACCATAGTACCCCTAAAATTGAATCTAAAACCTAGCGTTTTCCTTAAAGGGCTTATCTGTGAAAGGTAGGTCATCAATATCCGATCTGTGGGTTCCGACACCCGGGACACCCGACGATCAGCTGTTAGAAGTGGCTGGTGCTCCGTGGGCGCTGCAGCCTCTTCCTAGGCTATTGATATCGCCGTACATCGGTCACGGCCTAGTTGCATCTCAGTCTCGTTTAGAGAGGACCTTTCACGGGTCCAGACATTATGAAATAACTTTGTAGCAATATTAGATTATCCAGCTCACTTTTGTACGCATGTAATATAGCATTATCCCATGAAGGTCAGTGCATGGACTGGTGAGATGAGATCCCAGGCATATCCCAAGACAATAAACACGTCCAGCACTTTTCAGTTAGAAGATTTTTCTTTGGTTCCTTTATTGAATACGGTACAAAAAATTTGTTTGTGCAGCAAGAGAATCCCATGATTAAGAGGAGGTGTGCTCGAAACGCGTAGATGATCCTCTGCAGACCCACGTTAGGAGGTTGGGATTCTCTTGCTGCACAAACTAATTTTTTTGTACCGTATTCAATAAAGGAACCAAATAAAAATCTTCTAACTAAAAAGTGCTGGACGTGTTTATCGTCTTGATTGTGAAATAACTAGCAGGTTATGTAGGGCATAGTGCAGGGATGTAAGATAACTTACTAGTTTATCTGGGCGCCGCTCCATTCGCCCGCTGTGCCCCCTTAGGGCTGCACGATATGGGAATTTTGTGCGATTGTGATTAGGGCCCTAAAAATTGCGATAACGATATGCGATGCGATATTTTAAGGGAATTGTGCTAGAGGTCTATTTGCTTGGATTTTCAAGGCAAAAGCACACAAATTACTAATAATGCAGAAATGTAGTTATGCTTAACTGAAGAACTGAAATGCAGTGTTTTTCAAAATAAAACATCTTTTACTAAATTAAATAACATATTTGCATTACTGCAAAAGTACAAAATACTAAACTTGCCATTTTCTTAATAGCACTGCACAGAACAGATAAATAGAATAAGAATAGAAGAACATTTGTTCATTAAACTAACGACTTGCCTCCAGCCTCTCCTCCCTCCCCGCGCTGTAACTGATGTATCGCCGGCCACGCTGTGCAACAAAAGTCAACCATCGCTTTATAAGATGCACTGCCATTTTCCCCCCACTTTTGGGAGAAAAAAAGTTTGTCTTATAAAGGGAAAAATATGGTAATACAATTGCAGCATTTTTGGGTTGGCCAGTTGGCGATTGCGATTTATTGCGATTGCTTTGGCGATATATTGTGCAGGCCTAGCCCCCTTGTTCACTTTCCCCGCCTAACATGCTAATGAATAGCATCGGTACAGGGAGGAGGAGGCCCTGTTTCTTAATGAGCGTCTCCTTCTCCCTGGCTGTTAGCTGTCGCAGCGGAGAGTGTCACGGCCAGGGAGAAGGTGAGCTTATTTTTTCTCCCTGGCTGTGACAGAAGGAGAAGAAGACGCTCATTAAGAAACAGGGCAGCCTCCTCCTCCCTCTACCTATGCGATTCATTAGCATACCAGGAGGGAAAAGTTAACAGGAGGCACAGCGGGCAAATGGAGCACGCCCAGACAAACTAGAAAGTGATCTTACATCCCTGCGCTATGCCCTACATGCCAGTTATTTCATAATGTCTGGACCCATGAAAGGTCCTAGGGCTGAGCTGCAATACCATGTACAGCCACTATACAATATATGGCACTGTGCTTTGGAAGCTGTCAGGAGTCCGCAGCGCACAGTGGCTCCCTGAAACTGCTGCTCGGTGATAGTGCCAGGACTTGGACCTCAACCAATGTGATATTGATCACCTATCCTGAGGATAGGTTACCATTATCTTTTCCAGGATAACCGTATCACTATAGCAGAATACAGAGTGCTGGAAGTAGCAGTCTAAAACATGTGGCTAGAGGCTAAAAGAACAGCGAATGGATGCCTTGCGCCCCTGGAGCACACTCCTTGAACAGTCCACAAATATCTGTGACCTGTGAAATCCAGACAGTAAGAAACTGCTGGTTGCACATATGGTATATCCATCCATGCATGGTGACGGTCATTAATTATGATGTTACCACTTGGGATCATTGACCATCTTGGCCATGCTGCTAAGCAGTTGCTTCATAGACCGTGTTATAATGTCACTTTTGCAGATATTCTCAATAATGGTGTATCTGTATGATTATGCATCCTGTAGTGTTGGCGTGCAGTGGTCGCTGGCATATGCTTCATCTTAATACTCTAATGCACGGCCTGCTTCAGCAAGCATGTCCAGCACTGCTTCCTGCCATCAGCTGAATCCTGCTGATCTCAGCTCCTACCCCGGCTGACACAGGAAAGGTTTCCCAGCAATGTGCTGTGGACATTACATACTTGTCATTTCGCTTTCTGTGATTATATTGTCTTCTGCAACTTCCTCTTCATAAAATCAGCATCTGCTTGCATAGTTGTGCTTCAGACTAAGCCCAGATATGGTTTACTGTCATCTTTGGGATTTTTCCTCCTGCCCTCAGGACAGGTTCCCATTTCAGTGCTGATGATGAGAGCACATTTAGCTGTAAGTCCCAGTCATTGACAGTTATGCTTCATGTGAATGAAACATATTGTTTGTAACTTATAAGAATATTTTTGAATTGTAATTAGGAATATTGCAGAGTATTAGATGCAGTATATAGTTTTGTATATATACGTGTTGTAAACAGAGGCTGAAAGGGGTTGTCTAAGATTATTTTTTTTAACTAAACTTATGGGTATCTGATCGGTGGGGTCCGACACCTGTGATCAACTATTTGAGAAGGCACCTTTGCTCTAAACAGCGCCACAGCCTTCTCACAGCTTTGCCATTGAAGTGAATAGGGCTGAGCTGCGATAACAAGCATAGCTGCACTGTGTTGGCGAGCTGAGAGATGGCAGCGGCGCTACTGTGAGCACCAGTTCCTTCTCAAACAGCTGATTGGCTGGACGGGCCCTAATACAAATTCTGTATCTGCCCCCGCCTACCATTTGTAATACTACCAGTATCCTTATTTGAAATGGGCCACCAAAGGCTCAAGGGCTGGGTGTGACTAGCTACGTCTATATCCCTTAGGGTGCGACCCCATGGAAATGCTGCCGCATGTGGCCAAACCTTGCCCACCAGCGGCCATCATTTACCACAGGTGGGCGTGGCCTGGCTGCATGCAGATTTACCATAGGTTTTTACCCTTATAACACTGTTTCAGTTGTTGAGTCTACGCTAATGTGGTTGGGAATTGCATAAATAGCAATTGTTAATTATTTTAGTCTCTCTGTTCCCAAATGACCAATACTAATGGGAATTTGTCACCCCTCAAAACTGTTGAAACCACTATAGGTTATGAGGAGAATGGCACAAACATACCCAGAGTGATGGTCATGAAGACTGCATAACATAGTTGTTTTCATCCGGGCAACCCAGAGAGAAGGCAGGGACAGTTCCCAGGTATCCCTGCCTTCTAGATCGCTGTGTATACAGATCAGGAAGTGCTGTGCTTCCATAGACCTCGATCAGCCCTGCACTGAGGTTATACAAGTGCTGTATTCTGCTGTACAGTTTCTTTGGGGATGGGGGGGGGGGGGGGGTGTATTTCTTTATTTTCTTTATTTAAAAAAAGAAAGGGAAGTTAAATGTCCCCCAGAGGTCTTGTATGTAAAAAAAAAAAAAAATGTAAAAAAAATCCCCAATTATTATTTTTTAAATAGAAAAAAATACAATAGACATATTTGGTATTGCCGCGTCTGTAACGACTGGCTCTATAAATATATCACATGATCCACCCTGTCCGATAAACACCATAAAAAAATAAAATAAAAACTGTGTAAAGAAAAGCCATTTTTTTCACCTTACATCACAAAAAGTGCAACACCAAGTGATCAAAAATGAGTGTGCCCCCCAAAATAGTACCAATCAAACCGTCACCTCCTCTCGCTATAAATGAGCCCCTACATAAGAAAAATCGCAAAAAAACAAAAAAAAAAACTCGCTCTCAGAACATGGAGACATTAAAACATAATTTTTTAATGACGTTTTTCCTGCTATGACGTGGAGCTGGATTTTTCTTCTAAATAGGACAATCGGTTAAAAAACTATGACTTTGACAATGGAGACACTAAAATGTTTTGTTTTTTTTTTTGCTTCAAAACTGCTATTATTGTGTTAAAGTTAAATAAAATAAAAAAAAGTTGACATATTGGGTATCACCGCATCCATAACAACTAGCTCTATAAAAATACCACATGACCTAACCCCTCAGGTGAACACCGTAAAAAAAATACAATAAAAACAGTGCCTAAGAAGTCATTTATTGTCACCTAACTTTCCACCAAGCGATCAAAAATGCGTATGCCCCCAAAATAGTACCAATCAAACCGTCACCTCATCCTTCAAAAAATAAAACTCTAACTAAGACAATCTGTCAAAAAATAAAAAAAAAGCTATGGCTCTTGGAGACACTAATACATAATTTTTGGGGTTTAAAAAATGCTATTATTGTATAAAACTTAAATAAATAAGAAAAAGCATGCATAATAGGTATTGCGACGTCCGTAACAATCTGCTCTATAAAATAGTCACATGACCTAACACCTCAGGTGAACTCTGTAAAAATAAATAATTAAAAGCTGTGCTAAAACAACCAATTTTTTGTTCACCTTGCCCCATAAAGTGTAATAATGATTGATCAAAAAATCATATGTCCCCAAACATGGTACCAATAAAAACATCAACTCTTCCTGCAAAAAACGAGCCCCAGCATAAGATGATTGGCAGAAAAATATGGCGTTCAAAGAATTTTGAACGCCATTTTTTTTCAAACATTCTTTATTATGTAAAACTGAAACATAGTAGTCATATTTGATATAATTGCATCTGTAACAACCAGCTCTATAAAAATAGCACATGATCTGCCCTGTCAGATAATTGTTGTAAAAAATAAAAACATTGCCAAAACAGCCATTTTTTGGTTGCTTTGCCTCACAAAAAACATAATGTAGAGCAATTAAAAATCATATGTACCCCAAAATAGTACCAATAAAACTGGCACGTTATCCCCTAGTTTCCAAAATGGGGTCACATTTGGGAGTTTCTACTATAAGGGTGCATCGGGGGACTTCAAATGGGAAATGGCATCTAAAAACCAGTTCAGAAAAATCTGCCTTCCAAAAACCATACGGCGCTCCTTTTCTTGTGTGCCCTTACATCAGTTTACGACCACATGTGGGGTGTTTCTGTAAACCGCAGAATTAGGGTAATAAATAGTGAGTTTTGTTTGGCTGTTAAGGGCCCTTTCACACCTGCGTTATAGTCTTCCGGCATAGAGTTCCGTCGTCGGGGCTCTATGCCGGAAGAATACTGATCAGGATTATCCTAATGCATTCTGAATGGACAGTCCGTCCTTCAGGATGCATCAGGATGTCTTCCATTCCGGAACGGAACTTTTTTTGGCCGCAGCAAATAGCGCAGCATGCTGCGCTTTTTGCTCCGGCCAAAAATCCGGAACACTTGCCGCAAGGCCGGATCCGGAATGAATGCCCATTGAAAGGCATTGATCCGGATCCGGCCTTAAGCTAAACGTCGTTTCGGCGCATTGCCGGATGCGACGTTTAGCTTTTTCTCAATGGTTACCATGGCTGCCGGGACGCTAAAGTCCTGGCAGCCATGGTAAACTGTAGTGGGGAGCGGGGAGCAGCATACTTACCATCCGTGCGGCTCCCGGGGCGCTCCAGAGTGACGTCAGGGCGCCCCAGGCGCATGGATGACGTGATCGCATGGATCACATGATCCATGCGCATGGGGCGCTCTGACGTCATTCTGGAGCGCCCCGGGAGCCGCACGGACTGTAAGTATGCCGCTCCCCCGCTCCCCACTACTACTATGGCAACCAGGACTTTAATAGCGTCCTGGGTGCCATAGTAACACTGAAAGCATTTTGAAGACGGATCCGTCTTCAAATGCTTTCAGTACACTTGCGTTTTTCCGGATCCGGCGTGTAATTCCGGCAAGTGGAGTACACGCCGGATCCGGACAACGCAAGTGTGAAAGAGGCCTCTCGATGTGTTAAAGAAAAAATGGATTAAAATGGAAAATCTGCCAAAAAAGTTACATTTTGAAATGTCATCTACATTTTCCTTTAATGCTTGTGGAACACCTAAAGGGTTAACAAAGTTTGTAAAATCAGTTTTAAGTATCATGAGGGGTGTAGTTTGTACAATGGGGCCATTTATAGGGGGTTTCCACTATGTAAGCTGCACAAAGTGACTTCAGACCTAAACTGGTCCTTAAAAAGTGGGTTTGGGAAATTTTCTTAAAAATGTTAAGAATTCCTTCTAAAATTCTAAGCCTTCTAACGTCCTAAAAAATAAGATGACATTTACAAAATGATGCCAACATAAAGTAGACATATGGGGAATGTTAAGTAATGAATATTTTATGAGGTATAAATTTATGGGTGAATTTTGGATTATTTTATAAATAAAGGTGAAATATATAGACTCAAATTTACCACTGTCATGAAGTACAATGTGTCACGAGAAAACAATCTCAGAATGGCTTGGATAAGTAAAAGCATTCCAAAGTGACACATGTTAGATTTTCAAAATTAGGCCTGGTCAGGAAGGGGGTAAATGGCCTGGATGTGAAGTGGTAAACTTAATATTTTGGTGTTTGTTTTTTCTAAACCTTTTTTTTTTTTTTTTACTTTTTATTTATTAACTATTAGCCCCCTTAGTGGCTAGAACCTGGGATCTTTTCATCCCTTGTCCTATTCACTCTAATAGATCTCTATTAGGCCTCATGCACATGACCAATTTGCGGAACGACATGGACAGCCTCTAATATAACTGCCTATTCTTGTCCGCAAAGCGCGGACAAGAATAGGACATGTTATTTTTTTTTGTGGGGCCGCGGAACAGAGCAACGGATGCGGACAGCACATGCCCCATCGAAGTGAATGGGTCCACCTCCGAGCCGCCAAAACTGCGGCTCGGATGCCGTCTAAATCAACGGCCGTGTGCATGAGGTCTTAGGGTGAATTGTACTTGAATTGTCCCTGCTTCCCTGCGCATAGTATACACAGCAGCAGGGAGCTTGCCATGGCAGCGAGGGCTTCAGTAGCATCCTGGCTGCCATGGTAACCGATCGTAGCCCCAAGATTACACTGCTTGGGCTCTGATCGAAGCTGCCACTGCACCACCAATAAGGAGGAGGGGAGGGGACCCTGTGCCACCAACAATCATAATATTGGGGGGGTTGGGGGCGCACTGCGCCACCAATGTTTTTAGTACTGGGGGAAGGGGGGGAGGCGCACTGCGTCACCAATGAAAATAAGTAACCTTTTAATACAAATACAGGAGGTGGGTGCCGACGGCAGAATCACATAGCCAGCACCCGACCTCTATGACAGGGCGCTGCGATCAGCGGCAGTTATCTCCTCATGTTGCAATACGTTTTTCATGCAAGTCTCATTCATTTCTGTGCGAACACTGCTGCGTGAAAAGCGCAGACTGTAGAACATGCTGCGATTTTCACGTAACGCAGAGATGATGTGTGAAAAACAATGCTCATGTACTGAAAACTGGCTTGTGTGAAAGGGGCCTAATACACCTGAATTCAATACCTAAGAGATGTAAGCCTGCACAGCACAGTTTTGAGGGGTTAAAACTGACTGACTTCCTTTAAGGCTACATGCACACGAACGTTGTTGTTTCCGTGTCTGTTCTTTTTATTTATTTTTTTGCAGATAGGATGCAGACCCATTCTTTTCAATGGGTCAGCAGAAAATGCGGATAGCACACCGTGTGCTCTCCGCATCAGTATGCCCGTTCCATAGCACTGCAAAAAAAAAATGGAACATGTCCTATTCTTGTCCGTTTTAGGCAGTTACAATGGATCTGCAAAAAAAATGGATGGCATACGGATGTCATCATTTTTTTTGCGGATCCGCCATTTGCGGGCAGCAAAACACATACGGTCGTGTGCATGTAGCCCAAAGAAAAGAAACTGCAGGTATGAGGAATTCCACATATGCTTATGTTATCACAACAGTCTTTGGATGCAGTGACCCTAAGGTATGTATTAGGAAGTTGCTATTTAGGCAGTTCTCTTGTATGTAACCTGAAATGAATCATCACATCCAAAATCGCAAGCGATTAAACGCCCGGTATTGTTGCTGTCCTGGACTGTATATCACGTATAAACCAAACCAAACTCAGAACAGCATAGATAGAGAGAGATAGATATATATATATATATATATATATATATATATATATATATATATACATACACACAGGATGATCTCCACAGGTCTATTCTGTTATACTACATATAGTTTTGCAATTACAAAATCCCTAACTGTGCAGTACAATAAACAATCACCACAAAGTGGCCCGGTATAACAGAATACAATGACTACAGTGGGGCCCCGCTGCCATTTCAACAGCATCGCGGCCGGCGATGGATCAGTGTTAAATGGCTGCATTCGCCCCATAAGACTCACTGCCATTTGCCCCCACTTTTGGGGGAAAAAAGTGCGTCTTAGGCTACATGCACACGACCATTGTGTGTTTTGCGGAATGGTACGGACAGCCATTAATATAACTGCCTATTCTTGTCCGCAAAATGCAGGTACCTTTCCAGTAGATGCCTCCTTATATCACAGGCAGAATTACAATGACAAGTAACACCTCTGTTAAAATAACACTGGATCCACCATTCACAATTGGAGATATCACAGCTTATTTGCTCCCTCCTAACCTCTCAACACGATGACATAGAGCATGGGTCCCATGTAAGTCAATGGGGTCCGCTCCTGTGCATTGTGTCTGTGGCCCATATAGATGGTTTTGGCTTATTGTACTGATGCACAATACCAACCAAATACTGGCAATGTGAGTGGCCATAGGAAATCTTTCAGCTTTCTGCTCAAGTGCATGTATATTTTGCAATGGCGCAATGGAGAGAGTATTTCAGAAGCTAATTTGCAAATCTGTTGTGAAGAAGTTACTTTTGTGATGTTTCACTGTCGTGGTGTGAGAGATGGGGAAAAATGACATGTGCCGCAATTTCAGGAAACCACGCTTGTCAGGGGTGCATATATTACACCCATTCCCATTCATTCACTAAAAGTAGAAACAAATTCTGCATGTGCTGTCATTGTATACAATTTTGAGAACTCCAACCCAAAAAAATCTATTGTCTTACCTGTTAGAATAATACATAATGTGAATTGTAGTGAAAGTAATCTTTTTACTGGTGGCTCAATTTGTGATTTATCTACTTACGGTAGATCTGATCCTCAACAGTGTCATGTGACCTTCACTTTGACTCTCCAACTGTCACCGCATCTTTGGCCCCTTTAACACGAGCGAGTTTTCTGTACAGGTGCAATGTGGGAATTGAACACATAGCACTTGCACTTAATCCTGAACCATTAATTTCTATGGGTCTGTGCACATGAGTGTTTTTCACGCATCGTCTCTACGTTACGTGAAAATCGCAACATGTTCTATTTTCAGCGCAGCCTATATTCACGCAGCCCTGGTCCCATAGTAGTGAATGGGGCTTCTGTGATAAAAAGTTTATCACCGATTGTTGGTAGGCAATGTTGTTTGTACGGTAATTCTTACGTTTTTTTCATGCGTGTGAAAAACGCATCAAAACTGATTGCATCTGTGTGAAAAATGATTTTATTTGAGCCCTATTCAGAATAGAGTTGTTTTGGGTATTGAATTTTCAATACCCACTCGATGCTTTTTGTCTGGTATCGACCTCTATACCGGGATTTGCCTTTTTTTTAAACTAGGCCTCACTATTGCTCAGTCTAGTATCAGAGAACATGGAGCACGGTGCTCTCATCGCGCTCCGTGTTCCGGGGAGAAGGAAGCACTCTCTCTACCCCCCCCCCCCGCCACTGCCACCAATAAGGAGAGAGGGGTGGGCGCACTGCACCACCAATGAAAGTAAACGTTTAATACAAATCCAGGAGGCGGGTGCTGGCAGGGAGCTGCTATCAGCGGCAGTTAATTCCTCAGGTGCCGCACCCGCCTCCTGTATTAAATGTTAATTATCATTGGTGGCGCAGTGCATCCACTCCCCTCAGCCCCCCCCCCCAGTATTAAAATCATTGGTAGCGCAGTGCGCCCCAGCCCCCCAACCCCCAGTATTAAAATCATTGGTGGCAGTGGCCACAGGGTTCCCTCCCCTACTTCTCATTGGTGGTCCAGTGGCAGCTTCTGATCGGAGCCCCAGCAGTGTAATCCTGGGGCTCCGATCACTACTGAAGCCCTGGCTGCCATGGTAATCTCCCTGCTGCTCTGTGTACATATGCACAGGGCGGCAGGGACAGTGTGAGATCCTATTCACCCTAATAGAGCTCTATTAGGGTGACTAGGACAAGGGATTAAAAGATCCCAGGTTCTAGCCCCTAAGGGGGGAAATAGTTATTAAATAAAAAATAAAAAGTACACCAAATTATTAAGTATAAATCACCCCTTTCCCAATTTTATATATAAACAATAAATAAAAAAGCATATTACATATCGCCACGTCCGAAAAGTTCAAACTATTAAAATATTGAAAAAATGTCCTATGCGGTGAACACTGTAACAGAAAAAATAAAAAGTCCACGATTCGCAATTTTTTTTATAATTTTTTTTTTTTTTTTTAGTCCCCTTGTCCCACCCAAATAATTGGATCGGACTGTTCTATTATGGGCGGGACGTTCCGTAAAATGCAAAGAATCAGTGTTTGGTCTATGTTAGAGATCGACCGATTATCGGAAGTAATGATATTATCGGCCGATATTCAGCTTTATGTACATTATCGGCATCCAACTTTGCCAATATACCGATAATGCGTATAAAGCAAATACTAGTGAGCGTTTCCAAGTGCAGCCAGCGCTTATGATACTCGCCCTCCCGGACTTTTTTGATGGGGCCTGCACTGTCCTGACCCCGTAAAGCATCGGGACGTATTGCGCGCACTATGACCTGACGCTGCACCCTGTCAGGTGGCAGGGCAGCGCGGGCCGGAGGAGACTGGGGAGTGAGACGCCGGACCCGGAGATGAAGAGGAGCCACGGTGCAGGAGAGGTGAGGCATTTTTTATTTTATTCATCTGAGGTCTGATAGGGGTTAATAAAGGTCTGATCTGAGGTCTGATGGGGGTTAATAAAGTCAGTGAGGAGGGGGGATGGTGTGTAAATTGGCATTTGTAAATTATAAATTGACTACCAACTAAGGGCTTTATTAATTTATAATATACTTGTGCCAAATGGTAATTTCCACCACCTCAGTGACTACCAACTAATGTAATATATATTATGAGATATAAAATATCGGTATAAATTATCGGCTATCTGCCTGAAAGTTTACAGATTATCGGTATCTGCTCTAAAAAAATCAATATCGGTCGATCCCTAGTCCGTGTATCTGTTTTTTGCTCCACAGACGCAGCACATGAAACATGGACAAAACATGGATGCCGTCCATGTTTTTTACGCACCCATAAGCTATAATGGACAAGATGGATCCGTAAATGGACAAAAATAGGGCATGCTTCTGTGCTAAACCATGGACCATGCTAAAACACACCTGTGTGAATACACACATTAAAATGAATGGGTACGTGTGCTGTCCTTGGAGAACGCAGGCAGCACATCTCTGTGAATCACTGACGTTTAAATAAGTTCTTACGGGTTCTCAAAGAGCAGCTCTAAGCTTTCCTTTTCCTCCTCACTAGAAGAGACCAATCTGCGTCCTCAGCAGTGACGTGCAGGCACAGCACGTCGCCACTGCCACCAGTGCAGCTCATTGGCAGTAGTTATGTGTGTGTAGACTGCTCCCTACCTGGTCATATGAAAAGGGGTACCTAGTCTCGGAGAACCACTTTGATTATACAAGAACAAAGGCAAGGAGCAAAAAAAAAAAAAAAAAAAAAAAAGTTTGTGTGTTCTGCATATCATATTTCCCATAGACCTTCAGCTAACAGAAAATTTCACAAAAAATGCAAAAGTAAAGAAAAATACCACTTAAAACCTATGTGTGAAACCAGCCTAAGGGCTCTTTCACACGAGTGGATGCCATGTGTGGAATCCGCTGCGTGAAAGAATGCCAAACCCCGCTGAGGAGAGCAGAGACACGGAGCATTAACATGATTGATTATACTCAGTGCCTCTCTGTGATCTTTTTACTACAAAATCACAGTGACAACTTTATCTCACTGTAATTATGTAGTTTAAAGATCACAGAGAGGCAAAGAGCATTATCAATCATGTTAATGCTCTGTCTCTCTGCTGTCCGGAGTGGGGTTTGGCTCTCTTTCACGCAGAAGATTCCACTCACGGCATTCGCTCGCGTGAAAGAGCCCTAAGGCCTCTTTCACACGGGCGTCATTTTTTTGGCCCGGCTAAGAGCCGGGTGTGTTGCGGGAAAATGCGCGATTTTTTCTGCGCAAGTGCAAAACATTGTCATGCGTTGCACTCGCGTGAGAAAAATCGCGCATGTTTGGTACCCAAACCCGAACTTCTTCATAGAAGTTCGGGCTTGGGATTGATGTTCTGAAGATTGTATTATTTTCCCTTATAACATGGTTATAAGGGAAAATAATAGCATTCTGAATACAGAATGCATAGTAAACCAGCGCTAGAGGGGTTAAAATAAAATAAAAAATAATTTAACTCACCTTAGTCCACTTGCTCGCGAAGCCCGGCATCTCCTTGTGTCTCCACTGCTGATGAACAGGACCTGGGATGAGCTGCTCCATTAAATACCGGTTAAAGACCTTCGATGACGTCACTCCGGTCATCACATGGTACGTCACATGATCTTTTACCATGGTGATTCACCATGGTAAAAGATCATGTGATGACCGGAGTGACGTCATCGAAGGTCCTTAAGCTCTATTTAATGGAGCAGCTCATCCCAGGTCCTGTTCATCAGCAGCGGAGACACAAGGAGATGCCGGCTTCGCGAACAAGTGGACTAAGGTGAGTTAAATTATTTTTTATTTTATTTTAACCCCTCTAGCGCTGGTTTACTATGCATTCTGTATTCAGAATGCTATTATTTTCCCTTATAACCATGTTATAAGGGAAAATAATAATGATCGGGTCTCCATCCCGATGGTCTCCTAGCAACCATGCGTGCAAATCGCACGGCATCCGTACTTGCTTGCGGATGCCATCCGATTTTCACACACCCCATTCACTTCTATGGGGCCTGCGTCACGTCAAAATCGGAAAATATAGAGCATGCTGCGATTTCAACTGAACGCACAAGTGATGTGTTAAAAACATCGCTCATGTGCGCAGCCCCATAGAAATGAATGGGTCAGGATTTAGTGCGGGTGCCATACGTTCGCCGCACGGATCGCACCCGCACGGAAAACTCGCCCGTGTGAAAGGGGCCCTAAGGGTATTCTCACACAGTTTTTCCTGTGCTGAAAAAAAGACCTGATGCAGAATCTGCTTCAGGATTCCTTGATGTGGTTTCGACATGGTTTTTCCCATTTCAATGGGAACTCTGACGTGGTTCCGCATCAGGAATAGACATGTAACTTTTTTTTTTTTTTTTAACCACTTCAGCCCCGCTAGGTGAAACCCCCTTCATGACCAGAGCACTTTTTACACTTCGGCACTACACTACTTTCACCGTTTATCGCTCGGTCATGCAACTTACCATACAAATGAATTTTACCTCCTTTTCTTCTCACTAATAGAGCTTTCATTTGGTGGTATTTCATTGCTGCTGGCATTTTTACTTTTTTTGTTATTAATCAAAATGTAACGATTTTTTTGCAAAAAAATGACATTTTTCACTTTCAGCTGTAAAATTTTGCAAAAAAAACGACATCCATATATAAATTTTTCACCAAATTTATTGTTCTATATGTCTTTGATAAAAAAAAAATGTTTGGGCAAAAAAAAAAAATGGTTTGGGTAAAAGTTATAGCATTTACAAACTATGGTACAAAAATGTGAATTTCCGCTTTTTGAAGCAGCTCTGACTTTCTGAGCACCTGTCATGATTCCTGAGGTTCTACAATGCCAAAACAGTAGAAAACCCCCACAAATGACCCCATTTCGGAAAGTAGACACCCTAAGGTATTCGCTGATGGGCATAGTGAGTTCATAGAACTTTTTATTTTTTGTCACAAGTTAGCGGAAAATGATGATGATTTTATTTTTATTTTTTTCTTACAAAGTCTCATATTCCACTAACTTGCGACAAAAAATGAAAAATTCTAGGAACTCGCCATGCCCCTCACAGAATACCTTGGGGTGTCTTCTTTCCAAAATGGGGTCACTTGTGGGGTAGTTATACTGCCCTGGCAATTTAGGGGCCCAAATGTGTGAGAAGTACTTTGCAATCAAAATCTGTAAAAAATGACCGGTGAAATCCAAAAGGTGCACTTTGGAATATGTGCCCCTTTGCCCACCTTGGCAGCAAAAAAGTGTCACACATCTGGTATCGCCGTACTCAGGAGAAGTTGGGGAATGTGTTTTGGGGTGTCATTTTACATATACCCATGCTGGGTGAGAGAAATATCTTGGCAAAAGACAACTTTTCCCATTTTTTTTATACAAAGTTGGCATTTGACCAAGATATTTTTCTCACCCAGCATGGGTATATGTAAAATGACACCCCGAAACACATTCCCCAACTTCTCCTGAGTACGGCGATACCAGATGTGTGACACTTTTTTGCAGCCTAGATGCCCAAAGGGGCCCAAATTCCTTTTAGGAGGGCATTTTTAGACATTTGGATCCCAGACTTCTTCTCACGCTTTAGGGCCCCTAAAAAGCCAGGGCAGTATAAATACCCCACATGTGACCCCACTTTGGAAAGAAGACACCCCAAGGTATCCAATGAGGGGCATGGGTCAGTTGTGGGGTGTTTGTACTGCCCTGGCATTTGAGGGTCTCCGCAATCATTACATGTATGGCCAGCATTAGGAGTTTCTGCTATTCTCCTTATATTGAGCATACAGGTAATGAGATTTTTTTTTCCGTTCAGCCTCTGGGCTGAAAGAAAAAAATGAACGGCACAGATTTCTTCATTCGCATCGATCAATGTGGATGAAAAAATCTCTGCCAAAAAAAAAAAATGGAGGGGAAAGGCGTCTGCCAGGACATAGGAGCTCCGCCCTACATCCATACCCACTTAGCTCGTATGCCCTGGCAAACCAGATTTCTCCATTCACATCAATCGATGTGGATGAATAAATCATTGCCGGGATTTTTTTTTTTTTTTTTTATATATATACAGACGTGGACAAAATTGTTGGTACCCTTTGGTCAATGAAAGAAAAAGTCACAATGGTCACAGAAATAACTTTAATCTGACAAAAGTAATAATAAATTAAAATTCTATAAATGTTAACCAATGAAAGTCAGACATTGTTTTTCAACCATGCTTCAACAGAATTATGTAAAAAAATAAACTCATGAAACAGGCATGGACAAAAATGATGGTACCCCTAGAAAACACAGAACATAATGTGACCAAAGGGACATGTTAATTCAAGGTGTGTCCACTAATTAGCATCACAGGTGTCTACAACCTTGTAATCAGCCATTGGGCCTATATATATGGCTCCAGGTAATCACTGTGTTGTTTGGTGATATGGTGTGTACCACACTCGACATGGACCAGAGGAAGCAAAGGAAAGAGCTGTCTCAAGAGATCAGAAAGAAAATTATAGACAAGCATGTTAAAGGTAAAGGCTATAAGACCATCTCCAAGCAACTAGATGTTCCTGTGAGTACAGTTGCACATATTATTCATAAGTTTAAGATCCATGGGACTGTAGCCAACCTCCCTGGACGTGGCCGCAGGAGGAAAATTGATGACAAATCTAAGAGACGGATAATCCGAATGGTAACAAAAGAGCCTAGAAAGACTTCTAAAGAGATTCAAGGTGAACTTCATGCTCAAGGAACATCAGTGTCAGATCGCACCATCCGTCGTTGTTTGAGCCAAAGTGGACTACATGGGAGACGACCAAGGAGGACACCATTGTTGAAAACGAATCATAAAAAAGCAAGACTGGAATATGCCAAACTACATGTTGACAAGCCACAAAGCTTCTGGGAGAATGTCCTGTGGACAGATGAGACAAAAATCGAAGTTTTTGCCAAGGCACATCAGCTGTATGTTCACAGACGAAAAAATGAAGCATATCAAGAAAAGAACACTGTCCCTACTGTGAAACATGGAGGAGGCTCTGTTATGTTCTGGGGCTGCTTTGCTGCGTCTGGCACAGGGTGTCTTGAATCTGTGCAGGGTACAATGAAATCTCAAGACTATCAAGGAATTCTAGAGAGAAATGTACTAGCCAGTGTCAGAAAGCTTGGTCTCAGTCGCAGGTCATGGGTCTTGCAACAGGACAATGACCCAAAACACACCGCTAAAAACACCCAAGAATGGCTAAGAGGAAAAAATTGGACTATTCTAAAGTGGCCTTCTATGAGCCCTGACCTCAATCCTATTGAGCATCTTTGGAAGGAGCTGAAACATGCAGTCTGGAAAAGGCACCCTTCAAACCGGACACAACTGGAGCAGTTTGCTCATGAGGAGTGGGCCAAAATACCTGCTGAGAGGTGCAGATGTCTCATTGACAGTTACAGGAAGCGTTTGATTGCAGTGATTGCCTCAAAAGGTTGCGCAACAAAATATTAAGTTAGGGGTACCATCATTTTTGTCCATGCCTGTTTCATGAGTTTATTTTTTTACATAATTCTGTTGAAGCATGGTTGAAAAACAATGTCTGACTTTCATTGGTTAACATTTATAGAATTTTAATTTATTATTACTTTTGTCAGATTAAAGTTATTTCTGTGACCATTGTGACTTTTTCTTTCATTGACCAAAGGGTACCAACAATTTTGTCCACGTCTGTATATACAAAGTGCTTGCCAAAGCATAGGAACGCCGCCTCCTCCTCAGCTCGTATGCCTCGGCAAACGTATCTGTCACTGCAGAGGAGAAAATCCCGTCTTGCAGCGCCGCATACACCGACTTGCGTGTAATCTGACTGCAGCGCAATGCTTCTGTCAGAATGCACATCGGTGCTGCAGCTAGTCAATCGGTTGGTCCACCTGGAAGGTAAAAAAAGAAAAAAACCAGGCCGCAACGCAATAATTTTATTAACTTTGCAACAGAACATATAAACTTTAACTTTTTTAACTGAACATTAACGTGTTTGCTTACTGGTGTGTTTTTTTTTTTTTGTTTTTTTTTTACCTTTATAGAACAAACCTCTCCTTCCCCATGGGTCAATGTGCAAAGCGCAAATCGCCCAAAGATGTGGCGAAGTGCGTTATGCACTTTGTCCCATGTGAAAGGAGACGTTTGCAGCAGCAGTGAGTGAATGGGCCCTAATAGCCCTGTGTGCCTGTCCTGGTGAGATGATCCCTATGCTAATAGTGTACCTGTGAGTGGTACTTCCGGAAACACTCTCCAAAGCATAGGGCAGGGTGGTCCGGACAGTCAGGACAGAAATAGCGGGTGTCACGCCTTATTCCACTCCTGCTACAGACACGACATCTTTTTCGGGGTGACTGTTGGGTTGAGGTACCAGGAACGACATTGGGGAAATGTCGCTCGTGTAGACGGCTAACTACACTGGTGGTTGGGGCCACGGAACCTCCTGGATACAGGAGGTTCTCGATGATCTCTTCCTGAAATTTGAGGAAGGATCCAGTTCTCCCAGCCTTACTGTAGAGAACAAAACTATTGTACAGAGCCAATTGAATTAAATATACAGACACCTTCTTATACCAGCGTCTGGTGCGTCGGGAAACTAAATACGGAGACAACATCTGGTCATTGAAGTCGACCCCTCCCATGTGGAGGTTATAGTCGTGGACTGAGAGGGGCTTTTCAATGACACGGGTTGCTCGCTCAATTTGTATTGTCGTGTCTGCGTGAATGGAGGAGAGCATGTAAACGTCACGCTTGTCTCTCCATTTCACCGCGAGCAGTTCTTCGTTACACAGTGCGGCCCTCTGCCCCCTTGCAAGACGGGTGGTAACGAGCCGTTGGGGGAAGCCCGCGCGACTAGTTGAGCCGTCTCAACCCGAACTCCAGACTGGGCAGTGAAAGGGAAAACTACAGGTGCGGCTGAAGTTGGGGACTGCCAATCAGGGTTTGCCAGCACCTCTGGGATTCTAGGGGCTCTACGGGCACGTCTTTGCGGTGGCTGCGACGGGGTCACTACTGCACGTGCCACCGTACCAGCTTCAACTGCCCTTCTGGTGCTCGCTACTTCACCAGGTTGTACGGCAGTGCTGGTACTAGGTCCAGGGAGGGCTGGGCTGCTGGTGTATGCCTCACCACGTAATCCGACAGCACCAGCCCCACTCTGCTGCTCTTGAAGCGGATCCTGCGCAACCTGCGGTCTAGCGACACGGGGCCGGGTACGCCTGGTGGTATCAGGGACCTCAGCCTCCTCGTCCGAACTTTGGGTCAGAGAGCCACTGCTTTCTACAGGTTCGTATTCTGACCCGCTGGATTCATCAGATGAGGGTTCCCACTCCTCATCCGACTGGGTCAGAAGCCTGTAGGCCTCTTCAGAAGAATACCCCCTGTTAGACATGTGGGCAACTAAATTTAGGGGTATTCCCTGAGACTACCCAAGAAAAAAAAAACAAGCCTGTCTTACAAAGGGGAGGCTAGCGAAGTACCGGAGGCCGCTGCGGTTGATAAAAAATATCAAAACTGATTTTTTTATCGCCGCAGTGCGTGTAAAGTGAATGTGCAGTGATCAAAAAAAAATTTTTTTTTTTTGTCACTGCGGTGGGGCGGGTGTGGGCAAACGCACGTGTGGGCGACCGATCAGGCCTGATCGGGCAAACACTGCGTTTTGGGTGGAGGGCGAACTAAAGTGACACTAGTACTATTATAGATCTGACCGTGATCAGTTTTGATCACTTCCAGATACTATAAAAGTACAAATGCTGATTAGCGATACGCTAATCAGCGAATAACGGACTGCGGTGCGGTGGGCTGGGCGCTAACTGATCGCTAACTACCTAACCAAGGGACCTAAACTATACCTAAAACCTAACGGTCAATAACAGTGAAAAAAAAAAGTGACAGTTTGCACTGATCACTTTTTTCTTTTCACTTGTGATTGACAGGGGTGATCAAAGGGGTGATCAAAGGGTTAATTGGGGTTCAGGGGGGTGATCAGGGGCTATAGTGTAGTGTTTGGTGTACTCACTGTGAAGCCTGCTCCTCTGCTGGATCCAACCGACGAAAAGAACCAGCAGAGGAGCAGGCAGCCATATAACAGATCATATTTACAAATATGATCTGCTATCTGGCACTTTGATTGGATTTTTTAAAAATCAGCAACCTGCCAGCCACGATCATTGGCTGGCAGGTTGCTGACGAAATACTCTTGTGCGAAATGCCGGCGCGAACTGCGCATGCGCGCGCGCATATTCGCGTCATCTAGCGTCTCGCGAGATGACGCGTATATGCGTGACTGTGCGCAGCGCTGCCACCTCCGGACCGCACATCTGCGTTAGGCGGTCCGGAGGTGGTTAAACCGCAAGCGGAAAAAAGAGCGCTGTATGAATTAACATGTGGTTTACCTATTTAATTTAATGGAGATGAATTGCAAGCTTTCGGTTGCCAAATCTGCGCCAAAATTTACATCGAAAGAACTCAATGTAAACATACCCTCTTGAGTCACTACCTACAGTCAGCTCCATAAATATTGGGACATCGACGTAATAAAAAAATTTTGGGCTCTGTACACCACCACAATAGATTTGAAATGAAATGAACAATATGTGCTTTAACTGCAGACTGTCAGCTTTAGGCCTCATGCACAAGACCGTTGTGTGCATCCGTGGCTGTTGTTCCGTTTTCCGTGATTTTCTGCGGACCCATTGACTTTCAAGGGGTCCGTTGAAAACTCGGAAAATGCACCGTTGTTCATCTGCGCCCATGATCCGTGTTTCCTGTCCGTCAAAAAAATAAGACCTGTCCTATTTTTTGGACGGACAACGGTTCACGGACCCATTCAAGTCAATGGGTCCGTGAAAAAACACGGATGCACACAAGATTGGCATCCGTGTCCGTGATCCGTGGCCGTTGGCAACTTTCACACAGACGGATCGCAGATCCGTCTGCATAAAGGCTTTTTCAGATATGAGTTTTCACTTTGTGAAAACTCATATCCGACAGTATATTCTAACACAGAGGCGTTCCCATAGTGACATCCCAGTTAAAATCACATTCCCCCATCATTGGTGGCAGTGGAGAGTTCCTTTCAGAGTCCCAGTTTAATCGCTGGGGCTCCGATCGGTAACCATGGCAACCAGGACGCTACTGCAGTCCTGGTTGCCATGGTTACTTAGCAATTTTTAGAAGCATTATACTTACCTGCGAGCTGCGATGTCTGTGACCGGCCGGCGCTCCTCCTACTGGTAAGTGACAGGTCCTTTCACTTACCAGTAGGAGGAGCGCCCGGCCGGTCACGGTTAACAAGGAGGGGGGGGGGGGAATGTGAGGCCGCACTAGCCACCAATGATGGGGGATTCGGAACGTGATTTTAACTGGGGGGTGGGAGAGGTGAGGCCGCACTGGCCACTAATGATGGTGGATTCGGAACGTGATTTTTATTAGGGGGGGTGAGAAGGGAGGCCGCGCTGGCCACCAATGAATGTAATACAGGGGAGGGAGGGGGGGTCTGCCTGGCAGCACCTGATCTTTTACAGGGGGCTATGATACGCACAATTAACCCTTTAGGTGTGGCAACTGAGGGGTTAATTGTGCTGATCACAGACCCCTGTAAGAGATCGGGTGCTGCCAGGCAGCAGGGGGCAGTCATGTACACAGTTCATAGGATATTCTAACTTGAAGCGTCCCCATCACTATGGGAACGCCTCTGTGTTAGAATATACTGTCGGATATGAGTTTCACGATCTAACTCAAATCCATGGTGATGGGGACGCTTCAAGTTAAAATATACCATCGGATTGGAGAAAACACAGATCCTATGGTATATTAACTCCTGACTTTACATTGAAAGTCAATGGGGGACGGATCCGTTTGCAATTGCACCATATTGTGTCAACGTTAAACGGATCCGTCCACCTTGACTAGCATTGTAAGTCAGGACGGATCCGTTTGGAACCCCGTTTTGCGGACCGTGAAAAAATACTATCATGTGCATGAGGCCTTAATTTGAGGGTATTTACATCCAAATCAGGTGAACGGTGTAGGAATTACAAAATTTTGCATATCTGCCTCCCACTTTTTAAGGAACCTAAAGTAATGGAACGAGTGGCTTCTCAGCTGCTACATGGCCAGGTGTGTGTTTTCCCTCATTATCCCAATTACAATGAGCAGATAAAAGGTCCAGAGTTCATTTCAAGTGTGCTATTTGCATTTGGAATCTGTTGCTGTCAACTCTCAAGATGAGATCCAAAGAGCTGTCACCATCAGTGAAGCAAGCCATCATTAGGCTGAAAAAAAACAAAACAAACCCATCAGAGAGACAGCAAAAACATTAGGCGTGGCCAAAACAATTGGAACGTTCTTAAAAAGAAGGAACGCACCGGTGAGCTCAGCAACACCAAAAGACCCGGAAGACCACGGAAAATAACTGTGGTGGATGACCGAAGAATTCTTTCCCTGGTGAAGAAAACATCCTTCACAACATTTGGCCAGATCAAGAACACTCTCCAGGAGGTAGGTGTATGTGTGAGAAAGTCAACAATCAAGAGAAGACTTCACCAGAGTGAATACAGAGGGTTCACCGCAAGATGTAAACCATTGGTGAGCCTCAAAAAGGCCAGATTAGAGTTTGCCAAACGACATCTAAAAAAGCCATCACAGTTCTGGAACAACATCCTATGGACAGATGAGACCAAGATCAACTTGTACCAGAGTGATGAGAAGAGAAGAGTATGGAGAAGGAAAGGAACTGCTCATGATCCTAAGCATACCACCTCATCAGTGAAGCATGGTGGTGGTAGTGTCATGGGGTGGGCATGTATGACTGCCTTTGGAACTGGTTCTCTTGTATTTATTGATGATGTGACTGCTGACAAAAGTAGCAGGATGAATTCTGAAGTGTTTCGGGCAATATTATCTGCTCATATTCAACCAAATGCTTCAGAATTCATTGGACGGCGCTTCACAGTGCAGATGGACAATGACCCAAAGCATACTGAAAAAGCAACCAAAGAGTTTTTCAAGGGAAAGAAGTGGAATGTTATGCAATGGCCAAGTCAATCACCTGACCTGAATCCGATTGAGCATGCATTTCACTTGCTGAAGACAAAACCGAAGGAAAAATGCCCCAAGAACAAGCAGGAACTGAAGACAGTTGCAGTAGAGGCCTGGCAGAATATCACCAGGGATGAAACACAGCGTTTAGTGATGTCTATGCGTTCCAGACTTCAGGCTGTAATTGACTGCAAAGGATTTGCGACCAAGTATTATAAAGTGAAAGTTTGATTTATGATTATTATTCTGTCCCATTACTTTTGGTCCCTTAACAAGTAGGAGGCACATATGCAAACTGTTGTAATTCCTACACCGTTCACCTGATTTGGATGTAAATACCCTCAAATTAAAGCCGACAGTCTGCAGTTAAAGCACATCTTGTTCGTTTCATTTTAAATCCATTGTGGTGGTGTATAGAGCCAAAAATGTTAGAATTGTGTCAGTGTCCCAATATTTATGGACCTCCTGACTGTATAAGTGTGCAGAAATGAGGTAGTAATTGAGTAGCATATCTCTGGATAATTGCTGGAATATCAATGCTTGGTGTTTGCTCATTTACAGCTCGGCTGCACTTTTCATATACCACTTCTAAGTGACTTGTGATTTAGTAAGAATTTAAGGATACTTTCACATCTGCGCCATGGATTCCAGCAGGCTCTTCCAGCAGAGAACAGCCTTAAAGAATTCTCTGAATCGGGCACTGCCGATTGCCCGCTAGCTCTATTAAGTAATGGGGTCCAGTGGAGATCTGGCCTCATTCAGGAAAAAATGTGGAAAATCGGCAACACACAAACCGCTTCACGCTACAGTTTGTGTCTGGCCGATTCCCCGCATTCTTGCGGCTAAAGCTTAGAAAACATTATTTTATCCCATGCCGGCGCGCTTTTCTAGTCATGCTTGAAGTCAAGGGGGCAGCGGCCTCCTTGCTTCAAGTCAAGATAACCACGCCACCTTCCCTGCCCCTTCGCTGTGACTGGCAGCCGGCAGTTCGGCTGGCTTTGCCGAACTCTCTGCTAGTTACAGCGAAGGGGGCGTGGTTATCTTTACTTGAAGCAAGGAGGCCGCTGCCCCCTTGACTTTAAGCATGACTAGAGAAGCACGCCGGCAGGGGATAAAAGAACATTTTCTGAGCTTTAGCCACATCGGCCTTCAGGATAAAATTATCATCGGAAACATGCAGCTGGCTACTGTCAGGTACTGCTGGCGTCTTGGAATGGTTTTTGGAGGTGACAGGTTCCCTTTAAATGTTCTGTTAAACCAGTGATTCCCAACCTTATTTCTGCAGGGGAACCTCTGAAAAAGTTTCCACTCTTGGGGACTCACCAATGCCATTGCCTAAAAGAAGCTTGGTTTATCCGTTATTTTAGATGGCAAAAGAATTTCCTGAATGGAAAACTTTTTTCCATCTAAAATAACAGATCTCAGACGGAAATACCTAAAACAGATGCCAAATGTGCATAATGGATGCTCCGTTTGTTTTCCTTATTTTTCTATTCTTTTGATGGATCAGAAGAACGGAAAAATAAACGGTTATGTGAACCTGGCCTCAGGGCTACTTTCTTGGTAGACACTGTATTAAGAAACAATATAGTGTATTGTCCAGATCAGTTAAAAGGGTGCACCGCATTGCAGCCGAGAAAACCAACGCTGGATCCGCTAGGTAAATACTTCTCAATTCTTTATTTTAGGCTGTCCCTCAGTGTTGCCTGGTTTCCTGCTAAAACCAGACACTCACTTTAAATGATCCTCAATTATATGAGTTCTATGCATTATCAGCAAAAGTAGGAGAAATGTCATCTCAAGTCTTTTTTGTGTTAGACCCCAGTGGGGTTATATGCCGTAATAACAATACACATAGGCAAGAGTAGGATTATTTCCGGAGTGAGAAATTATGTTTTCCTTTTTAATATATATACCCTTTAAAAACCTGGAAAAACATGACATTCATACTTCACGAACATGAGCACTAAACCAATTTTAGACAAACAGTGTAATGGAATCACATTGTCTGGACTTTTTTATATATGTTTTGAAAAAATAATTATAAGGGAAAGATGAGTGATACCTAGAGGGGTGTCTGCTGTTACTATTTGTGGAAAGGAAGGGGGTGCTAGTGTAACCACAGGCAGAAGGAGGTGTCTGCTGTTAGTATTTGTGGAAAGGAAGGGGGCACTAGTGTAACCACAGGGAGAATGTTCTGCTGTTACTATTTGTGGAAAGGAAGGGGGCACTAGTGTAACCACAGGGAGAAGGAGGTGTCTGCTGTTACTATTGGTGGAAAGGAAGGGAGTGCTAGTATAACCACAGGGATAAGGAGGTGTCTGCTGTTACTATTTGTGGAAAGAAAGAGGGTGCTAGTGTAACCCCAGGGAGAATTTGTTGTCTGCCTTTATTTGTGGAAAGGAAGGGGGCGCTAGTGTAACCACAGGGAGAAAAAGGGGTCTGCTGTTACTATTGGTGGAAAGGAAGGGGTCGCTAGTGTAACCACAGGGAGAAGGAGGTGTCTGCTGGTACTATTGGTGTAAAGGAAGGGGGCGCTGGTGTAACCACAGGACGAAGGAGGTGTCTGCTGTTACTATTGGTGGAAAGGAAGGGGGGCACTAGTGTAACCACAGGGCGAAGGAGGTGTCTGCTGGTACTATTGGTGTAAAGGAAGGGGGCGCTGGTGTAACCACAGGGCGAAGGAGGTGTCTGCTGTTACTATTGGTGGAAAGGAAGGGGGGCACTAGTGTAACCACAGGGCGAAGGAGGTGTCTGCTGTTGACCGCTAGTGAATGGCAAAGTGTCCCTGCTGAAACTACTAGTGTTAGGGTACTTTCACACTAGCGTCTTTCTTTTCCGGCATAGAGTTCCGTCACAGGGGCTCTATACCAGAAAATAACTGATCAGGCATATTCCCATGCATTCTGAATGGAGAGTAATCCGTTCAGTTTGCATCAGGATGTCTTCAGTTCAGTTGTTTTGACTGATCATGCAAAAGAAAAAAACTGAAGACATGCCTGTATGCCGGGTCCGGCATTTTTTCCCATAGGAATGTATTAGTGCCTTCAAAATGCCGGATCCGTCCTTACGGCCTGCACATGCGCAGACCGGTAAAAATGTGAAAAAAGATACAAGACGGATCCGTCTGTCCGCATGACAAGCGGAGAGACAGATCCGTCCTTGCAATGCATTTGTGAGACGGATCCGCATCCGGATCCGTCTCACAAATGCTTTCAGTTAGCGGCAGATCGGCGGATCCGGCCGGATCACACTGCCGCAAGTATGAAAATAGCCTTAGGTGCTGTATTGCTGTTACTGCTGGTGTGTGTGTGTGTGTGGGGGGGGGGGGGGGGAAGGGGGTTACACTGCAGTTATTTGGCCTTTGTGATTATGTTCTTGATGCAGGTTTTTAAATCAGTATTCTGATCCAACATGTCACAGATTGGCCATGTCTTTCCCCTTATTTGTTGTGATTTGAGGAAACCCCGCCTGAGAGCGACTGCAGGTTTGTCAGTAAGTGTCGATTGAGCCATATGTAATGCATTCATTTGCACCAAGTTGTTTTTTTTTTTTTTGTAGTGGCATTTTTTTTTAACAGTTTTTTGTATTTTTGCTCCCATGGCAGTTTTTTTAAATTGCAGAATGTTCTGGGTCTGGAAAAAAGCGCAGTAAAAAATCTTGCGTAACTAAACAAAAGCACGCAAAAAAACATTGAAGAAAACGCTGGAATTTTATGGTGTTTTTTTTATCTCCCTATGCTAGTTTTCTGATGAAAAAAGTTACAAACTACGTGTTTGCGACTTATTAAATGCATTTGCGACAATATTTAGTTGCAAGTGGCATTTGTACGCCGCCCTCTCTACTTTTGAAAAGATAGATGTAGATTTCAGGGACTGCCGGAGGATGCGCCTAATATATGGCAAAGCCTGTGCGTTGTCATACATTGGACACCTCTTTCGGCAACGCAGGGGATATCAAAACGCAGAAAACTCTGTTCTTGTTAAACTCCCCCATATTGTTGCAGCACCTGAACTGTTTCTTAAATCATCCCTATTTTGTCTGTGATGCGTGTTTCCCAAAAGCGCTGGGAACGCTTTCCAGTGTACCATTTAGGCGAGAAAGTGCCCATAGACATCACCAAGCGTACATGTATGTTATTGGAGCTGATGGCGCTGGGTGGAACAGTGGTATCACTCAGTGCTATGTGATGTCCTTGGGCATCTGTTATCTCATAATGGCTCAGGATGGTGTAGACGTATGATGAGAAATCATTTAGTGGTGATGTCATCCTGAGAATTTTCTATTGTAGTGCCGTCTTGCCTGATCTTACTTATCAGAGCAGCTTTTGAACATGAATCAGAGGAAAAATCTTTTTATCCTCTTTAGTAAATGGCTCTGAATTGTAATTTGCTTCTAAAAATAATCAATTTTAATTGAATCTCATTTGCAGATGCAGTCGGTCCAATTACTGTGCCTGTGTAAGACAGTTCTTTCTTATACCACAGCTCCAGGAAATATCAGTGGAAAAAAACAGAGGTTGCCATTGCAGTTATTTAGTAGTCATACAGACACCCTACTGAGTAATTTTTTATAGCTTTAAATATTTCCAGAATATTTCCAAAATCCTCTTAGATACAAAAGACGGCCATTGTGTGATTGCAGAGGACCCAGCATCACTCCAATAGAAGAGATTGAGGCCCTTTGTCAAACACCGATGAAGGCTGTGTTCATGTCCTCAATGGCATACAACAACCATCATCATGTTAATGGCAGGACTGTGGTGTGCTGTCAGTAGGGCTTTGAATTCTACTCACTGCCTATCAAGGGAGAGCAGCGGTCCTCACTTGGTACATATACACAGTTTACTATTCAAGAACTTCTCACCTTTTCAATAAAATCAGACCAAACAACCTTTATATGACTACTATAGTTCTGTGATGTGCCGTATCTCTTTACACAACGGACTAGTCTTCGTTAGGGTGCCTTTACACGTGGCGGAATTTTCCACAACAGAATCTTCAGGTTTGGATTTTACTAAGTTGTGGTTTATGCTGCAGATTTTGTTGCAAATTTTTTCTGAAAAGGAACAGGTTAGGTGTTTTCTTTGTGAATTATGTTGCGGATTTCAGTGTGGATTACATCTTCTGCCCTAAGGGTACTTTCACACTTGCTTTAAACCTTTCCGGTATTAAGTTCTGTCCTAGGGGCTCAATACTGATCAGTTTTGTCTTAATCTATTCTGAATGGAGAGCAATCCGTTCAGGATGTCTTCAGTTCAGTCACTGAACAGAGAAAATACTGCAGCAATTCCAGCACACTTGCCAGAATGCATTATTTTCCATGGAAATGCATTAATGCCAGATCCGGCCCCAAGTAGTCCAGAAAAACGGATCCGGTTTAAAAAATTTGAAAGGGATAAATATCAGTTTTTCCGGATGACAACCGGAGAGATGGATCCGGTATTGCAATGCATTTTTTAGATAAAACTGCATCGGGATCCGTCTACAAATGGTATCCGTTTGCATACAGATTGCAGGCGACGGAACTGCCTGCCAGAATCCAACAACGCAAGTGTGAAAGTACTCTGTGACATCACGTCTGATCAGTGACTAATCTACTGCATATACTGTGTGACTGCACTGCCCTTACTCTGTGACATCACGTCTGATCAGTGACTAATCTACTGCATATACTGTGTGACTGCACTGCCCTTACTCTGTGACATCATGTCTGATCAGTGACTAATCTGTCGGATATACTGTGAGACTGCACTGCCCTTACTCTGTGACATCACGTCTGATCAGTGACTAATCTACTGCATATACTGTGTGACTGCACTGCCCTTACTCTGTGACATCACGTCTGATCAGTGACTAATCTACTGCATATACTGTGTGACTGCACTGCCCTTACTCTGTGACATCATGTCTGATCAGTGACTAATCTGTCGGATATACTGTGAGACTGCACTGCCCTTACTCTGTGACATCACGTCTGATCAGTGACTAATCTACTGCATATACTGTGTGACTGCACTGCCCTTACTCTGTGACATCACGTCTGATCAGTGACTAATCTACTGCATATACTGTGTGACTGCACTGCCCTTACTCTGTGACATCATGTCTGATCAGTGACTAATCTGTCGGATATACTGTGTGACTGCACTGCCCTTACACTGTGACATCACATCTGATCAGTGACTAATCTACTGCATATACTGTGTGACTGCACTGCCCTTACTCTGTGACATCATGTCTGATCAGTGACTAATCTGTCGGATATACTGTGAGACTGCACTGCCCTTACTCTGTGACATCATGTCTGATCAGTGACTAATCTGTCGGATATACTGTGAGACTGCACTGCCCTTACTCTGTGACATCATGTCTGATCAGTGACTAATCTGTCGGATATACTGTGAGACTGCACTGCCCTTACTCTGTGACATCATGTCTGATCAGTGACTAATCTGTCGGATATACTGTGAGACTGCACTGCCCTTACTCTGTGACATCATGTCTGATCAGTGACTAATCTGTCGGATATACTGTGAGACTGCACTGCCCTTACTCTGTGACATCATGTCTGATCAGTGACTAATCTGTCGGATATACTGTGAGACTGCACTGCCCTTACTCTGTGACATCATGTCTGATCAGTGACTAATCTGTCGGATATACTGTGTGACTGCACTGCCCTTACTCTGTGACATCATGTCTGATCAGTGACTAATCTGTCGGATATACTCTGTGACTGCACTGCCCTTACTCTGTGACATTACGTCTGATCAGTTCTGTTCGGATCGGATCTGTTATAGATCAGCAAAAATGCTTCCGTTACTGATAATACAACCGTCTGCATCCGTTCTGAATGGATCCGTTTGTATTATCTCTAAAATAGCCAAGATAGATCCGTCTCTAAAACCATTGTAAGTCATTGGGGACGGATCCATTACATTGTGTGTCATGACGGATCCGTCTTGCTCCGCATCACATTGCTTGCAGCGTTAATCTGTCTGCGACGCGGGGGCAACCAAACAGAATGGAATGCATTCTGGAGCGCTCCGTTTCGTTCAGTTTTGTCCCCATTTGACAATGAATTGTGACAAAACTGAAGCGTTTTCCCCTGCTATTGAGATCCTAATACGGATCTCCGTAACGGAAAGGGAAAGCTCAGATTTGAAAGTAGCCTTACTTTGTGACATTACAGTCCGATCAATGACTAATCTGCCGGATATACTTTGTGATATCCCTGTCATTACTCTGTGACATTGCATGTCTGATCAGTGACTAATCTGCTGGGTATACTGTGTAACTGCACTGCCCTCATCCAGTGACATCACAGTCCAATCAATAACTAATCGGCTGGATATAGTGAGAGCATTTTACTCTTTGACATCACAGTCTATGATTAACTTTCTGTATATACTGCACTGCCCTTACTGTGTGACATCACTGCCTGATCAGTGACTATTCTGCTTGTTATACTGTGTGACATCACTGCCTGATCAGTGACTATTCTGCTTGTTATACTGTGTGACAGCACTGCCCTCCGAGGGAATCTGTCACCCTGGTTTGGGACTATTATCTACAGTAGTACATGAGTAGTACTGCAGATAAGGAGTCTAGATCACAATTTTTTATTTTCCTACTGCCTCTGATTCACCTGCTGTCAACACTCAAAGCTGCTCTGAAATACACAGTCGGGACTGCTGTGCTGTTCTAACATAATGGAGGTGACTCGTGCGCATCCATGACAGTCCTGACAATGTATTTTAGTGCAGCTTTTTGGGCTCACAGCAGGGGAACGGAAGCAGTAGGAAAATAAAAAATAGTGATCTGGACTCCATAACTGCAGTGCTACTCATGTATTACTGTAGATAATGGTCCAAAATCTGGGTGACAGATTCCCTTTTAAGTGTGACATCACAGCCTGATCAGTGAGATTGATGGAAGTATTATTTGACAGCTTTGTACTCACTCTGTGACATCACAGTCAAATCTGTTAGGCTACTTTCACACTAGCGTTTTTGCTGGATCCGGCAAGATTCGGCAAAAAACGCTTCCGTTACTGATAATACAACCATCTGCATCCGTTATGAATAGATCCGGTTGTACTATCTTCAACATAGCCAAGACGGATCCGTCATGAACTCCATTAAAAGTAAATAGGGGATGATCTGTTTTCTATGGTGGCAGATTGTGTCAGAGATAACGGATCTGTCCCCATTGACTTGCATTGGGGGGTCATGCCGGATCCGTATTGCTCCACATCCCAGGACGGAAAGCAAACTACAACATGTTGCGGTTTGCTCTCTGGTATGGGAACGCACCTAAACGGAACGGAATACATTTTGGAGCATTCCATTCTGTTCAGTTCAGTTTTGTCCCCATTGACCTGAATGGGGACAAAAGACGGATCCGTCATGAACTCCATTAAAAGTAAATGGGGGATGATCTGTTTTCTATGGTGGCAGATTGTGTCAGAGATAACAGATCTGTCCCCATTGACTTGCATTGGGGGTCATGCTGGATCCGTATTGCTCCACATCCCAGGACGGAAAGCAAACTACAACATGTTGCGGTTTGCTCTCCGGTATAAGAACGCACCTAAACGGAACGGAATACATTTTGGAGCATTTCATTCTGTTCAGTTCAGTTTTGTCCCCATTGACCTAAATGGGGACAAAACTGAAGCATTTTTTTTTTTTTCCGGTATGGAGTCCCTATGACTGATCTCAATACCGGAAAACTAAAACGCTAGTATAAAAGTAGACTTGGATATACTGTGTGACAATATTAAATTCATACTGTAAGATCATTCAATGAAAGCCTTGCCTTACTGGATACCTAGTTAGACAGCATTACACTTATGCTTTGATGTCACAATCTTGCATATTTAAAGGGAACCTGTCACCAGGATTTTGGTTATAGAGCTGAGGACATGGGTTGCTATATGGCCACTAGCATATCTGCAATACCCAGTCCCCATAGCTCTGTGTGCTTTTATTGTGTAAAAAGAACGATTTGATACATATGCAAATTAACATAAAAGAGTCATATCTTACTCGTGTGACCAGAGAAGAGTCATATTTTCAAGCTCTGACTCATCTCAGGTTAATTTGCATATGTATCAAATAGTTTTTATACACAATAAAAGCACACAGAGCTATGGGGACGGTATTGCGGATGTGCTAGCGGCCATCTAGCAACCCATGTCCTCAGCTTTATACACAGGTTCCCTTTAATGTATGCCATTGTAGTTTGTTCTATTATAATCTGGGTACAGCTAATGTTGCACAGGAGTTGAGAAAGTTCTTTCATAGTCACAGTCATAATGTGAGGAAATAAAATGTGCCAGAACTTATAGTCAATATGCTTTTCTGTGGGAGGTCACACCCCTCCAGCTAGATTCCTCCCTATTACTGTGAAACGGTGTCAGTTTAAAAAAAAAAAATTGAATGTCACAAAACTGGCAAAATATATATATATATATATATATGTGTATATATATTATTATTATTTTTTTTATTTTATTTTTTGTAAACCCTTTTGTACATGATGGCTGTGCCTGGTATTGCATGTTTACGCCTTCATGGGCGGCATTGGCAGAGCTGTGTGATCGAGCATTACAGGGACTGCTATTCTTCTAGAGTCTTGTAGGGCACATTTTGCTAAATAATACACGCATGTGTAAGTCACTTCAGAAGTATGTAAGGTTGCCTTCAGGCGTTCAATATTTCTGTCTAGGTGCTTTCTGATTTTACAACGGACAGCCCCCCGGCCTAATTAAATTAAATAGGTCAATACAGAGAAGGTTACAACGGGAAATCCTCTACATCTAGAGGAAAGAAGGTTTCTACACAAACTTAGAAGGGGATTCTTTACTGTAAGGCCTCATGCACACGACCGTTGTTCTGGTCCACATCCGAGCCACAGTTTTTGCGGCTCGGGTGCAGACCAATTCACTTCAATGGGGCCGCAAAAGATGTCCTATTCTTGTCCGTTTTGCAGAAAAGAATAGGCATTTCTACAATGGGCCGCCTGTTTCGTTCCACAAATTGCGGAAGGCACACGGGCGGCTTCCGTGTTTTGCGGATCCGCAATTTGCAGACTGGAAAAAAAACTGAACGGTCGTGTGCATGAGGCCTAAGAGCAATGGGACTGTGAACTGTGCCAGAGGAGGTGGTGTGGTCAAGAGCAGCCTGAATGCATTTCTGGAGTATTATAATAAAGGTTATAATTACTAGTATTTTTGAGAAGGGTCGGTGATCTGGGGATTTGTTCTGATTGCTGAATTGAAATCTAGAGGAAAATTGTCTTCTATCTCATGGGGTTTCATTTTTGCCTTCCTCTGGATCATCTTGAAGGATAACAGATTGAATTGGATGGATGTACTGTGTCTTTTTTCAGCCTTACAAATTGTTTTACTATGTTACTGTCTGTAGATGGTGGTCTGGTATGTGTAAACAGGGGTAGAGGCTAGTCTGACATTTGTTATTTTGATCAGGGCCGTCTTTACCAAGGGGCAAAAGGGGCAGCTGTCCCGGGCCCCGGTTGCTCCTGGGGGGCCCAAGGCAGCTGCCTCTTGAGCCCTGCTAGCTACTGCCCCGGGTGTCAAGCTGTCTGTGTACTTTAACGTTGTGATCTAGGACCTTAATGACATCATCACCATGTGACCAGTAACCTAGCAATTACTGGTCACATGGCTATGAGGTCATCACAGGTCCTATCAGGAGTGTTGCAGAAGTTAACTGTGGAGCTTTTTTGTGTGAAGATTACATCAGAAAAAGGTGACAGGGGCTGTTATGTTAATATACTGTAAACTACTGTATAGTGGGGTTCTGTATACTGTGGGGGCTGTATATTATGTGGGACTGTATACTGTGTGGGGGCTGTATACTGTGTGGTGGGCTGTATACTGTGTGGTGGGCTGTATACTGTGTGGGGGCCTGTATACTGTGTGGTGGGCTGTATACTGTGTGGGGGCCTGTCTACTGTGTGGGGGCCTGTCTACTGTGTGGGGGCCTGTCTACTGTGTGGGGGCCTGTCTACTGTGTGGGGGCCTGTATACTGTGTGGGGGGCTGTATACTGTGTGGGGGGGCTATATACTGTGTGGTGGGCTGTATACTGTGTGGTGGGCTGTATACTGTGTGGGGGCCTGTATACTGTGGGGGGCCTTATACTGTGTGGTGGGCTGTATACTGTGTGGTGGGCTGTATACTGTGTGGGGGCCTTATACTGTGTGGTGGGCTATATACTGTGTGGGGGGGCTATATACTGTGTGTGGGGGGCTATATACTGTGTGGGGGGGGCTATATACTGTGTGGGGGGGGGCTATATACTGTGTGGGGGGGCTATATACTGTGTGGGGGGCTGTATACTGTGGGGGGTCCTGTATAGTGTGGGGGTCCTGTATAGTGTGGGGGGCCTGTATAGTGTGGAGTGCTATACTGCTGTACTGTATACTGTGGGGGTCTGTATACTGTGGGTGCGGTATAGTGTGGAGTGCTATACTGCTGTACTGTATAGTGTGGGGGGCTGTATCGTGTATAGTTTGGGGTGTTGTATACAGTGAGGTGTTGTATACAGTGAGGTGTTGTATACTGTGAGGTGTTGTATACTGTGGGGTGCTCTATACTGTGGGATGCTATACTGCTCTACTATATACTGTGGGGTACTGTATAGTGTGGGGTGCTATACTGCATACTGTGTGGTGCTGTATACTATAGGGTGTTATACTGCATACTGTGGGGTGCTGGGGTGCACTGTAACACTAGGGTGAGCCGAGCCCTGGTCTCCTTCCTGCAGAGCGGTGCCCACTTCCAGCCTGAGCCCAGATGCCCAGAACACTGATCCTGAGCCGCTGGAGTCTTCAGAACTGGAAGTATTTACAGTCATTCACTGTACTCTACCAGATGTGTGGATTTTTTGTGTGTGTGTTGTGGTGGAGGGCGTGATTGCCTGCTAAGGTGTGGGAAGGCGGGATCCAGGGGGCCCAAGTAAATTTTTGCCCAGGGTCCAATCAATATTAAAGACTGCCCTGATTTTGATGGTCTGATTTCTTAGGAGATCTGGCTTGGTTGAGGCCGAACACTCAGATGTTTTGTTGCTGTGTGCCGTACATACAATTTTGTTCCCCTCTTTGGAATCTCCCTGTTGTCATTTCTCAAAAGTTGACAGGTACAATTCAGACCAAGTGACTGACCAATTTCCATTCATTCTGGTGTCTTTGACGTAGTCAGGAGAAGGCAGCACACATGGGCAAAGTGAATTACTGTGTAGTCATTGTGACGACCACCCGCCAATCCCGTCGTACTATGCCACAGTTGCCATACAGGTCTCCACTAGAGACTCCTGAAGGCGAATCCACTGTGAGCACAGAAGACGTGTAAGATTGGTTGGTGGGCCCAGAAAGGATGCAATCACGATTGTATGTACAATCGGTAAAAATAAAATGACTGATTTCACGCTGGAAATCAAATTAATTTGCTGCCACCACTCTTCGTATTGAATCGGGGCGAAGAGACCCCGGCTAGCTAATCCTAAAGGGACGAAACGGTTATTTGCAACCTAGCTAGTACATTAACAATTTATAAAAATAAAACAATTTGGTAGTATGTCTTCTGAGGACAGAGCTCTTAGCATAGATCAGGTCATCAAGTAACAAGGGCAAAACTGGAACGATGAAATCGTTAGTTTTTATTCTAAAACTACACACAAAAATATATATATTAAAGCTGACAGATAAATATACCTGCCAGGTGAACAGATTGGTTTGGATAGAAATAGTTAGAGGTGGAAGGGAATAGAATGTCTGTAAGTTCAGAATTACCGTGGTAGTGTCCAGTAATAGGCAAAGTCTTTGAAATAATAATCCAAGATGGTGGGGTGCCCGTGTCCCTGCGGGCGGTCGAGATGTTAGACGACGTCAGATGGTAGATGAAGGACGCAGGACCTCAGTGTGTCACTGTTTTTACCTACTCTGAAGCGGGGAGTGGTTATGACACGTTCAGGTCCAGCCTTGGGTAATTGGAACAGGGGCAGTCCTTTGCCCCATAGGGAGAAAACCTGGCAGCATCTTTGCTTTGCCCATTTCTCCATATCCCGTAAGTCCAATCAAGAAATATAGTAGATATTGATAATCAGTACAATTTTACGCATCATCTGATAACAAATACGACTAGAAGATAATACAGGGTGCCCGAGAACCTTTATATCTCAGAGCGGGAATCTCTGATTTGTCCGCGGGTTTCCTAGAAGGTGGGTTAGGAGAACCAAAACCATCTCTGAAAAGATGGTTCCTTTCCCATTTCCATAACCCATGAAATATTAGGAAAATATGGGAAGAATATGAAGTTTATGGATTGGAGGTGACTTTCAGGTCATTTTCCCTCCTGTACCAGCCAGCTGTGTGATAAGGATCTGTCCTTTTCTTCTGAAGCTCGCTGCCCAGGCTAAAGGTGTGAGACCCCTGCTGGTATTGGAGACACTATGGCTGCAGAGAGACCGGGTTTATGAGGTTCTGTCAAGAGAATACCAGATTGATGGGTACTTAAACCTGGCATGGGGCAGGAAGATTCTTTGGCAAGAAGGTGCTAATTGTACCTCTGATCTGTGAGTTACTCCTTTAGTGAAAGAGAAGATTCTTAGTGAAGGCTCTTTTGTCTTTGTGATTGAGAAATATGGCGCATTTGTGATTTCCTAGTATCGCTGTGGATCGCAAAGCGTCACACCTCCCCCCTTTGGAAGATTGGGGAAGGAGTGGTCAGCAAGACTGGGACTGAAGCAATCCCAACTCCCTATTTGAGCTAGTTACAGCGGGAAAGTCCGTCAGCATTCTGATGGCGACTTCCCGGTTTGTGCTGAATCGTGAAATCGTACTGTTGGAGCGCTAAGCTCCAGCGGAGAAGTTTTCCGTTGGTACCAGAAGTACGTTTCAGCCAGCTGAGAGGGTTGTGATCTGTGATGACCATGAAGGATCGTCCGTATAGGTACGATTGTAAGTTTCTGTAGGGCCCATACGATCGCTAGGCACTCTTTCTCAGTGGTGCAGTATGCGGTTTCCCGCGGGAGTAGTTTTCGGCTCAGGTAGAGGACAGGGTGCTCATGCCCGGTTGCGTCCACCTGACTAAGGACGGCTCCCAGACCGTGGTCTGAGGCGTCAGTTTGTACTAGGAACTGACGGGAGAAGTCGGGAGCTTGAAGGACAGGAGCGCTAGCTAGCGCTTCCTTCAGGGCCCGAAATGCCTGTTCTAGTTCCGAGTTCCATGTGACCGTGTTGGGTTGTTTTTTGCCCGTTGCATCGGTCAGCGGTTTAGCCAGAGTACTATAGGATGGAACAAACTTCCTATAGTACCCTGCCGTTCCCAGAAATGCCTGTATTTGTTTTTTGGTGTTAGGCCGTGGCCATGCTACAATGGCATCGACCTTCCCTATCTGAGGTTTCAGGGTCTGGCTGCCTACTCTGTGTCCTAAGTACTGAACCTCTGTCATGGCAATCTGACATTTGTTGGGCTTAATGGTCAGATTGGCAGCGGACAGTCTTCCCAATACCTGTGACAGATGATCAAGGTGATCTTCCCAGGTTGGACTATATATGGCTATATCGTCCAGATAGGCTAGGGCATAACCTTGCATTCCTTCCAACAGTTCATTCATGGCCCGCTGAAAGGTGGCGGGCGCATTCTTCATCCCAAAGGGCATACGAGTAAACTCATAGAGGCCAAAAGGGGTGATGAATGCGGATTTCGCTCTCGCCTCTGGCGCAAGCGGAATCTGCCAGTATCCACGGCTCAAGTCCATGATTGTTAGATAGCTGGCGGACGCCAGCTGATCCAGCAATTCATCAATTCGAGGCATGGGATACGCATCGGTTATGGTGATGTCATTCAGTCTCCGATAGTCGACACAGAACCGGGTTGTCTTGTCCTTTTTGGGGACTAAAACAACCGGGGCGGCCCATGGACTAGAGGATTTCTGGATGACCATTAACTGTAGCATCTCATCAATCTCTCGTTTGATTTCAGCCTGCACTTCGGGTGAGGTGCGATAGGGGCCCTGCCGTAAGGGCTTGTGGGTCCCTGTATCAACTCGGTGAGCTGCTAGGTTGGTTTGGCCAGGGATGCCTGAGAATGTGGCGCTGTGCGCACTCAGGAGAGTGGTGAGCTGAAGCTTCTGTGGGTACGAGAGGTGGGGGTTGATGTTCCAATCATCTGCCACGTCTCGTAGCTCTGCTAGCAAGTCTATCAGTGGATCTGGCTCTTCGGGTTCTAGCTGGCTACACACTGCTAATACATACTGCTCCCTTTCCTCGTGTGCTTTTAACATGTTCACGTGGAACAGTTTCTGTCGCTTACCCCCGAGACTCACTAGGTAAGTGACTGGGTTCACCTGTTTCAGAATGGTGTATGGCCCGTCCCAGGCAGCCTGCAATTTGTTCTGCCTGACAGGGAGTAGGGCGTATACCTTCTGACCTGCTGCGTATGACCGCTCTCTGGCATGCTGATCATACCAAGCCTTCTGTTTGGCCTGTGCCTTTGCAAGGTTTCCCGTCACTATGGTCATGAGGGACTCCATCTTGTCCCGAAATTTTAGGACATATTCAACCACAGAGACTTCTGAGGGGTCACCTTTTCCCTCCCAGGTCTCCCGAATCAGTTTTAAGGGCCCTCGAACGTCTCGTCCATATAGGAGTTCAAAGGGCGAGAACCCAGTGGACTCCTGTGGCACTTCTCTGTAAGCGAACAGCAAATGAGGCAGGTGCCGCTCCCAGTCCTTCCCCTGCGATTCCACGAACGTGGCCAGCATTTGCTTTAACGTTCCGTTGAAACGTTCGCAAAGGCCGTTGGTTTGCGGGTGATACGCACTGGAAGTGGTGTGCTTGATTTGCATCCTCTCACAGAGGGCTTCCATTAGCTCCGACATGAAGCAGGAGCCCTGATCAGAGATCATCTCGGCGGGGAAACCTACACGCGAGAAAATCCCGATCAAGGCGTCCGCCACCGTGGCCGACCTAAGGGAAGACAGTGCTACTGCCTCTGGGTAACGGGTGGCATAGTCCACGACCGTTAAGATGTAGCGCTTGCCAGAACTGCTAGGAAGGGGAAGGGGACCAATTATATCCACTGCCACTCTCTGGAAGGGCTCTGTGATCACGGGCAGTGGCTGCAAAGGAGCTTTGCGGGGTCCTCCAGCCTTCCTAACCCTCTGGCAAGTGGTACACGATCGGCAGTACTTCGTTATGTCCGTTCCCATCGTGGGCCAGTAAAAATGGTTCTGAACACGTTTGTGGGTCTTTCTGATACCCAAATGTCCTGCAAGTGGAATGTCGTGGGCTGCTTTGAGCACCTGTGCCCGAAATTCCCTAGGGAGTACCAGCTGTCTCGTGTTCTCATCTTTTGTAGGCTGTACAGCTTCACAGTACAGTCGGTCGTTCTCCCAATAGATTTTATATGGAGTGCCCTCACCTGGAGGCTGGCCAGCTCGGGCCCTAAGTGCCTCCAGACTAGGGTCACCCTTTAAGGCCTGCACGAATGCAGCGCCACCGGTCTCCTCCAGCTGACCAGTGACGTATGAGGTCAGCTGTGGAGAGTTACCTTCAATGCTGGGGTCAGAGGTGGGTGGAGGGACGGCTGGTTCTGTCCCCGCAGCCCCATCTGAGCCCAGGTTACTGGCGACACTGGAAGCGTCTACCAGCGCAGTGACACAATCATCATCATCATCACATGAAAAGGTCTTTCTCGCATTGTTATCCACCTGAGGGTCAGAATCGCCCGAGGGGGTCCCTTCGGTCGGTTCTGAGTTCAGGCGGCTGGCCATAGAACGTGTAATGGCCAGAACAGGTACAGCATCATTTATATCACCATTGCTAACACTAACACACGCATTCGGATCAACAATGACAGGTGCAGAAGTAGGCAAATGACATTCGGTTGCTTGTACATTTAAATCTGATACCTCCCTAGGTGCGTTAGGGACAGTAGAAATAGCAGGCAAAGTGTCCCCGTCTCCCTGTTTCCCCAAAGGGCTGTACAGTACCTGGTTTTGGTCAGGGAGTCCTGCTTGGGCCTCCTGCGCGCTTGCAGGGTATTCGTAATGGGAAACAAGGGTGCCCAAATCAGTGCCAAGCACTGTGGCAACAGGAATATCATCCAGGACCCCAACAACCCGCTTTTGCCGTCCCATTCCCCAATCAATGGTGACTTGGGCTTGGGCCACATGAGTGCGAGTGCCCCCAACTCCGGTCAGAGCGAGGTACTTTCCTGGAAGGATATCCTTCTCCGTAACAAGATGTGAACGGACCAAGGTTACATCTGCACCGGTATCACGGAACCCGATGACAGTCTGGCCGTTCACAGTGACAGGCTGGTGATTCTGGGATCCGCGGTGCACCTCGGGTCCTCCGACCAGCAATACAGCAGACGAGGTAGGTGAGGAAGCGTTGGCCCCCTTAGGGCTTGGCGTCGTCGCGATGCTAGGAGGTTGGGCCGGCTTCCCTGCGTAACAGGTTTGCTTGGTGTGACCGGGCCTGCGACACAGCTCACACCAGGGCCTGGTTGTCTCACGGTTCACAGGGCCAGTGGGCCTGCCTTCTCTCCAGTTCTGGGACATGGCTCTGTCCTGGTTGGGTACTGGAGTTTTGCGGCTGTCAGGTACCAGGGGTTTGCGGATGTCTGATACCACCGGCCTGCGGATGTCCGTCATCACAGGTTTGCGAAGGTCCGGTACCCGGGTTGCGACAAACATGTCTGCCAGCTCAGCAGCTTCTTTCACAGACTGGGGCTTGCGCTCCAGCACAAACTGTCTCACATCTGTAGGGCATATCGCAAGGAGTTGGTCATGGATCATCAAATCCTCAAGGGTAGCATAAGTCTTTTCTTTAAGAATTCTAGTCCATTGGCGGAATGTGGTGCATAAGCGGCTAGCCACATCCGCGTAAGAGTCTGTGGATCCTTTCAGGATGGCACGGAACTTTCTCCGGTAAACCTCAGGGGTTAACTGGAACTTAGCAATTATGGCATCCTTGATAGTCTGATAATCGCAATCTTGGTCTGTGGGTAGTTCCGCAAAAGCATCCAGCGCTTTACCAGTCAGCTGAGGCGTCAGGTGTAGAGCCCACTGATCCTCAGGGATGCAGAACTGGCGGCACGCTCTCTCAAACGAGCGTAAATATAAATCAATGTCCCCGTTTTTCTCCATAACTGGAAACCTTGCTTTGGGGACCCCGGGTAGAGGAATGCCTCCTGCAGCAGGAGTGTTAGGAGAGGCAGACCGCTCGGCCTGTCTCACTTGGGCCAGTTCTAGTGCACGCTGGTGCTGCAGCACTTCTCTCTGAAGCTGGAACTGCCGCTCCTCTCTTTGCTGCTGTTGCTGTATCTCCAGGTAAAAACGTAAATCCGCGCCAGTCAGGCCTGGTATCAACTGCTGGCTCATAGGGCCCAAGGCAGTGAAGTTCAGTCCAGAGCTGCTTGTTCCTTGCTGAGGGTTAGCAGGAGCTGTGGACATAGCGTAATCCAGGGTATCCACATCACCCGGAGCTAAAGTAGCAACATCAGCACTCCCATAGCTGGCGATGCTGGGTGACGTTGAACGAAGGGGCAGCGAAGCCTCCCGCACGGGATTGGAATCCTCCATCGCTTGGCCGTCTCTCTCCGTCAAAGCTTTGATCAGCTGTGATCGATTTTTGTTCAGAATGGCAATGCCTTGCGACTCACACACGGCTTGTAAGTCGGCGACAGACCAACTTAGGTAATTTGGAACTGAATCAGACATTCAGAAAAGAAGAGAAAAAGAATAGGATATAGCAAGGAAAAGGTGGAAAATGTAAACCAATCTATTCCTATCAATGTGTACCGTTTTGCACCCGGAACTCAAGTTCCGCAGGACAGGATACTAAGTAACCACTGTCCTATTGTTATGATTGCGCAAAAAGCTGCACTTGTCAGTTCTTTGTGCTCTGATCTCCCAAAAGCTGACTTCTGCCTGGTTTTGGGTTCTGCTATCCCACTAGCTGCCAACAATGTGACGACCACCCGCCAATCCCGTCGTACTATGCCACAGTTGCCATACAGGTCTCCACTAGAGACTCCTGAGGCGAATCCACTGTGAGCACAGAAGACGTGTAAGATTGGTTGGTGGGCCCAGAAAGGATGCAATCACGATTGTATGTACAATCGGTAAAAATAAAATGACTGATTTCACGCTGGAAATCAAATTAATTTGCTGCCACCACTCTTCGTATTGAATCGGGGCGAAGAGACCCCGGCTAGCTAATCCTAAAGGGACGAAACGGTTATTTGCAACCTAGCTAGTACATTAACAATTTATAAAAATAACACAATTTGGTAGTATGTCTTCTGAGGACAGAGCTCTTAGCATAGATCAGGTCATCAAGTAACAAGGGCAAAACTGGAACGATGAAATCGTTAGTTTTTATTCTAAAACTACACACAAAAATATATATATTAAAGCTGACAGATAAATATACCTGCCAGGTGAACAGATTGGTTTGGATAGAAATAGTTAGAGGTGGAAGGGAATAGAATGTCTGTAAGTTCAGAATTACCGTGGTAGTGTCCAGTAATAGGCAAAGTCTTTGAAATAATAATCCAAGATGGTGGGGTGCCCGTGTCCCTGCGGGCGGTCGAGATGTTAGACGACGTCAGATGGTAGATGAAGGACGCAGGACCTCAGTGTGTCACTGTTTTTACCTACTCTGAAGCGGGGAGTGGTTATGACACGTTCAGGTCCAGCCTTGGGTAATTGGAACAGGGGCAGTCCTTTGCCCCATAGGGAGAAAACCTGGCAGCATCTTTGCTTTGCCCATTTCTCCATATCCCGTAAGTCCAATCAAGAAATATAGTAGATATTGATAATCAGTACAATTTTACGCATCATCTGATAACAAATACGACTAGAAGATAATACCGGGTGCCCGAGAACCTTTATATCTCAGAGCGGGAATCTCTGATTTGTCCGCGGGTTTCCTAGAAGGTGGGTTAGGAGAACCAAAACCATCTCTGAAAAGATGGTTCCTTTCCCATTTCCATAACCCATGAAATATTAGGAAAATATGGGAAGAATATGAAGTTTATGGATTGGAGGTGACTTTCAGGTCATTTTCCCTCCTGTACCAGCCAGCTGTGTGATAAGGATCTGTCCTTTTCTTCTGAAGCTCGCTGCCCAGGCTAAAGGTGTGAGACCCCTGCTGGTATTGGAGACACTATGGCTGCAGAGAGACCGGGTTTATGAGGTTCTGTCAAGAGAATACCAGATTGATGGGTACTTAAACCTGGCATGGGGCAGGAAGATTCTTTGGCAAGAAGGTGCTAATTGTACCTCTGATCTGTGAGTTACTCCTTTAGTGAAAGAGAAGATTCTTAGTGAAGGCTCTTTTGTCTTTGTGATTGAGAAATATGGCGCATTTGTGATTTCCTAGTATCGCTGTGGATCGCAAAGCGTCACAGTCATCACCTAAACTAATCTGACATCTGTCATGATAATTTTCTTTAAATCCCATATCGGGTGAAGCCTTGAAGATCTAATAAACTGGAAATATGTGAAGTATTTTTCTGCTTTGTTTTTCCTAAGTAAAGCATGAACTTTTTGTCTTTTACTGTCTATGTAGGAACTGTTGTGAATTTGGGGAATCCACCTAAACTGAATTTCTCATAGAGACATGTCAGAACATCATGTTGAAGATCACAAGCTTATCCCTTCAAGTTCCTAAAATGCAATGCACCTGAACTCTTTCAAACCAAACTTGTCTCAGGTCATTACAAACACATTTTGCCCATGTCAGTGAAGATGAAAGTTTTGTCAGATTTTTACAAGCACAGGAAAATTTTTGAGAATTGATTGTGCCTCATTTAAGTGGGCATATTTACTAAGAGACTTGCAACTAATTTAGGCCTAAAATAGTCAAAAATCCCCATTTTTTTAAATCGGGTAACAGTATTTAGTTGCACATCTGGTTTTACTCACTGTCTGGCATTTGGGCATGATGGGGGCGGGAGCGTGCCAGGGCTTGGACTCCAGCCCTGGCAAATTTACCAACATTTATTCCTGGAAACAGGTGTAAACCTAAAACTATGCCACAGCTGCACCTAATTTATAACAAGATTTATCTCTGGCAGGCTATATGCCTGGTTTATTAGAGTAGATCATGCTGACACAGACTCTTTAACCCTGTTTAAATTGGGCATATGATATACAAATACAGTACATAGTGCATCACTGTATTAGGCCTCATGCACACGGCCGTGGCCGTATTGCAGCCCGCAAACAGATGGTCTGCAATATGTGGACACCGGCCATGTGCTTCACTTGAATGGGGCTGCGGTGCGGAACGGAGGCACGGAACCCCACGGAAGCACTACGGAGTGCTTCCGTGGTGGTTCTGTCCGTGCCTCTGCACTGCAAAAAATAAAACATGTTCTACTTTTTTTTTTTTTTACGGTGCGGACAGATCATGGACTCAATCAAGTTGAATGGGTCTCGATCCGTCCCGGCCGCCGCATGGATATTGCCCGTGCATTGTGAACCGCAAATTGCGGACACCAATGCACAGAACGGCCTTATGGTTATATCTATTTGGGTTATTTTATAGCTGTCCATGTGACTTGTGTAAGAATCGGATGGGGAATTTTTTTTTAAAAGCTTCTAATAGAAATGGTTGCATTGGGAATGGGCAATAGTAAGTGTATTATTGTGGAAGCTGCTATCGAGCATAATAAATAAAAGCATAAATTGGCACTTGTTAGAATAAGCACAGTGATGGCACTGGCGGCAGAACAGAGTGTTGGATCCCCTTGGAGAAGAGCTAAAGTCCACATTGTTGTCTTGATTTTTCTCCTTTAGTGAAAGAAGTAATTAGTGATCTTCAGCACAGGTTGCACATTGTGACCTTTTGTGTGTGTGTCAGTGTGTTAATGAATAATACTTTCTCAATGATCATGGTGACAACAATACTACCGGTCTGGAACGTGATGACTGTACCTGGCACATATGTTAGTGTGGATAGTCAGCACATTCTCTGTTGACTTGTGCTCTCTCATGCATAGCAATACAGTTTGTGCGCTGTGTTAGAATGACCATAGAAGACATTGGGACCTGGGAAATAAATGTAGACATTCTTTAGATCTGGTAGAAATATGTTTTATTAAAGGATTTATCCTACATCCATTTTTTGTTTTGTTTTTTGTTTATTACATTTTACCCTCTGTTAACCCCCCTGCAGCTTCTAGTCTCCCTTCTCCCACCTTCAGTTTTTCTCTTAGAATGTGTTGGCAGATAAGGACCATTTGGCCCATCTGGTTTGCCCTCTTCCTCCTCTCAGTGGTGGCATAGTAATCTCTCAAAGTGGGGGCAAGGTGGCAGTAGTCCGAATGGAAGCGGTCATCAGCATGCAGGAGGTAAGGACAGCTCTGCGCTTGCTGTACTCGCCCTCCCTGGTCTTCTTCCAGGTCTCGCTGTGTACTGTGTCCTTACAGTGTCAGGACGTAGTGCAAGTAGGGGCGCACTATGACCTAATGCTGTGCGACATCTGGTCACAGTACAGCACGGGGATGGTAGAAGTGGTGCGGGGAGTGGCGAGTCCTGGATCTGCAGCAATGTCCGGAGCAAGGGAGGCTCTAATCTGAGGCTGATTGGGAGTCTGATCTAAGTCTGATGGGAGAATGATTGGAGTCTAATGGGGGCTGATCTGAGGCTGATAGAGGCTGGGGGGTCTAATCTGTGGCTGGTGGAGGCTGGGGGGTTTGATGGGAGGCTGATGTAAGCTGATGGAGGTTGTGGGGTATGATTTGAGGTCTAATGTAGAATAGGGGTCTGCTCTGAGATCTGATGACATTTTTTTTTTTCTTCTTATTTTCCTCCTCAAAATCCTAGATGTGTCTTATAGTCCAAAAATATGGTGGCTATTTATCTCTTTCTAGAACGTGGAGAAGGAAATTAACTGGGGACAGGGGCATGCTACAGTGGTATTTATTAGTGGAAATGGTGGTGCTGTGTGTGAGGGGCTATTTTGGATGCAGGGAAAGAGTTACGAGCTGACTGCACTGCACTCCTCGGAGATGCAAGTGCCTGATGGTTACATGGGACAAACTGCTGCCCACCCAGTGACAAGAGCTCCAGAGAGCTGAATAAAAAAAGAACACTACACTAGAGATCAGAGTTGTTGTTTTTTTGTTTTTTTTATTGATAACTATGCATTGATAACAGTCTATTCCTCCTAATTTTTTTCTAATTTGAAGACCTAGCGAAGGGAGTATGACTGAATGCTGAGACTTAGGCCACTATCACATGGTCAGTATTTGTAAGGAAAAGTAATAGTCTGAAGAGGTTTAAATCTCAAGTTTTTCTCTCTATATGTTCACTCCTGGAATAGTGATACAAAACACTCCTAAAGTATTGCTTTGTGAAAGCAGCCTAAACAGGGTTTAGTTATAGGCTGTAACTATGGGGCCACATAGTTATGCACTGGAGTTGTATAAGCAATATGGTAGGATTTTATCAAGTCAATTTGCACAGCTTTTGTCACAGCAAAAATACCTTACTAACAACTCAACAGTCATAATAAAATTGGAAAAACCCTTCTGAAAATGTCATTTTTATTTTTTAAATTGTAGATTTTGAAATTATGTCTGAGGAGAAAAAAAATATATATTTTTTTTTCATCAGACCCACAATGTTAATTAGACTTTAGCTCAGACCCTAATGTTAATTAGACCTCACCTCAGACCCCCAATGTTAGACATCAGCTCAGACCCCCAAACAGACCACAGACCAAACAGACCACAGCACAGGCCCCCAATCAGACCTCATCAGACCCCTAATGCTAATTAGACTGCAGCTGAGATCCCCAATCGAACCTCAGATCAGACCCCCAATGCTTATTAGACCGCAGGTCAGCCCACCAATCAGGTCTCAGATCAGATAAAAAAAAACTCACCTCTCCTGTTTGCTGCCGCCGCCTCCACTCCTGGGATCCAGTGCTTCCTGCCGCGCTGTCCTGTGACCCAACGTCTTTTATAACATGATTTTACAGAGCACACATAAGTCCTCATGCTGTGTGCAAGTCGCAGCATATTGTGCGGTGCCTGCAGAAGACCAGGTACACAGCCAGTACAGGGAACACTGTATTCACTACTTACCGGTCCTGCTGTACTAATGAGAACTTACATATGGAAGCGCTTATTAGTATTCACCCAATAAAATGCACTGACATTTTTCTCCCACTTTGAGGGGACAAAAGTGTATATTATAGGGCGAAAAATATGGTTATTTTATTCTTTAGCACCAGTAACCTTTTCCTCCCTATGTGTTCTAGCCATTATAACTTAATTTTTTCTTTATTTTAGCCATATGAGACCTTGAATTTTATGGGAAGAGTTGTAATTTTTTTCAAACTATTTTGGGGTACATATAGTCTGATAAAAACTTTTATTATTTAATCTTTTTTAGGAGGTGAGATAAAAAAACTGTAATTTTAACATTTTATGGGGTAGCTTCAAAACATATAGCCTTTAGAAATCAGGTCAGGAGTGAAAGCAGCTAAAAACCTGCCTTCACTTTCAGCTGCATTTACTCTCGACCCCTTTTCTAAAGACCATATCTCCTAATGTAGAAGAGTTAAAGAGGTTATCTCATCTCACCATTGCTAAGTCGAGTTGAGATGCTCTGCTGCTTCCTGGCTGGCTGGTGGTCGGGACTGTGTCTCATCTTGCCTTAGTAATGGCAGGATCAGATAACCTTGTAATACTACGATCCAGGTATTATTTTAAAGCTTAGATTGTCAGCTTTCAAACAAGACCATGCCCATATCTCTGTCTCCTACATCCCAAGATATAAAGGGTTCAATCGGCACTCCTACCACTTACCCTGCTAGGCAAGCTTTGCTCAGGCTGAACTGTTAGGTCCTTTTCCCAAAGCCCGAGTAGTGCTCAGACAAAACCGTTAGGGGGTTCAACCTGGTAATCTTAGTGGTCTACTTATGACTTGTAAATCTGTCATCAATATTCAGTGTATCATTAATGCAGCCAGTATACTACTTATTGAGCCATTGGCACAGAGGCCCAGATTTACTAAGCATAAAGATGGTGTAAGATTAAAGAGGTTCGCCAAGAATAAAAAAAAAAAGAAAATGCTTAAAAAATTTTTTAGCATGAATATATTCACAAATACCTTTGTTACTTAGAATAGCTTGTTTTGTCTAGGGAGCAATCATTAGGAGAAATAAAATGGCTGCTGCCCTAGCAGTACACACAAAACCTGTCCTAATCATACAGTGCTGCCTCCTCCTCCTCTCTGTTCTGCTTGTCAGGAATCATAATCCTGAATACAGTTGAATCTCTGTGGGAATGGAGAAGATGAGGAGACATGAGGAGGGTGAGGTGTGGATAATGAGAAGCAGCACTTGTTTACAGTCTTCATTACCACAGCAACACATTATCACGGTCTGTCCTGTCTGTACTTCATGTCTCCTTATGAACCTAATTCCCCAGAGATTTAGCTAAAGTTCTTATCAGCTGTATTCAGGATAATAATTCCTGACAAGCAGAGCAGAGCATTCGTTGGCAACAAAGAGAGAGAGGCGCTCATAGGGTGAATATGTAGAGTACTGTTTTTTCCTCACCTAGGGGAGGTAATTTGCTCACCTGTTGGGGTTGCACCTAATTGGGTGCAACTACAATGAGGGCGGAGAAAAGGTAGGAGTTGGTTGGTGCAGCCAATCACCCTTAGGTCGGGGCCAAACCGCCAATCGGCTGGATGTGAGAACTGTAAAATTACTGGACCATAGAAGTCCAATAGATATGCGGACAATGGAGGGCGCAGAACCACAACCATGGTAGAGATAAATTTAATTCAATCCAAGACAACGCGTTTTGGGATACATGACCCCTTTTATCAAGTCTGATGGATTCACAGACGCGGCCGCTCTCTCACCAGCACGGGGGGCGTTAGGATCGTTGTGTGTTTCCCCCAAACACACAGCGATCCTAACGCCCCACGTTGGTTGTGGTTCTGCGCCCTCCATTGTCCGCATATCTATTAGACTTCTATGGTCCAGTAATTCTACAGTGCTAAGCAGAGCTGAGAGGAGGATCAGGCAGCTCTTTACCTCAGTGTTGTAAAGTAACTTGTCCTCATGTGTGACTAGGACAGGTTTTGTGTGAACTGATGGGACAGCGGCCATTTTGTTTCCCCTGATGATTGCTCCCCAGACAAAACGAGCCATTGTAAATAATAAAAGGTATTTAAGAATATATTTATTATGAAGTAATATTTAAGTATTTTCATTCCCATTCCCAGAGAACCCCTTTAAACAGACTGACTGTCTAGAACAGCACCAGATTTATCACCGTGTCTCTGGCTGGATTTTAAATCTGGTGCAGGGACAGAGACTTTTCACTGACTCTGTACAGACTATTTGAGACAAATTTTGGAGTTGCACCAAAATTTTGTTGCAAAATGACTCATTTTAGACCCTTCCCCTTTGTTCTGAAGTTTTTCCCACTTTCTGCTAAGCCACGCTACCTGTCAAGCATGTCAGAAACAAATGTAGAAACCCTAGATGCGCCAATTTGTACATTTTTTATTTTTTTTTATACTTTAAAAACAGCCTGGTTGGTAGGAAAGCAATGTGGAATTTGACACCTGCTTTATTAACTGGTTCAGAGCTGAGGTATTAGGCTATTGTGCTGCCGTGTAGCCCTAGGCTTATGTTTCTTCAGGACCAGACACGTTGAAGCAGGTTTATTAAGACTGGTATTTGTAATGCCAATTTTTATATAGGTGACATTGGTATTAGATATGCTAAAATGATTAAAAGGCACATGCGCCACAGTTTGAAATCTATGCCAGGCATTTATTGGGCCTTGCACTTATTCACTGTTATTTAAAGGAATACCACAGTTACATTACAGTAGGGGTATTCTGGTTTGTTAAAGTTATCCCCTATCCACAGGATAGGAGATAACTATCAGATCTACCTATCATTGGGACCCCCACCAATTACAAGAACAGGGGCCCCTTACCCCCTGAAGCTCCCTTGAAATGACTAGAGTGCTCGGTCGCACATGTGCATGGCCGCTCCATTTCTATGGGAGTTCCGAAAATAGCCGAGTACAGCACACTGCTGTCTCCGGCAATGCCATATCGCATGAGCTAGGGGGATACATCTATCAGCTCTCTAATCATAACACTTTATGTGATATTTTATTCAATTTGCATATTTATTTTTTACATGAACTGATTCTTTTCTCTTTTGCACTTCTTATTTTTCTCAACCGTGAAATCTTTCAGTGCATCTTTGCAAAATGTTACACCTTTTCTGGCTGCTCTGTCTTGCCTTGGGATGTGTCTGTGACACCCTTTCTTGTCTCAAAGACAGCAGGTGCTATGGAATCTTATAAGTGGATTTTCCGTCTGACTTGCTTCCATCCGAGAGATTACTGAGTCAGGATTTAGTCTTTCCAAGTGACAAAAAATTTCCACGGATTTGATCGTTGCATTTATCCACTTCTTTAAAAAAAAAATTGTCTGAAGCATTATATTTAGCTAATTCATACCCAGTTCTAACGATAAGAGGAGTTCTGAACTCGGGCATATATTTTTTCATTAACCAGCAGCAAGCGACAAGTTAGCAGGTCGTTTACATAGAAAAGACGTTCAATTAAGCTAATTTCACAGAAGCGTTTCCCTGCCGGAACAGCCCGTTCGAGCTCTCAAACACTAGTATAAAATGAGTCTTACTTGAAACAATAATTGCTAAATATTTTTGCCGTTTGCTTGTTATTGCGATCGTTCACCTCTAGAGTATGTACGTTGCTAATGCTTGGCAGATTTCTAATGAGATGAGGGGATCTGTTAGTGATTAATGATAATCTTCACTCAGGCATATTGTCTGATCCATGGAAAACAAACGATTTATTGCTGCGCGCTATTAATAATTTCTCTAATTTGAATAATTAAATGAAAAACCATAATCTAATAGCCCCTTAAACTGAGGTGATATTGAAGAAAGGGGGTTTCTCTGTCCAATTCCCTGCTGCTCCTGTTCTAATACCTCTCTGTTCTCCCGTCTCCAGTAATGTCATGTCAATGTAACATGTAACCACTGCAGCCATGACATCAGTGGTGTCGAGTCGACGCATCACAGCAACAATCATTGATCGCCTGCAGCATATTTCATGTTGACAGGTCGTCGCTTGAGCCAGGGCCACAGAGAGTGTTAGGAGCAGCAAGAATTGGTAGGGTGAGCATTACTGTTACTTTTTTGTTATTTTATAGCATTGTAAGTTATGAAAGAGGCTGAAAAACCTTTCATTTTGCAATACCTTACATTATAAAAAATCTCATTTGCTGTCCATGAAAGAAATCGTTTGGAAGTTGAAAACTCATTTTTAGCAACTTCTTAGTCTCATGGCTGCCAGGCTTATTATAATATAGGACTTTTTTTTTCTTGTGATTATGAAATGAGTCATCTGTGATCTGCTTGTGTCTTCTTATGTCTCCATGACTTTGAGCTACTATACAACAGAGAACATTATCAATTAGTAATTCCCTCTGTAAACTTATTAACTGAGTGACCAGAGACAGTATGGTTAGTCTTTAAGATGAAATGTCGTTAATGTTTCTGGCTTGTGAGTTTGTCAGGACATTTGGGTTGTCTGCTCTTAGTACAACGTCCCTTTGTCTGAGATATTGTGGGTTGGAAGTATGTGGTGTAGCTTCCATGTGATCATGGGAGGCAAAACGCATTTTCAGAATTGGTGTTGATTTTTAGTAGTTATTGAGGAAAACAGATTATCTCATATGCTTGCTTTAGGTTACTGTAGTGCTTTTTGGAGGTGTCATCCAGTTTGCATTGTTTCATAGAAGAAAATGGGGTCTGGTTTAGAAACCTCATTCTCAAGTAAAAGTGTCTCTGTTTCTGTAAGGCCTCATGCACACGACCATTGTTCTGGTCCGCATCCAAGCTGCAGTTTTTGCTGCTCGGGTGTGGGCCCATTCACTTCAATGGGGCCGCAAAACATGCCAACAGCACTCCGTGTGCTGTCCGCATCCGTTGCTCCGTTCCAAGGCCCCGCCCCAAAAATGTTTTGTGGACAAGAATAGGCATTTCTACAATGGGCCGCCTGTTCCGTTCTGCAAATTGCGGAAGGCACACGGGCAGCTTCCGTGTTTTGCAGACCTGCAATTTGCGTACCCCAAAAAACGGAACGGTCGTGTGCATGAGGCCTAAGATGCAGCACATTGCACAGACAACCCCGATTTTCTATGACCATCTTGTAATACTTTTTTTTTCCCTATGGAGACACTGCAGGGAAATTAAACACTTTCATCCTGGATTCCAGCATAATACAGCTGATTACTGAACTTCCAAGCAGTAGGACACCATGTAATCAGGATATTTTGGGGGGACCCTTCTAACAAATAGACATTGTCAAAACATACAACTTTTTTTAAAGCCACTTTCTTGTTGAACAAAGAGAACACTTACATGTAACTTCCTTTCATCTTGTCAGCTGCAGATCTACCGATTCTTGTGCTTCTCTTCTGCCATCCAAGATGGCCGCATCACCTCTCAGATTATCTGATGCACACTGCATTTGGTAGTCCAAGATACTTCCTTCTTGTCCAGCCCTGCTTATTGTCTGGAAGTCTGATTGCAGCCGGAAGTTTCTTGGACAACATTGTACATCAGATAATCTGAGAAGCGGTGTGGCCATTTTGAATGCCAGAAGAGAAGCACAGGAATTGAAGGATCTGCGGCTGACAGAATGAGAAGGAGGTTACTATGTAAATGTTGCGTTTGTTCTCCAGTCCATGTGAATTTATTTTCTTGTACCGGTTGGAATATGATTGTTTGCCATGAGCAGCTATGCCAGTTTTTATATCTCTCCCCTATTATGTTTTACCACCATTTAGTAATTAAAATTTGTGTCAATATCTTGCTTTTGATTTGGTTGTCTTCTTGAGCTGTGTCCTAGAACTGAGGCTGATAAGTAACAGACAGAGTTGAAGCAGTATGTAAGGGTGCAGACAGAAACTGGGCAGACACTATTAGCAAACACGTGGAGAACTTCTTATCAAAGAAAATGTGAAGAGCAGTGGTGTAACTGTCATTCAATGTACAGAAATAGTTCTTGCTTTCATTTTTATGCAAATAAAAGTAGGCTCTTCGTGGTTAAAACAATAACTTAATAGGCGCTCAGCATCAGCCTGGGCTGGTGAATCTTTATTACAGCTGTGGGCAGGTCCAGGTCCAGTTCCTGGGTGAGGGTCTCTGCATTGTGGGTTTGCAACTTTTTTTAATTGGCACATTCACAATTTTTTATTTGTGTAGATGCTGTCTCTTTACCACTCTTGCCACTTTCTGAAAAGGGGGAGTGGTGTGGGTTGTAGGTGGGGCCATTGCTCCTGACACATTTATCATCATTTTATAATAGTTTTCCTGGTGTAAATGATGACTGAAATCTGCACCATTTTGTTCATTCTGCCAGAAAAAGCGCATATTTTATGAAGATTCCTGCATCTTGTTGTAAATCAAGTGCATCCTTTAGCGGCACAGGGCATACCAAGACCTGCATAGAAAATGCAGGCCTTGGTAAATCTTCCCCGTTGTCTTTTGACTTGCCGAAGTTTGGATTCCAGGGACTGAAGTCAGAATCTCCTTTTTTTTTTTTTTGCATTCAATAGTTACATTAATATCAGATCCAACGGGGTTCCGACTCCTGGCATTGCATTCCGACTCCGGATTGAAAGCTTTGCGACACTTCATTGTTTCCCAGACACAGCTCCTTAGCGGCTTTGCAAAGTATTGCAGCTTACAGCGTACACCTATTCACATGAATATTACTGCTAACCTGCAGTACCAGACACAGCCATTACCACATGTAAGGTTTTGTGCCTGGCGAACAATATAGGCGGCAGCATGCCTTATACATAATGCATTTACATTTTTTTTCTAGCTTTGTTTCACTTCTTTGCGAACTTTAATTATTTACACTGTATATTTGTTTTTCAGGGCTCCATGCAAAATGAATATAATCCGAGAGAACAAGGATCTAGCCTGTTTCTATACCACAAAACATTCCTGGAGGGGAAAGTAAGTGATTTTCTTTAATTTTGAGAGTGGAAGTGACATCATATTCCATTCCTTTAAATTGCCATTATATGAGTAATTTTGCTATTTACAATATCAGGATCATAATTCTAAGCTGATTACAAATCATGAAACTCAATTGATTAACCCCTTCATAATGCAGTGATTTTCCATTTTTGCATTTTCATTTTTCACTCCATGCCTTCCTGGAGCCATCATTTTAGTTATTTTTTCTGTTCACATAGCCCTATGAGGGCTAGTTTTTTTGCAAGATAAGTTGTGTATGTAGTGGGAAGCTGAAAAAAAATTCCAAATGCGGTGGAATTGGAAGACAAAATTGCACCATAGTTTTATTGCTTTAGTTTATAAGGCTTTGCCTAGATTAAGCCATTTTGACTTCATTTTGTGGGTCAGTACAATTACAACAATACCACATTTTTTAATTTTTGGATGTGTTAATACGTAGAAAAAAATACAAACTTTAGCAAAAGCTGATTGAGAGCTAATTTTTTTTGCGGGGCTAGCTGCATTTTTTAACTGTACCTCACAGATGTGCTAGGAGTGTATAGAGCGGCCTGGAATTGAGATAACTCTGTTCTTAGCCAATTAACCCCTCTGATACACCATCAATAACAATGTTGTCATTGGAGCTGGGCACAATGCATTCTCAGGGTACCAAGTGGTTGTCATGGCAGGTGTCATTTTAACCACCTCCCGACCGCTGTACGCATATATGCGTCCGGGAGGTGGTTGCTTTATTCCTCCTGGACGCATATACGCGTCTTCTCGCGAGACGCGAGATTTCCTGTGAACGCGCGCGCGCTCACAGGAACGGAAGGTAAGCGAGTGGATCTCCAGCCTGCCAGCGGCGATCGCTCGCTGGCAGGCTGGAGATCCGAATTTTTTAACCCCTAACAGGTATATTAGACGCTGTTTTCATAACAGCGTCTAATATACCTCCTACCTGGTCCTCTGGTGGTCCCTTTTGTTAGGATCGACCACCAGAGGACTCAGGTAGGTCAGTACAGTCGCACCAAACACCACACTACACTACCCTACACCCCCCCCCCCCGTCACTTATTAACCCCTTATAAACCCCTGATCACCCATGATCACCCCATATAAACTCCCTGATCACCCCCCTGTCATTGATCACCGCCCTGTCATTGATCACCCCCCTGTCAGGCTCCGTTCAGACGTCCGTATGATTTTTACGGATCCACGGATACATGGATCGGATCCGCAAAAAGCATACGGACGTCTGAATGGAGCCTTACAGGGGGGTGATCAATGACAGGCGGGTGATCACCCATATACACTCCCTGATCACCCCCTGTCATTGATCACCCCCCTGTCATTGATCACCCCCCTGTAAGGCTCCATTCAGACGTCCGCATGATTTTTACGGATCCATGGATACATGGATCGGATCCGCAAAACACATGCGGACGTCTGAATGGAGCCTTACAGGGGGTGATCAATGACAGGGGGGTGATCACCCTGATCATCCCCTGTCATTGATAACCCCCCTGTAAGGCTCCATTCAGACGTCCGCATGCGTTTTGTGGATCCGTAAAAAATCATGCGGATGTTTGAATGGAGCCTTACAGGAGGGGTTATCAATGACAGGGGATGATCAGGGTGATCACCCCCTGTCATTGATAACCCCCCTGTAAGGCTCCATTCAGACGTCCGCATGTGTTTTGTGGATCCGATCCATGTATCCGTAAAAAATCATGCGGATGTCTGAATGGAGCCTTACAGGGGGGTGATCAGGGAGTCTATATGGGTGATCACCCCCCTGTCATTGATCACCTTCCCTGTCATTGATCACCCCCCCCCCCCCCCCCCCCGGTAAGGCTCCATTCAGACATTTTTTTTGGCACAAGTTAGCGGAAATTTTTTGTTTGTTTTTGTTTTTTCTTACTAAGTCTCATATTCTACTAACTTGTGTCAAAAAAATAAAATCTCACATGGACGCACCATACCCCTCACGGAATCCAAATGCGTAAACATTTTTAGACATTTATATTCCAGACTTCTTCTCACGCTTTAGGGCCCCTAAAAAGCCAGGGCAGTATAAATACCCCACATGTGACCCCATTTCGGAAAGAAGACACCCCAAGGTATTCCGTGAGGGGCATATTGAGTCCATGAAAGATTGAAATTTTTGTCCTAAGTTAGCGGAAAGTGAGACTTTGTGAGAAAAAAACAAAAAAAAATCAATATCCGCTAACTTATGCAAAAAAAAATAAAAATTCTAGGAACTCGCCATGCCCCTCACAGAATACCTTGGGGTGTCTTCTTTCCAAAATGGGGTCACTTGTGGCGTAGTTATACTGCCCTGGCAATTTAGGGGCCCAAATGTGTGAGAAGAACTTTGCAATCAAAATGTGTAAAAAATGCCCTGCAAAATCCGAAAGGTGCACTTTGGAATATGTGCCCCTTTGCCCACCTTGGCAGCAAAAAAGTGTGACACATCTGGTATCGCCGTACTCAGGAGAAGTTGGGCAATGTGTTTTGGGGTGTCATTTTACATATACCCATGCTTGGTGAGATAAATATCTTGGTCGAATGCCAACTTTGTATAAAAAAATGGGAAAAGTTGTCTTTTGCCAAGATATTTCTCTCACCCAGCATGGGTATATGTAAAATGACACCCTAAAACACATTCCCCAACTTCTCCTGAGTACGGCGATACCAGATGTGTGACACTTTTTTGATGCCAAGGTGGGCAAAGGGGCACATATTCCAAAGTGCACCTTTCGGATTTCACCGGTCATTTTTTACAGATTTTGATTGCAAAGTACTTCTCACACATTTGGGCCCCTAAATTGCCAGGGCAGTATAACTACGCCACAAGTGACCCCATTTTGGAAAGAAGACACCCCAAGGTATTCCGTGAGGGGCATGGCGAGTTCCTAGAATTTTTTATTTTTTGTCGCAAGTTAGTGGAATATGAGACTTTGTAAGGAAAAAAGAGAAAAAAAAAAAATCATCATTTTCCGCTAACTTGTGACAAAAAATAAAAAATTCTAGGCACTCGCCATGCCCCTCACGGAATACCTTGGAGTGTCTTCTTTCCAAAATGGGGTCATTTGTGGGGGTTTTCTACTGTTTGGGCATTGTAGAACCTCAGGAAACATGACAGGTGCTCAGAAAGTCAGAGCTGTTTCAAAAAGCGGAAATTCACATTTTTGTACCATAGTTTGTAAATGCTATAACTTTTACCCAAACCATTTTTTTTTGCCCAAACATTTTTTTTTTTATCAAAGACATGTAGAACAATAAATTTGGCGAAAAATTTATATATGGATGTCGTTTTTTTTTGCAAAATTTTACAGCTGAAAGTGAAAAATGTCATTTTTTTGCAAAAAAATCGTTACATTTTGATTAATAACAAAAAAAGTAAAAATGCCAGTAGCAATGAAATACCACCAAATGAAAGCTCTATTAGTGAGAAGAAAAGGAGGTAAAATTCATTTGTATGGTAAGTTGCATGACCGAGCGATAAACGGTGAAAGTAGTGTAGTGCCGAAGTGTAAAAAGTGCTCTGGTCATGAAGGGGGTTTCACCTAGCGGGGCTGAAGTGGTTAAATTACCATACACTGCAATGTAGAGGGATTGCAGTGTACTGTACATACTGTACAATCGATTGATCAATCACATGTTTACTTTCCCAAAGGGACAAGTAAAAAAATAAAAAAGTTTAAGAAAATATATATATATATATATATATATATATATATATATATTGGGGGGAAAAAAATTCTTTGCCCGTTTATTAATTAAAAAAACTATGAAAAATAAACAAATAAATTATAATGTATCCCAAAATTATACCAATAAAAACTATATGCTTGTGCCAACGGAAAAAAAATAAAACAAAGTTATGGCTTTTCGAGGGGGGGGGGGGGGGGAATCGCAAACTTTGTTGCCAAATGGCTTAATGATAGAGGAGTTAGGCTACTTTCACACTAGCGTTTTAGTTTTTCGGTATTGAGATCCGTCATAGGGGCAAAATACCGGAAGAAAACGCTTTAGTTTTGTCCCCATTCATTGTCAATAAGGGAAAAAACTGAACTGAACAGAACAGCATGCTCCAAAATGCATTCCTTTCCATTTAGTTGCGTTCCCATACCGCAGAGCAAACCGCAACATGTTGTAGTTTGCTTTCTGTCCTGTGATGTGGAGCAAGACGGATCCGGCATGACCCCCAATGCAAGTCAATGGGAATGGATCCGTTTTCTCTGACACAATAGAAAACTGATCTGTCCTCCACTTTCAATGGAGTTCATGACAGATCCATCTTGGCAATGATAATACAGCCGGGTCCGTTCATAACGATATCGGTAACGGATCCAGCAAAAAACGCTAGTGTGAAAGAAGCCTTAAAGAAAATGTACTGTACTTGTATTTACATTGAAGTGGCGGTTTTGTTTGGATCACAGATCATGCAGTACGCACAGCATCTCCTTCTAAATAGTATGTTCACATGCGGCAGATTATTATTTTTTCTGAAATTTCAGCACATGAAAATCTGTTTTAAACAACTGAATTGGGCTAGTACGTTTTCTACAGCTAATCTGCAATGTGTGAACGGATCCTAATGGCTAATTGCATTTTGGGGAAGTCTGGCAATAGAGAGAAAGTTGGGAAACTGTTGCTTTGTGGGACTTTTCTTCATACAATATTGGTACACCGCATAGTGTAAAAGTGTTAGCGGAGGAGTAGTGATGTTTATATGGTTAAAATCTAGAAGTATCTGCATGGAGTTTGTATTTTCTACCTGTGTTTGTGTGGATTTCCGCTGGGTACATCATACTAAGGTTATGTTCACAGGACGTTTTTTGAAAATCTGCAAACATATTTTTTTCATGATGCGTGTTTTTTAACCAATGGGTGTTTACTTCAGTACAAAACTACATTTTCAGCTTGCAGTTTTTGGCACAGATCCTTGTCAAAAACCAGGAAAAAAAGCATGTTGACACGTACGGATCTGTTTTTTTTGTTTCCCATTCATTTCAATGGGAGATTCAGTGTGAATTCTGCCCCATGTTAGGGCATGATGCTTCTTTTTTCCAAGTGGAAAAAAAAGCAACTGCTGCCTCCCATTAAAATGAATGGGAAACTGTTTTGAGGAGTTTTTGGAGCCGGTTTTGAGGTTTCGAAAAATGTGGCATGAACTGGCCCTAAGGCTCATGCCAATACGAAAATTTTAAATTCGAATCGCAAACCCCTATAGGGATGAGGACCAGCGAGAGTGGGTGACAGTCTCTGTACAGCGCTGTATAGTTAAATATAATCTGTAAATGTCTGCGCGAAGATTTTATATTCTCCCTATGGTTTGCATGGGCACTTTTGGGCACTTCAGTTTCCTCTCGCACTCCAAAAGCATAGTAACAGGGAAATTCGATGGTGAGCCCTATCTGATTACAGACACATTTTCTTTCTACAGCACAGTGGAATGTCTTGGTGCTATAAAAGCAACAGGAATTAAAACAAAAAAAGATGGTTACCCTTTTGTGGTACATCTGTGTATATGGTGTTAATGTGATTTGTAATTTTCTTGTTTGGGGGCTGCAGCATCCTTTACATTTATTGAACAAATAGGGAAGCACAATGTAGAAACTGTTGCAGAGAAGAATTTCTTTCTGTTTCTCTCCGGAATTGAAATTTTTTATCTTTTTTTGCATATTTCACAACATGGAAGAAAAACTATTGGTCGCTTGTGATACTCCTATCATATCTATCACCTGTAGATATCATTGTCACATTTGTCATCTTAGGCTTCTTTCACATGTGTCAGGTTGTTCCTGTCAGGAGCAGCCTGCTGGATCAGACATCTCTGGACGCTACTGGAATGCCGTCCGGCCCCATTAACTATAATGGGGTCTGGTGGTGATCGGGGAACGATCCGGCATGCTGAGAATCAGCCGGACAAATACTGCTGCACGCAGCTGTTTTTGTCCAGCTGATTCCAGTGATTCCAGTGTGAGGCAAGCATAATAAAGGACTTGCGGGAGACTTATCATGATTGGTGCTTGTGTCTGTTTTCATGGTAATAAGCTACTAACAAACCGGTGTAGTCTGGTCCAGCTGTTTAAAGGTATGACCCCCCCAACGCAGTTGCAACGCGTTCATGCTGCAGCCAAGGAGTTAGGCTACTTTCACACTAGGGTTTTCAATTCTGCTATTGAGATCCATCATTTTGTCCCCATTCATTGTCAATGGGGACTGAACTGAATGAAACCGAATGCACCAAAATGCATTCCGTTCCGTTTGGTTGCATCCCCATCGTGAACAGAATAATGCTACAAGCAGCGTTTTTGCTGTCCGCAATGTGTTGCGGAGCAAGATGTATTAGTCCTGAAACATAATGTAAGTCAATGGGGACGGATCCGTTTTCTCGGACACAATAGGAAACTGATCCGTCCACCATTGACTTTCAATGGTGTTCATGATGGATCCATCATGGCTATATAAGACCTCATACAACCGGATCCGTTCATGACGGATGCATGCGGTTGTATTATTGTAACGGAAGCGTGTTTGCAGATCCATGACGGATCCGCAAAAAACACTAGTGTGACGGTAGCCTTAGTCGGTCAGCCTTGTTAATGGCCATGCAGTATTGCAGTGTTATGCGGGCATTAACTATGCTGACTGACAAAACTGTGCATCCTCTTGTCACTCTCACTGGGAACAGCAAGTATTAAAGGGGGTTTCCCACAATAAGTATTCTATGTTTTTCAAACCAGTTCCTAGATCTGAATAATTTGGTAATTACATGCTATTAAAAAGTTTGTGTAGCCACTCAGTCTGTAAAATGTATCAGTATAGCACCACCTGCAGTTTGTTATTTTCTTTATTCCTCTGGCCACTTTGGTAACATTGCTGAGGTGGTCGCAAGTGCTCAGTTATATTCTTCAACTGCCACCAGCTGGATCTACTGTTGAACGCTGTAATAGTTACAGGGAATGAGATGCAACAGAAAGGGCACACCCCCTGAGTTGTGGTAGGGAGAGAACTGCAGCAGAAAATACATTTTCCCTGAGCTGTGAGAGAGCTACAGCTGAAAAGATAACCCCTGAGCTGTGATAGGGAGAGAGCTGCAGCATAAACTCCCCTAAGCTGTGATAAGGAGAGAGCTGCAGGAGAAATGACACAGCCCCTGAACTGTGATACAGAGAGTGTTGCAGTGGAAAGGTTACACACCCTGAGCTGCCAACTTGAAGTAAATGAACCTTGAATATTGTAAATTAGTTATGTAGAAGGCACACTATCTTCTGGCGTGGCATGGAAATATAATCTTGATCAATATAGCATTTATTTTTGAATAAAATCACAAGCAATAAACCTTAATACTATACCTTAGAAGAAATATAGGTTGGTTGTGCACACCTCATATGGAATACATATATGTATACAGAGAATTCCTTGGATATGGTATTAAATATTTATTGTACATATATAATTAGAATAGTCATAAAATTATTTGTAAAATCACTGATAACTGGAATATTTGTCAATGGACGTCTTGGTGTTTGGTGACCGTAGCGTAATATAACCTTGTAATACAATGCCTTAGCTATCTAAATTAATCTCAATAAAAACATATCAATAAATCAGGATTCTTGCATTAATTAATATACCATAATTGTATTGCTCATTAATAGTGTACAATTACATAATAGTTGCTGAATCCTATATACATAAAGATTAATAATAAATACAAAAAACATGATTATTAAAGGGATTCTGTCACCTCCCCTAAGCCAAAAAACGATTTTAAAGCAGCCATGAAGCACAGCTTACCTGGATTAGGCTGTGCTCTTTTATCTTGAAATCCGTCCAGCAGTTACTGCAAAAAACGACTTTGATCGATATGTAAATGTGTCCTGAAGGTGCCCAGAGGGGCGTTTTTTTCTTCTTAGAGAGCCCAGTACCGCCCCTCTTTCAGTGCCCAGCCCGCCTTCCTTGTACTGTCTAACCGCCGCCTCCAGCCTGCCACAGCCTCTCCTCCCTCTCCTCCCCCTCCCTCACGCCGAACGAACTCTCGCACAGGCGCAGTACCCACTGAGGGCTGCGCCTGTGCGATCATCAGGAGACTGAGGGCGGCAGCTTCATCTTCGTCACTGGGCATGCGCCGAGCCCAGTGACGTCCGATGTTCGCTCTTTCCCTCAGTCAGCCTGGTAGGAAGCGCAGAGGATTGCCGATCGGCTAAATACAATACAGCTTTACTTCATATAATAATACCTAATTTGCCCCAACAAATACTTATTTCTTTCCTGAAGGGAGGGTGGGGAAAGAAATCGCTGGCCGTCTTCACTGTGGCAGGCAGACTGGAGAAAGCGCAGGGTGCAGCAGCCGATCGGCAATCCTCTGCGCTTCCTACCAGGCTGACTGAGGGAAAGAGCGAACATCGGACGTCACTGGGCTCGGCGCATGCCCAGTGACGAAGATGAAGCTGCCGCCCTCAGTCTCCTGATGATCGCACAGGCGCAGCCCTCAGTGGGTACTGCGCCTGTGCGAGAGTTCGTTCGGCGTGAGGGAGGGGGGAGGAGAGGGAGGAGAGGCTGTGGCAGGCTGGAGGCGGCGGTTAGACAGTACAAGGAAGGCGGGCTGGGCACTGAAAGAGGGGCGGTACTGGGCTCTCTAAGAAGAAAAAAACGCCCCTCTGGGCACCTTCAGGACACATTTACATATCGATCAAAGTCGTTTTTTGCAGTAACTGCTGGACGGATTTCAAGATAAAAGAGCACAGCCTAATCCAGGTAAGCTGTGCTTCATGGCTGCTTTAAAATCGTTTTTTGGCTTAGGGGAGGTGACAGAATCCCTTTAAACAATTAATAAAAATATGTCCTCCTTATGAATAGCAGCAATATCAGATTCCATATGAATAAATTGACAAATCGATTTACATATATCTCTCCAATGATATTATATAAATGACCAACTGATAGGTAGAATATATGTCCCGCTTGTATATAGTTTGTTTATAGTTCTTTTATATGTGGTATTTAAATTCCATATTGATAGGTTTGTGCGTTTAAATGAGTCAATGACTTTCTTATAGTAACCAATATCTCTATTTTAATTGTAACTGCTATGTTACAATTCATAAGTAGTAATTGATTTTAGGATAGTTTAAGCCCCTTGGTTAGGTAGTTAGCGCCGGTTAGCGCCCAGCCCACCGCACCGCAGTCACTTATTCACTGATTAGCGTATCGCTAATCAGCTTTTGTACTTTTATAGTATCTGTAAGTGATCAAAACTGATCACAGTCAGATCTATAATAGTATTAGTGTCACCTTAGCTCGCCCTCCACCCAAAACGCAGTGTTTGCCTTATCAGGCCTGATCGGTCGGCCACACGTGCGTTGACCCACACCCGCCCCGCCGCAGTGACAAAAATTTTTTTTTTGATCACTGCACAATCACTTTACAAGCGCTGCGGCGATAAAAAAATCAGTTTTGATATTTTTTATCAATCGCAGCGGCCTCTGGTACTTCGCTAGCCTCCCATTTTTCTTGGGTAGTCTCAGGGAATACCCCTAAATTTAGTAGTGCAAATGTCAAACAGGGGGTATTCTTCTGAAGAGGCCTACAGGCTTCTGACCCAGTCGGATGAGGAATGGGAACCCTCATCTGATGAATCTAGCGCAGCGGTTCTCAACCTAGGGGTCGAGACCCCTTTGGGGGTCGATCGGCCCTTTCCGGGGGGTCGCGTGAAGCTTCCTATTGTGGGGCGCCCGTGTAGCGTTATACTACCCTACCTCGTGAGCAGTGGCGTCGCCAGGAGGGGGCCACGGTGCCCCCCCAACTAAAATGCCCCCGTTCCCGCCCCCCAAGTGAGCCGCCGCCGCAGTCAAGCACAGGGAGATGAGCGCTTCCATTGCGCTCATCTCCCTTGTAATCTGCCTGTGCTGCGGCGGTGCAGGGGAGGGAGAGGTGTGTCCCCTCCCCTTCCTCTGATAGGCTGCCGGCGCACTAGGCCGGCAGCCTATCAGAGTCCGGCGCAGGCGGCGCGATGACGTCATCACGCCGCCTGGGCCCTACAGCGCGGGACACAGGCCAGAAGAGGCCTGCATCGCATCACTGACACTGAGGTAAGTATAAGTGTTTTTTTTATTACAATACTGGCACATGATGATGATGATGATGATGATGATGGGGGGGACTTAATACTGGCTGGCACATGATGATAATGGGGGGGGACTTAATACTGGCTGGCACATGATGATAATGGGGGGGGACTTAATACTGGCTGGCACATGATGATGGGGGGGACTTAATACTGGCTGGCACATGATGATGATGGGGGGAACTTAATACTGGCTGGCACATGATGATGGGGGGGGACTTAATACTGGCTGGCACATGATGATGATGGGGGGGACTTAATACTGACTGGCACATGATGATGATGGGCGGGGGGACTTTATACCGGCACATGATGATGATTGGGGAGGGGGACTTTATACCGGCACATGATGATGATTGGGGAGGGCGACTTTATACTGGCACATGATTGGGGGGCGACTTAATACTGGCACATGATGATGGGGGGGATGGAGACTTTATACTGGCACATCAGGATGATGGGCGGGGGGACTTTATACTGGCACATGATGATGATTGGGGGGATGACGACTTTATACTGGCACATGATGATGATTGGGGGGACATATCAGATATTTACATTACAATTCATAACAGTAGCAAAATTAGTTATGACGTAGCAAGGAAAAAAATGTAATGGTTGGGGGTCACCACAACATAAGGAACTGTATTAAGGGGTCACGGCTTTAGAAAGGTTGAGAACCACTGATCTAGCGGGTCAGAATATGAACCTGTAGAAAGCAGTGGCAGTCTGACCCAAGGTTCGGACGAGGAGGTTGAGATCCCTGATAGCACCAGGCGTACCCGGCCCCGTGTCGCTAGACCACAGGTTGCGCAGGATCCGCTTCAAGGGCAGCAGAGTGGGGCTGGCGCTGTCGGATTACGTGGTGAGGCATACACCAGCAGCGCAGCCCATCCTGGACCTAGTACCAGCACTGCCGTACAACATGGTGAAGTGGCGAGCACCAGAAGGGCAGTTGAAGCTGGTACGGTGGCACGTGCAATAGTTACCCCGTCGCAGCCACCGCACAGACAGGCCCGTAGAGCCCCTAGAGTCCCTGAGGTGCTGGCAAACCCTGATTGGCAGTCCCCAACTTCAGCCACACCTGTAATTCCCCCTTTCACCACCCAGTCTGGAGTTCGAGTTGAGACAGCTCAGATCGGTTCGGCATTGGGATTTTTTGAGCTGTTCTTGACTGCGGAGCTCTTGGACATAGTCGTGGCAGAAACAAATCGGTATGCCACTCAATTTATATCCGCCAACCCGGGAAGCTTTTATGCCCAGCCTTTCCGGTGGAAATCAGTCCAAGTTTCCGAAATTAAAATTTTTCTGGGCCTTCTCCTCAACATGGGTCTAACCAAGAAGCATGAATTGCGGTCATATTGGTCTACGAACCCAATTCATCACATGCCCATGTTCTCTGCTGCTATGTCCAGGACACGATTTGGGGCCATCCTGCATTTCCTGCACTTTAGCGACAACACCACCTCCCGTCCCAGAGGCCACCCAGCTTTTGACCGGCTCCACAAAATTCGGCCCCTCATAGACCACTTCAACCAGAAATTTGCAGATTTGTATACCCCTAAGCAAAACATCTGTGTAGACGAGTCCCTTATACATTTTACCGGGCGCCTTGGCTTCAAACAATACATCCCAAGCAAGCGCGCCCGGTATGGGGTCAGATTGTATAAGCTCTGTGAAAGGGTCACAGGCTATACCCACAAATTTCGGATCTATGACGGTAAAGATCAGACCCTGGAGCCGGTCGGTTGCCCTGACTACCTGGGGAGCAGTGGGAAGACAGTCTGGGACTTGGTGTCACCCTTATTTGGCAAGGGGTACCATCTTTATGTGGACAATTTCTACACAAGTGTGGCCCTCTTCAGGCATCTGTTCCTAGAACAGATTGGCTGCTGTGGCACCGCGCAAACTAGTCACGCGGGCTTCCCCCAATGGCTCGTTACCACCCGTCTTGCAAGGGGGGAGAGGGCTGCCTTGTGTAATGAAGAACTGCTTGCGGTGAAATGGAGAGACAAGCGTGACGTTTACATGCTCTCCTCCATTCACGCAGACACGACAATCCATATTGAACGAGCAACAAGTGTCATTGAAAAGCCCTTCTGTGTCGACGACTATAATTCGCTCATGGGAGGGGTGGACTTCAATGACCAGATGTTGTCTCCTTACCTACTTTCCCGCAGGACCAGACGCTGGTATAAGAAGGTGTCTGTATATTTAATTCAGTTGCCTCTGTATAATAGTTTTGTTCTCTACAGTAAGGCTGGGAGAACAGGATCCTTCCTCAAATTTCAGGAAGAGATCATCGAGAACCTACTGTATCCAGGAGGTTCCGTGGCCCCATCCACCAGTGTAGTTAGCCGTCTACACGAGCGACATTTCCCCAATGTCGTTGCTGGTACCTCAACCCAACCGTCACCCCGAAAAAGATGTCGTGTCTGTAGCAGGAGTGGAATAAGGCGTGACACCCGCTATTTCTGTCCTGACTGCCCTGACCAACCTGCCCTATGCTTAGGGGAGTGTTTCTGGAAGTGCCACACACAGGTACACTTAGCATAGGGATCACATCTCACAGGACAGGTAAACAGGGCTATTAGGGCCCATTCACACACAGCTGCTGCAAACCTCTCCTTTCACCTGGGACAAAGTGCATAATGTACTTTGCCACATCTTTGGGCGATTTGCGCTTTGCACATTGTCCCATGGGGAAGGAGAGGTTTGTCCTATAAAGGTAAAAAAAAAAAAATCACCAGTAAGCCAAAAAGTTAACGTTCAGTTCAAAAAGTTAAATAAAGTTTATATGTTCTGTTCAAATGTTATTATAAAGTTAATAAAATTTATTGCGTTGCGGCCTTGTTTTTTTTTGTTTTTTTTAACTTTCCAGGTGGACCAACTGATCGACTAGCTGCAGCACCGATGTGCATTCTGACAGAAACATTGCGCTGCTGTCAGATTACACAAAAGTCGGTGTATGCGGCGCTGCAAGACGAGATTTCTCCTTTGCAGTAAAAGATACGTTTGCCGAGGCATATGAGCTGAGGAGGCGGCAGTGTTCATATTCTTTGGCAAACACTATGTATATATGTATGTATGTGTGTGTATGTATATATATATATATATATATATATTATATATATATAAAAATCCTGGCAATGATTTATTCATCCACATGAATGGAGAAATCGGGTTTGCCAGGGCATACGAGCTAAGTGGGTATGGATGTTGGGCGGAGCTCCTAGGTCTTGGCAGACGCCTTTCCCCTCCTTTTTATTTTTTTTTGGCAGAGATTTTTTCATCCACATTGATTGATGTAAATGAAGAAATCTGTGCCGTTCATTTTTTCTTTCAGCCCAGACGCTGATTGGAAAAAAAAAATCTCATTACCTGTATGCTCAATATAAGGAGAATAGCAGAAACTCCTAATGCTGGCCATACATGTAATGATTGCGGAGACCCTCAAATGCCAGGGCAGTACAAACACCCCACAAATGACCCCATATTGGAAAGAAGACACCCCAAGGTATTCGCTGAGGGGCATATTGAGTCCATGAAAGATTGAAATTTTTGTCCCAAGTTAGCGGAAAGGGAGACTTTGTGAGAAAAAACTTAAAAAAAATCCATTTCCGCTAACTTGTGCCAAAAAAATAAAAAATTCTGGGAACTCGCCATGCCCCTCATTGAATACCTTGGGGTGTCTTCTTTCCAAAATGGGGTCACATGTGGGGTATTTATACTGCCCTATCTTTTTAGGGACCCTAAAGCGTGAGAAGAAGTCTGGGATCCAAATATCAAAAAATGCCCTCCTAAAAGGAATTTGGGCACCTTTGCGCATCTAGGCTGCAAAAAAGTGTCGCACATCTGGTATCGCCGTACTCAAGAGAAGTTGAGGGATGTGTTTTGGGGTGTCATTTTACATATACCCATGCTGGGTGAGATAAATATCTTGGTCAAATGCCAACTTTGTATAAAAAAATGGGAAAAGTTGTCTTTTGCTGAGATATTTCTCTCACCTAGCATGGGTATATGTAAAATGACACCCCAAAACACATTCCCCAACTTCTCCTTTGCAGCCTAGGTGGGCAAATGGGCCCACATTCCAAAGAGCACCTTTCGGATTTCACAGGGCATTTTTTACAGATTTTGATTTCAAACTACTTCTCGCGCATCTGGGCCCCTAAAATGCCAGGGCAGTATAACTACCCCACAAGTGACCCCATTTTGGAAAGAAGACACCCCAAGGTATTTCATGATGGGCATAGTGAGTTCATGGAAGTTTTTATTTTTTGTCACAAGTTAGTGGAATGCTGCAATTATATTACCATATTTTTCGCTTCATAAGACAAACTTTTCCCCCCCAAAAGTGGGGGGAAAATGGCAGTGCGCCTTATAAAGCGATGGTTGACTTTTTACGTGGTTTTTACGCCGCTATGCTGCACAGCGCTGGCCGGCGATACATCAGTTACAGTGCGGGGAGGGAGGAGGGGCTGGAGGCAAGTCGTTATTTTAATGAACAAATGTTGTTTTATTTATTCTATTATGTTTATCTGTTCTGTGCAGTGCTATTAAAATGGCAAGTTTTGTATTTTCTACTTTTGCAGTAATGCAAATATGTTATTTAATTTAGTAAAAGATGTTTTATTTTGAAAAACACTGTGCATTTCAGTTCTTGAGTTAAGCATAACTACATTTCTGCATTATCAGTAATTTCTGTGTGCTTTTGCCTTGAAAATCCAAGCAAATAGACCTCTAGCACAATTCCCTTTAAAATATTGCATCGCATACCGTTATCGCAATTTTTAGGGTCCTAATTGCAATCGCACAAAATTCCCATATCGTGCAGCCCTAGTGTCTACTTTCCTAAATGGGGTCATTTGTGGGGTTTTTCTACTGTCTGGGCATTGTAGAACCTCAGGAAACATGACAGGTGCTCAGAAAGTCAGAGCTGCTTCAAAAAGCGGAAATTCACATTTTTGTACCATAGTTTGTAAATGCAATAACTTTTACCCAAACCATTTTTTTTTTTTACCCAAACATTTTTTTTATTCTTATCAAAGACACGTAGAACAATAAATTTAGCGAAAAATGTATATATGGATGTGTTTTTTTTTAAAAAATTTACAACTGAAAGTCATTTTTTTTTTTGCAAATATTTTGTTAAATTTCGATTTAATAAAAAAAAAAGTAAAAATGTCATTGGCAATGAAATACCACCAAATGAAAGTTCTATTAGTGAGAAGAAAAGGAGGTAAAATTCATTTGGGTGGTAAGTTGCATGACCGAGCAATAAACTGTAAAAATAGTGTAGTGCAGAAGTGTAAAAAGTGGCCTGGTCATTAAGGGTGTTTAAGTTAGGGGGGCTGAGGTGGTTAATGGGATTTAGATCTGGGTCTTAGCTGGCCACTTCAGATCTCTCCAGCACTTTGTTGCCATCCATTTCTGGGTGCTTTTTGACGTATTTTTGGGGGTCATTATCCTGCTGGAAGACCCAAGATCTCGGACGCAAACCCAGCACTGGGCTCTAGAGTGCGACCCAAAATCCGTTGGTAATCCTCAGATTTCATGATGCCTTGCCTACATTCAAGGCACCCAGTGCCAGAGGCAGCAAAACAACCCCAAAACATCAATGACAATGTTGCGCACTGTCGACAAAGGCAAATCTAGATCTCTAGAGATGGACTTGTAACCTTGAGATTGTTGATATTTTTCCATAATTTTGGTTCTCCAGTCCTCCAGACAGTTCTCTTCTCTTTCTATTGTCCATGCCTAGTGTGGAGCACACAGACACACAATGCAAAGACTAAGTAAACTTTTCTCCTTTTTATCTGCTTTCATGTGTGATTTTTATATTGCCCACACTTGTTACTTGCCCCAGGTTAGTGTAAAGGAGCATCAAATGCTTGAAACAATCTTATTTATCCACAATGTTGAAAGGGTGCCAATAATTTTGTCCAGCCCATTTTTGGAGTTTGGTGTTACATTATGTCCAATTAGCTTTTTTTCCTCCCTTTTTTGGTTTTGTTCCAATACACACAAATGGAATAAACATGTGTATAGCAAAACATGTGTTACTGCAATACTTTTCTGTGAGAAATACTTCATTTTCTTGAAACATTTCAGGGGTGCCAATATTTACGGCCATGACTGTATGCCCCCAATACCTGTGTTTCATTTTTGTGCTTTTCTTCCCCTGTTTGTGCTTCAGACTCTCCTGCGTAAAGCCTAGAATGTATTGTCTTCTATGAGGCAGAGCTGTTTACATTCTTCAGTTTCCTGCTTAATTCTTTCCTAACTTTATTCATACTCAAGCTTGGCTGCACTGCACAGAGATGAGTCATAGGCTGTCCCTGCCTGCTACACATGTGGGCGAAAAAACAATTCACTGCACACACGTTTTTGTAGCTAGCCAGCCAAGTTTTCCAATTTGCCCAAATGCCTGCCGAAGTTGAAATAAAACAAAAGCACACAAGTAAAAGTTTATTAGTCCTTTATTTTCTTCTAAACTACTCAATAATTATATTAGTAATTTGAGTAGTGTAGGACAATCCCAATAGGAAGCATTTTCTGACGCTTCCCTCGCTGTAAACCTGTAAGTACAAGCACAAACCTATCAATATGGAATTCAAATACCACATAGAAAATAACTATTCACGAACTATATACAAGCGGGACATATATTCAATCTATCATTTATATAACATCATTGGAGAGATATATGTGGATCGATTCATCAAGTTATTTATATGGAATCTGATATTGTTGCTATAAAAACTATTCATAAGGAGGACATATTTTTATATATTTTTTTAATAATCATGTTTTTTTGTATTTATTATTAATCTTTATGAATATAGGATTCAGCAACTATTATGTAATCATATACTATTAATGAAATGACAGCGATACTTATGGTGTATTAATGCAAGAATTATGATTTTTTTTTTATTGAGATTAATTTAGATAGCTATGGTATTGTATTAAGGTTTATTGCTTGTGATGTTGCTCAAAAATAAATGTTACCTATTGATCAAGACAGATTATATTTCCATGCCACGTCAGAAGATAGGGTGCCTTCCACATAACTAATTTACAATATTCAAGGTACTATTTCGGCAGTGTGTGCGTCGAGGATAGTGTGCCTCAATCCAGAAGCCTAGGATGGTAGAGCGACTGAGACAATATATTAGCACAGTGAAGTAAATAGAGAAGAGCAATAAATGAGGAGATCTCTGGATCCATGTGAGGTACAGGGCTGGTTCTTGCTTTGTTAAAAAGAGATTGTCATGTCTTCGTTGATGTCTGATTTAATTTTTTTTCATTAATCATTGCATATAGGGCTGCAGTAAATGATTATTTCAGTAATCGAGTATTCTATTGATTTTAATTTTTTATGATTAATCGAGTAATCTAATAAGACAAAATTAATGAATAGACTGTTTTCCCTTTATAAAAACTCAGACCCCCTGTCATCAGTCTCCAACACCCTTTGTTCCCCCTGTGCGATCCGCCCAAGTGCATCAGTTCCCCCAGTGCCATCAGCTCCACTATCCCCCAGTGCTATCTGCTCTCCCCCACCCCAGTGCCTTCAGCTCCAATACCCCAGTGCCATCAGCCCCTCCATGCCATCCATTGCCATGTCCCCCACTCCCCCAGTGCCATCGGATCAGCCCCTCCATGTCCCCAGTGCCATCGGATCAGCCCCTCCATGTCATCCATTGCCGGCTGTCCCCGTTCAGTGCCATGTCCCCAGCACCAGTGAAATAAAATACTTACCTTTCCTGTAGGGGCGCCGCTCCACAGCTCCTTCCTCTTCTTCTCTGCGCACTGCACTGGATCCTGACGTCACACAGCGTCGGGTCATAGTGCGCGCTTACGTGCACTATGACATGACGATGTGTCAGGATCCAGTGCAGCGCGGTACTGGCCTGGCGGGTGACCACGGATGGGTAAGTAATAGCAAGCGCTTCACTCCCGCTCCGTGGTCACAGTGACACAAATGAATCCTTGATGCAAACAATTTGCATCAATATTTTTTTTTTGTCAAATTACTCGATTCAATCGAGTAATTGTCTCAGCCCTAATTGCATAACCCTTTATATATATCATCAGTCATTTTAAAGAGTATTCAGGCTTTCCCTCAGTGAAGGTGGCTAGTAGGGTTGCATTGGGTACCCAATCGATACTTTTGTATCTGGATAGATTCGATACTGGGATTTGCCTTTTACCAATACTAGGCTACGTTACTGTGCAGCCTAGTATCAGAGAACATGGCACAGCTGCTCTCAGCGTGTGCCATGTTCTCCTCAGCAGCACAGTGAAGAAGGAGAGAGTCTGTCCCTCCCTCCCCCCCCCCCCCCCCACTGTGCCGCTGCTGCCACCAATGATACGAGAGAGGGGAGGAGGGGAGGGGCTGTGGCCACTGCGCCGCCAGTGAAGATAACTAACCCATTAATTCAAATATAGGCGGCGGGTGCTGGCAGCAGAATCGCATACCCAGCACCCGGCTCCTATGACAAAGCGCTGCGATCCGCGGCATTTAACCCCTCAGGTGCTGCAGCGCCTTGTCATAGAGGCCGGGTATGTGATTCTGCCGCCGGCACCCACTGCCTATTTTTGTAATATAAGGTTACTTCTCTTCATTGGTGGCGCAGTGGTAGCTTCCGATCGGAGCCCCAGCAGTGTAATCGTGGGGCTCCGATCGGTTACCATGGCAGCCAGGATGCTACTGAAGCCCTTGCTGCCATGGTAAGCTCCCTGCTGCTGTGTACACAAAGGGCATCAGGGGGAGTGTGAAGTCCTATTCACCCTAATAGATCTCTATTAGGGTGAATAGGACAAGGGACTAAAAGATCCCAGGTTTCAGCCCCTAAGGGGGCTAATGGGTATTAAATAAAAAATAAAAACACCAAAATATTATAGTTTAAATCGCCATCTTTCCCAATTTTACATATAAAATATATAAACAATAAAAATAAACATATTACATAAAAAAACATAACTTACTATTACGTCCAAAAAGCTATTAAAATATTTAAAAATATCTCCTATGTGTTGAACGCCGTAACAGAAAAAATATATAAAAATTGCGCGATTCGACATTTTTTTGTCGTCTTGTCACCCCAAAAAATAGGATAGGACTGTTCTATTATGGGCCAGACGTTCCATAAAATGCGGAATGCACCCGGCCTTTCTGGTGCTTTATTTTTTTCTCATGGTATCAAGCATCGCAATACTTATTTTTTATGGTATCGAAATCGAATCAAAATTTTGGCATCGTGACAACCCTAGTGTCTAGATGAATTTCCAGTGGGCATGGTGCTGTTAAGTAAGTCGTCTGTAGAAAAATAGCTTCACTGATACTTAATAGTATAATATTACTGCTTCACCTGCTGTGGATTTGAAGCAGATTCCCACATTGAAATCTGCATCAAATCCATTTGGGGTTTCTGCAACACAAGTAAGGCCTCATGCACACAACTGTGCCGTTTTTTGCAGTCCGCAAAAATTGCGGCCGGATGCGGACCATAACTACGGTCGTATGCACGAGGCCTAAGTGTTGTGGAAATTTCCTGTGTGGATTTTTGTCTGCAATGTGGAAGCAAAGTCAATTTATTCCAATTATTAACTAGAAAATAAGAAGGCTAATTAGGCCTCATGCACACGACCGTTCAGTTTTTTGTGGTCCGCAAATTGCGGATCCGCAAAACACGGAAGCCGCCCGTGTGCCTTCCGCAATTTGCGAAACGGAACAGGTGGCCCATTGTAGAAAAATGCCTATTCTTGTCCGCAAAACGGACAAGAATAGGACATGTTGTTGTTTTTTGGGGCCACGGAACAGAGCAACAGATGAGTGCTGTCTGCATCTTTTGCGATCCATTGAAGTGAATGGTTCCACACTCGAGCCGCAAAAACTGTGGTTCGGATGCGGACCAGAACAACGGTCGTGTGCATGAGGCCTTACTTTGTAGATATTCATTTCCAGTTTGAGTATTTTATTTTCTTCCGGGACAGATCGGCTGATTTAGTCAATATTTATTCACTGGTAGATCTATTGCATTAGAATGGTATATTATGTAGTTCTATAATTAACCATTTTCCATCTGTCCCCTATCTTTTTCCACTTCCACTTTGTGTAACTTCTCGGTGACAGTGTTTTATGTTCACCCTGTTTTGTATTACTCAAATCCTTTTATCCGCTTTGCTTCAGTGCAGAAGATAAGTCTGTAACAAAAACGTCTCTTTCCTGTTGTCTAAAATGTTCGTTCGGCTATACGCTGAGTCAGATTTCCTCTTAATCAAGCATATTTTTCAGGGAAAGAAAAAAATAAAAAAGCTGACCCTTTTATCATTAACCAAAGAAGTTACCCATGCATGTCTTATGATTTAATTTAAAGAACCATACTGCATGGTAGGATTAACCATGCTGATTAAAACAATACCTTTCTTTTGTCTGTATGTTAAACAGCTGCAGAGATAGTTGCGTTTTTATTCATATGCAAATGATCGTGTTGGAGCACCAGGAGGCAGGGTTAAATCCTTGGAGGACTGCTATCTTAACACCCCTGTGCTCTGCACACTCTGCCTCCCCTTGATTAGAAGGGCTAGACATTAGCATGCTGAGCTTTATCCTAGAGCTATGTTCTAGTATGTACATATTATACATTATACACTGTTTACTATATCCTTACCATGTTCAGAATAGAGGTTTTCTATGCTTAGAAAGCTAATGCATATTACTGGTTTATTCACTGGCACAATATATGATTATAAAGAAACCAGTAATATGTATTAGCTTTCTAAGTATGGAAAACCACTTCACTCAATACAATAAGGCTGTAAACCTGGAGTTTAGTGGTTCAAATCTCAGGAGAGACTTCTAGATTTTTTTCGTTCAGTTATTTTTTTTCTCTCTCTTTTTAACCAATAATAAAAAGCTATATACTTACTATATTGATAATGGAGGTTTTCCATACTTATAAAGCTAATACATATTACTGATGTCTTGATAATCAAATAATGTGCCTGTGTATAAACCTTATGCAGCTCCATAGAAAGGAAAATAAATACATTTAAATAAATTATGGTCTTGGGATAAAGTTATGGTCTTGGTATGCACGGACGCAAGAAAACATTTCCATATATATATATATAGTATATATTTGGCATTGCTGTAATCATACTGACCAGGAGAGTACAGGTATGTTATTTATGGCGAAAAATAAAAGCCGCAAAATCTAACTTAAAAACTCAGTGGCAGAATTAAAAAAAAATTCCAATCCTCCCAGAAAGAGTTAATACAACTTGATCAGTAAATTGTGTACCCCAAAATGGTGCCATTAAAAATTACAACTTGTCTGCAAAAATAAAGCCCTCATATGGCTACATTGATGTAAAGTGGCTGGGCACCTGTTCAAAGTATTCCGGGTCCAGTCCCTAGCTCCCATCTCCGATGCATCCAGTCCCCACTGGAACTTAAATGTGATGTAACATCAACACGCATGTCAATGTTGCCTCAACAGTCACATGCTGTTCCTAAAGAATCACTGCTGAAGCCATTGATTGGATGTCACATTTCCTTCAGTGGGGACGGGAATTTGGCTGTGGACCCGGAACACTTTTTTTTTAAAGACATTTGTCCATCCAGTTCGACCTGTTATCCTGCAAGTTGATCCAGAGGAAGGCAAAAAAAAACATTGTGAGGTAGAACCCAATTTAAGTGGAAAAAAAAACCTTCCCGACTCCAACCAGGCAATCAGAATAACTCCCTGGACCACTGTGCTCAGTGGTTAGCACAGTACCTGGTTACTGCATAGTCATCTCACTTTCATCTGCCAATCAAGAAGTAGAGGGTGGACTGCCTGAGGAAGACAGTGGAGCTGGGGTGCACAGAGTGGCTTGGGCCCTCCCTACTAATTTGGCTATGGATTAAAAGTGCTTTTTAACCAGAATGAAGCTATGGATCACTACTGTAAGGCATCTTTCACACGGGCGAGTATTCCGCACGGATGCGATGCATGAGTTGAACGCATTGCACCCGCACTGAATCCCGACCCATTCATTTCTATTGGGCTGTTCACATAAGCGGTGATTTTCACGCATCACTTATGCATTGCGTGAAAATCGCAGCATGCTCTATTTTGTGCGTTTTTCATGTAACGCAGGCCCCATAGAAATGAATGGGGTTGCGTGAAAATCGGAAAGCATCCTCAAGCAAGTGCGGATGCGGTGCGATTTTCACACACGGTTTCTAGGAGACGATTGGGATGGAGACCCGATCACTATTATTTTCCCTTATAACATGGTTATAAGGGAAAATAATAGCATTCTGAATACAGAATGCATAGTAAAATAGCGCTGGAGTGGTTAAAAAAAACCTCTTCTGTCTTCTTTCTTTGCTGTGTGCAGGAACAAGGCCTGTGGTGACGTCAGTCCGGTCATCACATGGTCCATCACATGATCTTTTACCATGGTGATGGATCATGTGATGGACCATGTGATGATCGGTGATGTCACCACAGGTCCTGTTCCTGCACACAGCAAAGAAAGAAGACAGAAGAGATGTCGGCTGCGCGATAAAGTGGATTAAGGTGAGTTCAATTATTATTATTTTATTTTTTTTAACCCCTCCAGTGCTATTTTACTATGCATTCTTATAACCATGTTATAAGGGAAAATAATACAATCTACAGAACACCAATCCCAAGCCCGAACTTCTGTGAATAAGTTCGGGTTTGGGTACCAAACATGCCAATTTTTCTCACGCGCGTGCAAAACGCATTACAATGTTTTGCACTCGCGCTGAAAAATCGTGAATGTTCCCGCAACGCCGTCTGAAAGAGGCCTAAGTGAAAGGTATCATTACATTCAGCGGACCTAGCCCAACAAGGCATGCTAAGGCTACATGCACACAAAGGTTGTTTGTTTCTGTGTACGTTCCATTTTATTTTTATTTTTTTGTGGATAGGATGCGGACCCATTTATTTCATAGCCCCGCAAAAGAAAATAGAACATGTCTTATTCTTGTCCGTTTTAGGCATTGTTACAATGGATCCGCAGAAAAAAACGATGTCATACTTTTTATTTTATTTTTTTATTTTGTGGATCCGCAATTTGCGGACCGCAAAACACATACGGTCGTGTGCATGTAACCTAAAGCTAAATGTATCTTATATAGTGGTTTTGTGAAAGTCATTGTTATTTTGTTCCCAATTTAGCTTTGTATCATTTTAATGACCTATTATTGCCTTTTTCCCTAGGTATAAAAGAGTATTTTCAGTGGGATCCCATGCCATAACAACATACAACCCCACCACCCTTGAAGTTACGAATCAGGTATTAAAAGATGAATTTTGTATCTGTTTTTAAAGTGGAGACTCAATATGATCCCTCTGTTCCCCGCAGTTCCTCATAGCGGCTTCTGCTTGGAGTGGCATTGGCGTCACACTAGTGTCTTCCTCTCCTCTTAGTCATCCACGTTCAGTCATTCTACAAACATTTTATTTTATTTTTTTGACAATCAAAACAATATAAATAATTTTTTAGACTTTGGAACCCAAATTATTATTATTATTTTGCCTGCTTATTGGACACTAACTTTTAAGCTATGACTATGCAGCACCTTGCATAAAATGCGATGCTACCACATCACAATTAATGACAATAGTGTAGTCACGTGAAGGTGATTGTGACCTGATCAATTGGCAGAACCAAATGCTTTTGGATATCTGTGCAACCACATTCACTAGGCTCGAATGGCAGCTCCAGATTTGCAGTCTTAAAGGGGTTGAGCAAGAATGTAGGGTTTTGACAAACCCCCCACTTGGCCGGACCTGTAAAGGGAATGATCCTCTAACGTCATGTGACCATGTGTCATGACATTAGTGGATCCTCTCACTGCCGTGGCCAGTGACTGGCTGTGGCAATGTCAAACTGGATGATAACATCGAGGGAGAATTGCAGGCCTGTAGAAAGAGCGGGGAGCCAGCGCCATGCAACAGGTAATCTTTCCTTTATAGGTCTGGCCAAGTGTGTGTGGGGAGGAGTTGCCACCCCCCTTCATTCTTGCACAACCCATTTAATGTTACAATGTAGCCCTAGCTGAAATAAGATTTGTCCGTATGAGAATTGGAACATTCGTCATATTATTTACCTGAAGATGCCTGCACCTCAGTTAGAACAAGCAACTGAGTAGGGTCTAGCTGCACAACGATCTTGGTCGGGAGACAACTGTTGCGCTGAAGAATTTATAAATAAATGGGACATTCAAAGGTGTGCGGTGGTCTGTGACTTGACTGGGACATGTGCCGCGACTGCTACAACAGTGTTGCAATTCTGGGGTCGCAGTTGCACGCACATGTGCGATTTACATTGGAACATTATTCATTTCTATGCCAGCACCGTTACACCCTTCAGCACAACAGTTGCCTTGCGACCCAGATCGCCAAACCCTAAAAGTGAGTGTTCAGCCATTTAGTGTTTTTTTTTTTTTTGGGGCTATGCTAGTTGATATCTTAATATGTCTCGATGGAAGGCAGAGTTCCATTTTTCTGATGCAGAACTCTATATTTCCTGGGTAGACATAAAGGTACCCATAGAAGTCTATGGGCCAATAATGTACTAGCCTGTGTCAACTTTTTTTTTAATTACACAAAACATAACTGGCGGCTACTTAGCAGCTCACATTGAACTCAGTGATAAAATGTTATTGAGTAAGCTCTTAAGCTTCCTCTAGTGCCAGTTTACTGCTGTAAAGATATGTTTTAGACCCTAAAGGCATGAGAATAAAAGTTGGAGATTCCCTTTAAAGAGAGTCTGTCATCACAGTTTCACCTTTTTAACCTTTCCCATAGCTTTCTAGCAGCATTACAGTTGATAAAAACGTTACCTTTATAAGCAATCGTGTGAAATCATCTTGGTAGTATATGCAAATGAGGGCTCGCAAGTGCCCAGCGGCGGCGTCAACCTCGTAGGTCCCCAGGCAGCTCTGCCTTATCGTCGCCCAGTCTTTCCCTGTGCCCGCCAATCTTCTTACTACTTCTCTCGCCGAGATCCCGCGCCTGCGCGCTGTCCATTCCTGGTACGGCATCATAGTAATTAATGCAAATGCGCCGGCCAACGGACTCAGCGCGCAGGTGCGGGATCTCGGCAAGAGTAAGAAGATGGGCGGGCAGAGGGAAAGGATGGCCGGGCAGAGGGAAAGACTGGGCGGGGGGAGGTGACGATAAGGCAGAGCTGCCTGGGCACCTACGAGGTTGACGGAGCCCCTGGGCACTTGTGAGACCTCATTTGCATATACTACTAAGATGATTTTTGCCAGTTTTATAAGTCCACGATTGCTTATAAAGGTAGCGTTTTTATCAACTGTAATGCTGCTAGAAAGCTATGGGAAAGGTTAAAAAGGTGAAACTGTGATGACAGACTCCCTTCAAGCATATCTGATTGAGATTTGTTATTGAATCATTGTCAACCAAAGCACAATCCTTACAGTCCCTGTATAGCAGACGTGCACGTTAAACAAAAATAAATATGTAGAAATCCAATTCTGGTTATTGTTTTTCTCAGTGGCCTTATGGAGACATTTGTGGCATCAGTCCTGTGGGTAAAGGGCAAGGATCAGAATTTGCCCTCACTTTCCGGAAGGGCAGCGGGAAGAAATCTGAAACATTAAAGTTTTCTACAGAGCACAGAACAGAACTTCTGACAGAAGCCCTGGTAAGATGCTAGTGAATGAGCCTTTCTCGCATGGTTTTCCATACGTGTGGGGGGATATATGTTTGAATATTTGCGTGTTTTCGGTAGTTAGATGCTTTGCATGCCTGTGTGTGTGTTCTGTGAGGTTTAATTTGCTTTTGTAGATCCTTGTAAAGCCTGGATATCTTTTGCTGAGTTTTTGTATTTTATTTCCAACAGAGATTCAGGACAGAGTTTGCTGAAGGAAAGATTACTGGAAGGGTAAGTATACCACAAATGCAATAGCTAAGGCACCATGCACACTACCATATCTGCAAATCCCAGATCCCCAAAATGTGAATGTGATCCATGTTGCATCTGCATTGTGAGGACAAGTATAAGACATTTTTGCAAAACTGACATACAGATGCGGAAAGCACATGGATCACCTTGCACAGAAATATACACTATGCCTTCAAAATGCGGACCACAAACCCATTGAAAACAATCGGTCTGCAAATAAAATGTGGATAACACACGGAATTTTGCGGATCCACGGTTTGCTGACCACAAAACAGATACGGTTGTGTACATGGTGCCTAATAGTGTTAAAACAGTCACAATGGGATTTTTTAAGCTACTTGGATGTGCTGTGGAAGGATAGCGTTTTCTCCTTGAGACTTCAAGGCTTGAGTTGTTAGCAAGGGACAAATTTATATTCCATTGAAGACAATAAAAAAGTAGTTAAAAAACCACTGCAACATCGAATTTGTTTCTAGGGGAAAGAAAATATGTGTGGTCAACTTGCATTCCTCACCAACCAAGGTGCTTTGTTGCCGACACCCTAAAGAGGTTGTCTGGCCAATATATAAGTAATTAAACTCCTTATAACGTTTTATTTTTATTTTACCATCCCTTAAAGGCTGTTTCACCCAGGATTATCGTGCTCATTAATTTGTATCAGTATTTTTTAAATCCAGAAGTAGAACCAAAATACGGAAGAGATACAAATCTTTCTATTATACATTTTCTGGATTTGGCTTGTGGACATACAGTCATGTGAAAAAATTAGGACACCCTTTGAAAGCATGTGGTTTTTTGTAACATTTTTAATAAAAGGTTATTTCATCTCCGTTTCAACAATACAGAGAGATTAAAGTAATCCAACTAAACAAAGAAAACTGAAGAAAAGTCTTTTCAAGATCTTCTGTAAATGTCATTCTACAAAAATGCCTATTCTAACTGAGGAAAAAGATAGGACACCCTCACATGTATTCCCTCTTAAATTGGCTCAGATCTCACACAGGTATATCACACCAGGTGCACATAATTAGTAGATCGTTACTCTGCATGTTGAATGAGGCTTGCCCTATTTAAACCTCAGACATTTAGTTTGGTGTGCTCCTGACTGTTGAAGTGAGAGTGAGCACCATGGTGAGAGCAAAAGAGCTGTCAGAGGACTTCAGAAAAAAGATTGTAGCAGCCTATGAGTCTGGGAAGGGATTTAAAAAGATCTCAAAAGATTTTGAAATCAGCCATTCCACTGTCCGGAAGATAGTCTACAAGTGGAGGGCTTTCAAAACAACTGCCAACATGCCCAGGACTGGTCGCCCCAGCAAGTTCACCCCAAGAGCAGACCGCAAGATGCTAAAAGAGGTCTCCAAAAACCCTAAAGTGTCATCTCGAGAACTACAGCAGGCTCTGGCTACTGTTGATGTAGAAGTACATGCCTCTACAATCAGAAAGAGACTGTACAAGTTTAACTTGCATGGGAGGTGTGCAAGGAGGAAACCTTTGCTTTCCAAGAGAAACATCGAGGCCAGACTGACATTTGCCAGAGATAAAGTTGACAAAGACCAGGACTTCTGGAATAATGTTCTTTGGACAGATGAGTCCAAAATTGAATTATTTGGACACAACAGCAGAGGACATGTTTGGCGTAAACCAAACACAGCATTCCAAGAAAAGAACCTCATACCAACTGTGAAGCATGGAGGTGGAAGTGTCATGGTTTGGGGCTGCTTTGCTGCAGCAGGACCTGGTCAGCTCACCATCATAGAATCCACGATGAATTCTACTGTGTATCAGAAGGTGCTTGAAGAACATGTGAGACCATCAGTTAGAAAATTAAAGCTGAAGCGGAACTGGACCATGCAACATGACAATGACCCAAAACATACTAGTAAATCAACCAAAGATTGGCTGAAAAAGAAGAAATGGAGAGTCCTGGAATGGCCAAGTCAAAGTCCAGATTTGAATCCCATTGAGATGCTGTGGGGTGACTTGAAAAGGGCTGTACGTGCAAGAAACCCCTCAAACATCTCACAGCTGAAAAAGTTCTGCATTGAGGAGTGGGGTAAAATTTCCTCAGACCGATGTCGAAGACTGGTAGATGGCTACAAGAACCGTCTCACTGCAGTTATTTCAGCCAAAGGAGGTAACACTCGCTATTAGGGGCAAGGGTGTCCTATCTTTTTCCTCAGTTAGAATAGGCATTTTTGTAGAATGACATTTACAGAAGATCTTGAAAAGACTTTTCTTCAGTTTTCTTTGTTTAGTTGGATTACTTTAATCTCTCTGTATTGTTGAAACGGAGATGAAATAACCTTTTATTAAAAATGTTACAAAAAACCACATGCTTTCAAAGGGTGTCCTAATTTTTTCACATGACTGTATATTGGAACATACTGACCAAAATAGTGCCATGTAAGGCTGAGTTCACATCAGCATTCAGCCTTTCGGTTCTCCTGCTCCGTTATAGGAGCAGGAGAACGGAAAGGACGGATTTGTCACATAACTGAGCCTACGGACCCCATAGACTATAATGGGGTCCGTTATGTTTCCGCTCAGAAGATGATTTTGTGCATGCAGGACTTTTGTCTCTGTTTCAAAATCCTCTTCTGAGCGGTAACATAACGGACCCCATTATAGTCTGTGGGCTCAGTTCGGCTCAGTTATGTGCCGAATCCATCCTTTCCTTTCTCCTGCTCCTATAACGGAGCAGGAGAACGGAAAGGCTGAACGCTGATGTGAACTCAGCCTTAGTGGCTTAAAGGGCTTGTGCAGCAATTTATATTGATGACCTATCCTCCGCATAGGTCATTAATATCTGATCTGTGGGGTCTGACACCTGGCACCCCTGCTTATCAGCTGTTTGATGAGGAGGTGGCTGTCCATGCGAGCACTGCTTCCTGGTCATTACAGTGCGCATTGTTTCCTGTGCAGTGGTAGCGTAGTATAATTACAAGTTAAAGTGAATGGAGCGAGTACTTGGAATTACTCTGCACTACCGAGACGAAGTGCAGTGTAATGAACAGGAAGCGGCTCTCACATGGAGTGCCGTCTCAACTTCAAACAGCTGATCAGTGGTGGAGCTGGGTGCCGGACATCTGCCGCTCAGATACTGATAACCTATCCTGAGGATAGGTCATCAATATAAATCACTGCACACTGCCCTTTAAAGGGAATGAACAGAATTAAAGAAACTTGGCTGCTTTCTTTCAGAAGCTGTGGCACCTTTTTACAGCACCAACATCTGATGAGTAGGCTGAGAATGCCTTTAGATCCCAGTGTGTATGGAAAGACTTCTGTAGAAATCATGTTAAAAATAATAAATCTTATTAGGTTATGAAGAAGGCTGGGTGATTAATTGAATTAATTTGATTAATTCATCCTTTCAGAGGCCAGTGATGTTTTTTTTTTTTTTTTTGTCCAGTGTAGACACTTCAGACAGTCCACACCATTAACCCTGGCACAGGTGGCACGGACTGAAGAGATTTCCTCCCCTCTCCTCCGCACATTCTTCACTGATGCAGCAGTCTGGATCACAGGAGGAGCCCAGCACTGAATGTAGCTGGGCTCCTGCTGGAACAGAGATAACTCCAGTTCCGACTGACTAACTCACTGGATGCCATGGTCAATAGTGACTGCAGCATCTAGGCAGTTAACCCTCTTCACCAGGTGCAGTTGTCATGGCATCCGCCAACATGTCAGACTTACCAGCGGTACAGAAGCTGTCCGTTCTTAATTGAACTTGTAGATTTATGTAGAGTGCACCCGCTGCTACTGTTGAGGGAGAGTTGATGGTGCAGTAATCGTGGAAACATCCTGACAGGGAATCAACAATATGAACACAGTCCAGAGTGTAAAGCCAGGTATAAAAGCCCAGCACCCATCGCGTAGGGCAAGAGGAGGGCTTGTTATAAACTAGGACAGTGTCACCCAGAGTATAATGATACATTTATTTATTCTCATCTACTTGGCAGGAGCGGTCACCCTGCTTTCCACAGTCACCAATTATGGAGGTGCCCACCTTCGCTCACCTGTGTATTTCTTGATATTTGTATTCATGAAACAATAAGCACAGGGTGAAGAGACCCTGTATGTATACCTGCAGTTGGTAAATGGCTGATAACGGGAGAACAAGACATTTGTCACTGATGAAACATATTACATAGTTTCTTGTGGTCGCTTGTACGATTGATTTATGCAAAGTTCCATGAAAAGTTAGATCTGATCATTTGGTCTTTTACCCTTTCAAGAGCTCCACTTGCTGTCAATGAATAGGAACTTTCCAGTTCCCATCTACAGGCTGAAATCCTGTACAGATCTAATACTTTCCACCATTTTTCCCACCCCAAAATGGTGTCCTCTGTAAAAAAAAAATTAAGTTCTCATAAGGCTTCATTGGCAAAAAATTTAATAATTTGTCACCGAAAAAAATTATCTGGAAAAATGTATAATCTTACTTAAATTGAAAACAATCGAGATTATGAACCCTTTAAAAACTTACTCCTATTGACCTTATCTGTCTAGTATGTATTTAATACAGGAGTAACAGATGAATAGTGACCAATATCTACAGTATATGTATGAAGCATAGCTATGCCATAATGTGTAGTAACTAGAGATGAGCAAATTTCCGCTTATGAAATTCATTCACACTTCGTTTGGTGGTAAAAGCAGAATTGCGTTATGGATTCTGTTACCACGGACCATAACGCAATTCTATAACTGAATGCCTTTAGAGGACTGCCCTGCATAACGAAAACGGGACGGATCCGTTTTGCAGCCCATAGACTTCTATTATGAGGGAATGACTAACGGAATGCATTCCGTCCTAGAATTGCATCATGGTCCGTGGTAACGGAATCCATAATGCAATTCACCTTTTACCACCAAACGAAGTGTGACTGAATTTCAAAATGTGAAATTCGCTGATCTCTAGTAGTAACCAAATGTTCTGTATACTGTACCACAGTGAACAGTTTCTATCATGTAGCAGATTTAAAGGGGTTTTGTCACTTCAGCAAATTGCATTTATCATGTAGAGAAAGTTAATACAAAGCAATTACTAATGTATTGTTATTATCCATATTGCTTTCTTTGCTAGCTATGCACTGCTCGTTTGCATGGTTACGACCACCCTGCAATCTGTCAGTGGTTGCCGTGCTTGCACACTATAGGGAAAAGTGACAGCGGTTCTGGTCGCCGGGACTGTGGGAGCTCACTTAGGCTGGTTCTTTTTCCTGTAGTGTGCAAGCATGGCCATCACTTATGGATTGCAGGGTGGTCATAACCATGGAAACTAGCAGTGTATAATGTGATTAAATGAATCCAGCCAGCAAAGGAAGCAATATGGATAATAACAATACATTAGTAAGTGTCTTGTATTAACTTTCTCTACATAATAAATTATATTTGCTGAAGTGACACAACCCCATGAATTAAATGAATTTCTCGTGCATGGCATTGGGGGACACAGCACCATGGGTATACGTCCAAATACCACTAGGAGGCACTAGACACAAAAAGTGTTGGCTCCTCCCAGGTGGGCTATACCCTCTCCACAGGCACGAGGCTATACAGTTTTTAGTCTAGTGCCGTAGGAAGCAGACCTGTCCTGCTTTTTTTGCAGGTCCTGCTGTTTTTTATTTTTATTCTTTTTTTCTCTCTTCCGCAGGTCTCTGTGTTCTCCACCGTTATACCTGCTGCAGGCTGGGGCTCCATCGTGTTCCACTTTAGTTGCCCCCCCCCCCTCCTGCGGGCGCGTACTTCTGTGCCGTCGCCGGTCACCTAGTCCCCACAGACTGCATCCGCAGTGGCTTGCCGGCATTCCCAGGGTTCCCGTGTTGAGTCTGCCGAAGGGGTGACCCTGCGGCGCCCGAAGACATCGGATGGTGAGTATATTCCCCTGTCCCTGTTCCCTCCTGTGGCCAGGAGGATGGGATCAACCTTAGCTGGGGGTCCTCGGAAGCCTCTATCTTCCTCCAAGCCAACCCCCCCCCCCCCTTTTTTTCTTGGTGGGGGGGGGGGTTATATTCTTGTTTCCCCTCCCTTCTCTTCCCCCTTGGTTTTTTCTCTCCTCCCTGGTCACACAGTCTTCTCCCTGGCCTTCCCTGCTACTTTAGTCCCCGGCTTCTGCCGGGACTAGTCCTCATCTTCCATGGCCCGTTCCCGGCTCCCAGGTGCTCCGTTTGCCCTGATCCGCCTACCCCTTACAGGACGAGATATTGAGGGCTCCTCCAATTGCCGTGGCCATTGCACCTACCTCATCATAGTGTGCACCAAACAGCCATCTTACTCCCTTCATAGGTAGAGTTCCTGAACCGTCTCTGATGCTGCAGCCATTACACCTGTCTGGCTTCTATGGTGTACTATGCGTCCCTGTTTCAGTTGCCATTGCACCTACCTGATTGTAGTGTGCACCTGTCTTGTTCTTTGTGGTACCATGAGGCCCTATAGGTACCATTGTTAACGCGGTTGCTGTTGCACCTCTCTGGTTCTAGGGCGCACCATGCGGCCACATTGCTTCGATCTTAAATGTAGTACCTCTACCATCTCCAGATGCTGTACCCATTACACCAGTCTGGTCGTATCTCTGCGCTACACAGCTGTATTTCTACTTTACAGTTTGAGTAGCTGTACCCTCCAAATGCTGTCGCATGTTTCCACTCTCCTTAGACGGCAACATGCAGCCACTTTACCTATATTTTAGGCGTGTGTTTGTAGTACCCCAAGTGCTGGGCCCAATGGTGCTATCTGTGGCCTAGACAGTTTCTGTATTACTGGGTGTTTTCTGCCCCCGGGTTCTAATCTGTGCTGCGGATGTTGGTTCCATCCGTTTGGTTCTTCCATACATCTGCCACTCCGTTACTGTCGTGCTCATTGGTCTCCTTGTACCTCTCAAGGCACTGTCTACACCAGGCCACCTTCGTTCAGCATGTGCATGGTTACCATATCTACCCCCACCTTATCGGTCTAGTGCTACTTCTGGTAGCTCCAGTATATGGCTGATCTGTCTGATCCAGCGGGTGGTCCACATACAACCACGCTCCCTACTCCATGGCCAGGTGGTTGTTGGCCTTTGTGCTAGGGTTGCTCTTGCCATCTCTTTAAGGTACTACGGTATGCTGTGCTCCGCATTACCCCATGTTATAGAGGAGTACTCGTGGTGTTTCCTATTACAGAGCAGCCCATTCCTGGTGAAGTACAGGGATCTCCACTGGATCTTCTACCTTGTTGGGGCACGTAGCTGGTGAGCATCGGCCGCTGCAGCAGTTTTCGGTCATCGCTGGATGTCCTCCGCCACACAGAATCCTTCTGGGGTCCACGGCAGTTATGGTCGCTGGATGTCTTCCCTGACGGGTCAGGGACAGGACCCCTGAGCGCCACACACCTGTCTGGTAAGTGAATTTTCAGCTGATCGCTCTGGCATTGGACAGGGTCCCGTAGTTCCTTCTGGGTCCTGGTGTTATCGGTGGGAGTTTTCAGTATGCCGGTCACAGCTGGTTTCTACATTTCTATGTAGGCTGCCCTGACTTTTTCAGGCGACTTCTGCATTCCTTATGCATATGGATGTCTGTCAGTTTTGTGGTACATCCCGAGCTGCTGTACTTGTCCTCTTTGGGACAATGTATACAGTTTGCTAGTCACTATTCTTGGTATGGCTAGTTGTCCATGGCCAATGTCCCTTCCCCTATGGTGGTTTCATTTCGCCTTTCCTGGATATTCTGGCTTGCGTTGTCTTCTGGTGGTTCAGCTCCTGGTTCCTTGTGAGCCCATAGTGGGTACTCCTTTCTGCAGTCCCTGTCCCCGTTCATTTGAGGTCCTCTTGGGATTTGTGTCTCTTTTCCCATCCTCCCACATCAAGTACCTGGTATTGAGTGGTTTAGTGCTACGGTTTGCAATTCCACCGTATGGTCTCCTTTGGGAGGGACCTCCTCTTGTTGTGGAACCTTTCCTCCTTAGGCTGTTTGGAGTACTCTCCTTCTACTCCCATGTCTCTCAGTCCAGTGTGTCCCTGCTGAGATTGCCTGGGCCTGTATCTGGTTCCTTTTTCCCATGATACTTCACATGCCCGGAGTTTCCTCTGGTCTTACGCTTCACAGTGATATCTTGTTTTCAGAGGCTTGTGCCTTGTCTCCTGTTTTTGGGACGCAGGTGTTATCGTTCTCTTTTCCTGGCCTTTACCTACAACCCCCTCCTTCTCCAAGGGTTGGCGGTTTTCTATAGCAACCTTGGGTTTTCACCTTTAAATGGGGCGCTTAGCTTCATCGCCTGGCCTTGCGGTGAGGGGAGACCTGCTCCCTTCACATGTGAGCCTTGCTATGGCTTCCCTCACTCGTTTGGTTTCCAGTGCGTCCCTGTTTCCTTTCTCCCCTGGCCTGTCAGGGCTTGGCAACAGTTTTTTTTGGGGGTCTGAGACAATGTAGAGCGTTGGGTAGTTCCAACACGCGGTGCTGTCCTAATTTTTTCTCCAGCCCTTGGCTGCACTCGGTGTTCCCTTTTGCCACCTTCTTGCATTTGGGACTTTCTTTCAGGCATTTGTCCTGGGGTGCTGGCAGTCTTCACTGCTTCTTCTGAGGTTTCTTCCTTGTTATGGAACCTCTTGCCCATTACGTGTTTTTTCCTGTTGGGTCACATGGTTCTCCTGCACCTGTATGCCCAACCGGTGGCGTGTCTCTTCTTTTCCCACCCTCAGGGACTGCTTTGGGACGTCCCATGGTGCTGTGTCCCCCAATGCCATGCACAAGAAAATTGGATTTTTTGTACTCACCGTAAAATCCTTTTCTCGTAGTAGGCATTGGGGGACACAGATCCCACCCTATGTTTTTACTTCTGCTTCTCCGGGCTGGTCTCTTGATCTTTCCCGGTACGGGAGTTGTTGGTTCCTTGCTTTTCTTCTCTCTCCTACTGCTTTTGGTACAAACTGAATATCCTCGTGCCTGTGGAGAGGGTATAGCACACCTGGGAGGAGCCAACACTTATTGTGTCTAGTGCCTCCTAGTGGTAGTTGGACGTATACCCATGGTGCTGTGTCCCCTAAATCCTACTACTGAGAAAAGGATTTTATGGAGAGTACAAAAAATCCAATTTTAATTAATATGAATGGCTGACATTTTTTCCTTGGAATAGTGTGGACCCTTTATGTGACTATTTTCCTGTTCTGTTTCAGAGGTACAACTGCTACAAGCATCACTGGAGCGATAGCAGAAAATTAGTCTCTTTGGAAGTGACCCCGGGGGGAATAGACCAAATAGATCCAACGAACAATCGTGTCCTCTGCTCTTATGACTATCGGAACATTGAAGGTTTTGCAGAACTGTCCGATTACCAAGGAGGGTTCTGTATCTTGTATGGAGGTTTTAATCGATTGGTAAGTATTTCTGTCTGTTTTGTTGCTTCATTAGTTTTTTAAAGGGGCTTTGTAGCATGTTAGTTAGACTGTCACTAAAGTAACTTTAGTGGGGTGCCCAATAATAGTGTTAATTCATTTTTATTCACAATAATTGTGTAATTTATCATTTATAGCAATGGTAATCATGTACTGACTTCCTGTGACTTTGTGGTGGGCTCGTGCTAATACACGGCAGACCACTTGAAAAGGAAGAGTTAGGGTATAAGCAACAGCTTTGGCCAAGGATAAAACAGGAGATGGATTTCAAACAATGTCAGATACCTTAGTCCTCATGCACATGACTGTGTCCGTTTTGCAGTCTGTAAATTGCAGATCCGCAAAACACAGATACCGGTTGTGTGTATTCCGCATTTTGCAGAACGGAATGTCTGTCCCTCAGTAGAGCAGTCCTATCCTTATCTGTGATGCGGACAAGAAGAAGACGTTCAGTTTTTTTACAGGGCCTTGGAAAGGACGTGTGGATGCATCTTTTTCAGCCCCATTGAAGTGAATGAGTTGCATCCAACCCGCAAAAAATGCGGCTCAGATGCGGACCCAAACCACTGTTGTGTGCAGGAGGCCTTATAGATAATTTAGAACTTGAACATGAGCTCAGCTGCAGAGCACTGGCATGGACTTGGCATGGTAGTTAAGAATGGAGTGACTGAGTTTGACGGAGGTTCAGTTCTTTTTAGTCCGTTTTTTTTGTTTTTGTTTTGTTTTTACCACCATTTGAGCATAAAGTCTGATTGTCTAAATGTAGTTGATGGTCGATAATAGGGTTGTCATGATACCAAAATTTTTATTCGATTTCTATACCATAAAAAAAGTATTGCAATACTCGATACCATGCAAAAAAATATAACGCCAAAAAAGCTGTGTGCATTCCATATTTTATTTAACGTCTGGCCCGTAATAGGACATTTCTATCCTATTTTTTTGGGGGGGACAAGGTGACTAAAAGTAGCGAATCGTGCGGTTTAGATTTTTTTCTGTTACGACGTTCACCGCATGGGAAATATTTTTAAATATTTTAATAGTTCACGTTTTTCGGCTGCGCGATATGTAATATGTTTATTTTTTATTGTTTTGTGAATTTGATGTGTAAAATTGGGAAAGGGGGCGATTTAAAACTTTTAGTATTTTGATAGATTTTTTTACTTTTTTTTTTTTTTTTTTTTTTTTTTACTTTTTAGGGGCTAGAACCTTTGTCCTATTCACCCTTATAGAGATCTATTAGGGTGAAAAGGACTTCACACTGTCCCTGCTGCCCTGTGCTTTGTGCACACAGCAGCATGGAGCTTAACATGGCATCCAAGGTTTCAGTAGCGTCCTAGCTGCCATGGTAACCGACCGGAGCCCAGCGATAACAGTGCTGGGTCTCCGATCGGAACTGCCACTGCCACCAATGAAGAGGAGGGGAGGAGACCATGTGCCCGCTGCCACCAATGACTATAACAAAGGGTGGGGGTGTGTGCGCCTGTGGCTACTGGGAAGGGGGGGTTGGGTGCACTGCGCCAGCAATGGTTGTAATTTATAATTACCAATGAATGTAATTAACACATTAATTCAAGTATAGGAGGCAGCGGGTGCCGGCAGCGGTATCACATACCCAGACTCAATAAGAGGGCATGCGATCCTCTGAACCGTGGCAATTAACCCCTTAGGTGCCACACCTGAGGGGTTAATTGCCACAGTTCAGTGGATCGCATGCCCTGTTATTGAGGCTGGGTGCCGGGTCTGTGATACTGCCGCCTGCACCTGCTGCCTATACTTGAATTAATGTGTTTTACATTCATTGGTGGCGCAGTGGCCCCAGTCCCTCCCCTCCTCCTCCATGCTATCTCCCCATTGGTGGCAGGGGCAGCCACGTCACAGTGGGGAGAAAGGGAGAGACTCTCTCCTTCTCCACTGTGCTAGTGAAGAAAACATGGCGCACTGAAAGTGGTGCATGCCATGTTCTCTAACAGATACTAGGTTGCACAGCCTAGTATAGTTAAATAGTAAGACCTGGTATCGTATCGATCCAGGTCTAAAAGTATCGATTGGGTATTGATACTTCGATACCCTGAGCAACCCTACTTGATCATTTGGTTTGGGCTTTATGATTCCTAAAGAGTTTTTTCATGAGAGATTGTGTGGATTATTGGAGTCAATGAAAGGAAATGACATGTTATTGATTTTTGCCTCAGATTTCATTCTTTGCAATACATTATATGCATAAACTAGGAGGAAGCTCTTTGCAGAAAACTTGCTTGAAAACCGTGCAAGTCATAATGGTCCTGAAATTTCAGGGTCTTGAAATAGAATTTAAAGAATAACAGTAGTAATAAATCGGGGCAACTGGACTTTTTCGTAAAGCTGTTTTGCTAGTCATCTGACTGGCTTTCTCGTATAGAAAAGATAAAATTAAAGAATTCCAGTTAGGGCTCATTCTCACGACCATATTTATATCTGCATCCGTTCCATTCACTTCAATGGGGCCGCAAAATATGCGGACAGAACACCACGTGCTGTCCGCATCTGTACTTCCGTTCCTCGGCCCCACAAGAAAAGATAGAAATGCTTATTCTTGTCCGTAATTGCGGACAAGAATAGGACATGTTCTATCATAGGGCAAAATGCAGAATGCACACGGGCCGGTATCCTTGTTTTACGGATCCGAAATTTGCAGATCGCAAAACACATTTGATCGTCTGCATGAGCCCTTTCTCACAAATTCACAGTCATTAATGAAAATTAAGGCAGCAGAGGAAAAAAAAAAAAACTAACCTTTCTATGGCAGAAGTCCTAAATGCCTGTGACTGTATTTAACATGTTTGCTTTTCAGCATTTATTTGCTACAGAACAAAGAGATGAAATCATTAAAAGTGCCGTAGAGCATGCTGGAAACTACATAGGAATTTCCCTGAGGACAAGAAAAGATCCTATAGAGTTTGAGCACTATGTAAACCTTCGTTTGGGGAAATATAGCAATGACGAATCCATCACCTCATTAGCGGAATTCATTGTTCAGAAGATCACCCCAAGGCATACGGTAAGGTTATGTGCCTGTCTGTTTAAAACTGGACAAACCCTTTCAGAACATAGCCACCCCCGTCATTTGCTGATCTCCACCAGTCTGAAAACCAGATAATTGTCTGATATCAACATGGGAACAAATTAGGTGACTAACACCAGCAGAATTTACCACAAATAAATAGGTGGCCATGTAGCGCTCAATTTTTCCAGGGTGTGGGTTTCCACAGAGAGGGCTCTGGGTGCCACCTCTGGCACCCGTATCATAGGTTCGCCATCATTGGTATATAGTAATGTACTGTCTTGCAAGGTCCTCCAGAGCAAGTGCTGCTGTTCATATTGGCTCTACAATCCAATCTGTCTATTAGAAGAAACCACCTCCATGACGTCTGTATGTCACATAAAGTCCTCCAGAGTCTTCCTGCTCTATGTTCTGGCGGTTTTAGGGTACTTTCACACTAGCATTTTTCTTTTCCGGCATAGAGCTCCGTCACAGGGGCTCTATACCGCAAAAGAACTGATTAGGCATATCCCCATGCATTCTGAATGGAGAGTAATCTGTTCAGGATGCATCAGAATGTCTTCAGTTCAGTAATTTTGACTGATCAGGCAAAAGATAAAACCGTAGCATGCTACGGTTTTATCTCCGGCGAAAAAAACTGAAGACTTGCTAGGAATGTATTAGTGCCGGATCCGGCATTCAAAATACCGGAATATGCAGACCAGTAAAAATGTGAAAAAAGATACAAGACGGATCTGTCTGTCCGCATGACAAGCGGAGAGACGGATCCGTTCTTGCAATGCATTTGTGAGACGGATCCGGATGCGTCTCGCAAATGCTTTCAATCACATCCAGATCGGCTGATCCGGCGGGCAGTTCCGACGATGGAACTGTCCGCCGGATCACACTGCTGCAAGTGTGAAAATAGCCTTAGAGAGACCCTGATGAAGAAAACATCCTGTAGGATGTTGAGATTTCCTATTAGAGTATATGGGCACCATTTAAGCATACTTTATCTAAATTCATAAAGACCTCAACAATTTTATATCGTGGACTTGCATACACTTTATCTAAGAAACAGTTGTTGTGCATTGCTATATAACAAGAATGTATTTTTTTTTTTTTTTTTTTTGGTTCTGGCTAATAGAAAGGAGTGTAGAGCAGCAAAGTTCACCCTTCCCCCCCCATCCTTACTTATCCAACTGACTTATTAGGGCATACAGGCTTTGAGAGACAACTCCTTTAAATAAAATAACTGAACAAGACATGCCCAAAAATATTACAATTATATCTCGGCACTTCGTCCCTTCAACCTCTATTTGTCTATTAATCCCATTTTTCTCATGCTGCAATGAAATCTGAGAGCTATATGAAATCTTGTGTTTTCCAGGACTCCCCATATAAATGTGTATAAGGCTACATGCACACAACTGTATGTGTTTTGCGGTCCACAGATTGCATCCGTATGTCATTTTTTATTTTTTCCGTATCCATTGTAATGATGCCTATCCTTGTCCGCAAAACGGACAAGAATGGCATATGCTCTATTTTTTTATTTTTTTCTGGGGCTACGGAACGGAAATATGAATGAGGATAGCACATGGTGGCTTTCCTCATTTTTTGCGGACCCATTGAAATGGGTCCGCCTCCTATCCGCAAAGAAAAATAAAAATAAAAAATGGAACGTACACGGAAAATACATTTGTGTGTATGAGGCCTAAGCTTCAGACATTTTTTTTCATGTATTGTAGATAATAGTGCACGTAAATTGCTTTACAATTGGATGTCAGTTTGAACTGCAGATCAGGAACGACTGTCATATTTGATCTGAGTGCCAGAATTTCCTGCTTGGCCTCAAAGAAATGTTGAAATCAAATATATTGGAAATGTAATACCTACAGTATTTTTCGCTTTATAAGACGCACCTGATGATAAGACGCCCCCCAGATTTTAGAGTAGGAAAATAAGAAAAAAATATTTTTCATCAGACCTGATATCAGCCCACTCAGACCCGATATCAGCCCACTCAGAGCCTTATCAGACCTCAGATTAGCCCATCATTACCCCCCAGACCTCAAATCAGCCTATTAGTACCCCCAGATCTCAGAATAGCCCATCAGTACTTCATCAGACCTCAGATCGGACTAAAATAAAAAATCATCTTACCTGTCCTGCACCGCGTCTCCTCTTCAGCTGACGCGCTCCCATTTTCCCAGCCTGCACTGCACTGTGACATGACTGCGTGCAGCTTCATGTATTCCTAATACATACTAGTGAGCGCTTCCATAATGTAAACGCTCACTAGTATTCGTTTTATAAGACACATGGACATTTTCCCACCACTTTTTTGGGGGGGACGGGGACGGGGGGGGACGGGGGGGGGGGGTGTGTGTGTCTTATAAAGCGAAAAATACGGTATATCTTAAAATAGGAGATTTTCTACTGCATGTTGAAGTGGGAAAAATATGGAATTCAGTTGCTTGGTCGCAGGGAGAGCTGAGTCCTCATGAATCAGGTCTCATTGGCTCTCTGGAGCTGTTAAATACAAGATTTCAGCAAAACTCTTGGCCAGTTAAAGAGAACGATCCAGCATTTTGCTAAGGAGCAGCAAACAGATAGTGACAGATTAGCTTTAAAGAGTGTATATAGCAGTGATGGTGAACCTTTTTGAGACTTAGTGCCCAAACTACAAACCAAAACCCACTTATTTACCACAAAGTGCCAACACAGCAATTTAACCTGAATACCAATATAGTATATCTTCCATGTACTTTATCATTTAGCTATAATAACCTGCATACACTCTATAATAGCACTGCCTGTGCTGTTCATAGCGCACCCTGAGCTGATGAATGGCAGGAAAAGTCTAAGGCATATTGGTACACCATAGACTTTTTCCAGGGTGTGGGTGCCTCCAGAGCAAGTGCTGCTGTTCATATTGGCTCTACAATCCAATCTGTCCATTAGAAGAAACCACCTCCATGATGTCTGTATGTCACGTTATGTAAAATGGAATGATTTTTCTTCAAGTAACAATACATATGAAACACACTGCCTAATGTCTTCTGTAGATATAATGTATCCACTTCTCATTGTATGTGTATGTATAAAGTTGGTTAAAAAGATCTGCGTCATGAGTAATCTCAGGGGGAGGGGGGTTTCTAGTTGATGCTGTGATCCGTGATCGTGACACTTTAAATACTACTTTGCTTTGTACTTAGAAGACTTACCAGAATTGTCAGGGTAATAATTGAGTTGCAATATTCCAGATATATCCTGTCTTCTAGAATTTCATTAGGAGGAAGTTGTGGAAATGCAGTAATTTAATTGTGTGTTATGTTTCAGGAGCCAGTGAAAAGATTATTAGCACTTACTGAAACATGTCTAGTGGAACGAGACCCAGCTACCTACAACATTGTAACTCTGAAACCATTAGGAGAGGTGAGTCTCAGTTGCGATTTGAGGTTTGGATAGGCTCAAAGGTGGGGGGCGAATGTAAAAATAATTTATTTTATGACAGTAAAATATCAAAATCGTAGGAGTCTTTTGCAGTAGCTTATGCCTTTCAGATGCGTTCCTCCTGCATAGCTTTTGACAGGCTTCCCCATGTTCCTTCAAGCAGAAGATGCAGTTTTGGTAATTTGCCATAAACCTTAGCTTGTGGGAAATGCTTGAAAGCATAAAAGAACACAATAAAATATCTGTTCTTTTTACAGCAAGCATAGGGTGGAACTGAAGAATCTGCTGAAATTCTGTCTTCTAAAACTAGACTTAAATATCACTGGAACGCTGTTAAACAGCAGGGGTGAACTGCAGTTTCTTCATGTACTGCATCTGAAGCAAATGCGTGTCATTGATTTTTAACCTGGCTTTGCCAGCTTGGCTACATACTTTAAGTGTATTTTACTGCAGTTCTTTTCCAGCGAAAATCAAAGGCTCATAAATTATATACGTTTAATGAACTAATTGGTTTGGAAAATAGCTAATTTTTACTTTGACTAACAAGTTCAACTACTTGATCTTGAAGAGCTTGATGCTCAACTCAGAGAGCCCGCCTGGGTGAAGAAGGGGTTATGTCCGGGTTCAGCTCTAAACCCAGACAACCCCTTTAAACTATCACATGGTATACCTGGTATCTGAGGGTGACATATGTCCTACAATACTTTTTAAATTTTTATTTTTTCATCTAGATTTTTGCACTTGTGTACAACCCAGAAAATCCACAACTTTTTACCATTGAATTCATTAGAGGTCAAATTCGGAAATACTCGTCAACTGAAAGGTATCATCCTTTTTACTTTTAAGTTTTCAACCTATTTTCACTAAGGTCATGTGATGCCTTTTAAAATGGTTATACCACATAAAAGTATTTATCACTTATCCTGAGTGCTGTCTGTCCCATAGAGGTGAATGGAACATTAGATCAACATGCTGACTACCCCTCTTGGGATCGCTGGGGGTCATTTCAGTGGTCAGAATCTTCACAATGGGTGATAGGTAGGTGATAAATACTTTTTAATGGCTAACCATGTTAATAGTAAAACATTTCTGGAATTCCTTTTTCATCTTGTGAATTTACAGTGTGATGCAACCAACCAAATATGGTGATTTAAAGAAAAGGACTTAATGGATGCACTATGTATATGTACCTCGTTAGAATTCCTGTTATTCAGTATCCAGATAAAAAAAAAATATATATATAAATAATAATTAAGTTCCAAAGATTAGTAATAAAATGAAGCCAAAGAATTTAAAGCGTTTCTGTCATCAGAATTAACCCTATTAAACTAGCTGACATTCGCGATGTGCTAATGTCAGCTGAACCTAACTAGCCTATTCCTACTTTTATCTATGCCCCCATTACTCCAGAAATATAACTTTTATAATATGCTAATTATGCCTCTAGGTGTAGGGGGGCGTTGTCCCTGCTCCTAGAGGCTCCGTTCTCCCACCTCGGGCCATGCCCTGCTACACTAGATTGACAGGGTCAGGCAGCCTTCACCTCCAACTGCAGGCCCTGTGCGCCGTACGGTATTAGGCGCAGGCGCAGTGAGGCAGCCAGTGAGCGCCCTTCACTCACTGTGCCTGTGATGAATACTGAACGGGACAGCGCAGGCGCAAGATTTACAAGGCACACAGGGCCGCCAGTAGGAGACCAACACTGCCTGGCCCTTTCAATCTAGTGTAGCAGGGCATGGCCAGAGGTGGGAGAACGGAGCCTCTAGTAGCAGTTGCAACACCCTCCCTGCTCTTAGAGGCCAATTAGCATATTATAAAAGTTATATTTCTGCAGTAACATGGGCTTAGATAAAAGTAGGTATAGACTAGTTAGGTTCAGCTGACATTAGCACATCGCTAATGTCAGCTAGTTTAATAGGGTTAATTCTGGTGACAAAAACCCTTTTAAACAGGTCTGAATTTCACTGTGAAGATATTTATTCCCAGAGATTCCTTGTTGGCAAGCCTTTTAGATGGGGTCAGAGCTTCCGGCAATAGGGATGTCTGTGTCAAAATGACTCCAACACAGAGAGGCCAACGATGGGGTCTCATGAGTGTACCTGTGGACGAAGAGGTGGAAAGTCTTCACTTGAGATTTCTTGCTTCTCCTCCAAGTAAGTAGACATAATCATCTCTTATGAATGAATACATTTTAGGAATGATTTCCACTGCAGTGTAAGTGAAAATCATATTAAAGCATATTTTTCTTAGCACAAACCAGGAGTATATGTAATATATGTTGTCGTCATGCCTGCAGAAAATTCTTCAGTCGTAAAAAAAAATCCAGCTGGATTAACACAATATATAGAAAACATAGAGGAGTAAGACCACATGCTGTCAGACGTGAGGCAGAAGTGGCGAGATGTCTGGCTCGGAGTGTGGGAGCACAACTCTTGCAAGAAGAGCAGCTCGGATTCAGTTATAAAAGCTGCAGAGAGATGGAAATTTCTGTCTGCTGTACATCTAAAATAACAACTGTAGAATAAAAGGACATAAATCACACATCCACATATGATACATTAAAAGGGTTGTCTAGCATTTTAGTAAGTGATCTAATCAGCTAGTAATGACCTGTCCTTAGGATAGGCTTTCACTTACTAAAGGCTGGACAGCCCTTTTAGTCTATTACTGCCATGCAAAATTTATAAACATGAACGTGAGGTTCTTTAAAAAGACTCTAAAATAAAATTACTGAAAATACTTGAATATTACTTTATCATAAATACATTCCAAAATACAGTCAAATAAAAATATACTGGGCACTCTAATTCATGGACTACCATATGTTTATTATAATACTGGTAAAATATCTTAAATCACTAAAAAATAATTAATATAAAATTTTATAAAACAATACACACTTCTAAGATAAGACGTTCAAATACAATATTAAAACATCATGGTATTGTCTCAACTAAAATCTCTAAATCCCATATATACTAAAAGTCTCTAGAAGTCACATATAATGTGGAAAGTATAAAGATAAAGGTGCTAGGTAACTGTTCGTTCCTGTGAAGATAATTCCTGAGTACAGGGACAGTTCAGTTAATCCTTAGGTGAGCGTTATTGCGGCGTCCCGCTTTACTCACTTGTAACAGCGCTGTCTTGTTAGGTCCTAGCGAGGTCAGCTTATTTGTAGCTGGTTGCCGGTGCTGTGTGTTGGTGCTGCTGCACAGTCAAAAGCAAGAGGACTCTGCCTTTCGGAGTGATCGCTCTAGACACCGCTCCGCTGGGTAATAGAGCCGGTATCCTGCGAGCTCAGCGTACCCTCTTCCACGCTCCCACAGCCAGACGCTTGTCTGATCTCAGCTGTGTTCCTGTTTGTTAGTTAGGATCAGCGTGTCAGGTCGTGTATCTCCGGCGTAATCGTTAACAGAGTCCTATTTAGTCAGTAAGCTGGCATATCCTTAGGGGGGTCTTGAGCCAAACCAGACGCGTTTCGGGGGATAATATCGCCCCTTCCTCAGTGGTACTCCAACCCCCGTAAGTTCCCCCTTTATATAGCACTTCCAGGTCCAAGTTCGTGAGTCAGGTGTGGGCTGTGATTTTTCCCACAAAACCCAAAATGGATTTCCTTACTTCCCAGATGTGTTAGCAGTAAAACTACTCACTGTTTGTAGTGGACATATATGTTTTAGTGTGTTAGTTGGCATATCATTCAATTCTTGAGGTAGGATTTATTCGTTTCATTCCGGACGGTAACATGCCGCATACCTCCACTCTGCGGTAGCCATGCGTTTTTTTCTAAATATCATTATTCCTTTGAAAACGTATAATATATTTTAAGTTCGACCGAAATGAAACGAAATTAGTTAACTTGGCATCCATTCAGGTTAAGACAAGGTTTATCATGATTTATTCAAATTAAGACATAATTTATCATAAAAAGCCTGCAATCCTCCATAGTTATCTTCATATACCCACTTCTATCTAGTCGCTATTCATACATTTTTTTATAATCATTTATGTTTTTTTACATTCTAGTATGTTCATATACCTCCTAAAGTCCATTCCTAATTCTTTATATGTATTGGGATTTATCCTTAATTCTATCTGGTGGATATATAGTTCCAAGGATTGAACAAAAAGAGGGGACGTGGATAGATGATTTGAGGGAGGCCCTCCACAAAGGGCCGAACCCCGCCAGTAATAAATAATCTGGACGGGGTTTTGCCATCTGTGGGGGGCGCCCCCCTACTTATAGGAATCCGAAAAGTTCGAATTCCGCGTTCAATCCACCGGGAACCAGTGTATTTAGTTCGTAAATCCTTTGAGTCTCCAACCTTGACATTTTACCTATGTGGTTCCCCCCCCTCCATTCTTTATTTACTTTATCTATTGCCGCAAATACCATGCCAACTGGGTTTTTGTCATGTACTATTTTAAAATGTTTGGAAAGAGCGTGTGTGTCTAAACCTTTTTTAATATTCGCCACATGTTCAGCAATGCGTTTTTTCAGGGTCCTCTTCGTTCTCCCTACATATTGTTTGCCGCATGGGCACTCTATTATGTATATCACATTTTCTGAGTTACATGATAAAAAATCCCTAATCTTATGTTTATGTTGGTTTGTTTTTGATATTATTTCTACTGTCTTGCGTGGGAACTTTGTGATCTTGCAGTTCCCGCATTGTCCACATCTGTGGAATCCCTCCATATTCATCCACTTCTGTAGAGAATGGATGTCTTTTGTCTTTCTTTTAATTGTTGGGGCCACTATATTTCCCAAATTCGGTGCTTTAGTAAACGTAATGCGAGGCATTGCTGGTATCAGGGGGCCTATAATCTTGTCTTTTTTTAGAAGATGCCAATGGGTACGTATTATTTTTTGGATCTTCCTGTATTCATTATTGAACGGCAATATGATTCTTATCTCCTCTTTATCTCCTTCTCTGTCCTTTATTTGATCTATAAAAAATTCCTCCCTTTTCATCCTTCTCACTTTATTGAGTGATTCTTCTATTAATTCTCTGGGGTAGTTTTTTTCTAAAAAGGCCTCCTTCATCTTACTCGCTTCTTCTTCGAATTGCTCCTCAATTGTGCAGTTACGTTTTAATCTTTGGAATTGACCTTGCGGGATATTTATCAGCCAACTTGGTAAGTGGCAACTATTGTATAAAATGTAGCTATTTCTCGTGGTGGGTTTAATAGTAGGTTCGGCTCTTTATTGTGTGTTCTTCCACATAAATTTGTAAATCTAAAAATTCTACATGTTCTTTACTAATATTAGTGAGTAAAATTAAGGTTAAAATTGTTAAGATTGATGTCTCGTAAAAAGGTGTCCAAATTGTCCCTACCGGATTTCCAAATAAAAAACACAGTCATCTATATATCTCCTCCAGAGCACCAGGTCCTCCCCCAGTCGGGGGGCAATGATTTGTTCTTCCCAATTAGCCATGAATAAATTGGCGTAACTGGGGGCGAACCTGGTGCCCATCGCCGTGCCCTGCGTCTGTACGTAAAATTCCCCCTCAAAATTAAAATAGTTATGTGTTAATATAAAATCTATACTTTTGATTAAAAATTCTATCTGTTCATTTGTTAAGACGCCTTCTTGTTTTAATTGTACCTCCACTGCCTGTTTGCCTTGCTCGTGATTGATAATAGTATATAGAGATTGGACGTCTACCGTACCCATCCACCAGTCTTCCTCAAATTTCATATTTTCTATATTCTTTATTATCTGTGTGGAGTCCTTTATATATGATTTTGTTTCTTTTACCCTTGGCTGTAGTAATAAATCAATATATTTCGAAAGGTTACAGGTCAATGAAGTCAATCCCGGACACAATGGGTCTTCCTGGTGGATTCTTACTGTCTTTGTGGACCTTAGGTATACAATAAAATACTGGTATTCTAGGGTATTTATTAATTATAAAATTGTATTCATCCTCTTTTAAAATTCCTTTTGATTTGCCTTCTTCACAAAGATTAACTAATTCTGAGAGAAAGTTTTCCGTTGGGTCTTTGAGTAATTTCCGATATGTATTTACATCTGTGAGTTGTCTGTAACATTCCTGATTATATTTCTCTACATCCTGTATAACTATCGAACCACCTTTATCTGCAGGGCGGATGATGATACTATTATCTTGTTGCAGTTGTTTTAAAATCTCAATCTCTTTTTTAGTTAAGTTTTGGCGTCTATATTTATTAGTGTCCTTTATCTTGCGTACGTCATTTTCTACACTTTCTTTAAATGTAGCCATCTCCTGACTTGTTTCGTTTCTTGGGTATTTTTTTGAACGATTCTTTACATTTGTGTGTACATATTTCTTAACTTCGATATCCCTTTCAAGATCTCTAGTAATTGGGTTTTTGGCAAAATATTTTTTCAGGCATAGTCTTCTTATGAATTTTTCAACTCCTATGAAAGTTGTAAATTTGTTCAATTTTTCAGTAGGGGCGAATTTTAAGCCTTTGTTCAATAGTTTATTTTGGGTCTCTGTCAGTGTGGTTGAACTCAGATTTATGACTGAGTCATTCGTTACTTGTGATTCAATCATCTGTGATAGTGACGTTCCCTTCCTCCTTCCTCTTCTTGTCTTCCCCTTTCTTCGTAAAATCTTTTGTTGTGTTGTGTATTGTGGTTGTATAGGTTGTGTTGGTGATGGTGTGTCCCTATTCTCGGTGTTCTGAACTCCTGGTGTGTTCTGTGTGATTGTGGTCTGTCTCTCAAATTGTAGTGGTGATCTACTGGTTGGTTGTGTCGTGCTTTTTGTGCTTCCTTCCTGGGTGATATTTGCCTCGGTCGTATGCGGTGATGAGGCGGTGTCCGGTCTAAAAAAGACTCTCTTTCTTCAAAAATCTCAAATCTATTTTGGATTGGTATGTTGTAACTTGTGTGTCTATACGTGTCTTTACTCTGATTATCCACTACGTGGCTATTGATATTAGCTTGTTGCCCTTCACTACTGCCCTCTGCCCTATTTTGCGGTGTAGTTTGTTCTCTCCTCTCCTTTTTTTCTTTTCTATGAAAGAGCAATTTTTTAATTTTTTTATCCATTATTTCCCGTTCAGCTTTGTCTATATTATTGCATACCCTAGTTTGGAGTATACTAAATTCTTCATTTTTTGGGAGTTTATCTATAATTGTTTTCATCTCTGCAATTTTTTTAGAGGTTTCTTCTAGAATGGTACTACGTCTTTTTAATATAAGCCTAGTCAAAGCTACAGATTGTTCATGTAGTAAAATAGCCCATTCCTGATCAAAATCTACACTGCTCAGATCCTGAGCAGGGATTTTGTTATGTGTTAAGCCCTTTGGGATTCGATCAATTTCTATACATCTGTTAAGGGTTTTAATCTCCCATCTTTGTTTCAATTCTCGGATTAATAGTCCCTCTAACTCCCTGAATGTTTGATATGCACATATTTCTTCTGTATTCACCCCATCTATTGTGTCCTCAAACCTAAAATTGGCTACTTTAGAGTTTTTCGTTTCCATATGGTTCCATATATCCATAGCTTCAACCATCCGTGCTCTCACAAGGGCGAGTTCAGAAGGTAAATATAATTGAATATGTGACGCACCGGAATGGTGAAGCTTTGGAGAAGGTGCTCTCAGTAAAGAGGATTCGCCCTTCCTCTGAACAAGAATACAGTCAAATAAAAATATACTGGGCACTCTAATTCATGGACTACCATATGTTTATTATAATACTGGTAAAATATCTTAAATCACTAAAAAATAATTAATATAAAATTTTATAAAACAATACACACTTCTAAGATAAGACGTTCAAATACAATATTAAAACATCATGGTATTGTCTCAACTAAAATCTCTATATCCCATATATACTAAAAGTCTCTAGAAGTCGTAAGATTTTACGAAGAAAGGGGAAGACAAGAAGAGGAAGGAGGAAGGGAACGTCACTATCACAGATGATTGAATCACAAGTAACGAATGACTCATAAATCTGAGTTCAACCACACTGACAGAGACCCAAAATAAACTATTGAACAAAGGCTTAAAATTCGCCCCTACTGAAAAATTGAATAAATTTACAACGTTCATAGGAGTTGAAAAATTCATAAGAAGACTATGCCTGAAAAAATATTTTGCCAAAAACCCAATTACTAGAGATCTTGAAAGGGATATCGAAGTCAAGAAATATGTACACACAAATGTAAAGAATCGTTCAAAAAAATACCCAAGAAACGAAACAAGTCAGGAGATGGCTACATTTAAAGAAAGTGTAGAAAATGACGTACGCAAGATAAAGGACACTAATAAATATAGACGCCAAAACTTAACTAAAAAAGAGATTGAGATTTTAAAACAACTGCAACAAGATAATAGTATCATCATCCGCCCTGCAGATAAAGGTGGTTCGATAGTTATACAGGATGTAGAGAAATATAATCAGGAATGTTACAGACAACTCACAGATGCAAATACATATCGGAAATTACTTCAAAGACCCAACGGAAAACTTTCTCTCAGAATTAATTAATCTTTGTGAAGAAGGCAAATCAAAAGGAATTTTAAAAGAGGATGAATACAATTTTATAATTAATAAATACCCTAGAATACCAGTATTTTATTGTATACCTAAGGTCCACAAAGACAGTAAGAATCCACCAGGAAGACCCATTGTGTCCGGGATTGATTCATTGACCTGTAACCTTTCGAAATATATTGATTTATTACTACAGCCAAGGGTAAAAGAAACAAAATCATATATAAAGGACTCCACACAGATAATAAAGAACATAGAAAATATGAAATTTGAGGAAGACTGGTGGATGGGTACGGTAGACGTCCAATCTCTATATACTATTATCAATCACGAGCAAGGTAAACAGGCAGTGGAGGTACAATTAAAACAAGAAGGCGTCTTAACAAATGAACAGATAGAATTTTTAATCAAAAGTATAGATTTTATATTAACACATAACTATTTTAATTTTGAGGGGGAATTTTACGTACAGACGCAGGGCACGGCGATGGGCACCAGGTTCGCCCCCAGTTACGCCAATTTATTATGGCTAATTGGGAAGAACAAATCATTGCCCCCCGACTGGGGGAGGACCTGGTGCTCTGGAGGAGATATATAGATGATGTGTTTTTTATTTGGAAATCCGGTAGGGACAATTTGGACACCTTTTTACGAGACATCAATTTAAACAATTTTAACCTTAATTTTACCCACAATATTAGTAAAGAACATGTAGAATTTTTAGATTTACAAATTTATGTGGAAGAACACACAATAAAGAGCCGAACCTACATTAAACCCACCACGAGAAATAGTTACATTTTATACAATAGTTGCCACTTACCAAGTTGGCTGATAAATATCCCGCAAGGTCAATTCCAAAGATTAAAACGTAACTGCACAATTGAGGAGCAATTTGAAGAAGAAGCGAGTAAGATGAAGGAGGCCTTTTTAGAAAAAAAACTACCCCAGAGAATTAATAGAAGAATCACTCAATAAAGTGAGAAGGATGAAAAGGGAGGAATTTTTTATAGATCAAATAAAGGACAGAGAAGGAGTTAAAGAGGAGATAAGAATCATATTGCCGTTTAATAATGAATACAGGAAGATCCAAAAAATAATACGTACCCATTGGCATCTTCTAAAAAAAGACAAAATTATAGGCCCCCTGATACCAACAATGCCTCGCATTACGTTTACTAAAGCACCGAATTTGGGAAACATAGTGGCCCCAACAATTAAAAGAAAGAAAAAAGACATCCATTCTCTACAGAAGTGGATGAATATGGAGGGATTCCACAGATGTGGACAATGCGGGAACTGCAAGATCACAAAGTTCCCACGCAAGACAGTAGAAATAATATCAAAAACAAACCAACACAAACATAAGATTAGGGATTTTTTATCATGTAACTCAGAAAATGTGATATACATAATAGAGTGCCCATGCGGCAAACAATATGTAGGGAGAACGAAGAGGACCCTGAAAAAACGCATTGCTGAACATGTGGCGAATATTAAAAAAGGTTTAGACACACATGCTCTTTCCAAACATTTTAAAATAGTACATGACAAAAACCCAGTTGGCATGGTATTTGCGGCAATTGATAAAGTAAATAAAGAATGGAGGGGGGGGAACCACATAGGTAAAATGTCAAGGTTGGAGACTCAAAGGATTTACGAATTAAATACACTGGTCCCCGGTGGATTGAACGCGGAATTCGAACTTTTCGGATTCCTATAAGTAGGGGGGCGCCCACCACAGATGGCAAAACCCCGTCCAGATTATTTATTACTGGCGGGGTTCGGCCCTTTGTGGAGGGCCTCCCTCAAACCATCTCATCCATGTCCCCTCCTTTTGTTCAATCCTTGGAACTATATATCCACCAGATAGAATTAAGGATAAATCCCAATACATATAAAGAATTAGGAATGGACTTTAGGAGGTATATAAATATACTAGAATGTAAAAAAACATAAATAATTACAAAAAAATGTATGAATAGTGACTAGATAGTAGTGGGATATGGAAGATAATATGGAGGATTGCAGGCTTTTTATGATAAATTATGTCTTAACTTGAATAAATCATGATAAACCTTGTCTTAACCTGAATGGATGCCAAGTTAACCAATTTCGTTTCATTTCGGACGAACTTAAAATATAATATACGTTTTCAAAGGAATAATGACATTTCAGAAAAAAACGCACGGATACCGCAGAGTGGAGGTATGCGGCATGTTGCCGTCCGGAATGAAACGAATAAATCCTACCTCAAGAATTAATTGATATGCCAACTAATAGACTAAAACATATATGTCCACTACAAATAGTGAGTAGTTCTACTGCTAACACATCGGGGAGTAAGGAAATCCATTTCGGGTTTTGTGGGAAAAATTACAGCCCACACCTGATTCACGAACTTGGACCTGGAAGTGCTATATAAAGGGGGAACTTACGGGGGTTGGAGTACCACTGAGGAAGGGGCGATATTATCCCCCGAAACGCGTCTGGTTTGGCTCAAGACCCCCCTAAGGATATGCCAGCTTACTGACTAAATAGGACTCTGTTAACGATTACGCCGGAGATACACGACCTGACACGCTGATCCTAACTAACAAACAGGAACACAGCTGAGATCAGACAAGCGTCTGGCTGTGGGAGCGTGGAAGAGGGTACGCTGAGCTCGCAGGATACCGGCTCTATTACCCAGCGGAGCGGTGTCTAGAGCGATCACTCCGAAAGGCAGAGTCCTCTTGCTTTTGACTGTGCAGCAGCACCAACACACAGCACCGGCAACCAGCTACAAATAAGCTGACCTCGCTAGGACCTAACAAGACAGCGCTGTTACAAGTGAGTAAAGCGGGACGCCGCAATAACGCTCACCTAAGGATTAACTGAACTGTCCCTGTACTCAGGAATTATCTTCACAGGAACGAACAGTTACCTAGCACCTTTATCTTTATACTTTCCACATTATATGTGACTTCTAGAGACTTTTAGTATATATGGGATTTAGAGATTTTAGTTGAGACAATACCATGATGTTTTAATATTGTATTTGAACGTCTTATCTTAGAAGTGTGTATTGTTTTATAAAATTTTATATTAATTATTTTTTAGTGATTTAAGATATTTTACCAGTATTATAATAAACATATGGTAGTCCATGAATTAGAGTGCCCAGTATATTTTTATTTGACTGTATTCTTGTTCAGAGGAAGGGCGAATCCTCTTTACTGAGAGCACCTTCTCCAAAGCTTCACCATTCCGGTGCGTCACATATTCAATTATATTTACATTCCAAAATACCTTCCATAAATTAAAGTGGCTCGTTTTTTCTGGGGAGTAATCAGGGGAAATAAAATGGGTGCCGTCCTATCAGTACAGACAAAACCTGTTCTAATCACTCAGCAGGACAATTTACTTCACAACACCAGAACTGCCTCATCCTCTCTGTTCTACTTGTCTACAGCTGATAAGATCTTTAGCTGAATCTCTAGGAATGGAGTTCATGAGGAGACATGAAGTACAGAGAGGAGGGTGGGGATGTGGCTAGTGAGCAGGAGCACTTGTATGCAGTCGGCTACATTACCACAGTTTGTCTTATCCATCCTCTCTTTAGGAAATAAAAGAATCAATCTGATTTGATTGGTTGCTCTGGGCAACTAAGCCATTATTTTTCCTTTTCACCAGTTTTGATAAATCTCCCCCTCTGGAAAAAAAAATGTTATTTCTTGTGATACGCTCTTTTTAAAATTCATTTGTTAACCCACCATTGGAAGTGAGAATGAAATTATCTAGTACATGAATGAATTGATCATTTTCACTCTGTTTCTAATTTGGCGCCTCACGCTTTATCTGTATTGTTTTACAGATGGAGTCTTTGCAGACGCAGTTTTTAGGTTCAATTCCAACATCTCTTACAGTGGAGTTCTACATGCAGTAACACAAGATGTAAGTATAAGATATGGAATTTGAAATGTATAAAAGCGTCTCGCTCTTCACAATGGGCTAAGGTGCTCCAACCAATGGCTTACCCACCAATTGTCTGGTAGGCACACTTTCATACAGGAATTGTATTCATATATTTCATTTGTTGTCTAAAAACATATTTTTTATTAAAAAATATTTGATAAACAATCTAATTAATATTATAATATACAATCTACTGATTTGTCAGTGGTGTATGGGATCCCCACACTGTGTGTCCTTCCATAGATCAGCGTCACTCTTGTACAGTAGTACCCCTCTTTAAGGCATATAAGACATATAAACATATAATTGGTGCATGATGAAAATCATGAAGATATTGTGAAGTAAAATCCTCCATCAGGATATTAATACATCTTCTAATGCATAATAAATAAAGCATGCTCCTGGCGTATTAGTCATAGAAATTGCTTATTGGGTGTGTCCAGTATGAAAATGATTTAAAATGTATTATTTTGTTATAAAGAGAGTAAATGACAAAGTTTAAACAAAGATGGATAAATCCTATTCTTAAAAGGGTTATCTAAGGTGACGAGAGACTGCACAGTAAACTAAAATGTTTTATTTCGATTTATCCCTAGCACATGGTGTGTGCACTTCTAAAACATAGCTTCAAAGTGGTTTTCTGGGAGTAAAATATTGATGACCTATCCTAAGGATAGGTCAGGAATATCTGATTTGGTGGGGGTCTGACTCCTGTCACTCCTTCCAATAAGGTGAAGAGATTATGAGCGCTGAAGGCCTCTTCCTAGGCCTGTGACGTCATGTTCAATTAGTCACATAGTCTAGGTGAAGCTCAGTTGCATTTAAGTGAATGGGCCTGTGCAGCAATACCAAGCATAACCACTATACCATGAACGGTGCGGTGCTTGGTATGCTGTGTGGAGGCTGTTGCACTCATCAGCGGTCCACCAGCTGATTTGTGGCGGTGTGAGAACCCCACTGATCAGAAATTGATGACCTATCCTGAGGACAGGCCATCAGTACTGAGCTCCCAGAAAACCCCTGTAAGCACCCCTGCCCTGCCATGATGGGGAGATATTTTAAATTAGCACATCTATGGGGTTTAAACTCTTAAGTACTTAAAGAGTACCTAAACTTCTGAATACAATTTTAATCAGATGGTCCTAATGCCATAGTAATGCTTTTTGTGTTTTTAATGCCCTTCCCCCCTCCCCAAAGCGCATAATTTCCTGTGTGCTTAACATTGACATTTCTGTACACAGCTGACTGCTCAGCGGTGTACGGAGATTACATTTTATGAATGGGTCCGCAGCACAGTGAGTATGGGCAGGAGCGCACATTGTTGCTCCTGCTCATGCCCCCTGGAGGTTTACTAACAAAGCACATGGGTACTCAGGATTAGCGGAGTGGGCTCATGCTTCTGCCTGCTCCGATAGGCAGAAGCAAGAGCTGACATGCAGGACTCTTAACTTAGCAAAGCAGGCAGGAGCCCGCTCCGCTAATCCTGGCTTAGCACATGGGTACAGGTACCCATGTTCTATGCCAGCATTTAGTAAACCACCGGGGGCACGGGCAGAAGCATCAATGTATGCTCCTATCTGTACTCAATACGCTGCAGCCCCATTCATAAAATATTATCTCTGTACTTCCTACACCATTGAGCAGTCAGCGTTGTACAGAAATGTAAATTTAAAGCACAAAGGAAATTGTGCGCTTGGGGCGGGGGGGGGGGGGAGTGTATTAAAAATACAAGCATTAATAAAGTATATTAGAAAAAGTGTTATTATGGCATTAGGAACATCTTATTATAATTTTATTCAAAAGTTTACTCTTTTAGGCCTCTTTCACACGGGCGTCATGTTTTTTGCCCGGATAAGAGGCGGGTGCGTTGCGGGAAAATGCACGATTTTTCCGCGCGAGTGCAAAACATTGTCATGCGTTTTGCACTCGCGTGAGAAAAATCGCGCATGTTTGGTACCCAGACCCGAACTTCTTCACAGAAGTTCGGGCTTGGGATTGATGTTCTGAAGATTGTATTATTTTCCCTTATAACATGGTTATAAGGGAAAATAATAGCATTCTGAATACAGAATGCATAGTATAATAGTGCTGGAAGGGTTAAAAATTATAAAAAAAGTTAACTCACCTTCTCCTCTTGTTAGCGTAGATCCCGGTCTGTTCTTTAGCTGTGGACTGAATGACCTGTGGTGACGTCAGATCACATGCTCCAATCACATGGTCCATCACCGTGGTGATGGAGCATGTGATCTGACGTCATCAAAGGTCCTTTAGCCCACAGCTAAAGAACAGACCGGGATCTACGCTAACAAGAGGAGAAGGTGAGTTAACTTTTTTATTATTTTTAACCCTTCCAGCACTATTATACTATGCATTCTGTATTCAGAATGCTATTATTTTCCCTTATAACCATGTTATAAGGGAAAATAATACAGTGAATAGACTGTCACCTAGAACCCATGCGTGAAAATCGCACCGCATCCGCACTTGCTTGCGGATGCATGCGATTTTCACGCAACCCCATTCATTTCTATAGGGCCTGCGTTACGTGAAAAACGCACAAAGAGGAGCATGCTGCGATTTTCACGCAACGCACAAGTGATGCGTGAAAATCACCGCTTGTGTGCACAGCCCCATAGAAATGAATGGGTCAGGATTCAGTGCGGGTGCAGTGCGTTCACCGCACGCATCGCACCCGCACGGAAAACTCGCCCGTGTGAAAGGGGCCTTAGGCTCTGACTATACTGCTTCCAGGTACTGTGCCTCAATTCTATAAAGAACTATAAAGAAAATTTGTAGCAGCAGTTCACATTAGTGTTTTATGGCTTTGTTTACAAGACAGAGACTCTTGTTTAAAGTGCCACTGCCTCCTGACTGTTGCTATAGCATACAGTAATATAACCTCTCTACTAGTGTACTTTGCACTTAGGTTTTCTTTTTTTCTTCCTTCTAAGAAATGGAATGCTAAAATTGTGTTCCTTTTGTGTTTGGCTGACATGTTTTTATCATCTATTCCTCTCAGGGCCTGTTCTCTGAAAACAAGGAGAAGTTAATTAATAATGCCATTACATCCTTGCTTTCCCAAGAAGGAGACCAGACCGCGTCCAGTGCAGAGCTGGAAAGCCAGTTCCAGGCAGTCAGGCGTTTGGTGGCTTCAAAAGCCGGATTCCTGGCCTTTACTCAGCTACCAAAGTAAGCAGTGTATCTCAATGAAAACCTGTCTGCTGCTGTACTATCCGCCCAAGGCCCCACATGCGGTCAGACGTCTTACTTGGACTTTTACACTTATAAATATTTTACAGAGGTTTAGTAATCTCATCCTTCTCAGAGTTCTTCTCACTGTACCATTACTGACTCATTGGCACTTAAAGGGGTATTCCCATCTGATACAATGGGGGCATATCCTAGCGATATGCCCCCATTGTCAGATAGGTGTGGGTCCCACCTCTGGGACCCCCACCTACAAGGAGAACGGAGCCAAGCGCTGCTCCCCGATGCTCGCATACAAGTGAATGGGAGCGCACCGCGTACATGTGGCCCCTACCCCCATTCATTTCTATGGGGTAGACGGAAATAGCTGAGCCAGCGCTCAGCTATTTTCGGCAGCCCCATGAAATTATTGTGGAGGGGGGGGGGGTGGCTGCGTATATGCAGTGTGCCCCTCCATTCATTTCTCCGCTCCATTCTCGTTGTAGCTGTGGGTCGCAGAGGTGGGACCTGCACCTATCAGACAATGGGAGCATATCCTAGTGATGTGAAAACCCCTTTAAGGGGAGATTTATTATTCCCTGTACGCCTGAAAAGTGGTGTTAAAAAGTCGCAGTTGCGAGTTTTTAACTGGGACTTCTAAAAAATTGTCACATCTGCCACTTTTGGCTGTCCTCGCCACTTTTCTGAAAGGGGCATGGCAAGGGAAGGGGGCGTGCTCAGCCACTATGACAAATTTATCTTTGTGTAAATGAAGCCAGAAATCTACAGCAGCTGCATAGATTTCTGGTTAGGCACACTGACTGCAGGAGAATGTGCTTAATTTATGACAAGGCGTGTGCATATCAGAAAGTGCCAGTCTTGATAACTCTCCCTCTAGTAGAGTCAATGACAAAGTGGTCACATGACTGTGTCATATAATGTAGGCAAATTGTTATTAACAAGTTATTTAAGAAGATTTCCATCAATTAAAATATTAACACAATTGTAGAAAAAAAAAAAGTCCACTTTTTAGACTAGGGCCACACACACAACACAGAATCTCTGCAACAGATCACCCAACTTCGAGTACCAAGTAATAGCTGCATGCATGTTGTGCCACCCTTTGCCCCCCATCCCACCTCAGGAGCTGACTCAGAAACCAGGAAAACCTGGAAAACACAAGTCAATATGCAGCTCTAGCCTTTATAAATTGAACTTTGAGTATTGTACTAGGCACAATTTATAAAAAAATAAAATAAATAAGCAATAGGTTCTTAGTAGATATTTTAATCCACTTGCTACCAGTATTTCACGGTAACCTCAGCAACACAGGATCAGGAGGTGAAGTGACTGTTCAGTATAGGTAATCGGTACCAGATCAGTGGTGGTAAAACTCCCGGCACTATGCCGATCAGTTGTTTGAAGAGCTTCAGCGATGCAACTTCTTCATATTGCATACTTTGTATAGCAGCTGTGCATAGTATTGCAGTTCAGTCCCATTCCCTTAAATTGGACTGACCTACAGGGAGCGAATGTGACTGATAGATGTGACGTCACAGGCCGAAGAAGAGCCCAACAGCTCTGTGCCCCACCCAAAAGCTGATTGGCAGGGTTGTCAGGGGTCTGCTCTCCATCAATCATATTGATGACCTATCCTGAGGAAAACCTCTGGGAATCCTGTAGACATTTCATATTTTCAGGATAAAGCTACCTGGTTATGCATTGGCACATTTCTTGTCCCTATGTGTGTACATTGCGTGACAGATTTGCTATTTGAAATTTCAGGAACAATGGATCAAACCCTTATGTTACTATGGGTAATAATAACTGTCAGGTTTTTGGTACTAAAGACAAGTGTTTCCACCAATCTGTTTCCACCAATCTGTTATCTGCTCAACCTTTACCCACAGAAAAAACATTTGTATATTTGGGAAATATCAGTTTCACCGACAAATGTTTAGGTTTTTACAAGCTATCAATTCATGTCCTATCAGGGGGCATGCATTTGCATCTATGGGTAGCTGTAGTTTGCCTACTGTAATATAGACGTTCAGCCAGGATGACCTAATGATAATTGATACAGTGTTTCCCGGTCTTCATTGATTTGTAAATGAAGGTAAAAAAAATTGTCAAGTAGATGAAATCCATTAGCGGCTCTGTCTCAGCCACTGTCAATAACTGGCACTACCTACATTAAATGCCTCGAGGCACCCAGTGGTGAAGCATTTTTACATTTATGCATGTACATAATAATAATAATAATAGACATTCAATAAGATTGTCAAAATCAGTAGTCCAAGTGATGCAAATGTTCAGGCACAAAACATGTGCTGAGATGATCTATGGAATGAAAATCATCAGAAGGGCATCACTAGGTGTTGATCTGGATCCCTTTGATTTATCACCATCTGCATTGAAGTGACACCTAAATATATCCATACACTTGCAGAGGCTGCAGTGAAGGTTATTGGGTTTATACATTAAAGGGGTTCAACAAATGGCATTTATCATGTAGAGACAGTAAAAGGGGTTGTCTGGGCTTTTAATATTGTTGACCTATCCTCGTGATAGATCATCAATATCAGATCGGAGGGCACCCCAGCTGATCAGCTGTTTAAGGAGGAGGGTGCAGTGCACATGTGTCGTCTCCCACTGCTGTCTATTCCGAATCAGCAGTGAAGAGGAAGAGAAAAGGGAGACGGCACACTGCATGCGCTGTTTCCTCATGCAGCTGATCCTGAGGGTAGGTAATCAATATTAAAAGCCCAGACAACTCCTTTAATACAGTGGACTTACTAATGCATTGTGATTTGACTATATGGCCTCCTTTGCTGGCTTGATTCTTTTTTTTTTTCATCACATTATACACTGCCTGTTTCCATGGTTGCGGCCACCATGCAATCCATCAGTGGTGGTCGCGCTTGTACACTATAGGAAAAAGTGTTAGCCTCTCTGTTGGCCATGGGAGCAGACATAGGCATGTGCAACACGCCAGACCTGCAGGGTATAGCGAAGTGAGGTCACGGTTATGGGCAATCGAGGGTTACTCACTGTATTGGAGAACCCTGGGCAGGCGCGTGGCAGTGAATGAGAGGTAGACACGGTTCCTCTGGGGCACACTCTGAATGTAGGGACCAGGCCTGATGGTGGATGAGGTGCCCTGGATGTTACGGGTATTTTGAGTGCCTGGGGCAAGGTCCCTTTTGGATTCGTGATGCCAGTGCCTTTGACGGTGGCACACCGGTTGGTAGTTGGAATGATGGAGGTACACAGGTAGAATAGTGAACCAAACGTTATTTTACTGAACAATCCAACTTTGTACAGCAGGTGGTAACACAGTCTTTCAATCACAGTTCCACAAGTAGGCTTATTCACAAAACGGCAGGTAATAATTATGCAAGATACGCAGAGGGTAAATTCACAATGCACTCAGAAGCAGGTTGTACCTTTCCTCAGAAATAATGTACACTGTCCTTTCTAGAACTCCTGTTCTGGCTTTCTATCCCAAGGCCCAGATGCCTAAAGGGTGGCTTAAATCCTTGGTAATTATCTCTTCCTCTGGTATTAATTAAATCCTTGCTTTCCTTTCTATTTGCATCTGCCCATCAGGGTTACTTATCTTTCCCTGGATCTTCCTTACTCGGCTGGTGATTGACTGTGGATTTCTCCCAGGAGGTTCTGTCCTGCAACTGGGGTGTCTTCAGAGCTAACTAAGGCTCTCTTGGCTTCAGGCAGGCTGGATCTCCTCACTAGCCTCCTGGTCATAGCTAGCAGCCGGGGCTATCAAGCTGCATGTCAGGAGCAGCCTTTCTAACCTTTGTCTTCTCAGACTCCTGACTCTGCACACACTAACTCTCCCTGTCTGGGCCTGGACATTTATACTAGGGGCTCCCTATCTCCCTCTAGTGTCTGGGATGTCTAACTACACCCAACTAGGCCTGCTATTGCATCATACAGGGGTACATTGCATAGAAAAACACATTGGAACATACATTAAATGCACAATTAAATATAACATTTCTGTCCCTTGTGAGTAGGAGTAACGCGCACACCAATTGACCCTTGTGTAGTGCCCACCCCTACCTAGTGGGACACTACATACCCCCACGCTATAACGTTGCCCGTCCTCGGCGCAACATGGAAGAGGCCCTGCCCAGCTGGATACTGCACCTGTAATAGAAAAATAATGCAAAGCAGGAAAATACATCTACATTTGCGAAAAATACATTATATGTATATATCAGGCAGTTCCACTGGCTTAGGAGCAAGTTCGATAAAAAGGGGCGTCGTTCTCTTCTCTCAGGATCATATAAGGGAACAGGGGAGCTGACCTGGCACAGCGTAACAATAAATACCAGGATAGTCCATAGAAAACTTTAAAGTGCAAATTGTCCATACTAGAACAGTTGTAGTCCATAGCAAATGTAAAAACATTAAATAACAATTCTTGGAGGCTCAAAGCATATAAAATGAGTCCGTACCCAGGTTCTCTTTCTTCAAACAAGTAAGGATTTCCCAGACAAATAAAGCAAGAGGAATAGGATCACAGAGGCTCGCACATGGTGGAGTCCATCTCTGGGCACATTTCTTTAGAATAGTAGCAAAATCTCAGAGGCTCATGTGCATTTGAGTCTATCCCTGGGCACAATCTTGAAATTTGAGTTGCATAATAAAATAGCAGCACATAAAATAGTCCACATTATCTAAATGGCAGATATAAAACAAGTGCGCTGCAATACCCTTAATCAACCTGAAAAGGGGGTGAAAGGGTTAAAGGTGCAACTTATAAATAGGCACAACTGGGTTTTCACTCTGAGAAAGCAGGCAGGAGGTCCTGTAAACAAGATGGCCTTGCTGCACGTGGTATTTCAGTGGTTTGCCGCCTCCACTGAGCCGTGGGTAACTGGCAGCAGCAACAGAGGGCCAAAACAACGAAGGACTCCTGTCCTGGAAGGGTTAAATCTTCTTTAGGATCCCTTGGCAAAATAAATCAAACATCAAGGGCCTAGCAGGCCAATTCACAGGGGCGAGTCATATCCACTTGGCATCTCAGTGGTGCTCCCTGGCTCCATTTGTATATTGGGCCTGTATTGAGAATCAACAGACGGATGTGCCCACAACACAGTATTGGGGGGCAACTGTAGCATAAACAGACCCCTAATAGGTATAGGCCCCATAGGCCTAGGGGTGATCAAAGTTGCTGACCGCACCGGTGCAGGCATGACAATAGCAGGCTGCTGCATTGGCCTGGGTACCGCTGCTGCAAGCGGTCCAGTGGGTTCTGGGACGACTGGCTCTGTGCGCCGGTGCACAGCGTAAGAAGACCCCACCGCAGGTGCCGATACTAAGGAGGGACGACTGGAAGGGACAGGTAATCTCACCTTAGACCCGGAGACGTCCGAGTCCTTACGTCCACTTTCTTTTAGGTCAGGTGGAGTCTGGATCCTGGCGGAGGCAAGCTGGTGCAGCTCCCGTAGTTTCATCTCCAGCCGCACGATCTGGTCGTCCAGGCTTTCGGAGTCGGGATCGCTGTTCTCCGCTGTCGCCAGTCGGCACTTGGAAGGTGGGTGGTTCGTCCTGCGCAGCCGCTGCAGGCTCAGGTGAGGCGTCCGCTTTTCTCCCTCTTCGGATATTCTCCAGGGTAGCACGGAATCTTTCTGCATCTTGTAGTTCACGTACAGTCTTTTCCCTGCGAGGCAGTTCAGGTGAGGGCCATGGGCTAACCCTCTTCTCCACCACTGTTGGTTGCCAAAATACATTCGGGCCAATGAAAGAGCCCCGTTCCTGAAAGGCATGATGGGCCTGTTCTGGAGAGCACACAGGTTCGCGCTCGCAGCCAGGGTGGTCCTCATCAAGGTCCCAGTCCTCCGTCTTCTTTTTAGGGCGGGACACGGCAGTGGCGTAGGGGCCTCGCAGGCCCTCTGCAGGGGTGAACTCAACCTCCTCTCCCTCGCGGAGGTTATGCAAATGTTCTGGGAGGTAGCTCCGCTTGACGGACCTCCGATTTACATACAAGTCTCTTCCAGTAAGATAGTCCTTTATGAAACCGAAGCCTCGGTCCTTGTCAAAGGCCACAACCAACCCCATTCTCCTTTCCAGGCGGGGTTGGGTGTCAGTGTGGCACTCGTGAACGGTCTTTGCCAGTTCTTCGTAGTAAATTTTGGTTTTAGTAGTCTTCTTTATTGCGGCCTCCCGAATCTCTGCCATCAACGCTGACCACTTGAATGAGGGCTGGAAGAAGTCTTTCCAGGAGCCGTAGTAGGTCTCCGGTTGCATCCTCGGTGGCGGGCAGGCGGGTCTCTCCGGTCCCGGAGAGTAGGCCGGTGGAGCGTCCTCTTGCTCTACACCAGTCACATTCATCGTTAACAAATCAGGCGCAGACATCTCAGCAGAGCAGTCCTCACTCCTCAACATGCTCGATTCTTCTCTGGAGAGCGACAGGGTGGCGCCAACAATTGCAGACAGCTCCTCCCATTGCACTGGGAGGCCGCCCCCCAGGTACTCCAGTATAGGGGAGGCGGAGTCCATTACAGCAGACATGCAAATGTCCAGACAGGGCGGTGGCGCCAGCATACAGCCTTCCCGCACTTTTCCGCAGAAGGCGCCAATTTTTACCGCCAATTCAGGATGAAGATGACGCAGCAAACAAATCCAATCAAGCTCAGCTGCCATCTTTGTGCAAAATAGCTGTCTATTCACTGACAGCAAGCGGTGGCTTAAATAAGCAGAAAACAGTCCATACAATGCAATCTTCACACCGCAATTATTACAGTTCACGTTGGCCCAGCAATTTTCAATAAAACAATTGGGGCATGTCACTTTAAGACAATTTACAGCACACAGTTTTTAAATCCGCAATGGCGCAGGAATGTTCGTATCCTGTTCGTGACGCCAATTTATGCAACACGCCAGACCTGCAGGGTATAGCGACGTGAGGTCACGGTTATGGGCAATCGAGGGTTACTCACTGTATTGGAGAATCCTGGGCAGGCGCGTGGCAGTGAATGAGAGGTAGACACGGTTCCTCTGGGGCACACTCTGAATGTAGGGACCAGGCCTGATGGTGGATGAGGTGCCCTGGATGTTATGGGTATTTTGAGTGCCTGGGGCAAGGTCCCTTTTGGATTCGTGACGCCAGTGCCTTTGACGGTGGCACACCGGTTGGTAGTTGGAATGATGGAGGTACACAGGTAGAATAGTGAACCAAACGTTATTTTACTGAACAATCCAACTTTGTACAGCAGGTGGTAACACAGTCTTTCAATCACAGTTCCACAAGTAGGCTTATTCACAAAACGGCAGGTAATAATTATGCAAGATACGCAGAGGGTAAATTCACAATGCACTCAGAAGCAGGTTGTACCTTTCCTCAGAAATAATGTACACTGTCCTTTCTAGAACTCCTGTTCTGGCTTTCTATCCCAAGGCCCGGATGCCTAAAGGGTGGCTTAAATGCTTGGTAATTATCTCTTCCTCTGGTATTAATTAAATCCTTGCTTTCCTTTCTATTTGCATCTGCCCATCAGGGTTACTTATCTTTCCCTGGATCTTCCTTACTCGGCTGGTGATTGACTGTGGATTTCTCCCAGGAGGTTCTGTCCTGCAACTGGGGTGTCTTCAGAGCTAACTAAGGCTCTCTTGGCTTCAGGCAGGCTGGATCTCCTCACTAGCCTCCTGGTCATAGCTAGCAGCCGGGGCTATCAAGCTGCATGTCAGGAGCAGGCTTTCTAACCTCTGTCTTCTCAGACTCCTGACTCTGCACACACTAACTCTCCCTGTCTGGGCCTGGACATTTATACTAGGGGCTCCCTATCTCCGTCTAGTGTCTGGGATGTCTAACTACACCCAACTAGGCCTGCTATTGCATCATACAGGGGTACATTGCATAGAAAAACACATTGGATCATACATTAAATGCACAATTAAATATAACATTGCTGTCCCTTGTGAGTAGGAGTAACGCGCACACCAATTGACCCTTGTGTAGTGCCCACCCCTACCTAGTGGGACACTACACATGCATGCGCAGCAGCTCCCATCCCAGCCACCTCATATCTGCGCTGCAGCAGTGACCGTAAGACCTGGATATGAGCAGTGTATAATGTGGAGATAAAATTAATCAAGCCAGCAAAGGAGGCAATATGAACAATAGCAGTACATTAGTAAGTGCCTTGTATTAACTTTGTCTACACGATAAAGAGGTTGTCTCAATTCAGCAAATTGCATTAAAGGGAGTCTGTCAGCAGATTTACCCCTTTTTAACAGTTTCCATACCGCTGTAGCCGCAACACAGATGATTAACACAGTACCTTTATATGCTTTGGTGGACTTTTAAATATGCCAAAAATGAACTTTTATGAGGGCTCGCAAGTGCCCAGGGCGGAGTCCACCGGGTTGGCGCCCAGGCAGCTCTGCCTCTTCGGCTCTTATCCCCGCCCAGCCTCCTCCTCTGCCCGCCTATCTGTTTTTTCTCCCCCTCAGCGAGATCCCGCGCCGACGCGATGACTTCCTTGGTCGGGGCATGCGCATAAGCTACTGCGATGCCATGTCAGCAATGGGCATCGCAGTGCGCATGCCCCGACCAAGGAAGTTATCGCGTCGGCGCGGGATCTCGCTGAGGGGGAGAAAAAACAGATAGGCGGGCAGAGGAGGAGGCTGGGCGGGGATAAGAGCCGAAGAGGCAGAGCTGCCTGGGCTCCAACCCGGTGGACTTCGCCCTGGGCACTTGTGAGCCCTCATCAAAGTTCGTTTTTGGCATATTTAAAAGTCCACCAAAGCATATAAAGGTACTGTGTTAATCATCTGTGTTGCAGCTACAGCGGTATGGCAACTGTTAAAAAGGGGTAAATCTGCTGACAGACTCCCTTTAACTCTTTGCCTCATCTCATAGTCTACTGCATACATCATACTGTATCTATACATCAACCTGTGACTATACAGTTAATGTTGGTTTCCTTTGATTTGAAGGTTTCGGGAACGCCTGGGAGTAAAAGTAGTGAAGGCCCTTAAGAGGAATAATGATGGTGTGACCCATGCTGCTATTGATATGCTGTGTGCTCTTATGTGTGTAAGTGTTGACATGTGCTCCCTTGTAGTGAACTAAACACCAGCATATACCTGTATAGTGCTAGGATGTTCGATTTGCCCATTTCTGACCATTCTGAAATATGACTCACTATGGGGTTGCTAATTTTGAGAGAGGACACCTGAGAGGTGTATGAATCTACATTTAGTGTGCATTTAGCAAAAATCTAAAAAAAAAAAAAAAAAAAGGGGGATTATGGTACAATCCCTTTGACTTCTGATTTTGTAATATAGTTTAAATAGTTTTATCATTGGATATAGAGTGCCCGCAGCGTATCCCTGTTTACACGGGGCAATGTGCTTCTGAAAACTGACAGATCTTTGATCAGTGGACATCCGATGGGCATTTATCTGCCTCGTTATCAGCCTGTTTAAATGGGCCCTTAGGTTTTTGTCCATGGATTTTACGTGCTGGGAAGAACAGTGTAACCGGCTCTTCTAATATCCCCCCCCCACACCCCAAATAATGTTATCCTGATGAATTCAATGTAAAGGTCCATTTACACGGGACGACAGAGCAGCAGATTGCCAGAATGGAAGCGTTCCTGCCCGATAATCTGTTGCTCGCTGGTGGAGGTGACATTCACTAGTGCCATCACTTTTCTCCATACTGGCTCATTGTTTGTCAACAGCAGATTATGTTTACACAGCACAATCTGCTGGCGACAAACGACGATTTTTGTGTGTGCTCATTCATTTGGTATATTTTCACCACCAGGTGATTGCTAACGCTTCCTGTGAACGCTCGTTAGTGATTATCTTTAAGATTCTTCGCCTGTGTAAAGGACCCTTTAGGTTTAGACTACTTTCACACTAGCGTTTTGGCTTTGTTTCTGAGATCCATCATGGGCTCTCAGAAGCGGTCCAAAACTGATCAGTTTTGCCCTAATGCATTCTGAATGGAAAAAGGATCCGCTCAGAATGCGTTAGTCTGCCTCCGTTCAGTCACCATTTCGCTCTGGAGGCGGACACCAAAATGCTGCCTGCAGCGGTTTTCTGTCTGTGATGTGGTGCGGAGCAAGACGGATCTGTCCTGGCACACAATGTAAGTCAATGGGGATGGATCCGTTTTCTCTGACACAATAGAAAACGGATCTGTCGCCCATTGACTTTCAGTGGTGTTCATGAGTGGTCCGTCATGGCTAAAGAAGACATAATACAACCAAATCTGTTCATGACGGATGCATGCGGTTGTATTATGATAACCAAAGCATTTTTGCAGATCCATGACGGATCTGCAAAAAACGCTAATGTGAAAGTAGCCTTAGATGGATTTGTGAAATCCCTATGTTAGAAAATTTTCTAATAATACTAAATGTGTTTATGCTGGTCTGATGTTTAATAGCATGTGATGGAGCATAGCGAACTTCCTTTTGCCAAGCTTTTCCATTAAATTAGTTATACTCTTTCCAAATGGGGTAGAATTGGGAAAAATTCTGATAAAGGTTTTAATAATTTTTTACACTGTAAACTATGCATTAAATTGACCTGTTATCTTCATTCTCCAGTTCAGTACGGTTACAACGATACCACACGTCTATATATATTTTTTTTAAACGTTTGAAGAAGAAAAAAATGTTATAATCATATTCTGACCCCTATAACTTTTTTGTAGTTATGTGTATGGGGCTGTGAGAGGGCTCATTTTTTGCGGGACGATCTGTTCTTTTCAGTGATACCAATTTGAAGTGTGTGCAACTTTTTGATTAACTACCCAATCATTTTTTAATAAAAAGTGAAGTGACAAAAAATGGCAAATTGGCAGTTATTGTCTTTTTCCAATTTTTTCCCCATTTTTTACGCCATTTGCCGTATGCCATTAATACTGTTATATTTTAATTGTTTGGGCATTTTCCGCACACTGCGATGCCCATGATTTATTTTTATTGGTTAAGTATTTTTATTTTAAGGAAAGGGGGTGATTTGAACTTTTTATGTTTTTTTTATTTATTTTTTATTTTTGTAAAAACTTTTTTTTTAAGTCACCTTGGGTGACAATAACTGCCAATCATTGGATTGGCTATATAGCCATCATTGAACACTTAAAGGGGTTGTCCCACTTTGCTTTTTTAATCTTATCAGCAGTAGATGTCCTGATAACTTCCTGGTTCTCAGGCAGTTGAGTGAAGGCCACGCCTCCTCATGACTCACCCTGCGTGCTCGTTCATGTGTATGAGGTCATCCACATGGAGCCGTATGTGAGGTCCCGCCCCCCCCCCAGTATAATAAACATTGAGTGCGGCCCCCCCCCCCCCAGTATAATAACATTGAGTGCGGCCCCCCCCCCCCAGTATAATATACATTTAGTGCGCCCCCCCCCCCCAGTATAATATACATTCAGTGCGGCCGCCCCCCCCCAGTATAATATACATTCAGTGCGGCCACCCCCCCCCCAGTATAATATACATTCAGTGCGGCCACCCCCCCCCCCAGTATAATATACATTCAGTGCGGCCACCCCCCCCCCCAGTATAATATACATTCAGTGCGGCCACCCCCCCCAGTATAATATACATTCAGTGCGGCCACCCCCCCCCCAGTATAATATACATTGGTGGCGCAGTGGGAAGTGCCAATGAGGGTTAAAAAAATAAATAAAAAATTAACTCACCTCCTCCAATTGTTCGCGCAGCTGCCGGTCTCCTGTTCTATCTTTAGGACCTGTGAAAGGACCTTTGGTGACATCACTGTGGTCATCACATGGTACATCATATGATCCATCACCATGGTAATGGACCATGTGATTAGCTCAGTGACGTCACCAAAGGTCCTTTCACAGGTCCTAAAGATAGAACAGGAGACCGGCAGCTGCGCGAACAATTGGAGGAGGTGAGTTAATTTTTTATTTATTTTTTTAACCCTCATTGGCACTTCCCACTGCGCCACCAATGTATATTATACTGGGGGGGTCCGCACTGAATGTATATTATACTGGGGGGGGGTGGCCGCACTGAATGTATATTATACTGGGGGGGGTGGCCGCACTGAATGTATATTATACTGGGGGGGGGGGGGGTGGCCGCACTGAATGTATATTATACTGGGGGGGGGGGGGGGTGGCCGCACTGAATGTATATTATACTGGGGGGGGGGGGGCGCACTGCGCCACCAATGTTAATACAAATGCAGGAGGTGGGTGCCGGAGTGAAATAGCCGGCACCCGACCTCTATGATAGGGGGCTGCGATCAGCGGCAGTTAACCCCTAAGGTCCCGCTCCCTGTCATAGAGGTCGGGTGCCGGCTATTTGATTCCGGCACCCGCCTGCTGTATTTGCGCATGCGCGGGCGTGCGCGTACTTGTAGGAATGGAGAGGCGGCCCGAGTACTTGTTCAGCCGTTGTGCGCAGGCGCGGCACAGCGATGCGGCCGGACGAAAGAGGCCGTATCCATGGGATACAGAAAACAACAAAGGAATCGCTTTACATGATTTTTTGAATGAAAGGTAGCTTTTGGATAATAACATGGATAGGAAGATATGTTGTGTGGGGGTAAATAGATTAGATAAAACCTATTTTATGAAGTGGGACAACCCCTTTAATTTACAATATAACAATACAATGCTGCCACCTAGTGGCCTGTATTGGTATATTTCTGAAATACACTCCAAAGCCTGCTTAAGGCTTCGGGCTATTTCAACGATGTAACAGGTTTCCCGATCTCAGTCGGGGAACGTTGTTACTGGAGTGGAAGCGCGGCAAAAATGCCGTGGTGACATTTGACCTTGGCATCTGAAGGATAAAGGGCCTTATAACTGATCACATACATGTGCGCAGGTCTCTGTTATTTAAAATAGCAGAAACCCGGCTGCTATGGTGCCCACTGCATGAGCGAGCGTGCGCCATATCTAGAGACCGGACTTCCCCCGTACATATACGGCGGAGGTCCTTAAGGGGTTAAAGAGAACAGTCCTGTATGGAGACCTACTGGAATTACTCTGTGTTATGGAGAGTTATGTTCCATGGGAAACAAATATGCAAAGAGTTATCTTCCAGGAAAGAGCACCATCTCATCAGCAGATCTTGCGGAAATGAAGGGTTGAACATGCTGGATTTCTTTTTACTTTGTGCAGATAAACCACCACAAGAGGTGTTTGCAGCGGCTTATTCCCTTCTACCATTCACCACATATCTTATGGGAATGGCCAGCTGTAATCAACATTCTCACAAATGTGAATTTGCAAGTGCAGATCTGCTGTGACTGCAGAAGAAACAAGTAGCAGTGGCTGTTAACCTGCTTGCTGATGGTTTCTGCTCCCAAGTTCATTTTGTTACACTGCACAAAATTAAACTTAACTGAAAAAAAAAGCAAATTGCACCCGAAGCTATATTACACATATGTTAGACTTTGCGTTTGCAGAATACACCCTATGTGGAGTTCTACTTTGTAGGTTTTACATTCCTCATTTTAAATGTTCTGTCTCTACCGTGCCCAATGTTCTTTTTTCATTTCCAGCCAATGCATGATGACTATGACTTAAGGCAAGAGCAGCTGAACAAAGCATCCCTTCTTTCTTCCAAAAAGTTTCTGGAAAACTTACTAGAAAAATTTAATTCTTATGTGGTAAGTAAGCATTGCAGAACATATCTAATTCACATTAATATACAAATTATTAATATTAATATACAAAGCTCTACGTAAATTAAAAAAAGTCTAATAATGATTGATCACAAATGCAGGTTGCACAGCCAGTAGATATTGATGACCTTTATCTGATTGGTGGTGCAACTCCCAGCAGATGTTTGAAGAGGAGGCTGCACTTGTGTCTGCGCTACTTCCTTTTCAAGATAACACTGCGCATTGTCTCGGAAGTCTCAGCAGCACAGTGTAATTACAATTGCTTATTCCATTCTCTTGAATGGGATGAGCACTTGTAATTACACTGCGTCGCCGATACAAACGTGACAACGCACAGTGTATTTGTGACGTTCCAGCATTAGCATTTTTATTTGATGTTGAGATTTTTGAGTGAATGTCATATCATTCTTTTTTTTTTTTCTGATTTTAGAATTATGGGACTGGAGCTTTGGTTATCAGCTCACTCTTGGATTTCCTCACTTTTGCCCTCTGCGCACCCTACAGCGAGACAACAGAAGGGCAGCAGTTTGATATGCTGCTTGAGATGGTAGCATCAAATGGTAGAACACTTTTCAAACTCTTTCAGGTACTTTGATAATTCTATAGTTTATGGCTCAGATTTTTAACCTTGTAATAAGTTACGTGAGCACACACTGGGGAATAAAGATCACTTTAATGGAAGAAAACACAATTGTTTGGGTTATCTGTACCTCCAGTTATGTATGCCACTATGGCTACTGCCAGAAGTTTGAAGGCGGGGGATACGACGGGGAATGCTGGTGGTGCAATTGATGAGGCATTGTGGCAGCAAATATAACTGGAGGTACACTTTAAAGCAGGGATGCTCGACCTGCGGCCCTCCAGCTGTTGCAAAACTACAACTCCCAGCATGCCCAGACAGCCTACTGCTGTCAGCCTACAGAAGGACATGTGGGAGTTGTAGTTTTACTGCAGCTGGAGGCCCGTAGGTTGGGCATCCCTGCTTTAAAGGAACAGACAGAATTGATCCTGAGACAGGTTTGGCTTGTTTTGACATGTGTATAACCACATATATAGTCTATTCACGCTGATTATTTTTGTATCCATCAAATGTTTTAGTTAATTTTGAAACATGTTCTTGCATTTTTGTAGCACCCTTCCATGGCTATTGTAAAGGGAGCTGGCTTAGTAATGAAGGCCATCATAGAAGTAAGTCTATCAGTGTTATAATATATGCCAATACATAGAGCTCTTTTAATCCCTTAGATTAAATATTTATAGATATGAATAATTAAGTAGAAAACTATTATTCCATTATCTACTAGGTTTGTGATGCGTTGTTATGTCTTAAGCAAGGCATAATGGTGTATGAGGCAGGCATTTATATGGAAATGCACTGCACTAGGCATAACTCGGCACATGAGCTACTCGTCTATGCCCCCCAAATCCACTGCCCTGGTTTCTGCCCCCCAAATCTATAGGCAGGGCTGGTACCACTGCCCTTGGTTCTCCCTGCGAAGGTACACATTTGCCCTACTCGAGATTTAATTCACAGAACTACATTTTCCAGAAACGGTGACCCTCTCCCAATGGCTAGACCTTGCTTATCCCTAGATCAGGGGTGCACAACCTGCGGCCATCGACCTTTGATATCATTCTGTGTGGCCCCCAACCATCTGGTGACAGACATGTATGTTTGTCTTGTGGCTACTCGCATGCATTTTTATGTATTCTCCCATTAGACGGGAATTCTGGATGTGTAATTTATAGTATATATTGTGTGTATAATATGCCATAAATAGAATATTTCATTTTGTAATACCCCTTTAACTTTTATTTTCAGCCCCTGGAATTCCTTCTGTCTTACAATGTGGCCCCCAACCAGAAAAGTTTGTGCACCCCTGCCCTAGATGCACCCTATTAAAGGGATTGTGCCATAAACTACTCTTTACTCTAAAGTATATTTTCATCAATGACTCCCATTCCTCCTTGAAATATATATATTTTTTTTTATTTACCTAATTTGCAGTTTTCTCATATGCACCATGCTTAAATTTTACTTCTTGGTTCATAGTGTCTGCTATCCCATCATGCCTTAGGGCAGTGATGGCGAACCTATGGCACGGGTGCCAGAGGTGGCACTCAGAGCCCTCTCCGTGGGCACCCGCACCCTGGAAAAATCTATGGTGTACAAATATGCCTTAGACTTTTCCTGCCATTCATCAGCGCAGGGTGCGCATTGATTGTAGGCAGGCTATTATAGCTAACGATAAAGTACATGGAAGATATACTATATTGGACTGTAGTATTCAGGTTACATTGCCGTGTTGGCACTTTGCGATAAATAAGTGGGTTTGGGGTTGCAGTTTGGGCACTCAGTCTCTAAAAGGTTCACCATCACTGCCTTAGGGCATTGAGATGTGTCCTGACATAACTTTAGAATAAGGCAGTTTTAATAAATTGGGGTATTTGGTGAAAGTGATATAACAGAGATATGTGTTGGGCGGGATACATTTATATTAGTGGCACAAGCCCTTTAAACCCCTCTGTGCAATCCATCCATAAATGGTGAACTAATTAGAGGAAAACTGGCAGCTTGCTAGTAAAATAAAATAACTTGGCCTTAACCTTAAAGGCTATGGACACCTTTGAGGCAATTTTTTTAATGATTGCATATATATATATATATATATATATATATATATATATGCAATTTTTTTATTTTTTTTTATAGATACAAGGGATAAAAATCTGTCTGTTTGCAGAGTATCATTTCCGAGTGCAGTCAACTCATGTGAAGTCTTATCTCTGATCTCCTAACCTCATAAGCACTTGAAATCAGCGTGATAAGAATTTAGCTATAATGATTGATTATGAGTAGGGATTAGCGATTGGCATAAAACTTCGCTCTAAGGCTACTTTCACAATTGCGTTTGGTGCGGATACGTCATGGATCTGCACAAACGCATCCACTTGGATAATACAACCGTCTGCATCCGTTCAGAACGGATCCTTTTGTATTATCTTTAACATTGCCAAGACTGATCCGTCTTGAACACCATTTTTAAGTCAATGGGGGATGGATACGTTTTCTATTGTGCCAGTGCCGGGCAATATCCGTGCAGCGGGCTTGACCCATTCAACTTGAATGGGTCCTTGGTCAGTCTGCACCGCAAAAAAATATGACATGTCATATTTTTTTGCGGTGCAAAACAAGAGGAAGAAACACCACGGAAGCACCTCCGGGATTGCGGACCCATTCAAGTTGTGTGCATGAGGCCTAATACTGTATGCAGCAGGAGCTCCGTGCAGTATTAGAATGTATTGGCTCCATTGAGCTGAAGCTCTTTCTTTGCGAAGTCTTGCGAGATAACTTTATAAATTAATTTGTACTGTAAAAAAACATTTTCCGTTCCCAAACTCTGGTTCGGTTCCAAATGGTACCTTGGAACAGAACCTGAGTTCGGGAAATATAATAGTTTGTAATGGCTCACCTGACTATTGCATATGGAATGGGTGCCCCAACCAATATAGACACACCCAGTCTATAGAAAAGGATCAATGTACCAATAGGGTGGTTGTGCACATCTCATTTGGCGGGGTTCATCTAACGTATATAGAACAAATTCCTAATGTATAATAATTACAGTTTTATTCCAATAGGCTAAAAAACAGATGTATGACAGTATCCAATGTACAGGTAATTTCAGAGATATTCAACAGTACGGACCAAGGTCAGACGGACCAATAATAATTGGGGTCTCCGTAATGAATATCTCAGATAGTCCTCAAGTGGCTGTATAGACCTCTGACAGTTCAGAAAAAAAAAATAATATATATAGAGTAAAAAATGTAGTGACACTCTTAAAATAGGTATAAACATTAGCCAGAATTGATCAATATAGTGATTAGAAAATTCATCCACAATTGGACCAAATGGAAGCAATAGATAGTATATCTGGGACCACAAAGAAACACAAATGTGAATGTGTAATAAATGTGAATACATAGAAGTGAGTCCAGTTAAATATTATAGTAAATTCATAGAAGTGAGTCCACCTTTAAGAGAATCAATTAGAATCAATTAAGAGAAGACCTAATGTTTAGGTATAAGGTATTTCCACCTATATATGGAAAGTTCCACCTGTAGAAAAAGGGAGGATTCCACCTCTATATGATAAAAAAAACTATATGTAAAGATTCCTCCAATGATTACTTCATCCACAGCGGAATTGCAAAGGTTAAAATGGAACAAAATAGTTCATCCACTGTAAACGAAACAGCATTATCTATTGTAATAGATGGATTTAGATGTTTCCAATTATGTGACAATGTGTCACTTCAGTATTGCAAATGAGGTATCATATATTAAAATACATGTAAATCCATTAGCGATTGCTGCAGCTTTCAGCGGTTCCTGCAATTGTATAGGTAATAGGGCTAGGAGGTAATGCCATTACTCACAGTTCGATGTCTCAATTGGGAAACAGCCTGGCAGTATCGTAGTAAAACGGAAGGTTGGCTAGTGTACTACATGTCTGCCGCAGGTATTATTCTTGGAGTCCCGGTGTTTAGAGCTATAAGCTGGTAATGTTCATGCCTGTGGCCGCGGCGTCCCATGTGCCTACAGCGCTGGCGGTGCTCTAGTCTTCCGGCGTCTCCTTCTGATCTGGAGCAGTTATCAAAGTTGCAGGGTCCAAATGCTCGTAGTATCAGGTACCGTTTCAATAGTAGAGGTTAGAGCGCTCTAACAGAACCTCAATAATGATAAATGGCGTCTGGTTGAGGGTCCTCACCATACGCGTTTCAGAGATCTCAGTCTCCTTCCTCAGTGGCTAAGGAGACCCCCCCCAAGTATAACGGAACTTATATAGTCTTATTCAATTAGTATCCTCAGTTGGATGGAAAAGCTGGTATGGAATCAATGTTCTATCAATCTTCCATTGACATTAGTATAATTGTCTTTGTTGTCGATGTGATATAACAGAATTGCCTTGTGTTTTTCATGCGTTTTTTTAAATAATGGGCAATCCTCCAGATTTTTTCATAGTGGGCAATCCTGCAGATTTTTTTCAAATAATAAGTAATATTGCAGATTTTTCCAAATAATGAACAATATTACGTATATAGCAGTAGTATAAACATATAAAAATTAACTATTAAAAATTATATAGAATATAGAAGTGCATAATAATACGTGAATATATAAATCTATATGTCCGTGCTGTAATTATGCAAAATTATTTGCTATAAAGATTTTCACAGTATGGCTTAAAGGGAACCTGTCACCAGTTTTATGGTGTCCTAACTAAGGGCAACATAAATAAGTGACTGATTTGCTTAGCAAAATGCTGGGTCACTTTCTTTAATTGACCCAGTCAATCTGCCAACATCTTGTATTGAAAAGCTCCAGCTGATAATAATGAGTCATGAATATTCATGAGCTCCTGACTCTCCCCGCCCACCTGCTGCTGAATGACAGTTTGTTTCCGTATGAACCAGCCGCAGCTAGGCAGGGGAGTGGCTATAGCTCTGAATTAACCCTTTCATGACCAAGGGTGTCCAGTGACCAGTGTCCAGATCAAAATTTACAAATCTGACATGTGTCACTTTATGTGGTAATAGGTTTGGAACACTTTTACTTATCCACGCCATTCTGAGATTGCTTTCTCGTGACACATTGTACTTCATGATAGTCATATATTTGAGTCAATATATTTCACCTTTATTTATGAAAAAAATCAATTTCTCTGCTTCTAAAACAGAAAGTCATACCTAATAAAATATTTATTACTTAGCATTTGCCATGTCTACTTTATGTTGGCATCATTTTGGAAATGTCATTTTATTTTTGTAGGACGTTAGAAGGCTTAGAAGTAATTCTTACCATTTTTAAGAAAATTTCCAAAACCCACTTTTTAAGGACCAGTTCAGGTCTGAAGTCCCTTTGTGGGGCTTACATAGTGGAAACCCCCATAAATGACCCCATTGTAGAAACTACACCCCTCAAGTTACTCAAAACTGATTTTACAAACTTTGTTAACCCTTTAGGCGTTCCACAAGAATTAAAGGAAAATGGAGATGAAATTTCAAAATTTCACTTTTTTGGCAGATTTTCCATTTTATATATTTTTTTTTCTTTAACACATTGAGAGTTAACAGCCAAACAAAACTCAATATTTATTTCCCTGATACCACAGTTTACAGAAACACCCCACATGTGGTCATAAACTGCTGTACGGGCACCCGGCAGGGCGCAGAAGGAAAGGAATGCCGGTTTTTGGAAGGTAGATTGTGCTGGATTGGTTTTCTGAATGCCATATGTTTTTTATTTTTCTGCCGATCGTCTTGTGCAGGGGCTTGTTTTTTGCAGAAAGTGTTGAGGTTTTTATTGGTACAATTTTTGGGTACATAGGATTTTTTGATCATTCATTATTACACTTTATGGGGCAAGGTGACCCAAAAATTGGCTGTTTTGGAACAGTTTTCATTTATTTACTTTTACAGCGTTCATCTGAGGAGTTAGGTCATGTGATAGTTTTATAGAGAAGATCGTTACAGACGTGGCAATACCTAATATGTATACTTTTTCTTATTTATTTAAGTTTTACACAATAATAGCATTTCTGAAACCAAAAAAAGGATGTTTTAGTGTCTCTATAGTCTGAGAGCCATAGCTTTTTTTATTTTTTGGGCGATTGTCTTAAATAGGGTATAATTTTTTGCGGGACGAGGTGATGGTTTGATTGGTACTATTTTGGGGGGGTCATAAGCCTTTTTGATGGCTTGCTGTTGCACTTTTTGTGATGTAAGGTGACAAAAATAGCTTTTTTTTTGGCACTGTTTTTTTTATTAGATTTTTATGGTGTTTATCGGACGGGGTCTATCATGTGATATATTTATATAGACGGTCGTTAAGGAGGCGGTGACACCTAATATGTGTATTTAATTTTTTCATTTTTTTATAGGAAAAGGCAATGTCTTTTTTTAATTTACATTTTTATTTATTTTTACTTTTATTATTTTCACTTTTTTTGATCAGTTCCCTCTTGGGTCTTGAAGATCCAGTTGGGCTGATAGTTGTACTATACTTTGCAATGCTCTTGCATTGCAAAGTATAATACTTCCAGATTGCCTGTAGGTGGCAGCACTGGACGCCTTTGCCATGGCAGCCGGACACTTTTGCAAAGCGTCCGGTTGCCATGGCAACCATCGGGTGCTGCAATCACAGCGCTGCAGCCCTGATAGTGGAGAGAGGGAGCTCCCTCCCTCTGTTAACCCCATGGATGCCGCAACCGCGGCATCTATGGGGTTACAGGAGAGTGTCAGCATAGAGCTCACTAATGGAGCCGCCGCCATCACACACAGAATGGGGAATCGGGGGCAGCGCTGAAAAGGTGGGGGTCGGGGGTACTGACTACAATGGGGCAGGAGGGACGGTTAGAAAATTAATGCATGGGGCGGGGAGGGGGCGGATCGCATGCCATCAGGGCAGGAAGGAGATGAGCGCAGGAGGCACAGATCGGCGGGGCACAGAGGGGCACAGACTAACCAATCGGATCGATTGCCGGCAAGGGGCCACTCTGATTGGTCCCTTGCCGGCATTACTGCATTGTATGCTGTCCGTGACAGCATACAGGGAAGGGGCAGAAGCTTTAATCCAAGCGCTTTCCAGCGCTTGGATTAAAGAGCTGCCAGAACGTATATATACGTGGTAGCTGCACGGGGTATGTGCAGCTATCACGTATATATACAGATTGCGGTCAGGAAGGGGTTAAATATTCTCCGGACTCAATGACATCACGCTGGACTCCAATCTGCTCATTAGCATGCGGCATGCCGCATCTTTGTGTGTATATTATGAGCTAACCATCTGTCACACCAGTAAGTGAATACATCTAAGGTACTTTTTACTAGTTAATGATTGTATATAATTAGTTAGATTATAATCAAATATCCACATGACAGGTTCCCTCTAAGCCATTGCATTTTTCATGCAATTTATTTAAATTGTACAGAATAATCTTTTGCAAATATATGCATAAAAAGGTAATTCTATACATGAAAGTATATATAATTTTCTAATGGATAAATGAAAGTTGGCGTCTACTGTGAAGAAATATGTATTTGATAGGGATATGGATGTGGTCGCTAAATGTCGAGGAGAGATAGCAGTGCTGGTAAAAACAGCCTGACTTCCCACTATTTGAAAAAATCTGCAGGATTGCCCTTTATTTGAAAAACCGCAAGGCAATTCTGTTATATCATATCCACAACAAAGACAATTATACTAATGTCAATGGAAGATTGATAGAACATTGATTCCATACCAGCTTTTCCATCCAACTGAGGATACTAATTGAATAAGACTATATAAGTTCCGTTATATTTGGGGGGGTCTCCTTAGCCACTGAGGAAGGAGACTGAGATCTCTGAAACGCGTATGGTGAGGACCCTCAACCAGACGCCATTTATCATTATTGAGGTTCTGTTAGAGCGCTCTAACCTCTACTATTGAAACGGTACCTGATACTACGAGCATTTGGACCCTGCAACTTTGATAACTGCTCCAGATCAGAAGGAGACGCCGGAAGACTAGAGCACCGCCAGCGCTGTAGGCACATGGGACGCCACGGCCACAGGCATGAACATTACCAGCTTATAGCTCTAAACACCGGGACTCCAAGAATAATACCTGCGGCAGACATGTAGTACACTAGCCAACCTTCCGTTTTACTACGATACTGCCAGGCTGTTTCCCAATTGAGACATCGAACTGTGAGTAATGGCATTACCTCCTAGCCCTATTACCTATACAATTGCAGGAACCGCTGAAAGCTGCAGCAATCGCTAATGGATTTACATGTATTTTAATATATGATACCTCATTTGCAATACTGAAGTGACACATTGTCACATAATTGGAAACATCTAAATCCATCTATTACAATAGATAATGCTGTTTTTTTTTTACAGTGGATGAACTATTTTGTTCCATTTTAACCTTTGCAATTCCGCTGTGGATGAAGTAATCATTGGAGGAATCTTTACATATAGTTTTTTTTTATCATATAGAGGTGGAATCCTCCCTTTTTCTACAGGTGGAACTTTCCATATATAGGTGGAAATACCTTATACCTAAACATTAGGTCTTCTCTTAATTGATTCTAATTGATTTTCTTAAAGGTGGACTCACTTCTATGAATTTACTATAATATTTAACTGGACTCACTTCTATGTATTCACATTTATTACACATTCACATTTGTGTTTCTTCTTTGTGGTCCCATTGCGGATATACTATCTATTGCTTCCATTTGGTTCAAATGTGGATGAATTTTTGATCACTATATTAATGTTTATACCTGAAGAGTGTCACTACATTTTTTACTCTATATATTTTAATCTATAATATATATTTTTTTTTTTGCTGAACTGTCAGAGGACTATCTGAGATATTCATTACGGAGACCCCAATTATTATTGGTCCATCTGACCTTGGTCCGTACTGTTGAATATCTCTGAAATTCCCTGTACATTGGATACTGTCATACATCTGTTTTTTAACCTAATGGAATAAAACTGCAATTATTATACAATAGGAATTTGTTCTATATAGATGAACCCCTCCAAATGAGCTGTGCACAAACACCCTATACGTTACATTGAGTTCTGGAAATGTTTTCTTACAGTACAAATGAATTTATGAAGTTATTACGCAAAGTCTCACGAGACTTCTCAAAGAAAGAACTTCGAGTCATCGGAGCCAATACATTCTAATACTGTACAGCGCTCCTGATGTTTCATCCGAAGTCGATTCTGTCATTCCTAATTATGAGGACAGGAGATCAGAGATAAAACTTCACATGAGCCTTGGCTGACTATACTGAGAAGTGATACTCTGCAAATAGATGTTTAACCGGCAGAACAATTTTAATTAAGACCAATTTAAAAATAATTTTTTAGTCCAAAGTGAATAAAATGCAGTCAAAAAATTGCCATGATGGTGTCTTTATCCTTAAGGGCCAAAAGGCAGATCACTGGTGCTATTACTTAGGGCTCATGCACACAAACGTATTTTATTTTCGTGTCCATTCTGTTTTTTTTGCGGACCGTATGCGGAACCATTTATTTGAATGGTTCCGCAAAAAAAACGGAATTCACTTTGTGTGCATTCAATTTCCGTATGTCTGTATTTCTTTTCCGCAAAAATGTTTAACATGTCCTATTATTGTCCCCATTACAGACAAGGATAGTACTTTTCTATTAGGGGCCAGCTGTTCCATTATGCAAAATACATAATGCACACGGATGTCATCAGTTTTATTTTGCGGATCTGTTTTTTGCGATCTGCAAAATACATACGGTCGTGGGCATGAGCCCTACGGCTGAGTTCACATCACTGTTTAGCTTTATGTTCTTCTTATCCGTCAGAAGAACAGGAAAATAAAGAAAAAAACGGATCATGTAGTTTTAGCATTCATCACTAATGCACATTTAGCATCCTTTTTAGCCATTTCCATGTGTGTGCACAAATGTGTATAAATGAGCATAATTGATGCTTAAAATACAGGATACATTTTTTTCACCTTCATCGCTTATGTTTTAAGATTCCTCACGCCTATCCTGTGATATGGTCAAGATTTTGTTTTGGGTGCGTTGTACTCAAGACACATCTGTAGGGAGCTACTGTCATTTAGTTTTTTTTCAAAAACTATCAAAACAGGATGTGTGATAGAAACTGTTACAATGATAGTTGTTCATTGAAGTGTAATTGCTATGTTATTTTTAAATTCTCATTTGGTGCAAACATAAGCGTGATCATTTTAGTGGCTAGACAATTCTCATGGCTCAAAATGTAATAAATTATTGCAGTGATATATTTTTTATTATCTAGGAAGCAGACAAAGAAATTGCAACAAAAATGCAGGAACTTGCTCTCAGTGAAGGTGCCTTACCGCGACACTTGCACACCGCAATGTTTACAATAAGTGTTGATCAAAGAATGCTCACAAACCGGTGAGTATGTGTAATATTTCTGCCAATATATTAATTATACTTAAAAGATCACTGAGCTTTCAAAAACTTTTGAGATGTCAAGAAGGAGACCAGAAAAGTGCTCACATATCTAGCTCTCTTTCCTAGCTGAAGATGAAAAACTTTGGCATGAGCCCATAGACTTCTATTGACCCTGTCTTGTGCAGTGAGGAGAGAGAGAGAGCGCAATATGCAAGTACTTCTTTCTCGTTCTAGTGATCAGTGGGAATATCAGCACTCAGACCCCTACCGATCAAAACTTTTCATATGTCAAGAAGAGAGAGGTGTTCACATATAGCCCGCTCTCTGCTCCCTGCAGAAGACAGAATTGAGATGTTACCCATTAAAGCCTAGCCTTGAAGCGCCTGCCTTGCAAAAGATTTTCCATGTAGCATTATATAAACTAATGTACGGTGTTTCTTAAAATAATGAACAATGTACATAATGTACAGATTTCTGGGTACATTGCAGTAAAAGCTGTTCTTTGCAATGTCTGTCCCATTTTGTATTGTTAAATGAGGACAGACCAAATGGGTGGCAACCTAGATCATGTGTGTGTCAGTATGGTGTGCCATATTTGTACCATGTTGTGATTAAAATGATCCAAACCAATTACATTTTTGGTTGATTCAGTGTGTTTTCTGTTTAGAACTAAGCAATAAAATAGTGTTACTTTTTCTCCTCTCAGACAGCTTAGTAGACACTTAGTTGGCCTATGGACTGCAGATAACATGACATCTTTACATTTGTTGAAGCGCATTTTGGTAAGTTAAGAATGAGAACAATGTTTAGATGTAAAGATTGTGTTGAAAACCAATAAAAATGAGAAGTTGCGTTTCATTAGTTTCTTATATCCAGTCAATTTCAATAGTTTATCAGGAGTTTCTAAACCGTGGGCATGTGATAGTTGTACTGCTTAATCATTGACAATATTTGTGTAATGAAAATCTGACTGAGCTAGACGAGTACTGTACTTGGCTATCCCCATCTGTCTTATAGAGTATGAATGGAGCTGCAGTGTGCATGCCTGACTATGACTCGATTCAGTTAGGAGACTCAGGACCCTTGTGATCAATGGAAGGCGTCCTGGCTGTATTTCCCCCAGTGATCAGACACTTATTTTTATTTTATTTTTTCCTGTCCTTGGTTATTTGTCCTAGAAAAGTATGAATAAATTGACACTTGCATGTGTCCCTGTACAGTTTGACACTGTCAGTACAATCTGTCTCCCAGTTCTGTAGTTTTGGTCTTCATTACCTTTTGGTGCTGTAGATTCTAGTAGAAAGCCATGGCCCAATGGGGTGTAGACTAGCTGTGCTCTGTGGGTGGCATCTGCAGCTTATACTGACACTCTCTAGTCATAGAGGACAGCGGTGAGAGCGATGCAGAGACCTAGTATGATCTGACGTGATGTAACTTATCTTGTGAGACCGGGCTATGAGATGACCAGGTTCCAATGTTCGTCAGCATTCAAAGCAGAGGACTGGAAGCTAGTCTTCCCACAACTTGGTCTCGTGAGATTAGTTACAGTATAGGTCATGAAGTCATACTGTTTTTCTGCATCACTCTATGATTGGTCAGTATTAGAGCACTGATGTGGACACTGCCCATGTATCGGAGAGCTGGTCTGTGCTCCTTTGGATATCTTTATTAGCATATAGAGTTCCAAAAGTTTTGAGGACATAACTACAGAATGGGGGGAAATTGTAAAATGAAAAACACAACAGTGATCAGAGGAGTAGGTGTAATAAATGCATGTAAGCCATGTTGATTACAAAAACAGGTCCTTTTAAGCATGCTGGAGCAAGTAAAATTATATTATTTTCCTAAAGCTAAATAAATGAATATGAAAATTCATGATTACATTCACATGACCGTATGTGTTTTGCGGCCCGAACACTGATCCGCAAAAATTACGGATGACATCCTTTTGGCATCCGTATTTCATCCCTTCATTTTGCGGATTCATTGTAACAATGCCTATCTTTGTCTGCAAAACAGACAAAAATAGGACATGCTCTATATTTTTTGCAGGGCTGGGGAACAGACAGGTGTGCTGTCCTTATTTTTTGCAGACCCATTAAAATAAATGCGTTCTCATCCAATCCGCTAAAAAAAACGGAATGAACACGGAAACAAAATACGTTCATGTGCATGTAGCCTTAATGTTGTTCTTATTTATTTATATATTATAATTTTTTTTTATCCCAGCCCCCAGGTTTGCTGGCATACCTGGATAGTAAGGATCCTGTTCCAGAAAAAGATATTGACCGAATGCACATCAGGGATAATCTGAAAATTGCTTCTGTAAGTTTTGCAAGATATCTGTTCTATCTGTACATTCTGGACACAAGCTAATGCAACACCAAGCATCCATTTAGAGTAGTGTGTATGTACAGCACAGTGAAAGAGTACACTTTCCAATAAACAGCCACAGCAACCTGTTGTTTGAATGCAAGTTTTTATTTTTGGGCTTTTTCACATCGTCTTTTTTACCTCTGTTTACCATATGCATTGGGAAAGCTCTTGGTGCATCCTTTAAACAGACTGCCATTGAGTGGCATCTGTTCCCTGTATTTGCCCATGTAAAAAAAAAAGTATACATTGCAGTACGGTATACGTTTATTTAGTGGATGTTTCTGCATGTATTACTGCTGTCTGTTGTGGTGGTCCATGTAAAAAATGGAAACCATGGCAGAGGTCGCCAAAAGGAGACCAAAAGAGAACTCGAGGTCAGTCGATGTATTCGGGGGCCCATTGGTCCATCTAGTGGCTGCAGTGGGATATGGTAAGTGAATACAAATGACACAATGTCAAAAGAGCGTTACCTGTAAACCAGATGTTTGATCAGTTTGTTTCAAAACTAGAGGTTATTGATCAAACTTTCACAGAAATTTAGTGCTCATCTTTTCCGAGAATCAAGTGTGTAATAAACAAAATGCTCTGAAGCAACACATTTCATAGCTTTTATCTAATCGTTCTAACATAGCTCGTGCCCAAGCCTTTTCTATTTTTGTCATACTATTGAGTGAAAAGCTGCTGGCTGACACCGTCAATTATTCATAGTATTTTAATCCAAAAATCCTTAAAATAACACTAGCAAAAATTAAAAAAGGGCAATGTCTCCTTTTATCTCCTCCTCTCTGTTGTTCCTATTTTGTCTCATTTTACAATAAAAGCTGACAAATATATAAAAAAAATCTTGTGTCCCAGGCGCTCAGCCATGTTCCCCCTCTTCCTCCTCCTCATTGTCCTTTATCGGGTTGTTAGACAACTGCTGGAACAGCAGCCTTACCTCTCAGCCCTGTTTGCTGTAGAACAAAAAGATTAAAAGGCTATGGACACCTTCAGGGTAAATTTTATGATTGCTTTTTACAAAATTGTTTTAATTGGTCTTTATTAAATGTTCAGCAGTTTTTTAGATAGAAGGGTTAAAAAAAATCAGTCTGTTAGCAGCATATCACTTCTTAGTCCGGTCAGCTGACTTATCATGTGAAGTCTTCTCTCTGATCTCTTGACCTCATAAAACACTCATTATAGCTAAACTCTTATCAAAAATAAGTAGTTTAGCTTTAATACATTGGGAATATATTAATGTTTTTTTATTTCATTATTCAACAGGACCAGTACGGCAAATTTAACAAAGTTCCAGAATGGCAAAGGTTAGCTGGAAAAGCTGCTAAAGAGGTTGAAAAATTTGCCAAGGACAAAGTTGACTTGGTTTTGGTGCACTGGAGGGATAGGATGGGAATTGCACAGAAAGAGGTAAGAACGCAGTATAATTTTACAGTATAATTAAGTTCTCTACTTGCATTTTAATCTGCATACGACACACTAACCGAATTCTAACTACATGTAGTAGAAAGGGCCACTAGTATATTTTAATTCAACTCCACCTAGTTATGGAGATGAGCACTCTCAGCATTGATATTTAAAAAGGTTCTCTGGGCTTTTGATATTAAAAGCCCAGAGAACCCCCCCCCCCCCCTTCATCATTGATCAGCTGTAATCTGTGGGGAAACATACCCGCAGCTAAAATATTTTGCACCACCACAGGAGAGTTTTCAAAAAACTGTTTGCATTATGGCTGTGCTTCTTTGTACAATCGTAGGAACAGTTAGTTTTGGGCTTTCCTAATATTTTTTTCAGCCATATCTTGCCCTGTTGAAGCTGCATAGCTAGATGCATTGCACACAGAAGCAGGGTCCGTCTCCCTTCTGCCAGCATTGTACTACTGTGTCATTCTTTCCCATACTTCCCACTATGTTTGTTTTCTTCTAGGGAGCTCAGAAATCTGATGAGGCAGAAATCACATTTAAGGAGAGCCCAAATCGCCGTTTCATTTTTCGTTCTTCTGATCCGTCAGGAGAACACACAAAAACAAAAAATGAGCTTGCCATCCATTTGAGCCATTTCCGTCTTAGATCCGTTTTTGCAGATGGAAAAATGGTCCTGCATGCAGTATGTTTTTCCTTCTAGAAAAAACTGATCTGAGACGGAACAGGCTCAAACAGATGCCAAATGTGCATAACTGATGCACAGGAGCTACTCAGCTCTTCAGAAGCAGTGTAGAAGCAGTTGTTTTATCAAGCTCACAATCTCAGCTTTCTGACACGCCCCCAATTTTCTCTCTCCCATCCCCTGAGTATCTGTTACCTGGGACGGATCTTCCCTGACAACAAGCAGTAGACTGCAACTTAGGCTACTTTCACACCTGCGTTAGGTGCGGATCCGTCTGGTATCTGCACAGACGGATCAGCACCTATAATGCAAACGATTGTATCCGTTCAGAACGGATCAGTTTGCATTATGAAGAACAAAGTCAATGGGGGACGGATCCGTTTTCAATTGCACCATATTGTGTCAGTGAAAACTGATCCGCCCCCATTGACTTACATTGTAAGTCAGGACGGATCCGTTTGGCTCTGCATCGCCAGGCGGACACCAAAACTTTGCAAGCAGCGTTTTGGTGTCCGCATCCACAGCGGAATGGAGGCGGAACAGGGCCATACTGATGCATTCAGAATGCATTGGGGCTGAACTGATCTGTTTTGAACAGTTTGTGAGATCCCTGAAATGGATCTCACAAACGGAATTCAAAACGCCAGTGTTAAAGTAGCCTTAGATGGAAGTAAGACCCCTAGTGGCCACGCTTTTACATGATTTAGAAATTTGCTAGTTACACCATTCTTTATTAAAAGAAATTGTGTGAAAGTACAGTGACTCTCGAAGCATTACATAGTGCCATTCAAATAAATGGGGTGTCTTTCTGATACAGGACAGGTCCTCCCAGTAACTGCTCTTCACAATGATCAGGGATGATGATCAAGTACAAGACGCGCCCTTGAATTTTTCTTTAATTTCTCAGTGCTCTTCTGTAAAAAAAAAAAAAAAATAAAATAAAAATAAAAAAAAATAAAATAAAAATAAAAGCACCTTATTTACTCTGTAATTGGGCTGGCAGCTTTTAAATGGTGAATAAATATAATATTAAAAGCTATATACACTTTTGGGGCATTTTTTAATGATTGCATTGTACTTATTTTGAGCAAAAAAAAAAAAACTGTTTTAGGCCTATTTCACACGACCTTATGGCTTTTTCAGTGTTTTGCGGTCCGTTTTAAAAACTGATCCGTCGTTCAGTTTTTTGGTTTCCGTTCCGTATGTCTTCAGTTTTTCCGTATGGCATAGACAGTATACAGTTATTACATAGAAAAAATTGGTTTTGGCATAACATTTTAAATAGATGCATACGGAAGACATACGGATGCATTTCCGTATGTCTTCCGTTTTTTTTGCAGACCGATTGACTTGAATGGAGCCACGGAACGTGATTTGCGGGCAATAATAGGACATGTTCTATCTTTTAACGGAACGTAAATATGGAAACGGAATGCATACGGAGTACATTCCGTATTTTTATTTATTTTTTGTATTTTTTGCAGAGCCATTGAAATGAGTGGTTCCGTATACAGACTGTATATGGAACGCAAAAAACTGTCCGTACATGTGAAAAAAAAAAAAATACGGTCGTGTGAAAGAGGCCTTACTGTGTTTCGCTGATGGCTCCATATCTCTGATCTCTGACCTTTTTATAGATCAATTTTTATCTTGCTGATAAGGATGTGGCTTAAATAAGTGATTATGACCTTTTAGTAATTTAGAGATAAGGTTTATTAAATGGCGAATACAAATTGAAAGTAGGATTCACACAGCTAGAAAGCTAACCCTTTGTGACAGAGTGCCTGAATATTTTTAATAAAGACAAATTGAAGAAATGATTATCCCAAAATGAGTCAAATACAATCATAAAAGAAATTTAAGCTTGCATGGCTTCCTTTTATGTGGATATCTATGTGTGTATCTTTATATTTGAGATGGTTCTAAAAATTTTATGAGGTGGAGTATGTATGTGTGTGTGTGTGTGTATATATATATATATATATATATATATATATATACAGTTGCAAGAAAAAGTATAACACACAAATAATTAAATGTTACCATGTTTTTATTGAACACACCATGTAAATATTCACAGTGCAGGTGGAAAAGGTATGTGAACCCCTAGACTAATGACATCTCCAAGAGTTAATTGGAGTGTGGTGTCAGCCAAGTGGAGTCCAATCAATGAGATGAGATTGGAGGTGTTGGCTACAGCTGTCCTGCCCTATAAAAAAACACACTCCAGTTCTGGGTTTGATTTTCACAAGAAGCATTGCCTGATGTGAATGATGCCTCGCACAAAAAAGCTCTCAGAAAACCTACGATTAAGAATTATTGACTTGCATACAGCTGGAAAGGGTTATAAAAGTATCTCCAAAAGCATTGCTATTCATCAGTCTGCGGTAAGACAAATTGTCTATAAATGTAGAAAGTTCAGCACTGCTGCTACTCTCCCTATGAGTGGCTGTCCTGTAAAGATGACTGCAAGAGCACAGCGCAGACTGCTCAATCAGGTGAAGAAGAATCCTAGAGTGTCAGCTAAAGACTTACAAAAGTCTGGCATATGCTAACATCTCTGTGACAGATTGCTATCATCGAAGGAAAAATGAATTCCAGAGTTTATCAAGACATTTTGCAGGAGAACTTAAGGCCATCTGTCCACCAGCTGAAGCTCAACAGAAGATGGGTGTTGCAACAGGACAACGAGCCAAAGCATAGAAGTAAATCAACAACAGAAAATATGCCTTTTGGAGTGGCCCAGTCGAGTCCTGACCTCAACCCGATTGAGATGCTGTGGCATGACCTCAAGAAAGCGATTCACACCTGACATCGCAAGAATATTGCTGAACTGAAACCGCTTTGTAAAGAGCAATGGTTAAGAATTACTTCTGACCGTTGTGCACGTCTGATCTGCACCTACAGGAAACGTTTGGTTGAAGTTATTGCTGCCAAAGGAGGTTCAACCAGTTATTATATCCAAGGGTTCACATACTTTTTCCACCTGCACTGTGAATGTGTACATGGTGTGTTCAATAAAAACATGGTAACATTTAATTCTTTGTGTGTTATTAGTTTAAGCAGACTGTCAATCTATTGTTGTGACTTAGATGAAGATCAGATCACATTTTATGACCAATTTGTGCAGAAATATATATCATTCCAAAGGGTTCACATACTTTTTCTTGCAACTGTGTATGTGTGTGTGTGTGTGTGTATATATATATATATATATATATATATATATATATATATACTCCACTAGATAATAGGGCTATTTATCAGTAAGATAACATCCATTTAAGGTCAGTGTGAACTCCATTTTTACAGGGCTCTCATACTTTCAACCAAATGGAGCAAATTTTTGAATGAGCTTTATTCATCAAGGAGTTTAGAGTGCTGCATTAATAATTACAGTGGGAAGCTATATAGTTGATGCAGTCATCAAATGATTCCTCTGGTTCATGGTTTACCTAATTATATATCTCTAAATGTGTAATGCAAACTACAAAAATGTGTGGTGAAACTTGTCTAGGCATTGTATTGTTTTGTGTTCTCACCTTATGTTGCTTCACTCTCTAGTAGATATAAAGGGAAAGTTCTCCTTTTAGCATCTTCTCACATAATGCCTGTATTAGACCTAGCGATAGTTGGAGCTCGTTAGCGATGATCTGCCTGTGTCATAATGCTAATGATTACCCGATGAATAGGCAATCGCAATTTTTTTAAGCAGGTGACGGGAAGGAATACTTCCTTCCTGACAATCGGCTGCCTTATCTGCTGGTTTAATACCAGCTTAAGACTTGTCAGAAGATGTCCTCTATGGGAAGGCTTTGCACCGTAACTCTCACCAATAGAAACCCTAATTGCAACAATGCAGTGAAAATTTTAAACTAGAGATACAAAGGTCTTTGAATGTGAAAACACTGGTTATGGCTTGCATGTGACATGTCGGAAGATTTTAGAGGTAAACTGTCTTTTTAGATGAAGTGTAAAGGGGTTCTCCAGTTTCATAATGAAATTCCGTTATGTGCCTTTGAGTACTCCAGACACTGCATATTTTTGCCACATATACCTGTGTTTAATGTCAGTACTTTACTTCCCCTGTTATCTGAATCACTGCATTCTGGAAGGATGTTTAGAAGCAGAACTTTCTGTTTTCCTCTGCTTCCTACTGGTTTGCTAAGATAATGTTTTGCTCTTTAACCACCTCAGGACTGCCGTACGCAGGATTGCATCTTTGCGGCGGCCCTGTTATTCTGGGTTGACGCATCTACGCGTCCTCTCGCGAGAAGCGAGAATTCCTGTGAACGCGCGCACACAGGCACCGAAGGTAAGCGAGTGGATCTGCAGCCTGCCAGCGGCGATCGTTCGCTGGCAGGCTGTAGATGCGATTTTTTTTTTTTTTTATTATTTTTTTTTAACCCCTAAAAGGTATATTAGACTCTGTTTTGATAACAGCGTCTAATATACCTGCTACCTGGTCCTCTGGTGGTCCCTTTTGCTTGGATCGACCACCAGAGGACACAGGCAGCTCTGTAATAAGTAGCACCAAACACCACTACACTACACCCCTCCCCTCCCCCGACACTTATTAACCCCTGATCACCCCATATTAGACTCCCTGATCACCCCCCTGTCATTGATCACCCCCCTGTAAGGCTCCATTCAGACGTCCGTATGTGTTTTGCGGATCCACGGATCCATGGATCGGATCCGCAAAACACATACGGACGTCTGAATGGAGCCTTACAGGGGGGTGATCAATTACATATAGCCCATATAGACTCCCTGATCACCCCCCTGTCATTGATCACCCCCCTGTAAGGCTGGCTCCATTCAGAGGTCCGTATGTGTTTTGCGTATCCACGGATCCATGGATCGGATCCGCAAAACACATACGGACGTCTGAATGGAGCCTTACAGGGGGGTGATCACCCCCTGTTATTGATCACTCCCTTGTAAGGCTGGCTCCATTCAGAGGTCCGTATGTGTTTTGCGGATCATCGGATCCACAAAACACGTACGGACGTCTGAATGGAGCCTTACAGGGGGGTGATCACCCCATATAGACTCCCTGATCACCCCCTTGTAAGGCTGGCTCCATTCAGAGGTCCGTATGTGTTTTGCGGATCCGATACATGGATCCGTGGATCCGCAAAACACATACGGACCTCTGAATGGAGCCAGCCTTACAAGGGGGTGATCAGGGAGTCTATATGGGGTGATCACCCCCCTGTAAGGCTCCATTCAGACGTCCGTATCTGTTTTGCGGATCGGATCCGTGGATCCGCAAAACACATACGGACCTCTGAATAGAGCCTTACAGGGGGTGATCAATGACAGGGTGGTGATCACCCCCCTGTCATTGATCACCCCCCTGCAAGGCTCCATTCAGACATTTTTTTTGGCACAAGTTATCGGAAATTGATATTTTTGATTTATTTTTGTTTTTGTTTCAAAAATTCCACTATTCCACTAACTTGTGACAAAAAATAAAATCTCACATGAACTCGCCATACCCCTCACAGAATCCAAATGCGGAAAATCTTTTAGACATTTATATTCCAGACTTCTCACGCTTTAGGGCCCCTAAAATGCCAGGGCAGTATAAATACCCCACATGTGACCCCATTTTGGAAAGAAGACACCTCAAGGTATTTTTTGAGGGGCATGGCGAGTTCATGTAAAATTGTATTTTTTGTCACAGAGAGATATTTCTCTCACCCAGCATGGGTATATCTAAAAATACACCCCAAAACACATTGCCCGGCGATACCACATGTGTAACACTTTTTTGCAGCCTAGGTGGGCAAAGGGGCCCAAATTCCAATGAGTACTTTGGGGATTTTGCAGGGCATTTTTTACACATTTGGATTCCAGACATCTTCTCACGTATTAGGGCCCCTAAAATGCCAGGGCAGTATAAATACCCCACAAGTGACGCCATTTTGGAAAGAAGACACCCAAAGGTATTTCGTGATGGGCATAGTGAGTTCATGAAAGTTTTTATTTTTTGTCACAAGTTAGTGGAATATGAGACTTTGTAAGAAAAAATTAAAAAAATCATCATTTTCCGCTAACTTGTGACAAAAAATAAAAAGTTCTATGAACTCACTATGCCCATCAGCGAATACCTTAGGGTGTCTACTTTCCGAAATGGGGTCATTTGTGGGGTGTTTGTACTGTCTGGCCATTGTAGAACCTCAGGAAACATGACGGGTGCTCAGAAAGTCAGAGTTGCTTCAAAATGCGGAAATTCACATTTTTGTACCATAGCTTGTAAACGCTATAACTTTTACCCAAACCATTTTTAATTTTTTTACCCAAACATTTTTTTTTATCAAAGACATGTAGAACAATAAATTTAGAGAAAAATGTATATATAGAAATGTATTTAAAAAAAATAAAAATTCAACTGAAAGTGAAAAATGTCATTTTTTTGAAAAAAAATTGTAAAATTTTGATTAATAACAAAAAAAGTTAAAATTTCAGCAGCAATGAAATACTACCAACTGAAAGCTCTATTAGTGAGAAGAAAAGGAGGTAAAATTAATTTGGGTGGTAAGTTGTATGACCGAGCAATAAACCGTGAAAGTAGTGTAGTGTAGAATTGAAAAAGTGGTCTGGTCATTAGGGGTGTTTAAGCTAGGGGAGCTGAGGTGGTTAAGGTTTCTCAGACTTGCTCCACCTGCTTTCTGTTCCTTCTTCAGTAGTCATGCCCCCCTACACCTCCCAATATTAGGTGGAACAGAAAGCCTTGTATGTAAACATCCTGCCACGATGCAGTGATGCTGACAACTGGGTAAGGGAAGTGTTGACATGCAGTGTTTTGGGTACTCTGGGGTGATACAGTATTAAAGCTTCGTTATGGGACTGGAGAACCCCTTGAAAGCTTGAATGTTGTGTGACTTCGGCTACTTTCACACTAGTGTTTTCAATTCCGCTACTGAGATCCGTCATAGAATCTCAGTAGCCAAAGAAAACGCTTCAGTTTTGTCCCCATTCATTGTTAATGGTGACAAAACTGAACTGAACGAAACAGAATGCACCAAAATGCATTTTGTTCCGTTTGGTTGCGTCCCCATCGTGGACAGAATAACGCTGCAAGCAGTGTTTTTCTGTCCGCGATGTGGTGCGAAGCAAGACTGATCCGTCCTGACACACAATGTAAGTCAATGGGGACAGATCAGTTTTCTATGCCTACAGATTTATTTCAATGGTGTTCATGACTAATCTGTACACATAATACAACCGGATCCGTTCAAGACGGATGCAGATGGTTGTATTATTGTAACGGAAGCATTTTTGCTGCAGATCCATCATGGATTTGCAAAAAACACTAGTGTGAAAGTAGCCTTATGCACAACATACATGGCTGTTTAGGCTGCTGTCAATACCTGTTTGCGTTCTAAATCTGTATTTCACTTTTTATTTTCTATTCATTCCTAATAGGACAGAAATAATATGGTGAGTTTGTCTTTGTCTTCCTTGTGTTTTTACTGTTTGTCCCTTTTATAGCTCTGTTCTTTGTTTTTCTCATTGGGAATATGATCAGATATAATCTGTGTTTACTGTAAGTGGTGCAGGGTATAAAGTGATGTAAGTGTTTCAGATTTCCTACCAGTAACGTCTGAATTCGATGGGACTGTTCTGACTTATAATTTTGCATGCACTTTTACTAATATTTTTTCACTATTAGTAGTATTATTATTATTACATTATTTGCATGTATTGCATGCACACCATGATTCTTTGTGCGGTCTCTATGCTTGCCTGACTTTGCTTGCAATTTTAACTGATTTAAAGGGATTTTTCAGGATCAGAATATCGATGGCTTATCTTTATAATAGGCCTTCAATATCAGATTGGTGGGGGCACGCCAATCAGCTGATTGACGTGACCACGGCATTCGTGCTGTAGCCCCTTCATTGCTTACAATGGTCCATCTGCCTGCACGCAGTTTACTTTAGCGGTAGCGGTGCAACGTATTGCAACGTTGTCTTGTTCACTTGAATGGGACTACGCTGCAGTATTCTACATTGCTGTCCAGTTACACCCATGTAAACACAAATGAGGCCGCGGTGCTCGCACTTGGGCCACTGCCCCTTTCAGCAGATCATAAGGATTCTGAGAGCCAGACCCTACCAATCTGATATCTGTGGCTTACTCTGAGCCCTTGGCCATCAGTAATCTGAACCCAGAAAACCCCTTTGCTTAAAGCCTGTATTATAGCGCACAATTTCCACAATTACCAGCATTGCATTGCATGAATGCAATGCAGCACAAAGCAGTTGTAATTACGAATATGCATCATAGTTTATTCTGTATGCAAAAGAGAAATAATAGACATGATTGGTAAGGCTCTGTCTCAGATTAAAAGCGGAGCTGCAGTCCATATCAAAAATAAAAAAATGTAATTCTAGTATGTGTCAGACTTGCAAAATGTAATCCCCATATAGAAAACAAGCAGTCTAGTGGCTTTTATATGGAATGTATTTCAGATTTCCATATCTGCAAATCTGAAAGGCAATTTCCTTTTCGGGCCTTATAGCCACAAGTGAAACAGATATGTGAATGTACTACATATTAATGTAAGAAATCGGCAATTTTTTATGCAGATATCTTTTAGGAATCTAGATATCTTTTACAAAGGGTTTGTTCACATTTACGTTGGAGCCTCCATTTAGGCCTTCTATTATACATTCCACCAAAAAGAGTGGACAAAAAGGTCCTGCGTGTAGAACTTTTTTCCACAAAGAAACAAGCACCTGAACGGAGACCAAACAGACCCCATTATAGTCTGTTCGGCACTGTTGGTGTCAGTTATGTGTTGAATTCTAATGGACCAGAGAGCAACGCAAATAACTAGTGCTGATGTGAACATGTCATTTCTGGGTAGGTATAATTTAAAGGTATGATACATGTGTATTAAGCAGGTGGGTTTACTTGGGAAATGGTAATCCATGCATAATCTGTTATTTATGAAGACTCTTTAAGGGCTCATTTAGAAGACCAATGTTCCCATCCGTTTGCTGTCTGAGGGTAGAACAGACTTCAGCAGGACTGAATATTAACCCATTACAGTCCATGGGCCAATTACTCAATGCAATTTTCTGGTTAGTGCAGAGAAAATCACAGTGTATGTTACCATGTGGATGCATGGAAAAGTGGACAGCACACCAACACCATCTTGCTGCACTCTATTTTTAAAAACTTCTCCATGTTGGTTGGCTGGATTGTGGACGAATTTCATAAATGGCATAAAAAGGCTTTCTATAAACTATTGCATTAAGTATTTGTTTTATATTTTCAGAATATTAACCAAAAACCTGTTATCCTTCGTAAAAGGCGGCAACGGATAAAAATAGAGGCCAACTGGGATCTATTCTACTACAGGTGAAAGAACAAAGTCTTACAAATGTTTGATTATATCTATAAATATGTCACATCACAAAAAAAATTGAATTTTGTGTGTGCATTTTCAAAACTTTCTACATTATTCCAGATTACACATTTACATTTCTTTCATATACCATAGCTAATTTTGGTTAAAACAAAGCACCAACTGTGAGTGAAGCTGGATTTCAGATAAGAACTAGAAAGCTACAGTACATAGGAGAGTCCATAGTAAATCTAACTAATGTATCTGTATACAGCCTCAAGTGTACCAGTCTAATTTCCATAAAACAAAAAGTGCTGCATGATACATTTTTCAGTCCAGTGGGAGGAGACATGGGCAGTCAAAACTGATGTTCTGATGCTTCTCAATTGAAAATGTATTGCATAGATTGTGAAAGACATAAATAAAAAAAAACAAGAATACATTTTTTACCCCTATACAAACTCATTACACAATCTACGAAACAGAAAAGCTGGTAGAAACATTTGGTTTGGTCGTTAGGACTTGAAGGGTACACTGGGAAATATTTTAAATGTTCAACATAGAAGGGATAGCTGGGAGCACAGGCATTTCTCTTATCCTCTCTTTTGAAAGTTCTCCATCATCGACAGATGTTCAGGGGATAGGGGGTGATGAGGACTAGGTCTACAAAGGTTGTTTTGATTGCAGACGAGGTGGTGATACTGTAGCAATCGATATTGTAGTCAATTTTGATGTAATGATCACTAACAAAAAAATAATAACTAATACTCCTGTTTAGTCTAGGAATTTGAATTGCAGAATTAGACATGATATCAAACTCAGCCACAAATCAAAAATGCAAGAATAGTTGACTACAGATTGTTCCCTACAATAATAATTCATGCGTGAATTGCTTGTATTTTTGAAGATTTCACCAGGATCATGCTCGATCAAACTTGATCTGGAACTTTAAAACAAGGGAGGAGTTAAGAGACACGCTGGAAGCTGAAATGAGAGCATTTAATGTAGATCGGGAACTGGGAAGCTCAACAGTGATATCATGGAATTATCAGGAGTTTGAGGTATCACTGCAACCCTCCTAGGGTCTTCTTCCAAGAAATGTATCAGAAATGTATCCTTTCTGATATACTGCAAAAGTTATTTGCCATCGACTTCCATTAAACAAAAACATATACACTGTATCTCTGTCACTGGAGTTCTTGAATGCGAACAGTTGCTTGTTGGATTAAATGTTAGATACAAACTTTTCACTTTAAGAGGGAAGTACAATTTATATGTGTTGCATATAGAGATCTGTGTGCACTAAAGGCTGCAGAGCCTCAGAAGTTGTATTCTCTGTCTTCTCGTGTGGAATTGCATATATTCTGCCTTTTTTGTTTTTCAAGGTGAAATATGAATGTCTGGCTGATGAGATAAAAATAGGAGACTACTACCTACGATTGCTATTGGAGGAGGATGATAATGAGGATAACAGTGTTATAAAACAATCGTAAGGACCCCTTTCTTATAACATTTTGTTTGGATTTAGGTTACTTCAGTCATCAAGATCATTTCCTTATGTTTTTTATTGTATAGGTATGATTTCTTCAATGAACTTTACCATCGATTCCTTCTCACTCCAAAAGTGAACATGAAGTGCTTATGTTTACAAGCCCTGGCAATTGTGTATGGCAGGTGCCATGAAGAAATAGGGCCATTCACAGATACCAAGTACATTATTGGAATGCTTGAGAGGGTATTTTATTTAAATGTACTATATGCAATAGATCCGATAAGAATAACTGGAGTATTACCATGCTGTCCACCAGAATTTTGAAAAATTTGATTGTAATATTTTTTTAAATTACAGATGTAGTAGAGTTAACACACATGCTTTAGGAGTCGTGTTATCTAAAATAAATGCTTTTCAACATTGTTTGTTTCAAGATAACTCACGCAATGAGTTAAGAAGTTTGAGTTAAGAGTTTGTGTGTTAACCCTGCTACATCTGTATTATTATTAAAGGGGTTGAGTTAAGGTTTCAAGTTATCCTTTATCCCCAGAATAGGGGATAACTATCTGATCGCTGGGTCCATCTGCTGAGGCGCTCCACTGAACCCAAGAACAGGGGTCCCATTCCCCCATTCTGATGAAGTGGCAGGCCACACACGTGCCCAGCCACTCCATTATTTCTGTATGGCAATGGCAGAAATCGGTTATTATGGCAGTTCAATGCAAAATTAATGGAGCAGCAGGGCACATACTCACCCTACCACTCCATCAGGATAGGGGAAGAGGACCCCCATTCTCAGGATCAGTAAATGTCCCAGCGGTAGGACCCCCTACTAACACCTATCCTGTGGATAGATAATAAGGCTACATTCACATGATAGTGATACACAGAACTTTTGTTATGGCTGTCACACGTTTGTTTTAAGAAAAGTGGTAGTCTGTGAGGTTATTCAGATTCCATTATTTTTTTAATTTTTTTTATTTATGTCAAAAAATGGAACATGTTCTGTTCTGTTTTAAGGAGGTTGTGTGACCAGACCATTCAAATGCACTGGACCTGCCATTTGCACTTTCTCTGTTGGGTGTTATTGCAGGTGCAGTGTGTCAGAATGGAGGAAGCTGAGTGATGTCTGGTCACATGACCCTCCATCAGCGGCTATCTTATGGACAGAAAACCAACCAAAAAGGAGTGGGTCAATACAATACAAAAAACACCAATAGTACCAAGGTAATCCAAAAATAGCATCATTTTATTAGAAAATCACAAAAACACATGATTGGCACAAATCACACAAAGACATCTAACACAGGTCACAATACATATTAAAAACCAAGAGGACCGATGGTGAACTGCTGGTATATATTAATAAAGTGCATGTGCAAAAATCTTGATTGGTCATCAGTAAGAAGGTGTATTACACCTAACCACTATGGCTCCACATTGCATGATACAATCCATATGCATATATTGTACAACAGATACCAAAATTTGGGGGTGATAATAAACACCACAAAGGCTAACTGAGGCAGTAAGGTAAATAGAATTATAATGGGCACATAGCAAATACTGACCAAGCAGCTATAGTATACCACACAGCAACACCACCGGTCCGCTCCCCAATGCATGTTTCGCGTTCAGCTTTTTCAAGGGGTGCACGAAAAGCAGAACGTGAAACGTGCGTTGGGGAGCAGACCGGTAGTGTTGCTGTGTGGTATACTATAGCTGCTTGGTTAGTATTTTCTATGTGCCTATTATAATTCTATTCACCTTATTGCCTCAGTTAGCCTTTGTGGTGTGTATTATCACCCCCAAATTTTGGTATCTGTTGTACAATATATGCATATGGATTGTATCATGCAATGTGGAGCCATAGTGCTTAGGTGTAATACACCTTCTTACCGATGACCAATCAAGATTTTTGCACATGCACTTTATTAATATATACCAGCAGTTCACCATCGGTCCTCTTGGTTTTTAATATGTATTGTGACCTGTGTTAAATGTCTGTGTGATTTGTGCCAATCATGTGTTTTTGTGATTTTCTAATAAAATTATGCTATTTTTGGATTACCTTGGTACTATTAGTGTTTTTTGTATTGTATTGACCAAATTCTTTCTGGTTGGTTTTCATGCTATAATCAGGGGTGGGCTCTGAACTTTGTTTGGGCTATATATAGGTTCCCTATCTTATGGACAGGACCTTTATGCGGATAATACAGAAGATTTGCCTAACAGAAAATATAGTAAATGGCAGAGAATATCAACAATGGCTATATGAGTATGTGCCATATGATCATCTTACATACACATTGGTCAACAGGAGCCAGAAACTGGCTAAGCCCTTTAAAAATACTTGGATACATTCCCAGTGGAACACTTTACAAGATTGATATAACATGCAATTAATTTAAAGGGGATGTGCCAGGATAGGGGATTACTAGCTGATCGCTGGAGGTCCAATCTCTGGAACCTCTTCTCATCACAACAGTGGGGGTCCCATTCCCCCGTTCTGATGCAGCAGCAAGTCACTCATGCGTGACTTCATTCTCTATGAGAGCACTAAGGCCCCTTTCACACAGACGAGTATTCCGCGCGGGTGCGATGCGTGAGTTGAATGCATTGCACCCGCACTGAATCCGGACCTATTCATTTCTATGGGGCTGTTCACATGAGCAGTGATTTTCACGCATCACTTATGCGTTGCGTGAAAATCGCAGCATGTTCTATATTCTGCGCTTTTCACGTAACGCAGGACCCATAGAAATGAATGGGGTTGCGTGAAAATCGCAAGCAAGTGCGGATGCGGTGCGATTTTCACGAATGGTTTCTAGGTGACAGTCTATTCACTGTATTATTTTCCCTTATAACATGGTTATAAGGGAAAATAATAGCATTCTGAATACAGAATGCATAGTATAATAGAGCTGGAGGGGTTAAAAAAATAAATAAAAAATTAACTCACCTTCTCCTCTTGATCACGTAGTTCACGGTCTCTTCTTTACTTCTTTAATGATGAGCTGTGGGCTAAAGGACCTGTGGTGACGTCAGATCACATGCTCCATCACCACGGTGATGGACCATGTGATTGGAGCATGTGATATGACGTCACCACAGGTCATTTAGCCCACAGCTAGTAAAGAAGAGACCGGGAACTACGCGATCAAGAGGAGAAGGTGAGTTAATTTGTTTTTATTTATTTTTTAACCCCTCCCGCACTATTATACTATGCATTCTGTATTCCGAATGCTATTATTTTCCATTATAACCATGTTATAAGGGAAAATAATACAATCTTCAGAACATCAATCCCAAGCCCTAACTTCTGTGAAGAAGTTTGGGTACCAAACATGCACGATTTTTCTCACGCGAGTGCAAAACGCATTACAATGTTTTGCACTCGCGCGGAAAAATCGTGCGTGTTTCCGCAACGCACCCGCCTCTTATCCGGGCTAAAAATATGACGCCCGTGTGAAAGAGGCCTGACAGCTGAGTACAGTGCTCTGCTGTCTCCAGGATAGGGGATAACTAGATATCTTGGCTAGTTATACCCTATCCATAGGATAGGGGATATCTTATAAAAACTTGGCACAACCCCTTTAAATGGAGCCCAGACTTTTCCCTTGCCAGGATCTCCGGAATCATAGAGCGGAACCCTGGACTAATGCCTAAGGGTGCATTCACACAACCATAAGTGTTTTGGGGTCCGCAAATTGCGGATCTGCAAAACACGGATACCGGCTGTGTGCGTTCCGCATTTTGTGGATCGCACATGGCCGGCGCTATATAGAGAATGCCTATTCTTGTCTGCAACCGCGGACAAGAATAGGAAATGCTCCATATTTTTTGCGGGGCCGCGGAATAGAAAAACGGATGCGGACAGCAAACTCTGTGCTGTCCGCATCTTTTGCGGCCCCATTGAAATGAATAGGTCCGCACCCGTTCCGCTAAATTGCGGAACGGATGCGGATCCATTTATAGGGTCATGTGAATGCACCCTAAGGAGTGCAGATTCTATGTTAGCAGTCTTTTCACTAGGGTTTGATCTTTTTATTTATTTTTATTTTTTTTGCTTGTTTTCAGTGCACTGACAGACTGGAAAGGGACAGGCTCATCTTATTTTTAAACAAGCTAATTCTTAATAAGGTAGGAGCAATTTGTCTACCTTCTCAGTAACTTCCACAGCCTGGCAATTTATAATCCTACCATTGAGTAAATTACAATTGGTAATACATGGTTTGCAAATGATTTCTGAATTATTATTCTAGAAAAATGTGAAAGATGTAATGGACTCCAATGGAGTTAGGATCCTGGTTGATCTTCTTACCTTAGCGCATCTTCACACTAGCAGAGCCACGGTTCCACTTCAGGTAAGTTACACATCATTAAGAAGATTATATTATTTTTTTTTAAGAAAGGATTGCATAGCAATGTTAAGTAAGATATGAAAGTCAGATAATTGTGTCTTTTATCACTTTACTAGAGTAATGTCATTGAAGCATCTCCTGATATGAAGAGGGAGAGTGAGAAGGAATGGTATTTTGGCAATGCTGACAAGGAGAGGAGTGGTCCGTACAGCTTTGTGGAGGTAGGTGTGCACCTGTTATATAAGTTTAATAACATTTCTCTTTATTTTCTTTCAGCTAAAACTGTCTAAACGCTAGTAACTAATTTGTGCCTAGCCTCCCTCTTGCATAGACTACACTCTGGTATTTGATCAAATCTGAATGCTACTGTTATTTTGGCAGATGCAAGAATTCTGGGCCAAAGGAGTGTTAAGCCCCAAAACACGCTGCTGGGCCCAGGGTATGGATGGTTGGCGCCCTCTTCAGGTCATCCCACAACTAAAATGGTGTCTGCTAGCAAGTGGACAAGCTGTCCTGAATGAAACTGATTTGGCCACCCTTATCTTAAATATGCTTATAACCATGTGTGGGTACTTTCCCAGCAGGTAAGTCACTTTTTTATATTTGCATTCATTTTTTTCCAATTCCTCTAAAATACAACTTGTAGTATAGTATTCATAGTGGAAGTGTGATACCACGAACTTCTCTCCAACAGGTTTTTGTTGTTTAATTTGTTTCTTTGATCTGGATATCTTTCTTGAAATACATTATTATATTTTATATGTCCTACATTTATTGAGGTGGATAATTGACCCGATGATTTCTGTTGTGTTGGAGCAAGTCTTTCTTTGCTTTGGGGATAATGCCAGGCAGGCGCAAGAGTAAAGACATTTCAAGTGTTGCTGTGATTGATCCTCCGCAATATTCAAGGCGACCCAATAGCTCCCCCCCATGCTGATTGCTGAAGGGAAAAATATGGGACCTCATTGGCTCATGCTGTATGTCGTACAGCTCCAGTGCTAGAGCTGTATAATACAGGATTTTAACAAAACTGCTTGGTCAATTAAAGAAATTGACCTAGCGTTTTGCTAAGGATCCTGTCATTAGTTTATTTGGGTTATTTTCACGTATGTGCTAAGAGAATCTGGCAGGCTGTTCTGGCAGAAGAACAACCTGCTCTAGTTTGTTGTATATAGCGTAGCTGGTTATGGCCGGTGCACCGCCATTCATCGTTGACTATAATGAGACCAGACAGGTACCCAGCCAGTCTCCAGCATGAGGGCTTGCACTAGTTTTTGTCCGGCCGAATCCTGCCACTCACCTTGATACCCAGCCAGACCTCCTTAGGGTCCCATTACAGTCACTGGGCTCTGGCAGTGAATGGTAATATCTGACTATCGGAGTAAGCCATTGTACCTATAAAACATTGTATAGTGCTGCAAAATTAGTTGTAGTAATACATGATTAATGTGTTGTTGATTTATTTGTTCTTAAGGGACCAAGACAATGCCATTATCAGACCACTGCCTAAAATAAAGAGATTAGTGTCAGATAACACTTGCCTTCCTCACATCACACAGGTCAGTAACACTTCATTATTTGATGACCAGACTTGTTTTGCTGAATTCACCCCATCTTCCTCTTCCCTTCATTACTCAAAACATGAAATGCTAAACATGAAAAAAAAAAGGTTTAGAAATAATCTTTTTTTTTCTTCGTCCATTGAAACTTTTCCTCTCTGCATCTGCTGTGATTTATTTGCTTTAGCTGAAGCAGTTGTGTTTCCATTTCATTCTCCAGCTTTTGCTGACGTTTGACCCCATCCTGGTAGAGAAGGTTTCCATATTGCTCTATCACATCATGCAAGACAACCCACAGCTGCCTCGTTTCTATCTCACTGGAGTATTCTTCTTTATAATGATGTATACTGGGTCCAACGTGCTTCCCATAGCCAGGTAAGCAGTTAATGAAGAGAGGATACATCAACATTAGTTTCTTCCTTATGATTATGCCCAGGGTCTTTGTATTGAAAATTCACAGTTGTGTTTGAAATGGTTGCCTGGCCCTGAAAAAAATAAAATAACTGGTTGATGCCAAGCATGGCATGTAAGTAAAAAAACAAAAAACACTCGCCTGCTTGGGTCATCCTGGTTCCTGTGATGAATCTCCGTTCCTGCAACTTCTGGTTTGAATTGTGACATGCCAACTTCCCACAAGTCACCACTGCCACCCAGTCAATGGACTCAGTGGTCACATGTCATGCCTGCGAACATCACCTCTAAGTCCACTGATTGGCTGCCTGTGGTGATGTGTGGGGAGTCGGCATGTCACACTTCCAGCCAGGCAGGAACCAGAAGCAGTGGGGACAATTAAAGCAGCTGTTTTTTGTTTTTGTTTTTTTTATATTCTCACATCGTACCAATTCTTCATCAGGGTTCAGACAACCCCTTTAATCTTTAATTTAGCTGTATGTCTATTTTCTTTATTTTTCTATATTTTCTTTTTACTATTAGGCAATTCACCTTATCAGTTATGTCCCTTTTACATTGCCTTATTTTTGGCAGATTATTGCTAACAAGCATTTTATGGTCGCTTCATTCAAAACTCTGAAATAATACTGAAGTTATCAACTTCGTGAATAACTAACTTCGGCTCATCGGAGCCTATACATTCTAATACCGTACGGAGACTAATCTCCATACAGTAGTATTCTGAAGTTTTGAACGAAGTGACTTCGGGTGAAGCATCCGAAGTTCACTTCGCTTAACACTAGTGCTGACACCTAAGTCATCTTTTGCCGACAACAGATCATCCTGACTTAACCACATTCTGCTGCCAGCAAACAATGATTCTGTATGCGGGTGCATTAGCGATTGCTCCTTCCTGTACTGCGGAGGAAATCGCTGCCTGTTAATGCAGCGGTCTCCTCCACTGAGGAGCAGACAATTATCAGGAAGGAACACTTCTTTCCCGACAATCGCTTGCTACATCAGGCCATGTAAAGTTAGTTAGTATTTAGTTGTTAGAAAAAAAAGTATTGGGCAAGTAATCATTCTTTTCAGGATCTGCTATCAATAATATATCTTTGTATGTATTGAAAGCCACAGTATGCAAAGCAGTATATAATTGTAAAATATGCCTTTTCATTTCCTTTTATTCTTAGATTTCTCAAGTACACTCATACTAAACAAGCTTTCAGATCAGAAGAGGTATGCACGCTGTTTGGAAATACTCAACACCGTAGTTAAACACACACAAGATATGCTGAAGAAACTGTTCTCATACCGTAGTAGTGTTTACTGAGCCTTTTGTTATCTGCTGTACATGGTTTTAGCCTCAAGTGGATATTTTAACAAGGTTTTATTACAATAAGGGTGGTTTCACATACAGTCTTAGTGTTTTTTTTGTGTTTTTTTTAGCCAAATCCATAAGTAGATCCAGCAAAATCTACTTCTGGATCGAGGATGGTTAGAGAACTAGAACTCAATTGTTTATATTTCCCTTTCTTGTTAAATCTCCCACTTCTGGCATGTGAAAATTGCCACAAAGACTGCAGCGTTTCTTTGAAAAGTGTTGAATGTGAAACCACCTTAAGGACAGTTTCATCCGAGCGTATTTGATCCGAGCACTGCTCCTCTGAACTGAACTCACAGCATCATAACGACTTGCTGTGAGTTCTTGCCTGACTGCAGGTCTCCTGTACTGTACTCACATAATGCCATGAGTGCAGTACAAATGACCTTTTTTTTTATTTTTTTACTGCATAGCAAAGTGTAGTCTGCTTCTATACAGTAGACCATTGCAAAAAGCATATGGGAAGTATGGCATAGGGTGGCATACACTGGGCCTACACATGCGAATTGTTCATAATTCCGCTTTGGTCAGCATTCTGGAAATCGCGGGGACCACTGATGAAATCCATCAGTCAGATGGTCTGATGGCTTGTCAGACCATCTGACTGATGGATTTCACAGTGAACAAAATCTTACAGCTTGATAGATCTTTGAATACATGCTGCAAAATGAAAACTGCTTAGAATTTCTATTAAAATCCGATTACAAAAAGAATTTTTAGCCCAAAATGCATGCAATGATACATAATATATTTTGTCACAAAGGTGGACAGCCTCTGAGGATGACAAAACTATATTTAATCGCAGGTGATTAATGATTTATCTCTTTCAGAACAAAGGAACAGACATCTTTCATCGGAGCATCCTTGGTCACATTCTCCCTGAAGCTATGGTGTGCTATCTTGAAAACTATGAGCCAGAAAAATTTTCTGAGATTTTTCTGGGAGAGTTTGATACTCCAGAAGCTATTTGGAGCAGTGAAATGAGGTATGTATCACTTAAAATGCTTAATAGTCATATTCTTATCCATAGTTTTACAGTTACATTACAGTTGCATATTATAAAATATAATTGGACAAATGGAATAGAGGATATTTAGGACCTGTACTTCCTAATATCAAAGGTTGAGGTGTTATAGAGTTAAATAATCACTGTACTTTCACACAATTATATTTTGTTTAATAGAGAATGGTGTGACTAGCAAATTTCTTAATCACTTCATTTAAAAAATATGCTTGCAACCACCTAAAAAAAGCTGTAAAGTCATGGCCACTTGGGTCTTACTTCCACCTAATTTGTAGTCCACTGCCTGTTGTCAGGCAAGATCTGGCCCTGGTAACAGAGACTCAGAAGGTGGGGCCGTGTCAGAGCTAGCTAAGATCCTCAGCCTGATAGAAGCACTACTTCTGAAGAGCAGATAATCCCCAATGTGTCTGTAAGTTTGATCTGTCCCTTTATTAGCAGCTGTTGAGGTTCCTAGAAGAAAACAAACATAGTGGGAAGTGAGGTCTGTCAGATTCAACAGAAAGGAGACACTCACTGCTTCTGACACAGTTATAGTAACATAGTACATAAGGCCACAAAAAGACATTCGTCCATCCAGTTCGGCCTGTCATCCTGCAAGTTGATCCACAGGAATCAACTGAAGACATCCTGATGCATCCTGAACTGATTTCTCTCCATTCAGAATGCATGGGGATAAAACTGTAAAACTAATCAGTTTTTTTCCAGCATTGAGTCCCTATGACGGAACTCAGTGCCGGAAAAGAAAAACGCTAGTGTGAAAGTACCCTAATATGTTTGTTTTCGCTCTCGTTGTAGTTTCTTTTGTATTATCCTTCTGCTGATACTTTTTAATTGTTGATGATTTTCAGGCGTCTCATGATTGAGAAAATTGCTGCCCACCTAGCTGATTTCAGCCCTCGACTACAGAGTAACACCAGAGCACTTTACCAATACTGCCCCATCCCAGTCATCAATTATCCCCAACTGGAGAATGAGCTGTTCTGTAATATCTACTACCTGAAACATTTTTGTGACACACTCCGATTTCCAGATTGGCCCATCAAGGATCCTGTAAGCCAAAGACTTTTTTCTTTTTACTTATTCTTTTTTTTGTTGTTTGTATGAAAATTGTATCTCTACAATATTACTAGCATTTTTTTTTTTTTTCAGGTGAAACTTTTGAAAGACACTTTGGATGCGTGGAAAAAAGAAGTGGAGAAAAAACCTCCAAGTATGTCTATTGATGATGCTTATGAAGTTCTTGGTCTTCCTAAAGGACAAGGCCTGTAAGTTAAGAAAAGTGATCCAACATATTAATGTATCAAGTGTTCTGAATTGGTCTGTGTGCTTCATATTGTGAAACATGGCTTGTTTGGATAGTATTGTTTGTATTGTAATGAGCCCTGCACCTCATGGAAATTTTCTGCATACCAACCACTTCATAAAAATGTCCCCTAAACTATTGGTTAAGGTAGTTCCCCATGGGTTGTAAATTCTGTGGATTTTCCTGGGAATTTGTGCAGGTAAAATTAACAGCAGATTATGATACCATGCATGTGGGTAAGATTTTAACAAATCTCGTTCACATGTTGTGCAATTTGCCCACATAAATATTTGCAATTTCTGGTGTGGATCTTCACCTACCTCTGGTGTGGATCGTCACCTTGCTTTGGATTTGAACCAAAATTCGCAGTCTAATTTGTGCAGAAAAATCATGCTTGTCTGGAACTGTGCTGTTAAAGGGGTTGTCTGGTTAATAAAAATTATAGCTCAGTGATTGGCTGGACAGTCATATCCTCTCTGTTGAGAGGAACCAGGAAGTAGAAAGCAGTGTGGACCTGGAAAGCATCTGAACAGGAGCAGTGTGGGATCAAGGGTTGACGTATGGGAGGTGAGTATAAATAAATATATATATATATATAAGTTTGTGTGTATGTAGATAGATACACACCATAGAACGCACCTGACAAATATTGACCAAAAGACACACCTAGGCTTTAGAGAAGGAAAATAAGAAAATATTTTTTTTTATCTGACTCATTACTCATCAGATCCCCGCCAGACCTCTTTTCCTCATCAGACCCCCAGATGAGACTTTAAAGAGAACCTTTCACCACTCCTAACATTCCTGTTTTAATAGCTCCATGCATCCCCCATGTAATAATAATTCTGGAGCATCTATTCTTATGATTCTATGTTGTGCCATTCCTTTATTATTTGCACTAGAAGTTATGAATGAATTACTGTTAGCCTTCAGTAAGGGTACAGAGGGGAGGTAACCAGTTTGGGGGGGGATGTACCTGTACAGACTGAAAATGGCATCACTGATTGTATATAGTCAGTCTGTGCAGGTACACATCCCCCCCCCCCCCCCCAAACTGGTTACCACCTCTCTGTACCCTTACTGAAGGCTAATAGCAATTTATTCATAACTTCTAGTGCAAATAATAAAGGAGTGGCACAACATAGAGCCATAAGAATAGATGCTTCAGAATTGTTAGTACGTGCATTCGTGTAGCTATTAAAATAGGCAGGTCAGGAGTGGTGAAGGGTCCTCTTTAAATAAATGGACTTACCTCTCCTGCTCCGGACGGCGCCTCCGCTCACAGATCCAACGCGCTCTTCCTGCACTCACCGTTCCATTGCCTGCTTCTGCTGGCACCATGTGCTGTTACCCGACTTTGCACAGTGTTAGGTCATAGTGCATGCTTACACTGTGCAACATCAGGTCACAGCACCGCGTTGAGTAGGGCTAGCACAAGGAGTGCTGTACTCATCAGTCCTACTGTTTACTAGTTAGCATTTAATAATGCAAGCGCTCACTAGTATTCGCTAACTAAGAAGCACTGCCATTTCCCCCCCACTTTTGGGGGAAAAAATGCTTCTTATGTTACATATACAGTATATATAGATTGTTTTAAGTAAAGGAGCTTTAATTTATTCTAATTGACATTGCATAAATTATCTTTTTCAGTCTTCTCTCTGTCTTTCTGCCATTCACTGTAGTTATGAGCTTCTGTTGCTTCAGTGTCCTGGAGAATTAATACAGATGCTTTGTGGAGCGCAAGGGCAATTTACACAAATATGTAGGAAATGTAACTTTCAAACTGTTAAGCACCTTAAAGGGGTTGTCAGAGCTATAAAAAAAAAATATAGCACTGTAAGGTCTCATGCACACAACCGTTGTGTGCATCCGTGGCCGTTGTGCCGTTTTCCGTTTTTTTCACGGACCCATTGACTTTCAATGGGTCCGTGGAAAAATCGGAAAATGCACCGTTTGGCAGCCGCATCCGTGATCCGTGTTTCCTGGCCGTGAAAAAAATATGATCTGTCCTATTTTTTTCACGGCCAACGTTTCACGGACCCATTCAAGTCAATGGGTCCGTGAAAAATCACGGATGCACACAAGATTGTCATCCGTGTCCGTGATCCATGTCCGTTTTTTCCTATCATTTCAATGGCAAACTTGACTTACATTTTTTTTTCATTTTTCATGTCCGTGGATCCTCCAAAAAACAAGGAAGACCCACGGACGAAAAAACGGTCACGGATCACGGACCTACGGACCCCGTTTTTGCGGACCGTGAAAAAATACTGTCGTGTGCATGAGGCCTAAGTCTGATGAGCAGCAATATATAACAAAGCTAAGCAAAGTTTAGGCAAAAAAAAATTAAATTTCCTCATTTTCATGGTTCTCTTCTGTCCCTTTTGTTTACCTGCAACAACAACAATCTCTGCCCCTCCTCCTGCTCTGCAAAGAGAGTGAATACAAGTGCTGCCCTGAGTGACATGTCTGCCTGCTAGGATACTCAGCAGTATGTTTTTGTATGTGCAGGACTACAAGTCCCAGCTGTTCAATGAAACTGCTGACACACGATCTTCCCCCTACCTGTGCTTGTGCAATGCTCTGCAGAACTCCTTTAGTCTGTCAACTCCTGTGCCCAGCATTTGTCTCCTTACTGCCTGCAGCTACTCACTAAAGCCTTCAGCCCTGAGTCTGTGCTACTGAAGGGGTTAACTTTTTTTCCTTAAGGAGGGAGAGAGCGGACAACATGGCCAGCACAGTGACATCTTGTGTACAGACGCATATATGCTCTCTCAGACTTGTGCACGAAACAACATCAGAGCAGGGAGAGAAGCGGACATGTGACCCTGAGTGGAATCTGAGAAAGCAGCAATTGTAGATGCAGTTAGTGCATGGTAAAGTGAGTGATTAGTTAGAAACATACAAAGAACAAAAAAAAATAACTCGGATAACCCCTTTAAATTTCTTACACACCATGCCTTTTGTGGGATTTTGTTTATTGTAGAATTATTTTTTTTTTTTTTATCTAAGGCAAGAAGAAAGTAAGATAAGAAAAGCCTACTTCAGGCTTGCTCAGAAATACCATCCAGACAAGAATCCTGACGGAAGGGTTTGTATTTATTTTAGTCATAAGTAGATGATACAAATGCTTTATTTTTCACTTTTTGAGTTAAATTTCATCAGCCATATTGCTGTCTAGATTTATTTCTGCTTAATTGTCTTCAAAACAATCTAGAACAGATTGCCTTTTATTACAGTGTTAGAATAATATACAGTGTATTGGCTTATACAGAAGGCAAAGTGAGAAAATATGGAATATGACTTTCAATGGCCTGTGCTACTTTTTTACTGCACCACACAAATTGATACAAAATCCATGAGAAAAAAACTGTCTGCATCTCTTTATAAAATGAAAGTCTGACAGAGGCAGTGTATGGCCCACAATATGTCTAATAAGAGATCTTTACAAAAACCAACATCATTGTAATCCACTTGTGAACAGTGGCATAATGTGACATGATGTATAATGCCTGCTGTGTTAGGGAGGACCTGTTAGCCCTCCTCACATGTCACATTTAGTAAATACTTAGATGCCCCATGCAATAACAGTTCTTTAGCACCATCTAAGTTGTTCCGTTTCTTATTTACTTTTGAAAGTGTATTGACAACCAATTGACAATTGTTACCATTCCTTTTAGTCAATATGGTCTTTACATTTTCACTGCCATTTTTAACTGATTGGGCAGTGTTTGACTGTAGAGACACTCCCCTTTTGCTAGGGGGAATGGTAACACTCGGTTGTCAACGGAGAGGGACATCATTGAGTTTTATGAAAATATGCTCCAGAACTAGTATTTTATGGTGAGTGCAAGTATATACCAAAGCGGACTTGACAGGAGAGTTGACCAGTCCTCTTTAGGATTGGTGAGCCCCAGGAATCCTGGAGGTGCCTCAGCATGGAAAAGGAATAACCACAAAACATAATTTTTTATAGAGTTATGCTATATGGCCTGAAAGTTTATGTAAACCTTCAATTAGAAAATTGTTTTAAACTGTTAAAAATACCATTATAATGATTTTTGCAATGTACCGTATTTTTCGCCGTATAAGACGCACTTTTTCCCCCCCAAAAGTGGGGGGAAAATAGCAGTGCGTCTTATACGGCGAATGTAGCTTATTTTGCCCAGTTTTCAATGATACACCCGCCGCGATGCCGCGCGGCGGGTGTATCAGCTGTGAGGGAGGAGGGGCTGGGGGCGGCATCTGCATTTATAATGACAGCGGGGCCCGTGCAGTGACTATTCTACTACACGGGCCCCGCTCACTGTATAATCATATCTCTCTAATAGTTAATTGTTCTATGCATGTAATCGCATAATGAGCGCTAATGAGCGCTGTGTATTACCGTACTTAAAACTAGCAGCGCTCGCCGTTCGGAGCAGAGAGGAGGCAGGAGGCAGGCCGGGAGGACGGGCACTTGCAGCGTGAGTCATACGTCACGCGCCTGCACCGCCCACTTATGAATGAAGCAGGCGGCGCAGGCGCGTGACGTATGACTCACGTTGCAAGCGCCCGTCCTCCCGGCCTGCCTCCTGCCTCCTCTCTGCTCCGAACGGCGAGCGCTGCTAGTTTTAAGTACGGTAATACACAGCGCTCATTAGCGCTCATTATGCGATTACATGCATAGAACAATTAACTATTAGAGAGATATGATTATACAGTAAGCGGGGCCCGTGTAGTAGAATAGTCACTGCACGGGCCCCGCTGTCATTAAAGCAGATGCGACCCCCACCCCCTGTATTGAGGGTCATTCACTACAGGGACACTTATGGAGGGGATCTGTGGATGACAGCATAAGATGCTATATATGTGTCATCCACAGATCCCCCCCATAACTGTCATTCACAGATCCTCATCCTCATAACAGTGCCATCCAGAGAGGATCCCCCATAAGTGTCACCCACAGATCCCCCATAAGTGTCACCCACAGATCCCCCATAAGTGTCACCCACAGATCCCCCATAAGTGTCACCCACAGATCCCCCATAAGTGTCACCCACAGATCCCCCATAAGTGTCACCCACAGATCCCCATAAGTGTCACCCACAGATCCCCCATAAGTGTCACCCACAGATCCCCCATAAGTGTCACCCACAGATCCCCCATAAGTGTCACCCACAGATCCCCCATAAGTGTCACCCACAGATCCCCCATAAGTGTCACCCACAGATCCCCCATAAGTGTCACCCACAGATCCCCCATAAGTGTCACCCACAGATCCCCCATAAGTGTCACCCACAGATCCCCCATAAGTGTCACCCACAGATCCCCCATAAGTGTCACCCACAGATCCCCCATAAGTGTCACCCACAGATCCCCCATAAGTGTCACCCACAGATCCCCCATAAGTGTCACCCACAGATCCCCCATAAGTGTCACCCACAGATCCCCCATAAGTGTCACCCACAGATCCCCCATAAGTGTCACCCACAGATCCCCCATAAGTGTCACCCACAGATCCCCCATAAGTGTCACCCACAGATCCCCCATAAGTGTCACCCACAGATCCCCCATAAGTGTCACCCACAGATCCCCCATAAGTGTCACCCACAGATCCCCCATAAGTGTCACCCACAGATCCCCCATAAGTGTCACCCACAGATCCCCCATAAGTGTCACCCACAGATCCCCCATAAGTGTCACCCACAGATCCCCCATAAGTGTCACCCACAGATCCCCCATAAGTGTCACCCACAGATCCCCCATAAGTGTCACCCACAGATCCCCCATAAGTGTCACCCACAGATCCCCCATAAGTGTCACCACAGATCCCCCATAAGTGTCACCCACAGATCCCCCATAAGTGCCACCCACAGATCCCCCATAAGTGCCACCCACAGATCCCCCATAAGTGCCACCCACAGATCCCCCATAAGTGCCACCCACAGATCCCCCATAAGTGCCACCCACAGATCCCCCATAAGTGCCACCCACAGATCCCCCATAAGTGCCACCCACAGATCCCCCATAAGTGCCACCCACAGATCCCCCATAAGTGCCACCCACAGATCCCCCATAACAGTGCCACCCACAGATCCCCCATAACAGTGCGTCACCCACAGACCACAATTAGTTCAAAACCCACCAAAAGTGCACCTTTTTGGTTCAAAATATTTTTTTTCTTATTTTCCTCCTCAAAAACCTAGGTGCGTCTTATAGGCCGGTGCGTCTTATACGGCGAAAAATACGGTATGTTATTTATAGATTTTATTGTTTTAGCCAAGCCGGCTCCCAAAATGTAGGCGTTCCTGAAGCATTATTCACTGTAGCGCAGCATATATGGTTGTGGTGTACGGATTCTGTATTCAGTGCAGTGAATAGCGCTTCAGGAAGGTCCGAGGTTTGGGGGCCTGGTTAGTTAGTAAGACAAATGACGACAAAAACTATAGATAAATTACAAAAATCATTATTATAGTGTTTGTACCAGTATAAAAAACTATTTACTTGAAGGTTTAGCTGCACTTTCAATTCTGATGTTCGAAATATCATAGAATAAACAGAATTGATTTTTTTTTTGACCCTGTTAGTTGAATGTATTAGAAATCCACTCGTCTCCTACTGTGCCATAGAAGAAAATGTGTTTTCCACTAAGCCTAGTGTGCTTGTTCGATGGAGCATTGTGTTTTAATAGTTTTATTACATCTCAACAATTGTTCCATGGCTTGAATTGTCTGTGTACAATTTACATTGGTCTTGTTTCATGACTGAATTTTGGGTTTGGGTTCTTTTAACCATGTGATTATTATTTTCTGACCATTTTATTTTCTATGTGAGAGTTCAGTAGCATTGAATCTCAGCTGCCGTTAGATGTCCATACAAGCTGTTTGTTGGATTCCTTGCCTTCTTTTCTAGGATATGTTTGAAAAAGTGAACAAGGCATATGAGTTCCTGTGTACAAAGTTAACTAAGGTTGTAGATGGGCCAGATCCAGAAAATATCATTCTGATCCTAAAAACTCAAAGCATCCTGTTCAATCGGCACAAGGAAGGTATATGCACATTTTCTTTTTTCTTTTCTTTTTATAATTGCTTACCCACCTTCTCTTCCTTGCCATGTTTACTACTCAGGATTTTCGCCATCTCTCTTGTTAGATTCTACTCAGCTTCCATTGCTGGCCATACATATCAGATAGAAGTTGGTTGATGGTTGAAGAATAGTTTAACAAACAGTTGGTGAACTTTTGCTTTGCAGATACAGCCACACACGTTTTAGTACATATTGGCCATTATAGTTGTTCTAACTGCCCATCCATGTTCAATGAAAACAGCAATAGACTAAAGATATTTCTGGGAGTGTTCTCTTAAAGAAAGTTCCTCCATTCACAATAAGCTTGCTGTATAGTGAATGTAGCTTTGATCTGTTATATACAACCTGTAGTATAGGATATGTACAAGATGAGAAATGCCATTTAGTTGCACATTTTTTTTCTACAGATTTTCTGTCCATATGAACTGCATAATTGTGTTTTTAAAACTAGACATTTTCAATAATATTACTAGTCAGACCACATATGGAGTATTGCTTAAAATTTTGGGCTCCTGTGCACAAGAAAGATATAACAGAGCTAGAGAGGGTTCAGAGGACGGCAGGTAAAGTAATACATGGAATAGATGGACTACAGTACCCAGAAAGATGACCAGATCTATTGCGTCATGTGACCATTTGTCATCACGTAAGGGGAGCCGGTCACCGCTGCGGCCAGTGATTGGCTGCCGTTGATGTCACAACCACAACTCCCGCACGCACACATTCTTGTACAAACCCTTTAAGGTCAGTATGGAGATCTCTCCCATGATCTTTTTATACCCAGGACTGTGACTGTGACTAGGGGACCTCCTCGGTGTCTAGAGGAAAGAAGATTTCTACACAAACATAGAAGAGGATTATTTGCAGTAAGGGCAGTGAGACTATGGAACTCTCTGCCAGAGAAGGTGGTGATGGTGAATTTAACTAAAAGAGTTCAAGTGGGGCCTGGATACATTTCTGAAGTGTAATAATATTGCAGGCTATAGTTATTATAATTCTGGAGAAGGGTTGTTAATCCGGGGAGTTATTCTGAGAACCTGATTGGAAGGAATAGGCTTCGTGTTTTTTTTTTTTTTGCGTTACTCTGGATCAACTTTGCAGGATACCAGGCTGAACTGAATGGACCTATTTTGGCTTTAGAGATGTGCAAACGGATTATAAACCATACAAGGCTTAGATCGTTTTTAACAGAATTATGAATGTGTGCAGCATTTGCGATAATGCTTCTATATAACAGCAATGTTTTGATCCATGTAAATATTTGCAGTAAGCCAGGGTCTTACTGCCCCCTAGTCCATTAAGTGTATGCATAAAAGTTAGGAAGCATAAACATTAATACTAGTGTATCATTTGTATCTAGACAATTTGCACAGTAAAATGGTCATCTTCATTGTTTTAATAGATCTTCAGCCCTATAAGTACGCTGGCTACCCCATGCTCATCAGAACTATTACCATGGAGACCTCCGATGATCAGCTTTTCTCCAAGCTTTCCCTCCTTCCTGCTGCCACTGAATTGGCATTTCACACTGTGAATTGCTCAGCACTTAATGCAGAGGAACTAAGGAGAGAAAACGGCATAGAGGTACCAAATTCTCACTTATCTTCTTCAGTAGCAAGTTTGCATAAGTTTCAGTTTAACATAAAATGGCATTAGTCATTTGTAATGGACATACTTTCTGGCAGTCTGCCTTCTTCCACTTGCATAATCCTCTTACAGTCTGTAAGCCCTGATTTTACTTATGTTAATTACATTTTTACACAAGCTACTGCTCATTAAAGTTTTTGTTCTTGACGTTATATTTAGCGTGATCATTTCAAATTAGTCTCTAATTTGTTTTAGGTACTACAAGAAGCTTTCTCTCGCTGTGTCTCAGTGTTAACTGGGTCAAGTAAGCCAGAAGACATGCCTGTGCAGGTAAATCATCATGTAATAGGAGCAGATATTCTAATCAGACATGAGGGATAGCGTGTTTGTCTTAATTGTTAATCCATTAACCCCTAGAGGACCACAATACATATATTTACATCCTAGCTGCCAATACCTTATGCTGACATTTAGCAGCCATGTGCTGTTTGGCACACATCACCACTGAGGCTATTGATTGGCTTGCAGTGGTCACATGCATGTAGATAGCATGTCACACTTTTGGTCCAGCAGGGTCGGAGCTGCAACTGAAACACTTTAACTAGTTAAGCCTCCCCACCCCTCCCAACTGATTAGCCAGAGCACTGTTCATGACGAGCAGAAAAGGACAACACTGTTTGCCCCAATGGTGTTCAGGCTGTGTATATGTAGAGGGTGGCTACTTCTGAGATATCTTTCTTATAGGGGTTTTCTCACTTGAGCATATTACATTTATTATTAAGAAGTTAATACAAGGTACTTGGTAATGTATTGTGATTGTCCATATTCCTTCCTTTTTTGGCTAGATCACATTATACACTGCTTGTTTCCATGGTTACGACCACCCTGCAATCCATCAGTGGCGGTCGAGCTTGCACACTATAGGAAAAAACGCCTGTCTTTCTGCTGGCCGGGAAAGTGGAAGCTCACATAAGCTGGTGCTTTTTCCCATAGTGTGCAAGCTCGACCACCACTGACTGTTTGCAGGGTGGTCATAACTATGGAAACGAGCAGTGTATACTGTCAAAAAAAGACATTCTCTCAATGACTGTTGCCATAATCAATCGTTTTCAGTTCGTTTTACAAAATAAACCAGGAACATTTGTTCACACGATTCCTTTTCATCATTTTTAGATACTTTCGACTTTAAAAATTACAGGAAAAATAAAAATGAATGCCACAACACTCAAAGAATGAAGACGCCATTGGTGTCAGATAACACCTTACTTCTTCTAATGCGGCGATGTGCATAAACAAACAAACAAATTATTTTAATTTAAAAAAAGTGTTTTTATTGTTCAAGTAATCTAATAATAAACATAATATACATTTTCCCACAGAGTAAATTTTTCATGTTAGGCAATTTTCACACTCGTTTGGTGCGGATCGATCATGGATCTGAACAGATGCATGTGGTTTTATTATCGGTGCGGATCCGTCTGTGCCTATCCATGACGGATCCGCACCAAACGCCAGTGTGAAAATAGCCTAACATGAAAAATTTACTATGTGGGCAAATTTATATTATGTTTACATAATATGTAAACATGTGAACAATAAAAACACTTTTTTTAAATTAAAATAATTTGTTTATGCATCGCCACATTAGAAGAAGTAAGGTGTTATCTGACACCAATGGCATCTTCATTCTTTGAGTGTTGTAGCATTAATTTTTATTGTAATTTTTCCTGTCATTTTTAAAGTCGAAAGTATCTAAAAATGATGCAAAGGAATACATTTGTATCATCTTTAACATTGCCAATACGGATCCGTCTTGAGCACCATTGAAAGTCAATAGGGGGCGGATCCGTTTTGCATGTGTCAGTGAAAACTGATCCACCCCCATTGACTTACATTGTGTGTCAGGATGGATCCGTTTGCCACCGCATCGTCAAGCGCTGCAAGCAGCGTTTTGGTGTCCGCCTCCAGAGCGTAATGGAGGCAGAAAGGAGGCATACTGATGCATTCTGAACGGATCCTTATGTATTCAAAATGCATTAGGGCAATTTTGCAGAACGGTTGCGGACCCATTCATTCTCTATGGGGACAGAAAAGATGCGGACAGCACACAATGTGCTGTCCGCATCTGCATTTCCATGCCGCGGCCTCGAACTTCCGCCAAAAATAGAACATGTCCTATTCTTGTCCGCAGTTGCGGAAAAGAATAGGCAGTTCTATGGGGGGTGCTGGTCGGGTGTATTGCAGATCCACAATACACTACGGACGTGTGAATGGACCCTTACAATGCCTAAAACTGATGCACATGCTCAGTTAGTGAAGCTCCTTCTGCACAGACCAGAGGAGGAAGTTCAGTACTGGGCATGCCTGCAGTTACCTCAGACCTGCTAAAAGGATTGTCGGAGAATAAGTAACTTTTTACAGGAGCCCACAACCTGCCTCCACTATGGAAAGAATCCTACTGACCTACTCCTTGTCTCACTGGTCCTGTGAGCTGGCTCCTGTGTGTCCATCTTCCAGTGCAGCATGGGCATGGGCACGGGCACCTGTTGCTCGGCAGTCAATGATTGACTTCAGCAGTGATGTATCCTTTAAGGACATCACTGAGGCCAGTCATTGGCTGCAGTGGAGCAGATAATCATGCCCATGCCGGGGAGGAAGTTAACAAGCTGCAGACCGGAAGACATAAGCCATTGCACAGTATTGGAGGTGCTGGTAGCAGGTTAGTTTGTGAAAGCAGGCTGTGGGCACCTGGGAAAAATTATTTGTTTCCAGGCAACCCTTGCATGGCAGTCACTTAATATAGCAGCTACACCTTTTACGTGTTTCTTTTATTCCCATTTAGACTTGTACATGATTCTGTGTGTTTCCAAGACATAAATATAAAGCGTTTCTAACTTTCCTGAGGGAAAGTTCACAGATTTCTTAAAATTAAAGGTGTTGACCACTCTTTAAATACTTTCCAGTACTGTGTGGCAGGTAGGGAAAAAATGAAGTTCCTAATATACTTCATTAAACACAACTGCCTGCTTTTCTTTCAATTATAAGCTATGCCCCCTTAGTCCTGCTCTACCTTGCAGTTGAGTTCGTCCATGGCTGCACGTGACATGGAGGAGCTTGAGAGCAAGCTCGTCCATGCGCATGTGCAGTCTGCTCCTGTCAGTGGTGGGCTTCCTGCTCCAACTCTTACTGGAATCAGCTGCCTGTTCCCTGTCTACAAACAGCTGATTCCTGTCAGAAGCTGGCTGTAATAAAAACCTTCCAAGTCCCTACTGCAGAAGCTACTTAGTCAATCTCCACCCCACCCCTGCCCTACCATCACACAGCTGACCCTCTAAGCCACGCCCACCGGTCCAATTAGGCCACGCCCCCTGTAATCAACAGGGAAAGCAGGACATTTAGCCAGGAACTATGATATAATATAATATAAAATATATACACACACATACACACACAAACATTGCATCCACATGGGCAAATAATCTTTTTTCTCTTTTCATCTAATGAGAGTGCTGTTGTTTTGCTGTATACATACACGTGTATATATACAGTACAGACCAAAAGTTTGGACACACCTTCTCATTCAAAGAGTTTTCTTTATTTTTATGACTATGAAAATTGTAGATTCACACTGAAGGCATCAAGACTATGAATTAACACATGTGGAATTGTATACATAACAAAAAAGTGTGAACAACTGAAAATATGTCATATTCTAGGTTCTTCAAAGTAGCCACCTTTTGCTTTGATTACTGCTTTGCACACTCTTGGCATTCTCTTGATGAGTGTTAAGAGGTAGCCACCTGAAATGGTCTTCCAACAGTCTTGAAGGAGTTCCTAGAGATGCTTAGCACTTGTTGGCCCTTTTACCTTAACTCTGCGGTCCAGCTCACCCCAAACCATCTCGATTGGGTTCAGGTCCGGTGACTGTGGAGGCCAGGTCATCTGGCGCCACACCCCATCACTCTCCTTCATGGTCAAATAGCCCTTACACAGCCTGGAGGTGTGTTTGGGGTCATTGTCCTGTTGAAAAATAAATGATGGTCCAACTAAACGCAAACCGGATGGAATAGCATGCCACTGCAAGATGCTGTGGTAGCCATGCTGGTTCAGTATGCCTTCAGTTTTGAATAAATCCCCAACAGTGTCACCAGCAAAGCACCATCACACCTCCTCCTCCATGCTTCACGGTGGGAACCAGGCATGTAGAGTCCATCCGTTCACCTTTTCTGCGTCGCACAAAGACTCGGTGGTTGGAACCAAAGATCTCAAATTTGGACTCATCAGACCAAAGCACAGATTTCCACTGGTCTAATGTCCATTCCTTGTGTTCTTTAGCCCAAACAAGTCTCTTCTGCTTGTTGCTTGTCCGTAGCAGTGGTTTCCTAGCAGATATTCTACCATGAAGGCCTGATTCACACAGTCTCCTCTTAGTTCTAGAGATGTGTCTGCTGCTAGAACTCTGTGTGGCATTGACCTGGTCTCTAATCTGAGCTGCTGTTAACCTGCGATTTCTGAGACTGGTGACTCGGATGAACTTATCCTCTGCAGCAGAGGTGACTCTTAGTCTTCCTTTCCTGGGGCGGTCCGCATGTGAGCCAGTTTCTTTGTAGCGCTTGATGGTTTTTGTGATTGCACTCGGGGACACTTTTAAAGTTTTCCCAATTTTTCGGACTGACTGACCTTCATTTCTTAAAGTAATGATGACCACTCGTTTTTCTTTACTTAGCTGCTTTTTTCTTGCCATAATAAAATTCTAATAGTCTATTCAGTAGGACTATCAGCTGTGTATCCACCTGACTTCTCCACAACGCAACTGATGGTCCCAACCCCATTTATAAGGCAAGAAATCCCACTTATTAAACCTGACAGGGCACACCTGTGAAGTGAAAACCATTTTAGGTGACTACCTCTTGAAGCTCATCAAGATAATTCCAAGAGTGTGCAAAGCAGTAATCAAAGCAAAAGGTGGCTACTTTGAAGAACCTAGAATATGACATATTTTCAGTTGTTTCACACTTTTTTGTTATGTATATAATTCCACATGTGTCAATTCATAGTTTTGATGCCTTCAGTGTAAAGCTACAATTTCCATAGTCATGAAAATAAAGAAAACTCTCTGAATGAGAAGGTGTTTCCAAACTTTTGGTCTGTACTGTATGTATGTATGTATGTATGTGTGTGTGTGTGTATATATATATATATATATATATATACACACACATATATCTGTCATGATACCAATTCCTCTTGGTTTTAGTTACTTTTTGTTTTTATACTAATGGTGGCCAACCCAGTTCCAGTTATTAACTCCTTCTCGACATCCGCCGTAAGAGTACGGCAGATGTCGTGTCTTTAATGACGATGCCTGTCCGGAGTAGTATAACAAGTAGTTGACTGATATTTCACACAATCACAGACATTTAACCCATAAGCTGTCTTGGCCAAATGTGACAGTGACATCTGAGGGGGCCGAAAACACTGAAGCTTGCGCTCGCTGGGCAGGAAGTCCCCTCCCCACTCAATTATTGCCCTTTATTAAGGTGCCCTGGCCAAAATGTATGACTTTCTTCCACCAGAATTCTGGCACAAATGGAATGATAACTTTTCCCCACTGTGTTTACAAAGAGCGGCATATTTATGAAGCACGTTACGCTTTACCCTACCTAGACGCTGAATAAAATAGATGACTCCACTCCCAAAAAATAAGTTTTGTCAGAAACTCTGGATTGGGGGGGTGCGGTATACTAAGTTTTGGTGCAAGTACCCATACACAGTATGTACATTAGATCGGCAAATTTAATTTCTCCTGTTCCCTAGAATGGTGAGTTCAGTCAGTACTAATAGAGTATTAATGATTTTTTTCCAGGTGTGTGGACATATATGCAAGTGTTTCAGTGTAGCAGCTCAATTTGAGGAGTGCAGAGAGAAGATTATAGAGATGCCAACCATCATTAAAGATATATGTAGAGTATTCTATTATGGCAAGGTAAGTGTCAGTTTCGCTAACTTTACTCTGCTGTGTGTGGGTTTGTGGATATATTGATGTAATATTGTGGAAGATCAATTTTATTTCTGCTCTTTAACATCAAAGTCAATGCGTCATATTTTACGGAGGTCGTGAAACATATCGTGCCACTGATCCACCTCATTAAAAGCAAAGGTTTGTTCATCGGATGAAAACATCTAGGGCTGCAGCGAACGATTATTTGAATAATCTATTAGTTGCCGATTAATTTCTACGATTAATCGGGAAAAACAACATAATTACAAAACAAAGAGGTTTATATGATTTTACTTGAAAAATTATGTTCAAAAGCCATATTAAAACAAATTGTGGATGGCACTGTTATGGGGGGCTCTGTGGACGACACTATTATGGGGGATCTGTGGACGACACTATTATGGGGGGCTCTGTGGACGACACTATTATGGGGGATCTGTGGACGACACTATTATGGGGGATCTGTGGACGACACTATTATGGGGGATCTGTGGACGACACTATTATGGGGGATCTGTGGACGACACTGTTATGGGGAGGATCTGTGGACGGCGCTGTTATGGAGAGTGGGATCTGTGGGTGGCGCTGTTATGGAGAGGGGGATCTGTGGGTGGCACTGTTATGGAGAGGGGGATCTGTGGGTGGCGCTGTTATGGAGAGGGGGATCTGTGGGTGGCACTGTTATGGAGAGGGGGATCTGTGGGTGGCACTGTTATGGAGAGGGGGATCTGTGGGTGGCACTGTTATGGAGAGGGGGATCTGTGGGTGGCACTGTTATGGAGAGGGGGATCTGTGGGTGGCACTGTTATGGAGAGGGGGATCTGTGGGTGGCACTGTTATGGAGAGGGGGATCTGTGGGTGGCATTGTTATGGAGAGGGGGATCTGTGGGTGGCACTGTTATGGAGAGGGGGGATCTGTGGGTGGCACTGTTATGGAGAGGGGGGATCTGTGGGTGGCACTGTTATGGAGAGGGGGGATCTGTGGGTGGCACTGTTATGGAGAGGGGGGATCTGTGGGTGGCACTGTTATGGAGAGGGGGATCTGTGGGTGGCACTGTTATGGAGAGGGGGATCTGTGCACTGTTATGGAGAGGGGGATCTGTGCACTGTTATGGAGAGGGGGATCTGTGCACTGTTATGGGGAGGGGGATCTGTGCACTGTTATGGGAGGGGGATCTGTGCACTGTTATGGGAGGGGGATCTGTGCACTGTTATGGGAGGGGGATCTGTGCACTGTTATGGGGAGGGGGATTTGTGCACTGTTATGGGGAGGGAGATCTGTGCACTGTTATGGGGAGGGAGATCTGTGCACTGTTATAACAGTGCACAGATCCCTTTTCCCATAACAGTGCACAGATCCCTTTCCCCATAACAGTGCACAGATCCCTTTCCCCATAACAGTGCACAGATCCCCCCTCCCCATAGCAGTGCCATACACAGATCCCCCCTCCCCATAGCAGTGCCATACACAGATCCCCCCCTCCCCATAGCAGTGCCATACACAGATCCCCCCTCCCCATAGCAGTGCCATACACAGATCCCCCCTCCCCATAGCAGTGCCATACACAGATCCCCCCCTCCCCATAGCAGTGCCATACACAGATCCCCCCTCCCCATAGCAGTGCCATACACAGATCTCCCCCTCCCCATAGCAGTGCCATACACAGACCCCCCTCCCCATAGCAGTGCCATACACAGATCCTCCCCCCTCCCCATAGCAGTGCCATAGACCGATCCCCCTCCCCTTAAGAGCCCCGGCCCCACTGCTCACCGCAGACTAATCACTGCATCTTTATTTTACCTTACAATGACCCTCCAGTAACAGGCAGAGCGGACGGCGGCATAACGTCACTTACTCACGTGACGCACCTGCTCCGCCCACTTTATGAATGAGCCTGTTACTGGAGCGTCATTGTAAGGTAAAATAAAGATGCAGTAATTTAAAGTAAACCGCCCGCATAGCAACGAATCGGCGATTATTCGATAACTGTATTCGTCGGCAACAAATCCAGTTATCAATTATTATCGATTACATCGATTAATCGTTGCAGCCCTAAAAACATCACTGATGTGGTTACCTAAATCATCTCTTCTGGGCAGCAGATCGTTCTGTTAACAGGGATCTGTCGGACAGAAAGACTGAATCTTTATGGGGGACAAGCGAGTGTAGCAGTGATCTCTCTTTCCCCATACAGATGATGTGATTGCTGCATGTACAAAATCACCTTTTGTAATGAGCAGGCATATAATTGCCTGCTGTGTTAGCCTGTGTAGAGGGACCTTTACCCTAGACTTCTGACTACTACTGTCAGAGGCCTTGGATTAGTATGCATTCACACAAACCTATTTTTGGTGCACATCAGATTCACATTTTTTGCAGATCAATTTCAATGGGTCCGCAAAAAATGTGGACAGCACACCGAATGGATCTGCAAAAAAAGTATGCATCACGGATGTCACACGAATGTTTTGCGGATCGCAAAATACATACGGTTGTCTGAATGCACCCCTAGCAATGATGAAGACATTTGTGTAGATAACTAACGATTGTGTCTCTGGGGATTTGTGCAGGTGCTTCGTACTACCTTTTGTAGGCTACCACTTCAATTTGTTGCACCATTGATTACTTTGCCCAGGGAACATACAAATAATTGCACAGGTCCCTGAAGTAGGCATCACATCGAAAATGTGCATATTTTAATGGTTGAGTCACTGGAAAAACAGCTAGCCCATTATTGTGGCATCTGAATGCCAGCCCGCCACCCACGTACAATAGTAAAGATGTGTGCCTTGTTCAGTACAGTATACATGCAGTTATAGTAACTTTCTGAGACATACCGTATCAACATGTCAATTTTTATTTTTATCATTGGCACAGTAGGCTCTGAAAACCCAACACTTACTAGAAAGACGCTGCTAAAGCGCTTCTTAGTTACCTGCACATGATGTGGATTACTCTCAAATTCTCGTGAGGAAAAACTGCAGCGTAATACAGTGCCAGCAAAGTGCATGAGATTACTTTATTATTCCTTCTAGAAATGATGAATTGCTAGCATTTTGCAATGAAGGTCCAGTTGAGGGTTGTATCCCTGCACAGTCTGACACTGTCCAATCAGTGCTGAGATACATTCCCACCTGGTCCTTCATTGCAAACTGCTAGTAATTCATTCATAAACTTCTAGAAGTAATAATAAAGGAATGGTACTTTGTAGAGTCATAGGAATAGATGCTCCAGAATTTGTATTACATGGGGAATGCAAGTAGTTACTAAGACATGTCAGGAGAGGATACAGGTCCTCTTTAACATTACTCATGTCATGTTTTCATCCATGACATGCCTCAAGGACCAGTGAGGATTGTACAGATGCACATCAGCTTTCATTCCAATTTTGTTCCAATAAGATCCCTGTCCAGTGCTCTTAAAACATCTAACATGTGTCTTCACAGAAAGTCCAGAGACTGGCTTCACTGGCCGTGGAATGTGTCAGCTCCTTTGCAGTTGATTTCTTTCTGCAAACACATTTGTTCCATGCAGGGATTTTGTGGCACCTGCTTATTTATCCTTTCAACTATGACTTTACGTTGGAGGAAAGTGGTATTCAGAAGAATGAAGACACAAATCAACAGGTATGTATACTAATAATCTCTCTTTATAGTCTTTAGTGCTCAGATATGATGTCTGCAACAAGCTGCCACCCAGTCTGAAGTCGGGTATCATTTCCCAATAATAAAATAAAATCTCCACCTTGATCATTATGTTATTTTTTCTATTGCCTGACTCTAGTTCATCCCCAGAAGTCCAGTAATAATGATGTATGTATTATGAGCAGGGTTTTTAATAAAGGCCAATAAAAAATGTTTTTTAGCCCCAAATGAGTACAGTGCAATCATAAAAATGCCCCTGAAGGTGTTCATAGTCATTAAAATAAAGTTTAAGGGGGCTTTACAGCACAGTATTTACAGGATATTGATCACCCACATCACAATATTGCACAGTAGTGCGGTTCTGTCATTGTTACGCTATATTCACACCCATCAGATTTGTTGCATACATTTCTATCTTATTCAGCTAAGTGGGGCTTGCAGAAACCTGTGCATACCCTGCAGAAACAACCCTTTTTACATGTATAGAATGGATTTTTTTAGATGCAGACATTTCTCTCACACGTGAATTTAACCAATGGTAAGTCTTACAAGCCCAAAAATATAACCAAACATGTAATTAAGGACTAGAGTAACGGATAAGCTGCTCAGGATGGATTAGGTGCGCTCCTCTGGGTACACCCACGTCCAAAAAAAGAGCAAATTCGTATAAAGGAGGGGCACTCAATTATTTGAGAACTCTGGGAAGCAGGTACAATGGTATTTATTAATCATCAATAGAACACCTTAAATGCATAAAATCGAATCAAGAAAAATCACGTGGAAATAAGATAAAATAAAATCACATCAAATAAAAACTAGATATATGGTAAAAGGTAGGACTGAGTTCCAGTGCTCTGGTATAAGCTAAAGGATATTACTCCTCGTGACTATAGGCCTAATATGGCAAATATCAGTGGTGCAATAGAGAGGATAATGAACCTCGTTAATGTCCCAAAAGAAATATTCTGTGTCAGCAGCTCGTCAGTTGGGGATAAAGCAAATAAGTTTGCATGGAGAGCGCTGCCGGCAGTGCTCTGTCCTACATGTAACAAGACAATTACGCTTCAGTGATGAATATACTGGTAGAGACAAATGGACGGCACTCACCGCTTTGCGCTGTAACAATTTTCCCTTTATTTTCGGTAGAGAGCGGACAAACATATACAAGTGTGTACCAGCCGAATAGGCGACGACCGTTTCGCACCTTAGTGCTTCATCTGGCCCTTAATCAAGTGAACCCTACACCTGCTCTTTAAGAGATTCAGCCTGTGACGCGTTATTACCTGCGCCCAACAAGTACTGCGCCAGTCCGGCGCCTACCCCTGAGCGTCAGAATAAAACCGCGTCACAGTGAAAGACAAACTATAAAACACAATTTAAAAATAGTACCATGATTCTTCAATTATATATGCAACATGCTGATGGAAGAGATCGGGTCCCTATAGGAATACCCCCATATTAGACTACTGAATCAGGCAATGAAGAAATCCGCTTATATTAAACCCCAAAATTTGCTTGGTAGCCTCTGGGAGTGTTCAAACAGACAGAGTTATGGCCGACGAGGGCTCCCACCCCTTTGTCTTCTCTTTCAAGTATGGACCTATGGCCTCTCAAATCAAAAAAGTCATCAAGGACAACTGGTCCATACTTGAAAGAGATGAATCATTAAGGGAGATAAGACGTGGCACCGATTATAGCTTTTAGGAGATGCCATACCCTGAGGGAAGTTAGTCCACAGCAGATTCCTAGAGAAGAAACCTGCCACATGGCTAGAGAATTGGGGACCAAAAGGTAACCGCAGGTGCGGACATTGTTCGTGCTGCAGGTTCAACCCCCAATGGAACGTTTTAAGGTTCGGAGGGATTGAGTGCCCGGTAAGGCTGATCTGGGGAAGTGACTGTGTACAATCTGGTGATAGGTGGAATGTGTGGTGTACGATTGTTGGTGTCTGATGTGTGATGTGTGACCGTGGACTGAGTGCCATAACTGTATGGGAGTTTACTTACTTGGGGCTCATTGCTTGTAATGTATATTGAGATCAATCGAACAGGTGCCGATATGATGAGGAGAAAAGGAATTTGGAGGTAGTTATGCTCTTATTGCAATGATGTCCTGCTCTTGGAAAGTTTGGGAGGGGGGGGGGGCTGTTTATAGGGATGTTTGTTGAGGGAGAAAACAAATAGATAAATAAAGGTCTAGATCTATTGTGTAAATTCCTACGATGTCTTATGGTCATAGGATGTATATTATGTACAATGTGCATGTGTAATATTTTGTACTTTTACCCTTTGTACCTGATGTCTTTTTGATGATTGGATATTTGATTTGACTGTCATTTGATGATGAAAAAGAAAAATTGATAATAAAAAATTATCTGATTCAAAAAAGGTTCGGAGGGATACAACATAAAGTGAATACCCTCATAACCTGCAAAAGTAAATATGTGGTGTACCTAATCAAATGTACATGTGGCAGGTTTTACATTGGCAAAACGATCAGGTGTCTCCAGGAGAAGATTAGGGAACATATAAACTCACTGTCCACGGGAAAAGGCTGCATACGGCTTATAGATCATGTGAGGGAGGAACACGCAGGTAACCACCCTTAGCTTTGCAGGTATAGAGGTAGTACAGAATTTACCGCAAGGGGGTGATAGACACAAGGAGCTTCTCAGAAGAGAAAGCAAATGGATCCTACGTGCGGATGCAATGGGACCCCTGGGTCTAAATGACAAAATTGATATGGGGGTATTCCTATAGGGACCCGATCTCTTCCATCAGCATGTTGCATAAATAATTGTAGAATCATGGTACTATTTTTAAATTGTGTTTTATTGTTCGTCTTTCACTGTGACGCGGTTTTACTCTGACGCTCAGGGGTAGGCGCCGGACTGGCGCAGTACCTGTTGGGCGCAGGTAATAATGCGTCACAGGCTGAATCTCTTAAAGAGCAGGTGTAGGGTTCACTTGATTTAAGGGCCAGATGAAGCAGTAATGTGTGAAACGCCTATTCAGCTGGTATACACTTGTATATGTTGTCCGCTCTCTACCGAAAATAAAGGGAAAATTGTTGCAGTGCAAAGCGGTGAGTGCCGTCCGTTTGTCTCTACCTGTATATTCATATAATAAATATGTTCCATGACAAACATTAGACTGGTGGCATACAAATTGGTTTGGTACGTTACCACCCCACTCTAGGATGTCAGCTGCTTCTTTCTCCTGCCGCCCGTAACTATTGGTTTCAGGGTACCTCCCCCTCCTCAGTGGCAGTCTGAGGAAGGGGAGGTACCCTGAAACGCGTTTGGCCCTGGTGTCTCAGCAAGCACCCATAGCATAAGCGGTGTCATTGGATTTCACTTCAATAAAGACGTCTACAAATGTTCCGGACTAAAGTTTACAAGTGGAACGCATAGTGTATATCTGGAACGCACAGCTGATCATCTCCAACGGAGCTTACGTCGATCACGTGGATACCATCCAGTCACGTGAGACGCCGCGCTAAGACCGTGAGACCATACGGGATGCTGTATTAGGTCCAGGTGGCAGGAGAAAGAAGCAGCTGACATCCTAGAGTGGGGTGGTAATGTACCAAACCAATTTGTATGCCACTAGTCTAATGTTTGTCATGGAACATATTTATTATATGAGACCGACATAGAGTGACTGTTTCCTTAAGGGACCATCTGCAATACTGTCTATTTCTATTGGGACATTAACGAGGTTCATTATCCTCTCTATTGCACCACTGATATTTGCCATATTAGGCCTATGGTCACGAGGAGTGCTATCCTTTAGCTTATACCAGAGCACTGAAACTCAGTCCTAAATTTTACAATATATCTAGTTGTTTTTATTTGATGTGATTTTATTTTATTTGATTTGATTTCCGCATGATTTTTCTTGATGCGACTCTATTGGTGATTAATAAATACCATTGTATCTGCTGCCCAGAGTTCTCAAATAATTGAGTGCCCCTCCTTTATACAAACATGTATTTAGCATCTGTGAATGATTAAGCATCTTGTCCCGGAGTCCTGCAATCCCAGGTTAGGTCTCTATCTTTCCACAAAATCTAGATTTTCATACTCTCATCGTTCGGAAGATAATATGAAATAAGTTCCGACGTTATTGTGATAAATGATATGTGGCAAACAAGTTGTCAGAACCACATTTTCCTTTCCTGCGTTATCCCAGCATGCTGATTTACTGCATCTTTCTCACTGTTTGACAGGAAGTTGCCAACAGTCTTGCCAAGCTCAGCCTTCTTGCTTTAAGCCGATTAGGGGGATATTTAATAGGCGATCAAGTAACCCCTGAAAATCCATCTGTACGGAAAAGCTTGGTGGGGATGCTTACTCCTTATGTTGCCAGGAAACTCTCAGTGTCATCTCCAGAAGAGGTATCGTAAGAAGGATCTATACTAATATCCACAATCCTCACACCAGCTGCTACCTGTTTCCGTAGCTCCCATAGAAGTGAATGGAAGTCACAGAAACAGCAAAGCACAGCCTACGGGCTGGTCCCATAATTTTTACTGCCTCTGGTTGCCAAATGCAGGCGGGATGGTATATGATATATTTATGGTATATATCAATTCTGTTATTTTATACATCTTAGATCCTCAAAATGCTGAACTGTAATACAGAAAGTCCCTACCTGATATGGAACAATGGTACCAGAGCTGAGCTTTTGGAATTTCTTGAATCTGAACAAGAAAGCATGACAAGACGCGTAAGAAAAAAAAAATATATATTTTATTTAAAAAATAAATAAAAATTCTAATCGTTAATGAGGAAAACTCATTGATTTGTAATATACACAATGTCATATAAAATTTACTTAGATTTATACTTTCTTTTGCAGGGGGAATGTGATAAAAGCTATGGAGCGGATTTTGTGTTCAGTGATCACGCCAAGGAGCTCATTGTGGGGGAGATTTTTGTACGAGTGTATAATGAACAGCCCACATTCCAGCTTGAGGTCAGTGCCCGCTGTTCATTTTAGGGCTGCAGTAAACTATCTTAGAAATAGAGTATTCTATCGATTATTTTTTACGATTAATCGAGTAATCTAATAAGAAAAAATGAATTAATAGACTGTTTTCCTTTATAAAAACTAATAAGACCCCCTGCCTTCAGTCCCCAACCCCCTTTTGTTCCCTCCTGTGCGATCAGCCCAAGTGCATCCGCTCCACTATCCCCCAGTGCCATCAGCCCCACTATCCCCCAGTGCCATCAGCTCCACTGTCCCCCAGTGCCATCAGCTCCACCGTCCCCACCCCAGTGCCATAAGCTCCACTATCCCCCACCCCAGTGCCATCAGCTCCACTATCCCCCACCCCAGTGCCATCAGCTCCACTGTCCCCCACCCCAGTGCCATCAGCTCCACTATCCCCCACCCCAGTGCCATCAGCTCCACTATCCCCCACCCCAGTGCCATCAGCTCCACTGTCCCCCACCCCAGTGCCATCAGCTCCACTGTCCCCCACCCCAGTGCCATCAGCTACACAATCCCCCACCCCAGTGCCATCAGCTTCACTATCCCTCACCCCGGGGCCTTCAGCTCCATTATCCCTCACCCCGGAGCCTTCGGCTAGACTATCCCTCACCCCGGAGCCTTCGGCTAGACTATCCCTCACCCCGGGGCCTTCGGCTCCACTATCCCTCACCCCGGGGCCTTCGGCTCCACTATCCCTCACCCCGGGGCCTTCGGCTCCACTATCCCTCACCCCGGGGCCTTCGGCTCCACTATCCCTCACCCCGGGGCCTTCGGCTCCACTATCCCTCACCCCGGGGCCTTCGGCTCCACTATCCCTCACCCCGGGGCCTTCGGCTCCACTATCCCTCACCCCGGGGCCTTCGGCTCCACTATCCCTCACCCCGGGGCCTTCGGCTCCACTATCCCCCACCCCGGGGCCTTCAGCTCCACTATTTCCCACCCCGGGGCCTTCAGCTCTCCCCCACCCAGTGCCAGAGTCTCTGCCACTGGCACTAAGTCTTTGCCTTCGGCTCCACTATCCCTCACCCCGGGACGTTCGGCTCCACTATCCCCCACCCCGGGGCCTTCAGCTCTCCCCCACCCAGTGCCAGAGTCTCTGCCACTGGCACTAAGTCTTTGTTCCTGGAGAGGCCCTTTATATTTTAGTGACCTATCCTCAGAATAAGTTATTATATTATCGGTGGATGTCCGACTCTCAGCATAACCGCCAATGAACTGTTGAAAGGGGTTGCGTTGCTCAGTTGAGCCCTGCAGCCACTTCCTCAGTGTGTAACATCACATCTATAAGTCACATGCATGTGTGAATTTGAGTCCCATTCAAGGGAATGGTATTGAGCTGTAATACCAAGCACATCCAATATACAGTACACATCGCTTGTCCAAGCATCGGGGCCTCATCAGTCTTTGGTCTACAAATTTCAGGGCAATGTAGAATACAGCTATGGGCTACTCTGATTTAAAAGCACCAGGCAGATTGCCAGGATTGCACGGTTTAAATAGGGGAAGACACTCCCCCAAATGTATAATGCAAAGGAGAGTTGGATCAGCACCTCCATACTATGTATAAAGAGATTGCAGATGCACACTACCATGGCTGCAATTCAAAAACCAACAAGGACATATTCTTGATCAAAAATATGTGCAAAGAGTTTCTAATTTTCATATAGAAAGTATAGCAGTAATGCAGTTTACATTTATTCTTGTTTTCAATGTTTGCATGTGTCTTTGTGCATAAAGCAGCGTGCTGCTACTTGTAGTCCTTGTTGTTTTTTGCATTGCAGCCATGGTAGCATGCACCTGGAATCTCTTTATATATAGTTTGAAGGTGCTGGTTTATATCTTTTGCATTTTCTAAGGATAGATCATCAATATGTAAGTCTCGGAAAACCCCTTTAATGATCTACTACAAACTTCTTGTTGGAATTTGCATGTAGCACTGGATTATACAGTTATTTAATTCATACACAGGTACCAAAAGCTTTTGCAGCTAGTCTCCTCGATTACATTGGATCCCAAGCACAGTACCTTCATACACTCATGGCCATGACCCAAACTGGAAAAGTGGAGTCCGAACAGCATGGAGAAAGATTACAGAAGGTTGAAATGGCCCTGGAAGCTTTGAGGAACGTAATCAAGCACAACCCTGGTAGTAGTTTCATTCTTTTTTTTATAGTAGGAATTAAGCAGTAGTACAGCTTTCATTCATCACTTTTTCATGGGTGATGGAACTAGTGTATCTGCTTACATGTACACTGCTGAGCAGTAAGCCATCCTGGCCCTGATAGTAGATGTCCATGGCAGTAAAGGTCCCCATACACATTAGTATTTTGCCTTTTGTTGTTGGGCCCAATAATGAGTCTAATGTGTATGGGGAACTCTTGACTTTTTCCCTGACAGTTGATGTCAGGTAAGTAAAGGATCAGCGTGTTGAATTTTCATGATGATTTTGTTCTTCCTGGAGAAAAGCTGCAATCAAAGGGGTTAAAAACACACATACAGTGGCGATCAATATTAGAGAACAATTTATGAACACTTTTTTCAGAAATAATGTAAGCTACATTGATCATCATTTTAAGTTTTTTTTGTAAGGGGTACACCATGCCATTAGAACAGTACATCAACATAAAACATTTATTTTTCAAAAAACTTGATAATCAGAATTAGAAAACACCAATGACTTTAGCACAGAGAAAGATTCTAAAATAATTTTCTGAAGGTTATAACAGTCACCAATCAGTAGGAAGTGTACAGGCCCTTGCTTTGGATGACTTCAGCACATCTGCGGCCACAGGACATCACTAGTCTCTTACACTGCTCTGGTGTGATTTTGGTACACTTCCAGTCTTTTCAACAGTTCTGTGACTGTTGTGGGTTTCTTGACCATAACTTTATCACTGCCTCCCACACAGTAGTAGCAAATACATGAAGAGTGGCCAACCCCTTTAAAGAAATTAGCACCAGTTGCCACATTAACACCAATAACTTGCAGGTATCTGAAAGTGTTTTGATCAGTGTTCTTTTTCAATTAACTCATTTACATGTTATTCTGTGCTTTAGAATAAATACAATTTATGAAATAATCTTAAAATATTGCTATTTTACTCATGTTAGGATATATTCACATAGGAGTACACTATGTCCTGTCCTTGACATTTCAGAAATTGTGTGTTCTCCAATTTTGATCGCCACTTTATGCTTGGCTGAACCTGTATCGGGAGTCAGGGCAGATAGCTTTCAGCAACAGCTATTGGAGTTGAATGAGCTCCTTAAGGGTGATTCAAGTGAATCAGTAACATCCTCAGGCAAGTTCTCTGTAGGACATCCTGGAAACATAGCCTGCTGGGGTTCAATGATGAAAGGCAGGACCTTTGCTGATAGGGTTAAAATGCAAAGCACCCTTGAATTTTCCATATGTGTTGTTAAATGTAATGTGAAAAGTTCATGCGGATTTTCGCTGGCAGCAGGTAAAGTGTATATGCATCATGTGTATAGTGAATAATATAGTCTTTTATTTTCTATCCATGTCAGGGTCAGAGACAGAATGTATTGGACATTTCAAGTTGATCTTCTCATTGCTGCGAGTCCATGGAGCTGGAAGAGTTCAACAGCTTGCTTTGGAGGTAAATAGTCACAATTTAACAATTGTGCCCCACCCCTGGCAGCTCTCCCCACGTCAAACACGTTGTCATGTGAAACAATAACATGATACATTGGGCACACGTCATTACTGTGGGCATTCCTTGGCTGTAACGTCAGAGGCTCCTGAGGGTGAACAACCTCTTTATGGGCCAATAAATAAACTAATTTTATTTGAATTTAACTACAAATGTCTATGCGTTCCAGACTTCAGGCTGTAATTGACTGCAAAGGATTTGCAACCAAGTATTAAAAAGTGAAAGTTTAATTTATGATGCCCCATTACTTTTGGTCCCTTAACAAGTGGGAGGCACATATGCAAACTATTGTAATTCCTACACCGTTCACCTGATTTGGATGTAAATACCCTAAAATTAAAGCTGACAGTCTGCAGTTAAAGCACATCTTGTTTGTTTCATTTCAAATCCATTGTGGTGGTGTATAGAGCCAAAAATGTGTCGATGTCACAATATTTATGGACCTGACTGTATACCCTTTCTACAGGGACTAAGCTAAAACAGTTAGTGCAAAAGCAGTAGGAGAAGCAACACAAAAAAAATCACACTATGTACAAACCCAGAACCACACAGACCTGAAAAGGCCCCTAAACAAAAAAAATGGGTGGGAGCTGTTTCCCCCAATGAACGGAAGAGAAACAGTAAGTACAAAAATCTAGTTTTCTCATCCGTATCATTGGGGGACACAGGCTTGACCATGGGACGTTACAGAGCAGTCGCCAAGGGCGAGCATAACTAGCAACCCTCCCGTAAATCAGAGAACCGCCATCTGCAAAACTCTACGCCCCAGAGAAGCGTCAGCAGACGCAAAGGTGTGCACCCTATAAAACTTGGAAAAAGTATGCAAAGACGACCAGGTAGCCGCCATGCACACCTGTATGGCCGAAACCCTGTGATGCATCGCCCAAGAGGCCCCCACTGCCCGAGCCGAATGAGCAGTCACCTGGAATGGTGTGGCACGGCCATTAACGCGTTACTCTTCCACAAACTATTGGGAAATGGAAGTCTTCGACACTGCCAGCCCTCGTCTAGGCCCCTCTGGAATCACGAACAGGGAATCTGTCCCCTGGAAAGTTGATGTCTGGGACAGATAGACGCGAACGGCTCGTACCAAATCCAGGGTATGGAGCGACTGCTCCTGATGATGAGACTGGTCTGGACAAAATAAAGGAGAATAATCTCCTTATTCAGATGGAATGCCGACACTACCTTCAGCAGGAAGGCCTGCACAAGGCGAAGGACCACCCTATCCTAATGGAGCATCAGGAAAGGCGACCAACATGAAAGAGCTGCAAGTTCCGACACCCTACAGATGGACGTGATTGCCACCAAACTGCAGAAAAGCCCCCAAACTGCCGCAAGTGAAGCCAAATTCCGCTGAAGAAGAACGTAGAGAGCCGACACTTGCTCCTTGAGGGAGCTAAGAGTGAGCCCCAGGTCCATGCCCGACTGCAGGATAGCCGAGAGTCGCGGCAAAGAGAAACGAACGGGAGGCAGCTGATGCCGCTCACACCACCAAAAGTAGGACTTCCAGGTCCGGTGGTAGATTTTGGAAGACAACGGCTTTCTGGCCCGAATCATGGTCTGGACCACCGCATCCGAAAAACCCAGAGCCTTCAGTACGGCGGTTTCAACAGCCATGCAGTTAAATGTAGCAACCCTTAATTCGGTTGGAAGATCGGCCCCAGCGACAGAAGGTCCTCCCGAAGAGGAAGACGCCAGGGTTTGTGGGTGAGAAGGGCGACTAGAGACGCACCTGGCGCGGCCAATCTGGGGCCACTAGAATGACTGGCAGTCCCTTGAACCTGATCTTCCGGAGGAGACTCGGAATGAGAGGAAGAGGCGGGAACACGTAAGGAAACGTGAACCGTCTCCAAGGAATCACCAGCGCGTCGCACGCCAGGGCCATGGGGTCCTTGGACCACGCAACGAAGTCCTCAAACTTGTTGATGCGGGAGGCCATGAGATCCACATTTGATCGCCCCCCACCACTCTCAGGTCGCTCGAAATACCTGTGGGTAAAGAGCCCTAACTATTCTCAGGCTGTCACCCGGAATGACGGACCCTTCACCAGGATGTCGCTAAGTAAGGGATCGCTACGATCCCCATGACATGGAGCAGGGCCATGACTGCCGCCAGAACCTTTTTACAGACCCTAGGAGCCGTGGCCAGGCCGAACGGGAGGGCTACAAACTGGAAGTGAAGTGGACCCACTGCAAACCGGAGAAATCTCTGATGACTGACGCAGATGGGTACGTGAAGATAAGCATCCTTGATGTCTATCGAGGACATATACTCCCCCGGTTCCATGGACGCAATGACCGATTTCAGGGACGCATGTGAAGGAAACGGTTGAGCGCCTTGAGGTCCAGAGACGGTCCTCTCTTTTTTGGGAATCGCAAAGATTGGTCGTGCAGCGGAACAATCACCCCCTGCCGCAGCAGTGTGCGAATTGCCTTAAAACAAAGACTTTGAGGGGGAGGTCGGAGGAGAACACCGAAGGAAAAAAAAAAGGAGTTCCAGCTTGTAGCCCTCTGCAATGACTCTCACCCACGTGTCCGAGATGTGAGCCAGCCAGACATGCCGCAATGAAGCTGGCCACCCACCCAAACGGAGGGCGCCAGGAGCCAGCCCATCATGCAGCGGAGTTCTTAGGATTAAAGGACTTGGAGCCCTGTTGAGGGGAACGCCAGGAAGGGCAAGGCTTGAAGGAAGGCTTGCATTTCTGTCCGTGACCGACTTGTGAAAAAATGGCTTTTTTGACCTATTAGACCGCCCCCTGTTCTGTGGTAAATACTCTTACCATCTGTAGGGTCTGAAATGATCTCATCCAGGCATTCAGGGTCCACTTTGAAGCATTATCTGCCGCCCAGCAGGCGAGCCATAGGGTACGGCGAATAGCCAACAGCAGGGCTGACGAATGAGCCATAAGCCTGGCCACGTCCAAAGATGCTTTACAAATATACGTGACTGAAAACACTGTTGAGGGAGCAGGAGGACGAAGCCGCAGGGCAGGTGCAGCAGATGTGCCCCTGGGCCCTGCAGGCCGCACTGGAAAACGTACTCCCCCATGTACCTGTTATAGGGCGACTGCCTACCACCCCCCCCCCTCTCCCTCCAGCAGAGACCTCCTGGGGGGTTATCCTCGTAGGGACCAGGAACTTGGGGAGGGGAGGGAATTAAAAGGGGGAGCACTTTGTGGGGCCACTTTTTCTTTTTATCCTTGGGGAGGGACGCTACACTGGAACAGAGGGGACTTGCGGTGGACAGCTGTAGTGATCAGAACGCTGGCAGGAAACAGAGGCTTTGCAGGAACCTCTGGTCCTCCTTTACTTCTGGAGAATGGGAAGAAGCAGCAGGCTTGGGGGACCCCCTGGTCTCCCATCTCCTGGGTGGGATCGAAGGCAGTTTAAAAAAAGGAAAAAACAAAAAAGGACAAAAGTCAGCAGACCTGCAGCGCAGGTAGGTCTGCCTCCTACAGACACTAAGCTAAAACTGATTTAGCTTAGTCCCTGTAGGAAGGGTATAGCTGAAGGGGAGTAGCTTACACTTTGTGTGCTTAGTGTCTGCCTCCTAGCGGCAACAGCTATACCCATGGTCAAGCTTGTGTCCCCCAATGATACAGATGAGAGACCACTAAAACTGAAAATGCACAAACCAGAATGTGAATGGAGTTTTACTAGTGAATACAATTTACACCTACAGTACCAAACTCCTCCCTTTAAAGTGCCAAATGGCATGGAAGACGTGGAATCACTTGATGTCAGCGAAGTAGCTGCTCCGAATCATGTGATACAATCTTTGACTTCCATCTCTTAGGCTACTTTCACACTCGCGTTTTGTGCATGTCCATGACAGATCCGTTTAGATATTACAACAGTCTCCATCCGTTCAGAACGGATCCGTTTGTATTATCTTGAACACCATTGAAATAAGGACGGATACGTTTTCTATTGTGCCAAATAGGGTCCGTGAAAACGGATCCGTCCCCATTGACTTACATTGTGTGCCAGGACGCATCCGTTTGGCTCAGTTTCATCAGACTGACACCAAAACCCTGCTTGCAGCTTGCAACATTTTGGTGTCTGTCTCCAAAGCGGAATTGAGCTGATCCTTTTCCATTCAGAATGCAAACTGATCCTTTTCGGACCGCTTGTGAGAGCCCTGAATGGATCTCACAAACAGAAAGCCAAAATGCGAGTGTGAAAGTAAACTTGGTCATATAGAGTTGAATCATATAGAGTGTACTGTATATCACATCTGCTATTCTCACAGCTGCTGGAAGGAAGGGATACCATTTGACTCTACATAATTAGATAGTGCTTTCCTTTTTGTGTTTGTAGGAAAATTTTATAAAACCATTTAAGGCTACTTTCACACTTGCATTCAGTGCGGATCCGTCTGGTATCTGCACAGATGGATCTGCACCTATAATATAGATCCAACAGTATATTCTAACACAGAGGCGTTCCCATGGTGATGGGGACGCTTCAAGTTAGAATATACTAAGAACTGTGTACATAACTTTTTCCCTGCTGCCTGGCAACACCCGATCTCTTACAGGGGGCTGTGATCCGCGCAATTAACCCCTCAGGTGCTGCCAGGCAGCAGGGTCCAGACCCCCCTCCCTCCCCAGTATTAAAAGCATTGGTGGCCAGTGCTGCCCCCCCCTCCCTCCCCAGTATTAGCATTGGTGGCCAGTGCGGCCCCCCTCCCTCCCCGCACAGACCTGTCACTTACCAGTAGGAGGAGCCTCGGCCGGCCACAGACAGCGCAGGTAAGTATAAGCTAAGTAACCATGGCAGCCAGGACTGCAGTAGCGTCCTGGCTGCCATGGTAACCGATCGGAGCCCCAGCGATAACTCGGACTCCGATCGGAAATGCCGCTCCGCTGCCACCAATGATGGGGGGAGGGGGGTTGTTACCCTGTGGCCACTGCCACCAATGCTTTTAATACGAGGGAGGGGGGGCCGGCCGCACTGGCCACCAATGCTAATACTGGGGAGGGAGGGAGGGGGAGCCGCACTGGCCACCAATGCTAATACTGGGGAGTGAGGGGGGGGGGCCGCACTGGCCACCAATGCTTTTAATACTGGGGAGGGAGGGGGGTCTGGCCCCTGCTGCCTGGCAGCTCCCGATCAGGGGGCTGAGATCGGCACAATTAACCCCTCAGGTGCATCACCTGAGGGGTTAATTGTGCGGATCACAGCCTCCTGTAAGAGATCGGGTGGTGCCAGGCAGCAGGGGACAGTTATGTACACAGTTTTTAGTATATTCTAACTTGAAGCGTCCCCATCACTATGGGAACGCCTCTGTGTTAGAATATACTGTCGGAGGTGAGTTTTCACGATCTAACTGAAATCCGATGGTATATTCTAACATAAAGGCGTTCCCATGGTGATGGGAACGCTTCAATTTAAAATATACCATCGGATTGGAGAAAACTCCAATCCGATGGTATATTAATAGGGACTTCTGACTTTACATTGAAAGTCAATGGGGGACAGATTCGTTTGCAATTGCACCATATTGTGTCAACGTCAAACGGATCCGTCCCCATTGACTTGCATTGTAAGTCAGGACGGATCCGTTTGGCACCACATGGCCAGGCGGACACCAAAACGCTGAAAGCAGCATTTGGGTGTCCGTTTCCTGAGCGGAATGGAGGCGGAACGGAGCCAAACTGATGCATTCTGAATGGATCTGCATCCATTCAGAATGCATTGGGGATGTATGGATCCGTTCGGGGCCGCTTGTGAGAGCCTTCAAACGGATCTCACAAGCGGAACCCCAAACGCAATTGTGAAAGTAGCCTAATTTGTTTTATGTAGTCTTTTGGATGGTTTTACATGTCTGCACTTTTTCCGTTTATTTTTTTTATTATTATTTTTTTTTTATGAAGATCTCATTTCCATGTATTTTTTTTCTCTTGCTTTTACATAACAGGTAGTCAACATAGTCACCAGTAATCAGGAATGTGTTAATAACATTGCAGAGTCCATGGTTCTTTCCAGCTTATTATCTTTGTTGCATTCATTACCAACAAGTAAGTCTTACCTTCCCTATTTGAAGTGATCAGGAAATGCATTCAGCTCATGGTCCTTGGATTGCTAAACATATACCGTAAATTAATTTAATATAATTGGGACCTGATTATTACAAGGTTATTAAATGTTCTGTATTATTAGACAGTCGTAGAAAAGTATATATTTATTTGTAAGATGTTTAGATAGAAAAGATAGGGAATGTAAACTAAAGTTCTTCAAGGAAATGTGATTTGTGTTCTATTTTTAGGTCGACAGCTTGTTCTTGCAACTTTATATGCCTTAACATCCAGTACAAAAATCATAAAGGAGGCCATGGCCAAAGGTATGTAACAAATACTGTGCATTGACTGCCACTGTAAGAACCCTATTATTGTGTTCCCCAGCTGACCTCCAACGTACATGGGGGTGACTGTTGGATTTCAACATGCTCGAGGTGTCTTGCTGCACCCTCCCACCCCCCATTCTGAACACATGTACATTCGGCACGGTGGCTCAGTGGGGGCAGTACAGTGGCTCAGTGATTAGCACTGGTGCCTTGCAGCGCTGGGGTCCTAGGTTCGAATCTGACCAAAGACAACATCTGCGTGGAGTTTGTATGTTCTCCCCGGGTTTGTGTGGGTTTCCTCCGGGTACTCCAGTTTCCTCCCACACTCCAAAGACATACTGATAGGGACCTTAGATTGTGAGCCCCATTGGGGACAGTTGGATGCTAATGTCTGTAAAGCACTGCGGAATATAGTGGCGCTATATAAGTGCATTAAATTAAAAAAATAAAATTTGACGTGTCAAGAGGAATAGCTGTCAACTGAAGTGCATGGAAAATGTTATGTCATCACAATGGAGTGTAGAAATTTCTTAGCCTATGAAACATGAACATGAAAAAAGTTTTGGATTTCTCTTGAGGGGTAGCAGCTGCTGGGGTCCAGTAACGTGAAGAGTATGTAGACATTTGTGCACACCCCATTATATTAAGGGTAGATTTGTGCTGTTTTGGAAAGGAAAACTTAAATTATCCTCTCAGGAATTTTCCATAACAGTCTGTCAGAATAGAAACCATTTTTTCTATGTACTAATTGAGTCCTCTTTTGATTTGGGGTGTTTTTCTCCCATTTATAATCATTTGTTTGCTTGGCAGCAAAATATAGAAGATTATTTCCAGGAGTACGGGAGTATGTTCTCAATCTCTTAATTCAAAGTGCCTCCTGTATGTTATCACCTCTGATTGTTGGAGGCAGTAAAGCCAGATCCATAGTCTCTTTGCACGTCTCTAGGAGATTTTATGGTGGGAACTAGATAGCATCCAAATAAAACTTTTGATAGACATTTTTTACTCTTAATACCTAATGTGACTTAACACCACCTGTCATATTTGAAAGTGTCTCGCAAGCTGGAAAAGGTTTGAGATCTCTGCCCTATGTGCAGCCTTCAATTTAGTTACTATAGTTTTTACAATTTTTTTCGCAGGCGCATTAATCTACTTACTGGATATGTTTTGTAACTCGACACACCCCCAAGTCCGATCCCAAACAGCAGAGCTGTTTGCCAAGATGACAACTGACAAACTTGTTGGCCCTAAAGTGAGTTGTTTTTGTTAACTACATTTACGGTATATTGAATTATCTTTGAAAGAATGGATAACAGAATCTCTCCTTATAAATTTAGGTCAGAATAGCACTGATGAAGTTCCTTCCAGGGGTATTCATGGACGCAATGAGGGACAACGCTGAAGCTACTGTTCATATATTTGAAGGAACTCATGAAAATCCTGAATTAATTTGGAATGATAACTCCAGAGAAAAAGTGTCAACCACAGTTCGTGAAATGATGTTAGAGTAAGTGAAACAAAAGTCGTCCTTGACATTATCTTAAAAATAAACTTTTCACCGCTAGACCACTGGAGTATAAGTCTAGTTTGAAATGTATTGCACTGCCACATGATATACCATACCACCTACTATATTGAGAGTGGGGCCCTGTCTTGGAGCCACTAGGAATGTTTGGCTCTCTCTATTCTCTTCTATGGCATTATTGCAAGTAGCTAAGTAGTAAGTGTGCTCAGCTATTTTCAGAACTCCCAAAGAAGCAAAGGGAGAGAGCTATGCATGCTCAGCTAGTTCTGCATTTACAGTGGCTGTAAGACATGGTCTCATTTTTGAGAGAGGAGCGGGTTCTAGAGGTGGGAGTCACACTTATTTGGTGTTTATGGCATAAATGACTCAGATAGGAATGCCCCTTTAACTATTCGTTCAGTGCAGACCAGAGCTGACACAAATGCCCATGTGCAATCTAAGGTACAGATATTTGTGTTTGATGAATGTTAACTACATACACATTATAGGGGGAAAAACAACTTTCCTGTAATAATTGCTCAGTCTGTCTGATGATATTTATTGCTTTGGACGTACACTAATGTTCTGTTTTAAATTTTAGGCACTTTAGGCAGCAGGTAGAAAATCCTGACGCAAATTGGAGGGTAAGTTGTTTTAAGTTTGTTTAAAGAAATTGAGTTGTAGGCAAATAATTAGATTTACCCTTACAATTATTAAAGGGAACCTGTCATCAACTTTATGCTGCCCATACTAACTGCAGAATAAAGTAGAGACAGGTGAGTTGATTTCAGTGGTCTATCATTTATAAGTTATAAGTAAGTGGTTGCTAAGAACCAACATCACAATCATTGCAGACTGGGTCACGGCCACCTGAGAAGATTCATGGTTATTCATAAATCCCTGCCTACCTGCTGATGATTGACAGTCTTCTACCTTACCTAGTTTTCTTCCTTTCTCCCTAGGAGAGAACTGCCAATCATTAGCAGATAGGTGAGAGTGCAGCAGGAGATTATGAATAATAGTCCTGTGCTTCAATGATTATGATGCTGGTTCTCAGCAGCCACTTACTTTTAGCTCATGAGTGACACACCGCTGAAATCAGCATTTTTGTCACTAATTTATGCTGCCCTCAGTGAGGTGAGCATAAAGTTGATGACAGGTTCCCTTTAAGCATATTTTAAATATAGAATTTGATGTGTTTTATTTTATTTTTTGGTGTTTTTTCTAGCAATATTCTAAATGGTTTTGTTATGTTTTAGTTGCCAGATGATTTCAGCATCGCATTTGGAGAGGCACATGGAGAATTATCAGTTGGTGGCGTTTTCCTAAGAATATTTATCGCTCAGCCTGCATGGGTGCTGCGGAAGCCAAGAGAGTTCCTTGTTGCTTTACTGGAAAAGTTTACTGAACTCCTGGAAAAAAACAATGTTCATGTAAGATTTGTGGGAGATGACTATGTTTTTCAGATGTAATGTATATTGCTGGAATGTCATAAGACTCAGTTATCCAGTTTCTGCCATATTGTAAATTTAGGGCTCTGGGTGTTGCAGCACCAAACAAAAATCCTTAATTCTAGATATTATTGGAGGTCCCAATCAGACATTGATAACATATCTTGTATATATGCCTTCAACCGTTGTTGGAATGTAGCTTTAAAGGGCATCTGTCAGCAAATTGTACCTGTGAAACTGGCAGACCTGTTGCATATGCGCTTGGCAGCTGAAGGTATCTGTGTTGGTCCTATGTTCATATGTGCCCTCATTACTGAGAAAAATGAAGTTTAAATATATACAAATGAGCATCTAGGAGCAACTGAGGCATTGCCATTACGCTTAGAGGCTCTGCTCTTTCTGCAACTGCTGTGCCCTGATTGACAGGACCAGACAGTGAAAAAGTCATCATGCATACCTGGCCCTGTCAATCAAAGTGCAGAGGATGCATCAGTTGCAGAGAGAGCAGAGCTTCTAAGAGTAATGGCAATGCCCCATATTCCCATATTTCTCAGCAGTTTGGGCACATATGAACATGGGACCAACACATATGCCTCCAGTGGCCAAGCGCACATGCAACAGGTAAGCCAGTTTTATAGGTACAAATCTCCTGACAGAGGCCCTTTAACTAGCAGTAGAAGATTAATATGTAATCTCTCCATAACAAATTATTAGGGTCTGCCATGCCAAAAGCATTCACCTATTAGGGCAAGTATTAGAACATGCCTTTGCCATGGCCGGTCAGTGTCGCACTGACAGGCAATAATATTTTCGAATGCTGTGTATTCCAAAGCATTAGGTACCCCCCTTCCCTTGTAGATTGTAAGTCTCATAGGCGGGGTTCTCTCTCCCTGTGTACCAGTATGTAACTCAGTTCATTGTATTCGTTTTTGGATTACATTGTGTATGTAAACTGTTTTCATATGTGCAATGATCCAGAATACCGCGCAACAATGATTTTGCTACTGAGAGAAAAACATGTGATTTATACTAAAATGAGCGCGCCGATTCCAAATATGAACTCGCAATTTGCCTGACACGTTTAGATTTTCACCCCTTACGGACACATGACGTACCAGTACGGCATGTTTCCAGAGTCCTTAAGGACACATGACGTACCGGTACGTCACGTGGTGTTCTGATCACCGGTGGGCATTGATCGGAACAAGGTGCCTGCTCAAATCATTGCGCAGGCACCTCGGCTAAATGTGCGGGGGGGGGGGGGGGTCCTGCAGTTTGCGGCTTTCTATAGTGCGGCGGCGGTGCCATCGGGTCCCCATGGGGCTGTGGGGGGGGGGGGGGGGGAGACCCGATGGCATGGAAGGCAGCGCGATGCCTTCCTGAGGCATCTGCGCTGCCTTCTGGTGGAGAGCCTGTGAGATCCAGCCCCCTGGATCTCACAGACTCCGGAAGCTATATGAGTACATACACAGTATTACTCATACAGCCAATGCATTCCAATACAGAAGTATTGGAATGCATTGTAAAGGAATATACCCCCAAAAGTCCCAAAGTGGGACGAAAAAAACAAGTTGAAAAAATTAAGTTTTCCCCCTCAAAAATTAAACGTTTCAAGTAAAAATAAACAAAAACGTCATTTTCCCCTAATAAAGTTAAAAAATTATAAAAAAATAGGGGGGGGTATACATATTAGGTATCGCCGCGTCCGTATCGACCGGCTCTATAAATATATCACATGACCTAACCCCTCAGATGAACACCGTAAAAAATAAACATTTTTAACTGTGATAAATAAACCAGTTTCTGGTCACCTTACATCACACAAAGTACAACGGCAAGCGAACAAAAAGGCGTTTGCCCACCAAAATAATACCAATCTAACCGACACCTCATCCCGCAAAAAATGAGACAATCCCTGAGACAATCGCCCAAAAAATAAAAAAAACTATGGTTCAGAATATGGAGACACTAAAACATCTTTTTTTTGGGTTTGAAAACAGCCGTTATTGTGTAAAACTTACAAAAAATGTATACATATTTGGTATCGCCGTTTTTGTATCGTCTGGCTCTACAAAAATATCACATGACCTAACCTCTTAGATTAACACCATAAAAAATAAAAACTGTGCTAAATAAACCATTTTTTGTCACCTTACATCACAAAAAGTGTAATAGCAAGCGATCAAAAAGTCACACGCACCCCAAAATAGTGCCAATAAAACCGTCATCTCATGCCGCAAATATCATACTCTACCCAAGGTAATCGCCCAAAAACTGAAAAAACTATGGCTCTCAGAATATGGAGACACTAAAACAAGATTATTTTTTTGTTTCAGAAACTATATTATTGTGTAAAACTTACATAAATAAAAACAAAAAGTATACATATTAGGTATGATTAACACCGTAATTTTTTTAATATAAAAACCGTGCTAAATAAACCATTTTATGTCACCTTACATCACAAAAAGTGTAATAGCAAGCGATCAAAAAGTCACACGCACCCCAAAACAGTGCCAATAAAACAGTCATCTCATTCCGCAAATATCATACCCTACCCAAGGTAATCGCCAAAAAACTGAAAAAATTATGGCTCTCAGACTATGGAAACACTAAAACATGATTTTTTTTGCTTCAAAAATGAAATCATTGTGTAAAACTTACATAAATAAAAAAAAAGTATACATATTAGGTATCACTGCATCAGTGACAACCTGGTCTATGAAAATATCACATGATCTAACCTGTCAGATGAATGTTGTAAATAACAAAAAATAAAAACGGTGCCAAAAAAGTTATCTTACCTCACAAAAAGTGTAATATAGAGCAACCAAAAATCATATCTACCCTAAACTAGTACCAACAATACTGCCACCCTATCCCGTAGTTTCTAAAATGGGGCCACTTTTTTGTAGTTTCTACTATTGGGGTGCATCCGGGGGGCTTCAAATGGGACATGGTGTAAAAAAAAAAAACAGTCCAGTAAAATCTGCCTTCCGTATGGCATTCCTTTCCTTCTGCGCCCTTCCGTGTGTCGGTACAGCTGTTTACGACCACATATGGGGTGTTTCTGTAAACTACAGAATCGGGGCCATAAATATTGAGTTTTGTTTGGCTGTTAACCCTTGCTTTGTTGCTGGGAAAAATGGATTAAAATGGAAAATTTGCCAAAAAATTGAAATTCTAAAGTTTCATCTCCATTTGCCAATAACTCTTGTGGAACACCTAAAGGGTTAACGACATTTGTAAAATCTGTTTTGAATACCTTGACGGTGTAGTTTCTTAGATGGGGTCACTTTTATCGAGTTTCTACTCTAGGGGTGCATCAGAGGGGCTTCAAATGGGACATGGTGTCAAAAAAAAAACAGTCCAGCAAAACCTGCCTTCCAAAAACCGTATGGCATTCCTTCCTTCTGCGCACATGGCCCGTACAGCGGTTTACGACCACATATGAGGTGTTTCTGTAAACTACAGAATCAGGGCCATAAATATTGAGTTTGGTTTGGCTGTTAACCCTTGCTTTGTAACCGGAAAAAAAATTATTAAAATAGAAAATCTGCCCAAAAAGTGAAATTTTGAAATTGTATCTCTATTTTCCATTAATTCTTGTGGAACACCTAAAGGGTTAACAAAGTTTGTAAAAATCAGTTTTGAATTCCTTGAGGGGTGTAGTTTATAGAATGGGGTAATTTTTTGGTGGTTTCTACAAACCGGATTCCAAAAAAGTTGGGACACTATACAAATCGTGAATAAAAACTGAATGCAATGATGTGGAGGTGCCAACTTCTAATATTTTATTCAGAATAGAACATAAATCACGGAACAAAAGTTTAAACTGAGAAAATTTACCATTTTAAGGGGAAAATATGTTGAATCAGAATTTCATGGTGTCAACAAATCCCCAAAAAGTTGGGACAAGGCCATTTTCACCACTGTGTGGCATCTCCCCTTCTTCTTACAACACTCAACAGACGTCTGGGGACCGAGGAGACCAGTTTCTCAAGTTTAGAAATAGGAATGCTCTCCCATTCTTGTCTAATACAGGCCTCTAACTGTTCAATCGTCTTGGGCCTTCTTTGTTGCACCTTCCTCTTTATGATGCGCCAAATGTTCTCTATAGGTGAAAGATCTGGACTGCAGTCTGGCCATTTCAGTACCCGGATCCTTCTCCTACGCAGCCATGATGTTGTGATTGATGCAGAATGTGGTCTGGCATTATCTTGTTGAAAAATGCAGGGTCTTCCCTGAAAGAGATGACATCTGGATGGGAGCATATGTTGTTCTAGAACCTGAATATATTTTTCTGCATTGATGGTGCCTTTCCAGACATGCAAGCTGCCCATGCCACACGCACTCATGCAACCTCATACCATCAGAGATGCAGGCTTCTGAACTGAGCGTTGATAACAACTTGGGTTGTCCTTGTCCTCTTTGGCCCTGTTGACATGGCGTCCCAAATTTCCAAAAAGAACTTTGAATCGTGACTCGTCTGACCACAGAACAGTCTTCCATTTTGCCACACTCCATTTTAAATGATCCCTGGCAAAATGGCTTCTTCTTTGCACTGTAGAGTTTCAGCTGGCAATGGCGGATGGCACGGTGGATTGTGTTCACTGAAAATGGTTTCTGGAAGTATTCCTGAGCCCATTCTGTTATTTCATTTACTGTAGAATTCCTGTTTGTGGTGCAGTGTCGTTTAAGGGCCCGGAGATCACGGGCATCCAGTATGGTTTTACGGCCTTGACCCTTACGCACAGAGATTGTTCCAGATTCTCTGAATTTTCGGATGATGTTATGCACAGTTGATGATAGATGCAAAGCCTTTGCAATTTTTCTTTAGCTGGGTAACACCTTTCTGATATTGCTCCACTATCTTTCTGCACAACATTGTGGGAATTGGTGATCCTCTACCCAACTTGGCTTCTGAGAGACACTGCCACTCTGAGAAGCTCTTTTTATACCCAATCATGTTGCCAATTGACCTAATTAGTGTTAATTGGTCTTCCAGCTCTTCGTTATGCTCAAATTTACTTTTTCCAGCCTCTTATTGCTACTTGTCCCAACTTTTTGGGGATTTGTTGACACCGTGAAAATTTTAATCAACGTATTTTCCCTTTAAAATGATACATTTACTCGGATTAAACGTTTGATCTGTCATCTACGTTCTATTACAAATAAAATATTGACATTTGCCATCTTCACATCATTGCATTCAGTTTTTATTCACAATTTGTTTAGTGTACCAACTTTTTGGGAATCCAGTTTATATTATGTAAGCCTTGCAAAGTAACTTCAGACCTGAACTGGTCCCTAAAAATTGGGTTTTTTAAAATGTTTGAAAAATTTCAAGATTTGCTTCTAAACTTCTAAGGCTTGTAACATCCCCCAAAAATAAATTATCATTCCCAAAATTATCCAAACATGAAGTAGACATATGGGAAATGTAAAGTAATAACTATTTTTGGAGGTATTACTATGTATTATAGAAGTAGAGAAATTGAAACTTAGAAATTAGCTTTTTTTTTCAAAATTTTTGGTAAATTTTCTATTTTTTTTAGAAATAAAAATGATATTTTTTTTTTTACTTCATTTTACCAGTGTCATGAAGTACAATATGTGACGAAAAAACAATCTCAGAATGGCCTGGATAAGTAAAAGCGTTTTAAAGTTATCAGCACTTAAAGTGACACTGGCCAGATTTGCAAAAAATGGCCTGGTCACTAAGGTGAAATAGGGCTATGTCCTTAAGGGGTTAAGGACCCTGGGATTTTCCATTTTTGCGTTTATCACTCTCCACCTTCCCATAGTCCTAAGTTTTTTATTTTTCCATTCACATAGCCTTATGAGGGCTTATTTTTTTTGTGGGACAAGTTGTACTTTCTAATGGCACCATTTACAGTTGCATAACATGTAGTAATAAGCGGGAAAAAAAATCCAAATTGGGTAGAATAGGAAAAAATTCAATTCTGATAAAGGTTATAATTTTTTTTTTTTTTACACTGTACACTATGGGGTAAAATTGTCATTGTCCAGGTTAGTCCGTTTAAAACGATACCCCACTTGTATAATTTTTCTTGCATTTTAATACTGAAAAAAAATTAAAACCTTTAAGGAAAAATAAAAAATAAGATTTATAACCATATTCTGACCCCTATAACTTTTTTGTAGTTATGTGTACTGTGTGAGAGCTCATTATTTACGGAACAATCTGTTCTTTTCAGTGATGCCAATTTGACGTGTGCGCGACTTTTTGATCACTGAAAAAAAAAATTATTGTGTAGTTGAAGTGACAAAAAATGGCAGTTTTTTTTTTTCGTTATGCCATTTAATATTGTTATATTTTAATAATATGGGCATTTTCGCACGCGGCGATGCCCATGATGTTTATTTTTTTTATTGTTTTAAGTATTTTTATTTTAAGGAAAGGGGGGCGATTTGAACTTTAATTTTTTTTTTTATATTTGCAAAAGCTTTTACATTTTTTTTTTTTTTTTTTTTTTTACAATAACTGCCAATCATTAGATTGCCTAATTTGTTCATTGATGTCTATATAGACACCATTGAAAACTTCATTTGCACTATACCAATACAATGCTGGCGTCTAGTGGCCTGTATTGGTATAGTCATCTAATAGGCACCAAAGCATGCTTGAGGCTTTAGCCTATTAGATCAATGTAACAGGTTTCCCAATCTCAGCCGGGAAACGCTGTTACCGGAGCGGAAGTGCGTGGTCACAGACTTTTTGAAATGTTGTTATTCCATTACGTTTTCATACACTGTTTACTACGCAAACTTTGATGTAGATCAGGTAATTGTTGGAGTAAAACTCATTGTGTTCAAAATTATTCAATGCTTTGCAAGTGCTTAATTCATTTAGGCATACTTATGCATAGCAAAATTTTGTGACGTGTTACAACAATTCTGACTTCGGATTTGTAATTCCGCATACTCGATTTAGTATAGGACAAATGGTTTTTGCCTAGTAGCAGACGAAAAGTTTTTTTTTTTTTTTTTTTTTGTTGCATGATGGAATTAATGAATGAATATTGTATTTGTCCTATAGGGTGAAACCTTAGAAACTGTAACTACAGCAACAGTCTGTCTGTTCAATGCTCAGCCTCAGTTACTGGATCAAGTTCCACCTTTGGGTCACCAGCCTAAGATCCTCCAGGCTTTGAACCACAAAAACAATGCCATTCCAAAGTGTGCAATACGGGTTATCCACACTATGACTGATAATGAGGTTTGTACTATATTTCTTTTCATAGTATTCTGCATTCATTGTCACATCATCTCTATTTCATTAAACATCCATGTTTTATCTTAGTTATGTGTTCGAGCAATGGCCTCACTAGAAACAATTGGACCCTTCATGTGCGGGATGAAAAAACGCTCAGACATGATTGGAATAGCCTGTGAGGCACTTAATAGGATGTTCCAGAAGGAGCAAACTGAGTTGGTGGCACAAGTAAGAAAACTTTTGTAGAACATTATTTTGATCATAGAGTATATTAATATCTAATCACACATTTATAAGATCTTTTTACTTGGTATTTTTGTATGAATGTTACATACCGTACTATTGAAACGCTTTGTGTCAAACACACTGTAGACATAAGATACCATTTCTACTAATCAGCCAAACGGGCTAAGTATGGGATGCAAACAAGTAGTAAGCACAATAGTGTTGTGTTGTATTGCAAAGTAGTATAGGCTGCATATGGGCAGTTGAAATAAAAATGGACAATATCTCGCCCATCTGTTTATGTCTAGATGTCTTGCATTATGAAAGTTAAAGGGATTTTCTGAGATCCATCAACCCACCTTTAATTAAGCTTAACTTGCTTGCAGAAGAAAGTTTCCAATATACTTAAGTGTGTATTAGACTGGCAGAAAGTCTGCCATATCATCACTAACAAGCTCCTTAGCGATGATCTGGCAGTATAATACTGCCGCTGATTACCCAATGAATGAGCAAAATCGAAAATTTTGGGTGGGGCAAGGTGAAAAAAAAAATGGCAGATCGTGTTGTTTTTTTCCGTTATGTCCTTCACCACGCAGGAAAAATATTTTTATATTTTAATAGTTAAGACATTTTCAGAAATGGCAACACCTGTTATGGTAATTTTTTTATTGTTTATTTCTGTATGTAAATTTTGGAAAGAGGATGATTTAAATTTGTAATACTTATATTAAAAAATTTATTTTTTTACTTTTTTCACAATTTTAGCTCCCTTAGAGGAGTTATAACCTGCGATCTTCTAATTGCTTGTCCCATAGACCATAATAGAAATCTATTATCATCTATGACATTTTAATTGCCTGCCTGTAAAGCTATGCCTTATGCACACGGCCGTTGCCTGGTCGTGGCCATATTGCAGCCCGCATACAGCGGTTCCGCAATACATAGGCACCGGCCATGTGCACATCGCATCACGGATGCGGACCCAAGTTGAATGGGTCTTGATCCGTCCCGGCTGCCGCACGGATGTTGCAAGTTGCATGAGGCCTTACAGGCAGCTTACCATGACAGGCCTAGAACCTTCAACAGGCACCAGACTGTCATCAAGACCGATAGGAGCCTCAGCCCCCTCCCTATACCTAAACTCACGCTATTGACCATGGTATCTGAGGGCTAAAATAACTGGTTTCTGCGTCATTGCGGCACAGTGCCTGCTGTATTATAGAGCTGGCAACCACCATGTATGGAGCTGGCTCAGCACATGCCCTACATGTATGGCATTATGCTTTAAGGCAGGGTTCCTCAACTTAGGGCTCACCTGCCGGTCATGTTTTCAGGATTTTCTTAGTATTAAGCAGGTTATATAATTAGTGTCAGTGCCTCAGGACTTACCACAGGTATTCATTTTGTGGGATATTCTCAAATCATGACCAGTAGGAGGACTGGAGTTGAGAAACACTGAGTTTTCCAGGACTTTGCTATTGATGGCGTAGGCCATCACTATTAGATCAGAGGGGGCCTGACAACCTGCACCCTGCCGATTAGCTGTTACCTTGTAGCTTCAGTGCTAGAACAACACAGCTTCTTCTATTGTATAGTGGACTAGCTTTTACACCCCAACCGCATGAGTGAGCCTTTGCCACTTATGATCCTGTCACCAGTTTGCCAGGTGTCCCTCTATGGACCACTTTTAGCTACTAACCACTGGACACCAGGAACAGCCCTGCTGTTTTGGAAATTATGTGACCCAGTCATCTAGCAATCGCTATTTGGCCCTTGTCCAAGTTGCTCAATTCCTTACACTTGCCCATTTGTTCTGTTTTGAAGCGTTTGTGAGACTATGGTACATGTTATTGCTTTGTCCCTACTTGTAGTTATCCAGACACTGTGACTGCCATAAATATTATGACATAACATAACGTGCTTGGTGCATCTGCTCTTACAATGTTGGAACATTACTCATAATACAGTCTTTACATCAGATGTTGCATTTAAAAGGTAGCAAGCAGAGGTAGATTTCCTATAGGATATATATTGTTAATTAACTTTTTTTTTCTGTTCAGGTAAATAAATAAATAAAATCCCTTTAACAGAAGAGCGTCACAACTGACCACTGTACAATTTAATATTCCCATATTTTCTAGGCATTGAAAGCAGATTTAGTTCCATATTTACTAAGATTGCTTGAGGGTCAAGGTCTTGAGAACCTAGAAAGTCCCGCAGCCACAAAGGCTCAGATAGTTAAAGCTTTGAAGTCCATGACTCGTAGCCTACAGTATGGAGAACAGGTGAGTAATCCTCAGCAATAATGTAATGTATGTACCTACCTCTATTTCTAGTAAATGGTAATTTCATGTGTATTGTCTAGGTAAATGAAATCCTGTCTCGATCCTCTGTATGGAGTGCCTTTAAAGATCAGAAACATGACTTGTTCATTTCTGAATCACAAACAGCAGGATACCTCACTGGTAAGCCGTTTTGTTTGGAATTTCTACCTCAATCACTGCGAAATTGGCTAACTTCATAAGTGCATTGTGGCTTGTTTTGATCCTAATTTAATGCATGTACTGCCGTTCAGAGTTGCATTCACCATTTTGCTGGTGGCCTTCCTTAGCTAAAAGGGTTGCCCCAACCTTATTACCAATATGCTTTTTCAGTATTGGGGCATATAGATATCATAGAGGGAATTCACCAACTTAGAACCCCTTTCTATTAGCTATAGCAGAGAGCTTTTGCAAAAAGCATACTCTGCACTTTACTTTCATTGAATGGGTGCCATGTAATATCCAGTTTTTCCTGTAGTAGCCATCTAATCACTGTGGTCTCTACAGTCTTTCAGGGCTGTCCATTTGGGGCAGACCCTTTTAATGCCTTTACAATGTAGGTATTGCCACAATGTTTCTAGTGCATAAATATATTGACAATTTGAGTACAGACTAACGATACCAATTAATTCAAAAAAATCCACAAGAAATGTTTGGTGCATGCTTTATATTTTTTCTATTTGTGGAAGAAAAAATAGAAAACCCTACCCCAATAACAACAAATGTGGAAAAAGAAAATCTGATATCATATAGTACATGGCAATCTCTTTCTGACAAAGCTAGAAGCAACCATGTACTTCACGTGGATCTAGAGATCTCCTCATTCATTGTGCCAATTACTCTGCTAGATTTATTTCACTTTCTTAGTGGGTATGCCCTTTCTGCTGAAGGATTGAACTGAGCATGTGTGTCAAACTCAGTGAGCTGGAAAGAGAATTTAGAAAAAGGGCAAACAGCAAGTGGTGCTATACAGATAGGTTTCATTGAATAAGTCAGTGGTTATACTACATTTTTTTATGACATGCAATCACAAAAGTATTCTGTTTCAGGTGCTGGTCTGAAAACTGTAGAATATTTTTGGTGGGACAACCCCTTTAAGTAGAATGGATCCACGACAACCATGCTTAGCTAGTTAGATGGAATACTTCATCATATCTTTCTAGACCTCAAAGCTTCAGCAAACCACTGATGGCTATATACTAAAGAAAGGACACCATTTAATAATAGTTGTAGCGAGAAGTAGGCGTTGTACATTTTAATTGAAAGCTCAACATGATAGCATTCATGAATATATACAGTTCTAATGCAGAACATATGCATGGCATGCTTATTTAACCCCCTATGTGGAATGTTTTGGAATTGATCAGTATCTGTTTTTATTTTTGGGAGATTTGCAGCTCAGAACTTGCTTGTATAATAAAGTGGTTTTCCTGGAGTTTTTCTCTGTGTATGAAGGTTTTATATAAAAAATAAAAATAAAAAAAAGTATAGATATCAACTTAGGTTATGTTGATAATAGTAGAGCTCCATAACTCAAAGGAGGAGATTTATCAGACAAGGGCATGGAGTTGGAGGAGGAGGAGCTATCCATACCATTTAATAGTATTCGAACTGTCTAATATGAAAGCCGCAACGTGGGTAGTTACAACACAGTATAGGGGATAATTATGAGATTGGAGGGAATCCTACTGCTGGGACCCCATGATCAGGAAAAGGGGGGTCCCATACATTGTGAAGTGGCTGGTTGGAAATGTGCTCCGTCGCTTTATTCATTCCTATGGGGGTGCCAGAGATAGCTGAGCACAGTACTCAGCTATCTCTGGCCTTCCCATAGAAATGAATGGAGCATCGGTGTACATTTTTCACCAGTTGCTCTGTCCATTTCTGGAGGCTCCTCAGGGTATGGGGGCCCCATTTTCGTGATCGATGGGGGTCCTAGTGGTATAACCCCCACGATCTGATACATATCCCCTTTCCTGTGGAACGGGGGATAACTTGTTATAACTGGAATACCCTTTTAATTGGTTGCTATGGGCAACTGTTGTAATTTTTCCTTGCTCTAATTTATCATCCCTGGGGAAATTTATATATTTAAAATGGCTCTGGACCACATGTAGAGGCACTCCTGCGACACAGGTCTGGTTATTTCCAACCCATAGGAAGAGGGATTTTAAAAAACAGGAAAGCCACTTTAAAGAGCTGTACCTTTGTTTATCTGTATGAATCCTGTACTTCTTTCTTAATTGTGCACTCTTACCCTATTTTGGCATTAAAGGGGCCGCCTAGTTGTTAATCATTTTAGCAACTGCATATGTATTAAAATTGCTAAATATAATCAACATATGTTCAGCCCCCCCTTCCCACTGCTTCAATGCCAGTTGTCCCCCACTTGTAGCAGTGATGACGTGCCATATCGTGATGTCAGTATGTAGGGCACATGACTGGTGCAGTGGTCAAATGCAGGTACTGCACAGCATAATGTGAAGGGTATAATTGGTGCAGAACTTACTGAAGGATTGATGTGACATTATCCTCTGTATCACCATTTTACCAAGTGGTATCCAGATCTTGGCCTGTATTCAGCTGCAGGGCACCTGTTATGGAAATAGCTCTGTGCAGAGAGGCATTAGCAAATGACAAAAGAAAACATTACATGACATTTAGAAATTCTGTCAGTAGCTTCTCTAAGTGCGAGTGTCCATTAAGATGGTGAACATGTATGCCCTTTTTGCTTGTTCCTGTCTGCTTCCTTCCTAACCTCTTCTACCCTTGCTTTTTACTTTTCTTCCTTCAGGTGTCTCTCCTTCCCTTCTTACTGGTAGCAGCCCCCTTCATCTCAGAAGTGGGCTTTAGATGCTCTCTTCCTGGCAGCTTGCTAACTGCTGTTTAGCTCTGTAACACAGGTACAATGCTTGTTGCACCTGCTGCATTCATGCATCTTGTGCTCCAGACATGACTGCATATACTTTACCAACCCTCCACCCCCATTGGTTTGTGTTTAGTCTATTTCATTTACATTACTTGTTATTTGCATTCTTTGTGTAATCCATTGTTTCTCAGATCAAGTCCTTAAGAAACACCAAAGACAGTTACTGATATGGTGACCGTAATTAAACCACCAGTACAATAGTAAAGCAGACATTTTTGACTGTGGCTTATCTTCCAGCAGAACAAAATATCGAGAACAGAATCTGTAGTGTCTTCGTTTATTAGAACAAAGTTTTATGTGAATCCCTAATGATGACCTCTCCTCTGGATAGGTTATCAGTATTTGATCAGTGGGGATCAGACCCCGCCAATCAGCTGTTTGAGAAGGCAGCGGCGCTCCTGTCTTCTCTCTGCTTTTCATAGGCCAAGTGATGACATATTCATCGATCACGTAACCTAGGAGCAGCTCAGACCGTTCAAGTGAATGGGGCTCAGTGCAATACCAAGCACAGCCACTATACTATGTACGGCGCTGTGCTTGGTGAGCTGTGAGAAGGCAGTGGCGCTCAGAGGAGTGAGGATAGGTCATCAGTATAAAAATCCTGGAAAACCAGGAAAAACTTTGTAAATTGAATAACTTTTAAAATAAAAACTATGGACATAAAGCTAATATAGTCTTCGTAATTTGTTCAGGACCTGGCGTTGCTGGCTACCTTACTGCAGGGTCTTCATCTACAGTTATGCCCAATGTGCCACCGCCAGTGGACCATGAAGTAGGAGATCTTGGCTAATCAACACAGATGTTACACCAATGAAGTCTCAAAAGGAGGACCTGCTTGTTGCACGAGGAAAAGCACTGTAAACGTTTTCCTCCACCCCAGGGTTGATTCAAAGGACTTTATTTTCTGCCTTCCTTGTTTTAAAGCAAAGTGTTATTCCTTTTTGTAATAAATATATTTTTATTTAGGGATAAAAATAAAAAAAATCATTGGAGATGTGATCCTGATAAAGCATATGTAACATACCATGAAAACACTCAGCTGAATCAGCCATCTGGTCACAAAACTTGTTCTGTTGTCTTTCATTTTGTATCTAAGCACATTCTGTTTCTTTTGTATTAGTTTACAAGACTGTGAATCGAAGTAATAATAATCTGTTCCTTCTAAGTTTTATATTCCAAGAATTGGTAAAGTTGTGGTCTAGAATGAAAGAGCATTTATGTTGCCGGTCTCTGCCATGTTGGAAGTGGTTGGGCTCACTGCGAAGTATGGAATCCCTACAGTGTTCAGTCTATGAACTATGTCCTTTATAAATCCTTAACACCATCCTCTCGAGAATGAAGAGATGATGATATTCCCATGTACAGCATAGCTTTACCAAATAATAAATAAAAGTGAATATCAAAATGTCAGCTTGTTATGTAAGAGACTAGTGTAATAGTGACATGATTCCTCCATTATTCCTCAGTATATACAGCTTTCTATGAATGTACATTATACGGATCATTCATCCCTGTACAGAAAATTTTAAGAAAATAAAGGGAAATAATGACCTTAATGGAACTTCTGTCAGATGCTGCCATGTTGCCTACAAATTTTTATATTAAAACTATGATTCTGTTGTATATAGTATTTATTGCCACATATAAAAATCCCTTCACATATTTTGTGTGATACTTTATACATATAATTGATACTAACATTAGTACAGATATGTTTGCGATCAGTCTAAGCTGAAGTGAATGAGACGAGCAATTGTAATTACACTGGGCCACTGCTACAAAGGAGACAGAGCACAAGTAAACTTTGAAGAGGAAGCATCTCTCATACAAGAGATCTGCTCTGCAGAGATGCAGGGCGTTAGACCACCTGCCGATCTGATATTAATTACCTATCCTGAGGATAGGTCCTCAATATTACGCCACTGCACAACCCATAAAACATTCATTGGAGTCTATCACCAGGTTAAACCCCAATAACTGGGAGCATTAGTTAGAAATACATCTTCAAACGCAATGTACCCAAATGACACCCGAAATACTTTTTGGTGCACAAATTTAAATTGCACACAATATTTAAATGGCTAACTTCACACAGGTGTGTGTGGTCCAAGAAAAACGTTCCACATTTCCCAGACAGACTGGAGCTTGGCTGACCCGAACTCACTGCATCTTGGTGATCTATGATGCTGTGACTTCCAGTCCAACCATGAGTCTACTCCACCTGTGTGAAGTTGGCACCCCATGTTCGCAAAAGATGAAAATAAATACACCATTCATTTGTGCCGCAAAAATGAGCGTTTGTGCCACTTTGGTTTCCGAGATATTGTGCGTTAGATTTTTATGAAGCCCCGCACACTTTCCACCCCATGTTCTTAAATTTCAAAAAGAAATACACCATCCGTTTGTGCTGCAAAAACAAACATTTGCGCTGCTTTGGTTTCTGATATATTATTGTCTTGATTTGCTGAAACCCTGCCCACTTTCCACCCCATGTTCTTAAATTTCAAAAAGAAATACACCATTCGTTTGTGCTGCAAAAATGAGCGTTTGTGCCGGTTCGGTTTCTGAGATCAGAGAAGTTAATTTAGCATTAAGGGATTAACGTAGCAATATATGATTTATTATGATATACACACAGTTATTACTTCATACACCGAGACAGGTCAGTGAACTTATACCTGGCAGAGGTGGTAATGTCTGTATGTGTGTCTCAAAGCTGGAACAAATCCCCATAGCAATCCTCTCCTGCTCTGGACAGTTCCTGACAATACAGAGGTGTCAGCAGAGTGCACTGTGGTCAGACAGAAAATAAATTCCTGTGGAGCATACAGCAGTTGATAAGTACTGGAAGGATTGATATTTTTCAATAGTAATTTGTTAAAAGAGGACCTTTCACTAGAATAAAACATCTAAACTAACTATACAGACATGGAGAGCGGCGCCCAGGGATCTCCCTGCACTTAGTTATACCTGGGCGCCAATCCGTTCTCCCGGTATAGCCTCCGGTATCTTCATAGTTAGGCCCCACCCAGGCGAACCTGCCGTCATCTAATTCTCCCATGCTGTAGCACTGGCCAATCGCAGCGCTCGGCTCATAGCCTGATAGGCTTTTTTTTCTCTAAGGGGTGAAAGCCTTAACTAGAGTTCCAATCAAAGCAAGGGAGAAATCACAGACTGCTTACTTTGGAACAATAGCACCTGCTTGTTTCCATTCTGTCAGCCATTGTGCTATGAAATTAATAGTATGGCTCTCGGAAAGCATCTGTACTACTGGGATATGATCTCCACATGAACACAAAACCCCTTGGTACAAAAAGATGTGTCCAGAAATGCCAACAGGTCTTTTTAGTTTTTTCACTACTGAACCTGTTGCTTCAAAACTTACATAGGAACCCATGTTCTTTGACTTCATTTGGTACACTTGCATCTGAGATGGGGTCCAGTAATGGCAAAAAAAGACGTATCCAGACCAATGTTATGTATGCTTCCAACCTGAGGAACACTGTATTTCAGGAGATGTAATTAAAGGATTGGGTCCTTGTGCATTAACTCTCTGTCGCCAATCTCTTGCTTGGCTTTTCTTAATGTTGATAGATTTAATAGATGGCTAGGATCAGGGTCATCAACATCCATCATTTTGTAAGCCTCAGCTGCTCGCCATACATGTGCTTGCTTTCATCCTTCCCAGAGTTCTTTCGACACCCTTCTTCTTAAATCTCCTTATAATTTACATGTTGATTTTCCTGTTTTGATTTGCACTTAAGCACTACCGGCCTGGCAATCTCTGGTATTTCTTCAACTTTTACTCCGTGCAGCACCCTATTATATCTGTGTCGTGAGATACAACATTTGGATAAACCTTTGCCCTCCTGAATTTAAGTGTGCGGGATGACTTGATATTTTTCCAGATCTCCTCAGTCAATATGTGAGTCCATGCACTAGGTTGTATTCTCTTTTATTAGCATACAGAGATTGATCATTGTAAATGACTTTTTCAGGCCTAATTTTGATCCAGCTCTGAAAAGAAAGACTGAACCCAAATTGAATGTCACAGCACTGAACGGATGAATGACTCTCTGTTCCTTCTGAGCTTTGACTGTTGGAAGGTTGTTTTGGGATGTTTGTGACATCTTTGTACAAAGGGCTTGCCATACATTGTGTCGGTTTGTCTGTACGGACGTATAAAGGTTTTTGAGGAAATGTAGTTGTTGAATTTTTGAAATGCTATTGCATTTCCTATAATAATTTTTTCCCTTGAAGCACAGATGACCTTTATAATGTCATCATATTCACAGGCTGGCTTCCTGGGCATCTGATAGAAACCAAAAATAATTTTTTGTTTCATTTTTTGCATTCAGTGTAATATATGGAAAATTATCAAGTAGCATATGCTGTTGATTTCCAGCAGCATATTACTGTGTGTGAACGTACCCTAAAAATTAGTGCCAGCTGCTGAAAGCAACCGCCACTCATTGGCTATAGAGTCATGAGCTTACTTTATAGTAATCCTAGTAAACAATGTTCGAAAGTAGCACATACATTGAAAACTACTATAAGGCTAGGATTCCGGTGTTTTTTCCTGGCGTTTTTGCCGTTTGTGTGGAAATTGTATTTTTTGGCTCATTTGGCAGTTTTTTCCCCAAAGGACCTAAGAGTATGAATATTTTTATTAATTTTTATTAATATTTTTTAAGTACTACAACTCCCATCATTCAACAGACTCTGTTTCTTGACTGGAATTATAGTAGAAGGGGTTAAGGACACATAAAACATTTATTTTTTAAATCTTTTGGACAAAAGTACTACAACTCCCAGCATGCAAGAGACTCTTATATGGTGGGAGTTGTAGTCTAGGGGCTAAGGAACAGATCACAGCAGGTCTCACTCCTGAGACCCACTGCAATCAGAACTTATTAACTGTATAAGCCAGCGGCATTCACTCACCATCTCTGATCTCTGCACTGTCACAATTCATAATCCCGCTGGGAGCTATGATTAGTGAATAGGTACTGACCAATCAGAGCTCCCGATGGGGATTATGAATTGTGACAGAGATCAGCTGTCAGTACAGTGTAGCGGAGAATAGTGAATGAATACCACCCGCTTATACAGTTAATACGTTCAGATCGCAGCGGGTCTCAGGAGTGAGACCTGCTGTGATCTTTCCCTCAGCCTCTGGACTACACCTCCCATCATGGAAGAGTCTTTTCTATTATGGGAGTTGTAGCACTTTTGTCCAAAAGTAGAAGAAAGACTAAAAATCGCAAAAACGCCAATGTTAAAACCCACATGGCGTTTTTCATGGTGTTTTTTCACTCCTATAGACTTCTATGGGAGAAAAACTGCAAGATTTTCCCGAAAAAACGCAAGAGCCTCAACACGAGGTAGATTTTGAAAAACTGCCACTGAGGAATAAAAAGGCGAAAAATGGCTAAAGGATGAAAAAAAATAAAAAATTGCTGTATGGATATGGCTTGTTGCGCTTCCCTATTGAAGAACAGCTAACATCTGGCTGCAGTGCTTTTTCAATGAATAAATGCCATGCGGCAGAATGGCAGTTTTTTGGGGTGTTTTTGTCCAAAAAATCTTAGTGGAATTCTAGTCTTATAGTATGTGATCCAAAATTATGTGCATAGAAATATAAAAGCACATAGGCAGACATTCATCAATGTATCTCTATTGTAGAGTTTTTTTTACCCTCTTTTTTCTGTGTGAAGTGTGACTTTCTTGCACCTTATTTATCAAAAAGGTGGAGGCTATGTGGTAAATTTGGCTCAGCGTGAAACTTTATGAAGGCAAACTGGTTGAAAGTGTAGAACGTATACTCACACCTCCCTGTACATGATGTACATTTTTGTTCTAAATGGCCCATTGTACCCCAAACTGCGCTTTTTTGTCAAACGGCGCAGTTAGAAAATTTGTGAGCGCTGCATCGACAAAAGTGAAAAAAGTCACTGCAGGTCAAGAACGGCAGAATTGTCTTTTTTGAAAAGGCGCAAAAAAGGTGGAAATATACCCTGTTTGCGCTTTTTCTAGACACAAAAAAACTGTCTAAAGACAATAATGTCAGACATAATGTGATGGCAGATAAGGCCTTTCTGTCATTGCCCATGGGGGGGTCCCGATAGCCTGGAATATAAGGGGGATTGGTGCTGTCTCGGACAAGATAGGAGGAGGTGGCAGGGGTGTAAATGAAGTGGGAACTTGGCCTTATACCGCACAGAAAGTCAATAGGGTCTTAGTACCAGATCAGTTGTACAATGGCATACCTTTGATGGAACTTATGTAGAGAGCCTATTGTAATTTTCTGTGCTTCAGAAATTGTTACATTTGTGCTCACTCTTGAATATTCTCAAATCATGGTTTGTTGGGTGTACTTGAGGACTGGAATAGAGAAACGCTGGTTTAGAGTCCTGATTCACTTTCAGGATTTTGAAGCCAAAATCAGATGTGAATCATAAAAAGAGACAAAGTATAAAGGGCAGATATTATCGTACAGGAATGTCTCTAGGTCAAAACATTCGGGGCTTTGGTCCTGAATATTTTGTCCAGGGCCCTGAACATAGTAGGCGCCCACCATGCAACTGTATGGCTGTCCTCAGGATGGTGATACAGTTGAATTACTTGGCAGGACGTGCAAGGGACAACCTGCAGTGGGTCTCAAGCGGCTTCATTGCAACTGCCCGAGAGAAGAAGCCAACAATTTAGCATGCATCGCAGGGAGTCAGGTCAGTTTTGTTTTTTTCTTTTTTCATCACTTTGGTTGAAGACTGAACAGGGGGTGCTGTAAGTATTAGGGCACATGGGGTTACTATAAGTAACGGGCACAACAGTAGGCACAAAGTACTGAGAACACTGCATGGTAGCATTATAACTACTAGGGGCATTATTCTTATTGGTACTACAGGGAGCATTATACCTGCTTTGGGGAACTAGTGGGGAGCAATGTAACTACTGGGAGCACTATAAGGGGATTATAACTGCATTGAAATCCATGTGAAAACTACTTGTTAATTTAAACATCACTGCCTTTTCTCGTTAATGTCATTGGGAGACACAGCACAGTGTGTGCATGCCCAGCTGACACTAGAGGTAAAAAAAGTTGGGTCTACTTTTTCCACAGACACTAGCCTAAGGTAGGACCCCCACCAATCCAATAGTTATCCCCTAGGTATAGGGGATAGCTTTTACCTACTAGAATACCCCCCCCCCCCAGTTTCTAACAGTGACTTCTTACCTGACTCTCGGGCTTCGTTTGGGCAGTTTTTCCCACTAACCCAGAGTCACTACACCTCCCCCATCCAGGCAGACCGTAAGATATTTTCCTCTCCCAGCACCCCATGGCATTAGGCTGTTAAGGTTGCATAATTTAAGCTGCCTCTTCTATGCTAGTCCCCAGTTTCTGCCAGGACTAGGTCCTTTCTCTGACTTCCTGGGCTTTATTCTTCCTAGCCTCCCTCGTGGACTAGGGAAGATGTTTTCCTCCCATGGCATCAGGCAGCCAAGTTTGCATAATTTTCAGCTGCTTCTTCAATTCTAGTCCCCAACTTCTACCACGGCTAGGCCCCTTCTCTGGCTTCCAGGGCTTTATTCTAGGGGGCCTTGCTTTCCCTCATGTGCTCGGGGGTGGGGGGGGGGGGGCAGTTCTACACTGTCCAATCCTGGTCCAGCTCAGCCTTTTCTGTAGGATGAGCTGCTTCTCCTCAGTGGATGCATTTCCATCTTCAGTGGTCCCTCACCTACCTTGTAGCTGCAGCACCCCTGCCCACTCAAGATGCAATACAGTAGTTGGTTACCCCTAATGGGTACTTTCCCTCCCTTGGCTACAGGCACCCTTTCTTAGCAATGTTTGGGACTTTGGAGCTCTTACCCGCCCACATTGTATCAGCATTGATCCCTCCCTAAGAATTTGTTGCTTTCATGCTCTGCTCCTTGTCCAAAAACAGGTACCATTCGTGGCCCCTTATAGATCCTGTTCATCTTTAACCTCTTGGGTCCTTACTAGGAGATGGCTAACACTGGCAGTAACACCTCAGGTTTTTCCTAACTTTTTCAAGGACACATCTACCTTCTGATTCTGAATCAGGGAATAGTGCCAAGCTGTTTACCACCATGCAGGATTTCATTCTTTGGTGTAAGGGTGTCCTTAACTGTCCCGATTTCTCCCTCTCTAAGTGGTTAGTCTCCCTGTTAGTGAATCTCAGTTGGCACTCATCTGGTTGTAACAGCAATCTCTCATCCACAAAGGTAATGCAGTTTGCAGGCACTCCATTGTGCTATGACAAGCTCCAGTCAGATGCATTTTCCCTTGCTGTATCTCGCATGTCTCCCCGAGCACAAAAGTGCTTGTTTTGAACACCTCGGGATGCGCAGAGCACACGAGCATTAAACCAGGCACCCCCTGGTCTGAAGAGGGGAGGGTGTCTGGTTCATAGGAAAAGGTAAGAAATTGATGGAAACACCACTAAAATGGTTTGGGAACAGCATGGGGAGGATGTCTGGATGCATCTTGGACTCCCAGGTTGCTGCTGGGAATGATGATGTCCGAGTAGTACGCACTTTTACAGACTGACAATAATACGCACAAAATCGAAGATAAAATCGATTTTAGAGGAAAAATTGTTAGGAAGCATTCTTTCCTGTGTATTTACTTGTATATAAAGTGCAAGTTCTGCCAAAAATGACAAGGAAGTGGCACTCTGATACAATCTGTATATCACATAATGGAGGGCCTCATTCACATTGTGGTACAATTGTTCAGGGAGTGGGACTCCTACACTCATAAAGCCTATGCACGTGAAAGGGCTTCCAAAGATTACAAATAACCGGCACTCGAATACACCCTTTATTACACATAAAGAAGGGCATCATACACCCTTTAAAAATGATGATTAATGGCCTGCTGGTCACCCTTAAAAACATTAGGAGCAAGGGCCTGCTTTTGACCCTCTAAAACATTACGGGCGAGGGCCTGCTGCTGAGCTGACCATCTAAAACATTAGGGGTGCGGGTCTGCTGCAGAGCTGACTCTCTAAAACATTAGGGGCGAGTGCCTGCTGCTAAGGTGACCATTAAAAAAATTACAGGCGAGTGCCTGCTGCTGAGCTGACCATTGAAAAAATTATGGGTGAGGGCCTGCTGGTGAGCTGACCCTGTAAAACCTAATGGTTGAGGGCCTTCTGGTGAGCTGACCCTCCAAAAAATTGTAGGTGAGGGCCTGCTGGTGAGCTGACCCTCCAAAACATTACATGCAAGGGCCTGCAGGTGAGCTGGCCCTGTAAAAGATTGTAGGTGAGGGCCTGCTGGTGAACTGACCCCCTAAAACATTATATGAGAGGGCATGCAGGTGAGCTGACCCTCTACAACATTAGGAGCAAGGGCAGACTAATAAGCATGTTGATATGATGGAAGGGGAGGAGGACGAGAAAAGGCAGATTGAACCATATACCTTTTTTGTGGTGGAAAGGGTGCATGGTAATACAGTGTATCTAGTACATTTTAAAAACACATTTATAGTACCTTGATGTTCAGTCACTTTCCTCTGGTGGAGTAGAGAATCTAGGGGCAATCCAGGACTTGTTCACTTTTATAAGAGTCAACCTGTCAGCATTTTCAGTTGACAGGCGGATGTGCTTATCAGTTATTATGCCCCCAGCATATAACTAAATACCCGCTCTAACAAAACACTGGTGGCCCTCCAAGGCATAGACCACCAGTTCGTGCCTTGTGTCTAGCTTGGACACCCAGTACAGGTCCTTCTAAAAAAAATTAGCATATTGTGATAAAGTTCATTATTTTCTGTAATGTACTGATAAACATTAGACTTTCATATATTTTAGATTCATTACACACAACTGAAGTAGTTCAAGCCTTTTATTGTTTTAATATTGATGATTTTGGCATACAGCTCATGAAAACCCCAAATTCCTATAAAAAAAAATTAGCATATTTCATCCGACCAATAAAAGAAAAGTGTTTTTAATACAAAAAAAAACAACCTTCAAATAATTATGTTCAGTTATGCACTCAATACTTGGTCGGGAATCCTTTTGCAGAAATGACTGCTTCAATGCGGCGTGGCATGGAGGCAATCAGCCTGTGGCACTGCTGAGGTGTTATGGAGGCCCAGGATGCTTCGATAGCGGCCTTAAGCTCATCCAGAGTGTTGGGTCTTGCGTCTCTCAACTTTATCTTCCCAATATCCCACAGATTCTCTATGGGGTTCAGGTCAGGAGAGTTGGCAGGCCAATTGAGCACAGTAATACCATGGTCAGTAAACCATTTACCAGTGGTTTTGGCACTGTGAGCAGGTGCCAGGTCGTGCTGAAAAATGAAATCTTCATCTCCATAAAGCTTTTCAGCAGATAGAAGCAAGAAGTGCTCCAAAATCTCCTGATAGCTAGCTGCATTGACCCTGCCCTTGATAAAACACAGTGGACCAACACCAGCAGCTGACATGGCACCCCAGACCATTACTGACTGTGGGTACTTGACACTGGACTTCAGGCATTTTGGCATTTCCCTCTCCCCAGTCTTCCTCCAAACTCTGGCACCTTGATTTCCGAATGACATGCAAAATTTGCTTTCATCCGAAAAAAGTGTTTCTGGTTCAAAAGTGGCTTGACCTGGGGAATGCGGCACCTGTAGCCCATTTCCTGCACGCGCCTGTACACGGTGGCTCTGGATGTTTCTACTCCAGACTCAGTCCACTGCTTCCGCAGGTCCCCCAAGGTCTGGAATCGGTCCTTCTCCACAATCTTCCTCAGGGTCACCTCTTCTCGTTGTGCAGCGTTTTCTGCCACACTTTTTCCTTCCCACAGACTTCCCACTGAGGTGCCTTGATACAGCACTCTGGGAACAGCCTATTCGTTCAGAAATTTCTTTCTGTGTCTTACCCTCTTGCTTGAGGGTGTCAATGATGGCCTTCTGGACAGCAGTCAGGTCGTCAGTCTTACCCATGATTGCGGTTTTGAGTAATGAACCAGGCTGGGAGTTTTTAAAAGCCTCAGGAATCTTTTGTAGGTTTTTAGAGTTAATTAGTTGATTCAGAGGATTAGGTTAATAGCTCGTTTAGGAATTTTGGGTTTTCATGAGCTATATGCCAAAATCATCAATATTAAAACAATAAAAGGCTTGAACTACTTCAGTTGTGTGTAATCAATCTAAAATATATTAAAGTCTAATGTTTATCAGTACATTACAGAAAATAATGAACTTTATCACAATATGCAATTTTTTTTTTAGAAGGACCTGTAGTTGTAAGGTACTGAGGAATCATTGAGGACACTGACACAGCCTGCTACATACTCTTTCACCATCTTCCAAAACGTTTCTCTCCTATTGACACTAGGCCGTGCATCTGGGTGAGAGTGCTGGCGGGCGGTGTCATGCAACTTTCCCAGGCCTTGGAGAGTGTTGCCTTGCCTCTGAATTGCTGTGTATTCTCCTCGTTTCCCCTCCTCAGTTGCCCAAGGAACTACGTACTCTGCTGCCAGCATTGTTAGCTGGAAATTTTTGAAGCAATTTTTCCACAAGGACCTTCTGGTATTGCACCATTTTGCTCGCCCTCTCCACCACAGGAATGAGAGATGAGAAGTTCTCTTTGTAGTGAGGGTCGAGAAGGGTGAACAACCAGTAATCAGTGTTTTCCAAAATGCGTAAAACGAGTGGGTCACGGGAAAGGCAGCCTAACATAAAGTCAGCCATGTGTGCCAGAGTCCCAACAGGCAAGACTTCGCTGTTGTCATCAGGAGGATGACTCAATCTCCTCATCCTCTTCTGCCCATCAACGCTGAACAGGTGGAATTAAACTTCCATGGGTACTGCCCGCTGTAGCGGAGGCAACCGTCTCCTGCTCCTCCTCAACATCATCCAATTTGCGCTGAGAAGATGAACTGAGGGTGGTCTGGCTATCACCCTGTGTAATGTCTTCCCCTATTTCCACCTCTTCCACATGCAAAGCATTGGTTTTAATTGTGAGCAGTGAGTGGGATGGCGACGCTGATAGTGTTATCGCCGCTCACCATCTGTGTTGGTTTCTCAAAGTTTCTTAAAACCTCACAGAGGTCATACATTCATGCCCACTCCTCGCTTGTAAAGAGCGGAAGCTGACTGGAAAGGCGACAACCATGTTGCAGCTGGTATTCCACTACTGTCCTCGGCTGCTCACAAAGCCTGGCCAACATGTGGAACGTCGAGTTCCAGCGCAAGCTCACGTTGCACAACAGTCGGTGAGCTGGCAATTGTAAGAGCTGCTGCAGAGTTTCCAGACCGGCGGAGGCTGCCGATTACTTGCAGAAATGGGCACACACGCGGTGCACCTTCACCAGTAGCTCAGGCAAATTGGGGTAGGTTTTGAGAAACGCTGAACCACTTAGTTGAAGACGTGGGCTAGCCATGGAATGTGTGTGAGCTTCCGGAGCTCCAAAGCCACCACCAAGTTATGGCCATTATCAGACACAACCATGCCCGGTTGTAGGTTGAGTGGCGAGAGCCACAGCTCAGTCCCCTGCCACAGGTCTGCGGTGGTGTGCTGTCACCTAAACAGATCAGCTTAAGCACGGCCTGTTGACCCTTCCCCACTGCAGTGCTACACTGCTTCCAGCTACCGACTGATGGCTGACTGGTGCTGCAAGAGGATAATTCTGAGGTGGAAGTGGAGGAGGAGGAGGAGGAGAAGTGGGGGTTGGAGCCACTAATGTAGGTGGTGGTGGAAACCCTGATGGAATTAGGGCCCACAATCCTTGGCGTCGGTAGCACCTGTGCCATCCCAGGGTATGACTCGCTACCGGCCTCCACAACGTTCACCCAGTGTGCCGTCAGGGAAATGTGGTGACCCTGGCCATAAGCACTTGTCCATGTGTCAGTAGTTAAGTGGACCTTCCCAGTAACTGCGTTGGTCAGGGCACGGGTAATGTTATGGGACACATGCTGGTGTAAGGCGGGCACGGCACACTGAAAAATAGTCGCGGCTGGGGACTACGTAACGAGGGACAGCCACCGACATCAGGCTGCGGAAGGCCTCAGCATCCACAAGCCTAATTGGCAACATTTCCAGGTCAGTAATTTGGAAAGTTGTGCATTCAGTGCTATGGCCTGTGGGTGGGTGGCTGGGTATTTGCGCTTGTGTTCAAATGCCTGGGGTAAGGACATTTGTACGCTGCACTGGGACACGGAAGTGGATGTGGTTGCTTATGGTGCTTGCGACGGTCCAGGTTCAGGGCGGGAGGTATCCAGGCCTGCGCCTTCGACAGGGGATTGGCCAGCACATAACACAGAGGAAGAGGAGACAGTAGTGTGACCCGCAGACACAGTTTGTGGACCTAGGCGTTCGGCCCACTTATTACGGTGCTTTGATGCCATGTGGCGGATTACGCTGGTGGTGGTGAGGTTGCTAGTGTTCACGCCCCCTAGTCTTCCTTAAAAAAAGCGCCAGACTGTGGAACACCTACCCCTTGGCAAGGGAGATTATCACAAGGGTGTGCTCCAGGAAACAGCTGCGGGCCTGTTTGGTGTGGCCCGCCTTCTCCCTTTTGCCACCCCACTGCCTCTTCCAGCTTGATGCGGTGCTGCGGATCCCTCCCCCTCTGTACTGCTGTTGTCGCTCGGCTTGCCACATTCCCAGGTTGGGTCAGTGACTTCATCATCCACCACCTCCTCTTCCACTTCCTCACTCTCTGCTTATTCTCCTGATTTGTTGACCTAACAACAACCTCAGTTATTGACAACTGTGTCTCCTCCTCATCATCAACCTCTTGAAACACTAATTGCCGTTGACTTATTGGCAACTGTGTTTCATCATCATCATCCACCTCGTGAAACACTAATTGCCGTTCCCCACCGTCATCTTCTTGTAACTGTGGATCGCCTAGAGTTTGGGAATCAGGGCACAAGATCTCATGTCCCTCTTCAAGCGGGCTTGTCGAGAGGCCCAAATGAAGGAATGGCACTGAAAAGTTCTCCTCGGAATATCCGAATGTGGGATCACTTGTTTGCCAAGACACCATGGTGTGAAGAAGTAGGATCAGGGTGAGGATTGTGTTGACCAGACTCTTAGCTACTGAGACTGGACTTGGTGGAAGACAAGGTGGTGCTTAACCGACTGGAAGCATTATCTGCTGCAATCCAACCGACCACCTGGTCGCACTGGTCTCAATTTGAGAGTGTTGTCCTGTGCCTTTCTTGTGCTCTGGCAGCAGGCACAGTTTCAATGCGCCCAGGGCCACTGCCTCTGCGTGCACCATCAGCATCAGGACCACTTCCCTGTCTCTTACTGCTCACCTTCTTCATATTAAATATTATATATGCTTGTAAGTATGTCACACGTACAGTAGCGTAGGGTTTGTAAGTGTATGCGCAAAAAAATAAAAAAAAGGTATTTGAATGTGGAATGAGAAATACTGCAGATAATGTTGCTGATGTCAGCAGTGGCTAATAAAAAATTACAGGGAATGTCACAGGTATTTGGGATGTGAAAACGTTACACAGGTGATGTACTAATGTCACTGTCCGCAGCGGACAGTCTATGGAAAAAGTACACTGGATGTCACTGATATTTTTGGGATGCGCACACGTTACACAGGAGAAATACCACAGATAATGTTGCTGATGTCAAAAGCGGCTAATATAAAATTACAGAGAATGTCATAGGTATTTTGGATGTGGAAACGTTACACAGGAGATGTACCCCAGGTAATGTCACTGTCCACAGCGGACACCGTTTACAGAAAAAGTACGCTGGGTGTCACTGATATTTTTGGGATGCGCACACGTTACACAGGAGATGTAGCACGGATAATGTCGCTGTCTGCAGCGGCCTAACTATTGCATGCTATTTAGCACAGGATGCAAAAAAATATATATTGCTGACACACACAATAGTCCTTTAAAAGGACTTTTGGGTCTGTAAAGTTTTAGCAATTTAGCGCAGGTTGCGCTAAAAATATATATTGCTGCTGCCACACACAACAATAGTCCTTAAAAGGACTTTTGGGTCTCTGACAAGTTTTTCAACTTCCCCCCCCAAAAAAAATCACTACCTACACTATCTTTCCCTTCCTCAGCACATCTCTCCTTGACTAACACTGAGCCGAACACGTGTCATCGGGTGCTACATAGCACCTGATGACGCATTCCCGCCAGCCAATCACTAATGCCAGTAACCAACATGGCTACAGCATTACAGTGAAGAGCAGTACTTACCTGCACGTTTATTGGGGAGGAGACTCAAGCATTGCGCTCGAGCACATGCGATATTCGGCCGAATACCGCCATGTGCCGAGCATCGAGATGCTCGAGCCGAACTGGTGTTCGGCCAAGCATACTCGATCAACACTAATGTCTCCACAGTGTTGGTGTGCCCCAGTCAGTTATGTTACCCCCTTTATTAGGCTGAGTAATTGTAGCATAGCCAAATGCTGTGTCTCCCAAACCTTCCTGGTTCTAGTGTGCACCAGGCAAATATATTAACCCATTCATCAGGCACAGTATTTGAGCCATCACTAATTTCTGTATCTGACAAGCCTTCCTGGCTATGGTGTGTTCCAGGCTCGTATATAGCATACCTGCACAAATCTGGTGTTATTATTGCTAAAAAAAAGGGAGTAATGCAATGGTATCAGTAATCATACCATCACGGTGTGCTGTTTCTTAGGTCTATGCAGTTTTGCCATCTTCCAGGTGCCACGTTCCCCCTCCCCCTCATTCGGAGGATTATCTTGACTATTGCTAGATGTGGTATCTGACAGCCTATGCAGTTCTGGCCTGCACTAGGCTTCCATAGTGCCCCCTCATTTGTCAAACCTGTACAGCTTTGTGTGCACCAGGTTTGACAAATGAGGGGGACGTAAGAGGTATGTAGTACTGTATTAACTTGTATGTTTTGGAGTGCTGTATGTAATGTTTTCCAAGTATGCCTTTAACAATAGGGCTGGAGGGAAGGGGTTAGGTTGAGGATCTTACTCTGTGGAATGCATTGCAGATATACATCACGTGAGAGGACTTCACATAAACCATTATACTTACAAACAATGGTCCCTTGTAATGCAAATAATAAATGGCTAGCCTCAGGGGTGTTGCTAGGGTCTGAAGACATCCGTGCACAAGCCCCCGTGAAGCCACCCCACACCCCAAGAAGCCACACCCTCATCACCCCCAGCGGGGACTTCACTGTAGTTATTAACCCCTTTCAGCAGTCCCCCCTTCAGTAAATGGGGGACTGCTTAAAAGGGTTAATAGCTACAGTGAAGGTCCTAGCCATCTAAGCAACCATAGAGATCATCCTAACCTATGGTCAGCCTAATTTAAAAATAAGCAAACCCCCCCCCCCCCCCCCCCCAACTATAAACTAATCACAGATTGTGCTGCTGGGATGCCCAAGAATCAGTTCTAATGAAGGAACCCATCAACACGTGTAGGAAGTTGGAACCCATCAACCCCCCTTGTACTTGTTCCGCTACTTGCAAGCTGTGTGGGCATGAGTTCAGAACTTCAGTCACTTCGGTCCGCAATTCTGTTCTGCGGCACGTGATCTCGTGAGACCCGTGACCTCCTGCGTGGGATCACGCACCACAGAACAGAATTGAAGACCGAAGTGACTAAAGTTCTGAACTCATGCTTGCGCAGTCTGCAAGTAGCGGAACAAGTACAAGGGGGGTTGGGGGATGATCTGTGGGATTGCCCAGATGATTAGCCTAATAAATAAATAAATATCCCACCAGCATAAACATTCGGGGCACTGGACAAAACATCCTGGGCTCCAGCCCCGAATGTTTTGACCTAACGACACTTCTGGCCAGCATAGACTTTTATTATGACGAAATGCAATACGGAATGCCTCTTATACGCTTCCAGGGTGCATGCCATTATAGAATTCTGCTATGGCTCATGGTAACGGAATCCATTGCGGAATTCTTAGATAACCCAAATTCCCAACTTGGGAATCGCAAGTTCGCTCAACACTACTTATAACATGTATATCTCTAACAGCGCTCATGGACATGTGCAGTTGTCGTGATGCTTTCATGCATGCGCAATTCACACTTCCGCCCTTACAGGAACTTACCCAGTGAAAAGCATTGCGTTTCACACATATACCACCTGAGGGTACTTTGCACAGGGTCCTTGAAATGCTTCTTACAGAATCACTCCTTACAGACCCAGCCACGACCCACTTTCAATGTTCTAACTAAGGGAAAGAGGTTATTGACCAAAATCTCGCAATACATGGCCCCATCCATGCTCCCTTCAAAACAGTGCAGTCGTTCTGTCCCCTTTCCAGAAAAACACCCCCAAAGTATGATGTTTCCATCACCATGCTTCACGATTGGAACGGTGTTCGTCGGATTGTACTAATCCTTCTTCCTCCAAACATGGCGAGTGAAGTTGATACCAAAAAGATCTGTTTCTATTTGGTCTGGCGTAGTGTGTTACTAATGGTAATCTTTGAGACTGTAGTCCCAGGTCTCTTCAGGTCATTGACCAAATCCTCCCGTGTAGTTCTGGGCAGATTTCTGACCTTTCTCAGAATCATCCTTACCCCACAAGGAGAGATCTTGCATAAAGTCCCAGACTGAGGAAGATTGACAGTCATTTTGTGTTTATTCTATTCATTTTCAAATAATTGCACCAACGGTTGTTGCCTTCTCACCAAGCTGCTTGCCTATTGTCCTGTTTATTTTTATTCAAACTTTTATTCAGATTAGGACCAATGTACAAATTCCTTCTACAGAAAGGGGAACAAGATGATACAAAATATCATCAGACATTGTTGTCTGTACAATGCCTTTAGAGGCATTCCATTATTTATTTAGTCATAATAAAAGTCTATGGCCTGCATAACGGATCCATCCCGTTTCCGTTATGCAGGCGAAGACTCCCCTGCATAACGGAAATGGGACTGAACCGTTTTGCAGCCCATAGACTTCTATTATGATGGGATGAATAAAGGAATGCCTCTAAAGGCATTCCGTCATAGAATTGCATTATGGTCTGTGGTAACGGAATCCATAACGCAATTCTGCTTTTACCACCAAATGAAACGTGAACGAATTTCAAAATATGAAATTCACTCATCTCTAATAGGGACTCTACTTTACCATCCTTACCTTACTAAATTCTCAAAGTGGGCCAGATTATCTTTCTCCCCTAAGGATCTCACCTGAGAGTTACAAAAGGAGGTAAGTTGTAAGTATTGCAGCCAATGTTTTGACAGAAGCTAAAATGTATCCTGTAATTCTTGCCATGAGCATATTTTTTCCTTTGATCCATTAAGGACATCTTGGAATACTCCAATCCCCTTCTGCTTTCATTCCCCATACAACTTGCTTGTGGATCCCTGTGGGAAGAGTAGGGTTGAGCGAACCTGAACTGTAAAGTTCGGGTTCGTACCGAACATTAGGATTTTTGGACCCCGGACCCAAACTTTTTAGTAAAAGTTCGAGTTCGGTGTTTGGCGATTTAATGGCGCTTTTTGAAAGGCTGCAGAGCAGCCAATCAACAAGTGTTTAACTCTTGTGCCCTTAGAAGCTATCACAGCCATGCCTACTAATGGCATGGCTTTGATTGGCCAGTGCAGCATGAGACCCAGCCTCTATATAAGCTGGAGTCACGTAGTGCTGCACGTCACTCTGCTCTTACTAGTGTACGGATAGGATGCTGCTGCTGTGAGGGAGAGAATAGGAAAGAATCTATCTGTTATCAGAACTTGTTAACTCTGTGATTTACAGTGATTTTGTTTTGTGGGTGCAGTGCAACATTTTGTTTACCCTGCCCTGAGCACAGTGACACAGAAAAATTACTTTTATCCGTCTGTTAGTTAGGTGGGCATCAGCGGCCATTTTGTGCAAGTTCAGTGCACCAGCACAGCATATGTGCCACGGACAATAATTTAACCCTGTTCTTTCAGTTCAGTGGGCAACATATACCTATTTTTTAAGTGCACCTGCCCTGCATATGTGCCAGGGGAAGGTAAAATAATATAGGGAATCGCTCTGTGAGTTCAGGGACCCAGGGGGTGACATATTCAATTTTTTTTCTGTAAAGTACAATCCAAGTAAATCCATCTGTTAGATTCAATTATTTTTTTTGCTAAAAAGTACATTTGCACCATGCACTGCATTTGTGACAGTCCAATACAAGCGTTAAATACCGCTGTTATATTCTGGTTTAAAAAAAAAAACACACTACAAAGACACTACATTTGGGGCCTTTGCTGCATTTGTGACAGTCAAATACAAGCTTTAAATACTAAAGTTATATTCTGGGTTTAAAAAAACACCCATTTTGTGCAAGACCCTACATTTGGGTCCTTTGCTGCATTTGTGACAGTCAAATACAAGCTTTAAATACTGCAGTTATATTATAGGTTTAAAAAAAAACATCCATTTTGTGCAAGACCCTACATTTGGGGCCTTTGCTGCATTTCTGACAGTCCAATACAAGCATTAGATACTGCTGTTATATTCTGGTTTTAAAAAAAAACACCCATTTTGTGCAAGACACTACATTTGTGGCCTTTGCTGCATTTCTGACAGTCCAATACAACCAGTCAATACTCAGTCGGTTGACAAATAAAAATTTTTGTGACCGTGAAGTAATTGTATAAAATTCGCCTGTCACACTATTGTGTGACCTCAAGAAATGTTTCCACTTTATGACACCGGAACTGCCTTACTCTCAATGAACTTAATTGTTGACTATTTGCGGTTACATTGTCGCCTGACATAAACCATCTGTTAGTTTGGTGGGTGAACGCAAAGAATCAGGAGAGCATCAAATAATGTGCCATGGGGCCGCCCTGGTTCTGTTTGGACTGGAGAAATGTGCATGGGGGGGGGGGGGGGGGGGTTCGAATGACTCAGTCATGAGAGAGATGTTTGTGCATGTGCTGGCACTGCTGGAGAAATGTGCCATGGGGTCGGCGCCGCTCTGGTTCTGTTTGGGCTGGACTGGAGAAATGTGCATGGGGGGAGTCATGAGAGAGATGTCTGTGTATGTGCTGGCACTGCTGGAGAAATGTGCCACGAGTCTGCCCTGGTTCTGTCACATCTCTCTCATGACTCTGATTCATTCACCTCCCCATGCACATTTCTCCAGTTCAAATAGAACCAGGGCGGCCCCATGGAACATTTCTCCAGCAGTGCCAGCATATGCACAGACATCATTCTCATGACCCCCCCATGCACATTTCTCCAGTCCAGTCCAAACAGAACCAGGGCGGGCTAGTAACAGTACACTGGCTGGCACTACTGGGACGGGTGAGATGGTTGGAATGGGATCCAGTAACTAAGTTGTTATAATTAACCAACCTATCTACCAGTAACTGTTGGAACTTGGCTGCCTCCTGTCATAGTCTCAGAAGAGTCTTCTGTGTGTGGGCAGCGGGCCGCGGGTCTTTCCTAGCAGAGTCTGTGGGCTGTGGCTGGCTGCCGCTTGTTCTCTTCTCTGCTCTGGGAGTGAAGCTGTGGCAACGTCAGACAGACATGGCACGCTCACTCACACCACTGCTCGTCGAATCTCTTAAAGAGGCAGACAAAGCGGGGCTCAGAGCGGCCACATTTGTTTACAGAACACTTGCCATGCTCTTAACCACATTATGATGCCATTTGCAGCCCTCTAGCCCTTTCCATGACATTTTTACAGCCATTTTAGTGCTCAATAGTTTGGGTCCCCATTGACTTCAATGGGGTTCCGGGTCAAGATCGGGTCAAGTTCGGGTGCCAAACTCTAACTTTTTTGTGAAGTTCGGCCTAACCCGTCGAACCCGAACATCCAGGTGTCCGCTCAACTCTAATCACTACATGTAACTGCAGCTCTCACCTCCTCAGAGGAGCAGGCAGTTACTTCCCAAAGTTCCCAATAACTGCCTGTATTGAGGAGTACAGGCTTGGTCTATAGGACAGCTTCAGGTGTGTGCAGTAACTGTTAGACTGCACCCTCTGCATTTCTCATAAGAGAGGGACTTGTAGCTACAAAAAAGTGACAAGATCATTGGGAAGTGCATTGGTACTATGACCCCCATCAATAGCCTGCCACTCACATATCATTAGACAGCAGCAGACCAGTGCAACACAACTTACAAGAAGTCACTACTACTACTCCAACCCTCTCCTGACAACATGCTCGGTGCTGTAGTTTCAAGAGGCTGAACTACGGACTTGCTATGAAACGTAAAGCAGTTCAGTGAGTGCAATGAGAAACATAGGAGAACACAGAGCTGTGCACACAACTTACCCCGGAGCTTACAAACACATCTCTGCAGTGCAGCAACCAGCAGATAAGGCACCAGCAGATAAGACTATGGAAGCCGCCAGAGAACCAACAACCTCAGGGACGGTGGCTGAAGAGGCTCAAACTGTGTCAGTTTGTCTGAACCTCCTCCTCCTCCCTCTTTTGTGGGTGGAGAAAAAAAACTAGGCAGGAGAACTGTGCAAACAAGTCCAGAGAGTGTAACCCGCTGTCTGGGCATAACAGAGGCGGCCGGTCGGGACCCGAGGTGAGTGCGCTCCTCAGGCTGCTGTTATGCGGTGCTTGCTTAGGGTTTTACCTGGGAAAGTTCATGGGTAGGGAAATAGCAGGCGTTTCGGGAGGTGCGGGGACGTGATGTCGCGGTGGGATTCGTCGGATACGAATTTCGTAAATTACATCGGGATTCGAGTCCACAAATCCAGCAAAATTTGAGGGATTTGTGGATTCGACAGATTCGTTGTCCTACCTCTACTGTAAATAAACGTCCCTTCAAACAGTTTACAGGCTTTGTCTTGGTTCCAGCAGGCTTTAGCATGAAAATGGTAGGCAAACTCCACTCTACTACATCTGTTTCTCTCTGACTCTGCTGTACTGACAGGCTGGCTGTATAACTCAGCTTCTTCTGTATGCTGCACTATAGTCTGTCTCTAGATTAGGCCAGGGAAATATGCTCTTGGCTTCTGAGGCTATAAGGGTTTTGCCTCCATGGCCTGCAGAGCTGAGGGTGCTCTGGTTGGCTTGGACACGTCCAGCAGAAACATGCCCTCTGCACAACCTTCCCCTAGCTGGGGTTAAGATAGGCTGACTAAAACTGGCCCCCACCCTTCCTGCAGGTAGTGGGACTCACCCACCTCTCCACACAAGGGGGTTAGAATGAAAAGCTCCATTCTACCTAACTGTAGCCCTGCCATGAATGCCACCTGCTGGTGAACCAGGCACATTACAGGTGAACATAACTGTTACATAGCAAAATAAGAATGCACATTGTATGGGACCTTAACAAAATACATAAGATGATGTTGTGTTAGCCCATTAGAGATAGTAGCAGGGTGCAGAAGTGGTAACACCACTCTGGGGTGTTACACATATCCCCCAATGAGTAACAAAAACTAAATATAAAATAATCAGCAGGCACTCACCATCTGTATTTCACACATGTATAACACATTTATTAATTAAAAGATATTTAAAATAATAAGACAATAAAATAGATGACAATATGTATGAATTGTGCACACAATATAGAATGTTAATAACCATATATTAATATATATAAAATAGATAAATATGGTAGAGTCGATTTATAATGCAATAAAAAATCACTTGAATAATCGGATAAAAAAATTCAGATGATAGATAGCAGAAAAAAAGTGTCTTTGGAATATTCCTTGTATAATTTCCAGATATTACGAATATATCTTTAAAGATTCGCTATGAGTACTTATTGTCTTATTCGTATAGACAGTCCAACATGTTCCAATATTGAATCAGATGCAAATAAATATTCGTACTATATTATATTATAGTTGCTCTATTTTCAATCAATAATTTCTCCATATATTTCCTTGAGTTGTACCAAAAAGAGATCTGATATTCGCAATAGAATAGTGCAATTATAGTTCATCAATGGGTGATTTTCGAATAATTAATTTAGTGTAGATAATCTTGTTATAGAATTCGATTATGCTTGCTGTGTAGGCGTCCCTCTCACAGTTAAGCTGACTCACCCAAGTCTAAAGCACTTGTCTCTGCAATATATTGGTTTCATTCAGCTGTCAGTATCTCTTGGTATCAAATGGAAGAAAGTTGAGGTTGTTGGAAATCTTGTATAGTCCTTGCTTTTTCGATTCCTTAGTCCTTAATCCTGCAGGATGACTTGGTCTGTAGTTTGGTTCCTTTAATCCGCCATTAAAGGATTGGCGGATTAAAGGAACCAAACTACAGACCAAGTCATCCTGCAGGATTAAGGACTAAGGAATCGAAAAAGCAAGGACTATACAAGATTTCCAACAACCTCAACTTTCTTCCATTTGATACCAAGAGATACTGACAGCTGAATGAAACCAATATATCGCAGAGACAAGTGCTTTAGACTTGGGTGAGTCAGCTTAACTGTGAGAGGGACGCCTACACAGCAAGCATAATCGAATTCTATAACAAGATTATCTACACTAAATTAATTATTCGAAAATCACCCATTGATGAACTATAATTGCACTATTCTATTGCGAATATCAGATCTCTTTTTGGTACAACTCAAGGAAATATATGGAGAAATTATTGATTGAAAATAGAGCAACTATAATATAATATAGTACGAATATTTATTTGCATCTGATTCAATATTGGAACATGTTCGACTGTCTATACGAATAAGACAATAAGTACTCATAGCGAATCTTTAAAGATATATTCGTAATATCTGGAAATTATACAAGGAATATTCCAAAGACACTTTTTTTCTGCTATCTATCATCCGAATTTTTTTATCCGATTATTCAAGTGATTTTTTATTGCATTATAAATCGACTCTACCATATTTATCTATTTTATATATATTAATATATGGTTATTAACATTCTATATTGTGTGCACAATTCATACATATTGTCATCTATTTTATTGTCTTATTATTTTAAATATCTTTTAATTAATAAATGTGTTATACATGTGTGAAATACAGATGGTGAGTGCCTGCTGATTATTTTATATTTACTTACCTGTTAAGAGATTGGGTGAATCACTTGCAGCAGAGCACCATTACCGTGGTGTCAAATAGAGTGAGCCACTATAATCTACAATTAGAGTAACAAAAGCTACTTAACAATAAACACTGTCCTCTCTCATCCTTCATTTCCACCTCTTTAATCCACATACTTCCTGATCCCCTCTAATAGCCTATACATAACACTCTCTTATCCTCAACCCTAATGTCCTCTGCTATTACCCCCTGCCTTCATTACCTCCATATTCCTTCTCCTCTTTAGCCTCTTTAATTCACCACCTTCTCACCCTCCACATACTTCTCTCTTAATTGACTCACACTCCTCCTCTCCTAGCTTATCCTCTTACTTCTCACACCCTATATCTAGTGATGATCGAGCACCAAAGTATTCGTGTGTTTGGCCCGAACATATTGCTATATTCATGTGCTCGGCCGAGCACCTGAGTATAATGGAAGTCAATGGGAGACAATCGGGCACCCCCTGCTCTGAAGAGGGGAGGGTGCCTGGTCCATTGGATAAGGTCAGAAAGTGACAGAAACAACACACCGAAATGGATCGGGAATAGCATGGGGACGATGTCTGGATGCATCTTGGACTCCAAGGTTGTCCGAGTTGTATGCCACTTTTACAGACTGACAAAAATACGCACAAAACCCATCAAAAAATCTATTTTACAGGAACAATTGTTAGGAATCATTCTTTCCTGTATATTCAATTGTATATAAAGTGCAAGTGCTGCAAAAAATTACAAGCAAGAGGCAAAACAGCCTGTATAATCAAACAAAGGAGGGCCTCATTCACATTGTGGTACAATTGTTCAGCTGTGACTCCTACACTAATAAAGCCTATGCACTAAGTGAAAGGGCTGCCAAAAATTACCAAGATCGATGGCCTGCTGGTGACCCTCAAAAACATTTGGAGCAAGGGCCTACTGATCTGGCCATCTAAAACCTTAGGGGCGAGGGCCTGCTGCTGCATTGGTGACTCTAGATAACTTCTGGGCGATTGCACGTCCCCGTGACGGCGATTATCCATTTGGATGTTTGCCTTATCAACTTTCAATGTTCTTTTCTGCGCCTACTAAGTGGGCTTATTATTAAGTGGAGTTAAAGAAAAGGAGTTTAAGACAAGGAGTTGGAAACTAAGGTTGGCTATAACACAAATCCTTGTGTGTTGTTGGCTTAATTGTAGGTAGTCCTTCAACTACAGCAGATAGGGTCTAATTCTAAATAATATTTACTGTTTTACTTTTTTACTGTTGTAATCCCCATTTAGTGTGTTGCACAATTAACAACGCAGTCCAGTGCACATCTTGCATGATGTATGCAGTCCTAGAACAGCCGTTCGAGGGTGTATATCTTTGTTCAAGATGTGAGTAAATTACCCGGTTGGGATCTCAAATTGAGTCTCTAAACGGGCAAGTTGCAACACTGAGAGGCATTGACACCGAGCAAGCATTCTTTGGGGTAGATGAGGGGGAGGGTGACAGAGAGGAGGCTGAGGAAAGTGAGGTAGCTAGCTGGGTAACAGTTAGAAAGCGGGGTAGAGGGAAGAGTACCAGGGAGGCTGGCCTGATCTGACACACCCCAACAAGTTTGCACGTTTGGCAGATGAGGGAGGATGTCAGTCCAGGGATGGCACTGCTGCAGCCGGACACTTCCTCTGCCAGTCAGGGGAATGTCAGCTCCAGTAAGCAGGGAACCAGGAGAGCAGGGCAGGCCAGACAGGTGCTAGTAGTGGGAGACTCCATTATTAGGGGAACAGATCGGGAAATCTGTTACAAAGACCATGATCGCCGAACAGTGTGCTGTCTTCCTGGCGCTAGAGTTCGACACATCGCGGATCGGGTTGACAGATTACTGGGAGGGGCTGGAGAAGATCCAGCGGTCATGGTCCATATCGTAACCAATGACAAAGTTAGAGGTAGGTGGAGAGTCCTTAAAAATTATTTCAGGGATTTAGGTCAAAAGCTTAGGGCAAGGTCCTCAAAGGTAGCATACTGCCTGTACCACAAGCTACACAAGAAAGGCAGCGGGAGATTAACAAGTGGCTCAAGAACTGGTGTAGGAAGGAGGGGTTTGAGTTCCAGGAGAACTGGGCCGACTTCTCTATCGGCTGCAGGCTCTATCGTAGGGACAGGCTGCACCTCAATAGGGAAGGGGCAGCTGTGCTGGGGAGAAAGATGGCTAGAAGGTTGGAGGAGTGTTTAAACTAGGGACTGGGGGCGAGGGAAAATACATTATAGGAGGGGAAGATAGGGCAGATAGAGCCTGGGGGCAAGGTAGTGGGACTGGGAAGGAGGAATGGAAGGAGGGACTAGAACAGTTCAGAAGGAAAGGTGTAGGGTAAAAAATATACATAAACCTCTCAAATGTATGTATGCTAATGCCAGAAGCCTGACTAATAAAACTGGGGAGCTGGAATTAGTGATGTGTGAGGAGGACTATGACATAGTGGGAATAACTGAAACATGGCTGGATGATAGCTATGACTGGGCAGTTAATTTAGAAAGGTTACAGTCTGTTTAGAAAGGATCGTCAAAACCGGAGAGGGGGAGGGGTTTGCCTTTATGTAAAGTCTTGTCTAAAGCCCACAGTCCGAGAAGATATAAGTGAGGAACATGAACATTGAACATGTGGAGTCACTGTGGGTAGAGATACATGGAGCTAAAAACATTAATAAATTACTAATAGGAGTTAACTATAAACCACCTAATATACTAGATTCCACAGAAAATCTACTGCTAAACGAGATAGACAAGGCGGCAAATTATAATGAGGTGGTTATTATGGGGGACTTCAACTACCCAGATATAGACTGGGAAACTGAAACTTGTATATCTCATAAAGATATACAAGTTCTTGGCAATAACCAAAGACAATTACCTCTCCCAACTGGTTCAGGACCCGACTAGAGGGACGGCCATACTGGACTTAGTATTAACCAATAGGCCTGACAGAACAACAGACATGCAGGTTGGGGGACACCTGGGAAATAGTGACCATAAAGTAATAACCAATAATAAAAAGATACTGGGCACTCTCTGACTAATGGAACCTAATAGTTTAATTAAAATACACCATATACATTTCAATAGATTAAGAATAAGCATAAAAATACATACAATAACAGTAAAAATAGATTCCTCAACCTATTGGTACCAATTTAGGTCTATATAAATAAAATAAAATGGCCTCTGGGTGTTCGGGGTATAGATAAATCCTTGAAATATGTGTCCTTTAGGGAGAAAGACTTTGTGTAAAAATTCCGCAAGAACAAGTTATTTCAATCGAATATTGGTGCAGTGATTGTATAGAGCGGCGTCCCGCTGTTACTCACTGTTTCGCTACAACATTAAGCTTCGCTGTTGTGGAAGTCCTTTGGTTCAGGGATTTCTCCGGCAGTCCGCGGTTCCCCGGCTGTCTCTCCGGCGTCGCTCCGTAGGTGAAAGAGCCGGCGCTTGGACAATTTTCCCAGCCTCCTTTTCTCGCGCTACACTCGTTGTGCTGGTGAGCGTGCTCAGCTCTTGCAATCCGCTCCCAGAGAGTGCGCGTCAAGACTGTTGTTGCGACAGCAAAGGTTCCAATAGCAGCGGTATTATAGTACAAGGCGTCCAAGTGTAACGGGGTCCTGGCCACAAACGCGTTTCGGGGTCTATTGTTACCCCTTCCTCAGTGGTAATGCCTCCCCCTTCTGAATCTCCTTATAAAGTCTTTACTGATTAGGTGACACTCATCAGCTGGGTGGGTTGGTTTCTTTTTTCAAAACCTGGTATGGCCCCGAAAAACACCTATTTGTCAAGAGTATATTTGTATTCGCCATCAGTCCTTTATTCACATATACACTCTTATATTAACCTTTATGGCATACTTGCTGTGCTACTTGCTGACTAGAAGATGTTTGATTAGCGTAGAACAAACTCCTAAATCTGCGCAAGTCTATTTACACCCTGTTAGGCTTTGTATGGTATTTTCTTTTTACCGCAATCTGATCTGCGGTATTCATGCGGTTTTGGAAAGGATTGAGGTTATCCCCCCTAACCGTGTAATTGTGAATTTCCACCCGAACTTTCTTTATACCAAATGAATTCCATATACATAAAAAATATTATAAAATATTTATATAGCAATAAAAAACTTTTTTTTATCTAAAAATTGATAAAAATGAAAAAATAAAAAAGACAAGAAAAATTGTGTCTTTCTAGATACGATATTTTTATTAACCTTCATTACATCCTTGAGATGTCAATTTTTACTTATTTTTGTTGTGAGTTTTCTCAAATATTATCCACTTGAGCTTTTCTTTACATCTGTTAACTTGGTGTATTATATAGTTTTTTATGGAGGTAGGGGCAGATTGTTATTTCTGTTGTTAAACGTATATGTGTTGTTATTAGCATAGTCAAATTTTCATATAGGAAGGGCGACATTGTGGATCCACAGAGCGCATACGCGATGTGTCGGATAGTGAGACCGAATGACCGGTGGAGGTCCGCCGCGGAGGACCGGACCCCCCCAGAAGTAAAATCACTGGGAAGGATCCCGACCCCCGCCGCGGGCCCCCCCCTATCTCATAAGAACCCGAATAATTCGAATTCTGAGTTCAGTCCTCCCGGCACAAGAGTGTTTAACTCATATATTCTCTGTGTCTTCACCCTTGACATCCTACAAATATGATCCCCTCCCCTCCATTCTTTAGTCACCTTATCTATTGCAGCATATTTCATTCCTGATGGATCTTGGTTGTGTGTCGTTTTAAAGTGTTTGGACAATACATGTGTTTCCAATCCTTTTTTGATGTTAGCCACATGTTCAGATATACGTTTTTTCAAAGTCCTTTTTGTCCTACCGACATATTGTTTCCTACAGGGACATTCTATAATGTAAATTACACTTTCGGAGCTGCAGGTTAAAAAATCCTTTATAACATGTTTATGTTGATTGACAGAGGAAATTATTTCTCCTGTTTTGCGGGGGAATGTTGTTAATTTGCAGTTATTACATTGCCCACACCTATAGAATCCCTCCATATGAATCCAATTTTGTATGGAGGGTTCAGTTCTTTTAACTTTTTTTATGGTTGGTGCTACCTCCTATACCAAGGACTCCACAGAAATAATTAAAACTGTAGAAAATATGCCATTTAAAGAAGGTTGGTGGATGGGATCCCTGGATGTGCACTCGTTGTACACGATCATTAAACACGAACAAGGCAAGGAGGCAGTGAGCGATCTTTTAAAAAAAGAAGGTAGTCTTAAAGAAGAACAAATCGAGTTTTTAATAAGAGGGATTGATTTTATATTAACACATAACTATTTTTACTATGAAGGAAACTTTTATCTACAGACCCAGGGCACGGCGATGGGCACCAGGTTCGCCCCCAGTTATGCCAATCTTTTTATGGCATTTTGGGAAGAGTTGGTTATAGCCCCCCGACTGGGGACGGACCTGGTGCTCTGGAAAAGATACATAGACGACGTGTTTTTTATTTGGAAATCGGGCAAAAGTAGTTTGGAAGATTTTTTAACCAATATTAATGGGAACGATTTTAACCTCAAATTCACTCATACTATTAGTCAAGAAATTTTAGAATTTTTAGATTTAAAAATATATGTAGAAAACAGTTGTATTAAAAATTGTACATATATTAAACCTGCCACTAGGAACAGTTACATCCTTTATAGCAGCTGTCATCTTCCAAATTGGTTGATGAATATCCCACAGGGACAATTTCAACGAATCAAACGTAATTGCACTATGGAAGAACAATTTGAAAAGGAAGCAGCAGTGATGGTAGAAGCGTTTAAAGAAAAAGAATATCCAGAGACATTAATTAAAAGATCCCTAGACAAAGTAAGAGAAATGCAAAGGAAAGATTTTTTTGAGACTAAAAAAATGGAAAATAAAGAAGGAGTAATTGAACAAATTAGGATTTTATTACCGTTTAATAATGAATATAGAAAAATCCAAGGAATCATACGCAAACATTGGCATATATTAAAGAAATAAAAAACTATAGGCGCCTTGATTCCATCAAAACCATGTATTACATTCACTAAAGCCCCCAACTTGGCCAATTTGGTAGCACCAACCATAAAAAAAGTTAAAAGAACTGAACCCTCCATACAAAATTGGATTCATATGGAGGGATTCTATAGGTGTGGGCAATGTAATAACTGCAAATTAACAACATTCCCCCGCAAAACAGGAGAAATAATTTCCTCTGTCAATCAACATAAACATGTTATAAAGGATTTTTTAACCTGCAGCTCCGAAAGTGTAATTTACATTATAGAATGTCCCTGTAGGAAACAATATGTCGGTAGGACAAAAAGGACTTTGAAAAAACGTATATCTGAACATGTGGCTAACATCAAAAAAGGATTGGAAACACATGTATTGTCCAAACACTTTAAAACGACACACAACCAAGATCCATCAGGAATGAAATATGCTGCAATAGATAAGGTGACTAAAGAATGGAGGGGAGGGGATCATATTTGTAGGATGTCAAGGGTGGAGACACAGAGAATATATGAGTTAAACACTCTTGTGCCGGGAGGACTGAACTCAGAATTCAAATTATTCAGGTTCTTATGAGATAGGGGGGGGCCCGCGGCGGGGGTCGGGATCCTTCCCAGTGATTTTACTTCTGGGGGGGTCCGGTCCTCCGCGGCGGACCTCCACCGGTCATTCGGTCTCACTATCCGACACATCGCGTATGCGCTCTGTGGATCCACAATGTCGCCCTTCCTATATGAAAATTTGACTATGCTAATAACAACACATATACGTTTAACAACAGAAATAACAATCTGCCCCTACCTCCATAAAAAACTATATAATACACCAAGTTAACAGATGTAAAGAAAAGCTCAAGTGGATAATATTTGAGAAAACTCACAACAAAAATAAGTAAAAATTGACATCTCAAGGATGTAATGAAGGTTAATAAAAATATCGTATCTAGAAAGACACAATTTTTCTTGTCTTTTTTATTTTTTCATTTTTATCAATTTTTAAATAAAAAAAAGTTTTTTATTTCTATATAAATATTTTATAATATTTTTGATGTATATGTATATGGAATTCATTTGGTATAAAGAAAGTTCGGGTGGAAATTCACAATTACACGGTTAGGGGGGATAACCTCAATCCTTTCCAAAACCGCATGAATACCGCAGATCAGATTGCGGTAAAAAGAAAATACCATACAAAGCCTAACAGGGTGTAATAGACTTGCGCAGATTTGGGAGTTTGTTCTACGCTAATCAAACATCTTCTAGTCAGCAAGTAGCACAGCAAGTATGCCATAAAGGTTAATATAAGAGTGTATATGTGAATAAAGGACTGACGGCGAATACAAATATACTCTTGACAAATAGGTGTTTTTCGGGGCCATACCAGGTTTTGAAAAAAGAAACCAACCCACCCAGCTGATGAGTGTCACCTAATCAGTAAAGACTTTATAAGGAGATTCAGAAGGGGGAGGCATTACCACTGAGGAAGGGGTAACAATAGACCCCGAAACGCGTTTGTGGCCAGGACCCCCGTTACACTTGGACGCCTTGTACTATAATACCGCTGCTATTGGAACCTTTGCTGTCGCAACAACAGTCTTGACGCGCACTCTCTGGGAGCGGATTGCAAGAGCTGAGCACGCTCACCAGCACAACGAGTGTAGCGCGAGAAAAGGAGGCTGGGAAAATTGTCCAAGCGCCGGCTCTTTCACCTACGGAGCGACGCCGGAGAGACAGCCGGGGAACCGCGGACTGCCGGAGAAATCTCTGAACCAAAGGACTTCCACAACAGCGAAGCTTAATGTTGTAGCGAAACAGTGAGTAACAGCGGGACGCCGCTCTATACAATCACTGCACCAATATTCGATTGAAATAACTTGTTCTTGCGGAATTTTTACACAAAGTCTTTCTCCCTAAAGGACACATATTTCAAGGATTTATCTATACCCCGAACACCCAGAGGCCATTTTATTTTATTTATATAGACCTAAATTGGTACCAATAGGTTGAGGAATCTATTTTTACTGTTATTGTATGTATTTTT